>NC_081520.1:34549754-35247254 GCF_030273125.1 Centropristis striata | reverse complement strand
AAATGGTATTGCACATGATGTTAATTAGTCAGTCCAGTTAAGGCGCATTCATTTATTTATTTTGAAGTGAGTTTGAAGGTGCACTGTGTCACTGACAGAGAAGTGAACATTCTCTACTAAGACATTGTTTGAAGCTAGTAGAAAGCTTGTTGAAAGGTTACATTTTCACTGTAGTTTACAATGGCAGGGCCTACCATTTTCTTTACAAACATACAGTCATGGAAAAAAAATATTAGACAACCCTTGTTTTCTTCAATGTATTGTTCATTTTAATGCCTGGTACAACTAAAGGTACATTTGTTTGGACAAAAATATAATGATAACAACAAAAATAATTGATAAGAGTTTAATTTAAGAGCTGATATCTAGCCACTTTCCATGGTTTCTTGATAATTATCATTCTTGATAATGATTTTGTAATCAATCAAGAAAACCATGGAATATGGCTAGATATCAGCTCTTAAATTAAACTCTTATGAGCTATTTTTTGTTGTTGTCATTGTATTTGTCCAAACAAATGCCAAAAATAAGAGTAAATCTTCCACTTTAAAACTGTTCAGGCGGAGAAGTAAAAGACGAGTGGAATGATCTTTAAGGCAAAATTTTTTTTACTAAACTTACATTATTGTGTTACTATCACCTCCTTTAAAATGTTTTTGTTGTACCAGGCATTCAAATGAACAAGAAATTGAAGAACAGGGGTGGTCTTATCATTTTTCCATGACTGTATTTCTCGGTTTGTGTTTGGTTGCACTTTAACCCCAAGAGGAAATTCAGAAGTTCTTACCCGTTCGCCCAGTTGTTCCCACAGCCCTGCTTCTGGCTGAAGTGTGAAGTGTCTCCATATCTCCACCTGCCACACTTTGCAGCCCTGCTGACACTCTGATTGATAACTTTGGGCTCCATGTCGATCAGCACCGCCCTGGCTACAAGCTCTGGAAGACAGGACAGGTAAACAGGGGTCGGATTCACAAAATTGTTCTTAAGATACAACTTAAGACAATTCTTAGGGGAAAAAAATAAGATGTTCCTAAGAATGTTCTTAAATGCTATTCACCATTTTTTTCTTAAGAATTCTCGTATGTCTTAGGAACTTCTTAGTTTTCTCACTTAGGAAGTTCTAACTTAAGATCACTTTCATGGTTTCAGTAACTTGGCCTAATATGTTCATAATGATAAATTAAGTCGTATCAAATACAACAACTGCCTCCATGATTTACTAAGAGTACATTGTAGTGTAATCTAGGAATAGACCTCCATGTCACACAGACTGAAATGACATTTCAACAACTGCCAAAATAATATTTATACGATACATTCACAAAAACACTACTCTGACTTACTACAGTGAACACAACTTGTTAACACATTGTTTAGGGCTAAATTAAATATTAAAGAAATCAAATAAATGTCATACAAATTTGTAAAGTAAATACAAATCAAGACTAACGTTTTCACTGTAGCTGTTTTCAGACTAGTGAGGGCTTCTCTTAAAGTTGTGAAGAAATATGAGAAGAAATCTAAGAACTTTGTTTTCAAGAATCTCATTTGTTCTCAAGTTTTATCTTAGGAAAAAACTTAAGAAGAAAGTTAAGAAAACAACAAAAGAAAAGATAAGAACTAACTAATTAACTTTCCTATTTTTATTTTTTTCCTAAGATAGAACTTGAGAACAAATGAGATTCTTGAAAACAAATTTCTTAGATTTCTTCTCATATTTCTTCGCAACTTTAAGAAAAGCCCACACCAGTCTGAAAACCGCTACAGTGAAAACATAAGTCTTGATTTGTATTACCTGAACAAATGTGTATGACATTTATTTGGTGTCTTTAATATTTATTTTAGCCCTAGACAAGATGTTAACAAATTTTGTTCATTGAAGTTGGTCAGGGTAGTTTTTTTGTGAATGTATCACATAAAGCTTATTTTGGCAGTTAATGGAAATGTCCTTTCAGTCTGTGTGACATGGAGGTCTATTCCTAGATCACACTACAATGTACTCTTACTAAATCACGGAGGCAGTTGTTGTATTTGATACTAAGGCTACTTTATTAATCGCTATGAACATATTGTTTAAACAGGCCAAGTTACTGAAACCATGAAAGTGATCTTAAGTTAAAAATCTAAGAATTTCCCAAGTGAGAAAACTAAGAAGTTCCTAAGACATGACAATTCTTAAGAAAAAAAAGGTGAATAGCATTTTCTTCAGAATTTTCTTAAGTTTTATCGGTAACGCTTTATATTAAGGTCCTTGTAATAACCATTAATTAACAAGTAATAAGGCCCTTGTAAGTCCTTACAAGATGCTTATTAACATTATTGTGTGTTTATAAGCTTACATAAGTGTTAATAATGGCATTACAAACACCCATGACCCACCCATTATGTCTTTGCCATGCCTTTATTAATCTTATTTTGTTTGCTTATTGATATTAAAATATACTTTATTGCTCATCTATAAGTTAACTATAAGTTAACTATGCTTTTTGCAACTACCGGATCTAATGCGAAAACAATGCCTTATTACTTGTTAATTAATGGTTATTAAGGACCTTATTATAAAGCGTTACCGTTTTATCTTAAGAACACTTTTGTGAATCCGGCCCCAGGTGTGTTACCTCCGTGTGCGGTCCGGTGGAAGAAGCGCTCGCGGCTGGCTGTGCTGTACACTTTCCTCTGTCCCTCGTGAGCATCGCTGCAGAGGATGTCAAACAGCTCGTGTCCCACCTGGTTACCGCACTGACCGAGCTGCACTGTTACTATGGACATTTTCTATCCCGTTGTGAAGAGTAAAGACTTTCCAGAAGGATCGATAGTTTTCTGATCAGAGTATGAGAACATAGAGTCTGAAATCCACCGGTGAATTCATGCTGTGAGGGAAAGTTTACAGGGGAGTCAACATCTTGTTTAAACCCGGTGTCCGTACTGTTTCTGCCGCCACAACAAGTTAGGATCGCATTTCCGGCCTTTTCAAAATAAAAATCCTATTCATATTTCGTCACTCTGATAAAATAATCGCCTATGTCCTTTTTTCAAGTTTTGAAGGAAACACAAAAAAACTTCACCAAAAGTGCAACATATGACATTTATTGATCATTTTACTCAAAAAGGATGTACCAAAAGATGGCTTTTGGCATAGTAATAACACTGTGTGTAAATGATGTAACTTAAGAGAAATAAATGACTTAGGCAAGCCTGTCAGAAACATGACATGACAAGTATGAGCATTAATGTTACTTCAAAGTGTCATTAATGTTCATGACACATCCCATGTCATGTTTATGACACGCTCATGTCACTCTTATGTAGACACCTTCAAAATAAAGTGTTACCATATATTGCTTAAGTCACAAAGGCATGTTCAAAAAATTTCCTAAGTCACATTTTATTTTGACTTAGGCATAATAAATCCGCTTAAGTCACACACTTGAATTGGCCATTATCTTAAAGGGGTAAAATCACATGATCTGATCAACTGAGGATGTAGGCGATTTTACCATAGGAAACAATTTTGACAAAAAATGACTTAGGTGATTATTTTAACAGTGTGACGATTTGGTAAATACATTTACTTGAGTCACAAAGAAAAAAGTTATTATTATTAGAGTGTATATATGCATATATATATTTTGTATATATATTGTATTGTCCATATTAAAACCATATAGTATATGAATAAGATTACAACACGACATACACAATCTATTTAATAGCAATAATCCCTCAAGAAAAACTCTATGTGCAATATTAATAACTTTCAATAGTAGTACAATACAGAACCTATATAATATAATCATAATACATCACAGTATTAAGTAGTAGGATATGTGCAAAAGTGTTTAAATGCGCCTGAATATTAACAGGTGTCATCAGAGACGATAATAATACAGTCAGAAGAGTTATCTAAACCAGGTTCTTTTGATTGGGTCCAGGATCTGATGAGGATCTATATTAGTATTATATACCATATCTATAGTATCTAAAGGTTGATAAGATAAGATAAGATAAGATAAGATAAGATAAGATAAGATAAGATAAGATAGGATAAGACTTTCTTCAGAAATTCAGACAATTTACATATAAAAGTAAAAAAAAAAATGTATATACTGCTATTAAACTATATTAGATAGTTATATATTGCAGTTTATAGTATAAAAGGGTATTAAAAACATACATATAATATATAAAGTATATAACCTATGCTGTACATAAAATATGTAAAAGTAGAAAGTGTGCTTTTTAGTATGATTAAAAATACAGAAAAATATATAATATAATCAGATGTTTACAAAGATAAACATTGACGTGACATGGTGATATGGGTAATGTTGGTGTGAAATGTACCTATGAATGGCAAAGGAATTATCTTAATAGGGTTTATTTAATATTTAACTTGTAGTAAACGTGATGTTGTCAATAGGGCTTATTTAATATTTAACTTTAATATTTATTTTTTTAAACGTTTTTTATTATTTATTTATTTTCATATCAAACAGCAATAAAATGCACAGTTACAAAGAAGAAGAAACGAGTTACAGAAAGATAAACAATGCAAAAAATAAAATAGAAGTAAATAATATATGTTGTAAATAAAATAGAAGAATAATTAAATGGAAAAGAATGAAACAAAAACAAATAAATAAATAATACAATAAACAGACGCAAAATGACATGTTAAAGACATTAAACACAGTGCATATGTTGGCTGTCTTCACAGCTTTTTTTATTTTGTAGACAGGTGAGAGTTGAGAAATATTGTTCAAACTCTGACTTCAACGTAAATAAATTTGTATTTTACTTAAAAACTTTAATTTGTGTATGTGGTATTTGGCAAAAAAAACGTGCTATTGTTGTTTTATTTATGACAAAATAAAAGCGAATCGCTCAGGTTACCGCCCCTTTTGTTGAATGTTGCAGTGCGCATGCTCAGTGTAGTAGCCGGTTATGGCGGCGGTGTGTGTTTGTCCATGAGGTGGGGGACGCCTGCTATTCTTGCGGTCTGTGACAGAGCGATCCGAGCGAAGCGCTGCCATGGCTGGAGTGTTTGACATTGATTTGGACCAGCCGGAGGAAAATGTCTCCGACGATGAGATTGAGGAGGTACTTTAACGGAAGGTGTTGAACGTAACTGCGAGAGTTGTCACAGCAGAAACTATCCACGCACAGCAGCTAGCCGCTAGCTGTTAGCCTGCCAGCCACCGCAGGCCTAGCTCCTGCAGCCGGAGCTCTCAGGCCTCTCCGAGCAGGGCTAGCAGAGGCTAATGCTAGCCTGACATCGACCGTGACAGAGCTGTCACTTGTTCTGCTTTTATTTTCTAGTAGCGACAGCTAGTGATGCGCTGTATGCATTGTTATTATTGCCCCGTTTAAAAACCACCGCTGTCATGTTGGAGTTGTGCAAACAGAGCCTTACTTGGCCAAAGGTGCTGCAGTGATAAATGTGGCTCGGTGTGCAACAGTTTATTTTGGCAAGACTGGAACAGAGTGAGACTGTGTGGACTTAAAGCTGCTGGATGTGTGTTTCTGTTCACACTGAGCCTAAAATGCACCAGCAGATTTACACTGTATTTAATTGTAAATAACAATTACAGTAAATTAGATTAGATTCATGCCTGGTACAACTAAAGGTACATTTGTTTGGAAAGAATATAATGATGACAACAAAAACAATTCATAAGAGTTTAATTAAAGAGCTGATATCTAGCCATTTTCCATGTTTTGTTGATAATGATTTTGTAATCAATCAAGAAAACCATGGAAAATGGCTAGATATCAGCTCTTGAATTAAACTCTTATGATCTATTTTTGTTGTTATTATTATATTTGTCCAAACAAATGCCAAAAATAAGAGTAAATTTTCCACTTTAAAACTGTTCAGGCGGAGAAGTAAAAGGCGAGTGGAATTATCTTTAAGGCATTTTAAAAAAAACTAAACTTACAGTATTGTGCTACTATCACCTCCTTTAAAATGTTTTTGTTGTACCAGGCATTCAAATTAACAAGAAATTGAAGAAAAGCAGTGGTCTTATAATTTATTCAATGACTGTATTTCTAGGTTTGTGTTTGGTCGCACAAATTCAGAAGTTCTTACCCATTGGCCCAGTTGTTCCCACAGCCCTGCTTCTTGCTGAAGTGTGAAGTGTCTCCATACCTCCACCTGCCACACTTTGCAGCCCTGCTGACACTCTGATTGATAACTTTGGGCTCCATGTCGATCAGCACCGCCCTGGCTACAAGCCATGTTAAACATACATTAACTTAGAATGATTAAATAACATCTAACTATTGATTTAAGCCATTGTCAAACTAGTACCTCATTGCAGCTAATCCCCTGCTATGATAGGATTTATACAGTATTTATGTATTTAACATATTTTTCTGTCGTACTTTAAAAAGTATAAGTAATAATATTAATATCTTGCATCATGTTGATGTCTGTGTAGCATGGATTGAGCAACTATTACTGCACAGCAGCTCCTGTCTGTCAGTGTCACATCACAGCTCCTAAAGCCAAACACCTGTTTAAACTGGCAGATGTTTTTGCCTGAAGTTATTGTACTGAAGGATATAATGCAAGTTGTTAATCCGCTAATTAATTTCTTCATGAATTGTGAACGATAACATGTTAGAAAATAGTGAAAAGTGCCCTTCAAAGATGATATATTTAAATGTCTTATTTTGTTTGACCAAATCATTTCAAAATATTACATTTATAGTGATATCAAAATAGAGGAAAGCAGCAAAGCCTTAAAGCTGGAAGAGCTAAAACAAAAATTACAATGATAATCAGCCTGAGTAAATAATTGCAGCTGTTATAGCTATTCATTTGTATAGGAAGATAAGTATCATTAATGCTTTACTACCATTGTATTTAAACATACAAGGGGTTTAAACAGAGGCAGATGGAATACACTAACATATCCTTATGAGGTTGATGGCTCCTAGTTATTGCATAAAATGAAACATGGAAAAATAAAATAAATTCACTAAATCAAATTGTCTACATGTGCAGAAGAGAGCACTGCTCATGTTTTGTCCCTTAACTTTCTCATTCAAACAAAAATGCAGAATAACGTCATGTTTTTTTATGTTTCCTTCCAGGTTCAAATCAGTGATATCATGGACCAGTGCAGTGGATTTGAGTTGTAAGTGTTCAAAAAGTCCTTCTGTAATTGTGTTCATGTATGTTTATTGTGGATTGAGATCAATGCATTCCATGTGTCTCTGCAGCAACATGGACGACTGTGAGAAGATTGAGATATCGGAGGACAACGTCAATCAGGGGACGGAGAACATCAGACCGGAGTGCTTTGAGCTGCTGCGGGTCCTGGGGAAAGGTGGTTATGGAAAGGTACTTGTGGTACCCCGAAAAACGGCAAAATACATGCACACACTCTTACAAATGCACACTTCTGTATTGTTAGTAACTGACTTACTTGTTTCAGGTGTGGATGTGGTAATTTCAGCATGTCTTTCATTTCCCCTTTTGGACAGGTGTTTCAAGTTCGAAAAGTTGTCGGAGCTGCAGCAGGCAAAATATTTGCCATGAAAGTTTTAAAAAAGGTACTTTCTTTTCTGCTTAAATCACTTAAATTAGAGCAACGCACAGCTGCTCTCTGTTGTATCCATATGAACGTGATTGCATGCTTGTTATTACAAATAAGCATTATGGTGTGTCTGTCTGCAAATATTGGCCGTCCTTGAAGCCAGTGGTGGGGTAAGATTTCACTGCTAGTTGGTAGAATGCCATCTGCGCTGCTGCAGCCTTGGCACTTAAAACACTCAGCCTCAGCCCATTAGATTCCGCTTGATATTCACACTGCTTCTGCTTGATTGGCTAAAATGACCCTAGTGACACGTTTCGATCGTTCAGCTTCAAAGTGGCAGGCAGCACAGCTTTGATAAAAGGCCTGTAGTTTTGGAGTAGAGCCCAAGCCCGTATATATGAAGCATCTCGGAGTAAGAAATCAGTCCTGACTTGCCCAAAATTCTCTGTGACATACATGCTTTGCAGGCCTGCATTTAGGCTCTTTATCAGCAGTCTCTACTGAGGAAATTCAGACTTTTCCAGTTTTAAGAAAAGCTGCAGAACTGTCCTAACTTGCTCAGAGTTCCCAGACAGTGACTGGAAAACATTCACTACAGTAAATTCAAGGTGAACAACATGTGGTTCAGAATAACAGGAGGTCAAATTGGAATAAAATTCAGATTTTTTTCCAAAACTAGTCCTACTGCAGGAAAACATTAAATTTGCAATTGACACTCAATTAAGTAAGATTCAAAAAATATATAAGTATAGTTTTTAATTTCTAATCTGTATTTCTTTTTTTTTTGTCAATGCATCAATTAACCAAAGCAAATTCCTTGTTTGTGATTCTTAAAACCAAAAACCATAACTACTACAACAATAATTTACAACCTACAGTAACGGCTATGGTCGCTATCATTCCTCCTTAAAATGTAATTATATACTTATTTGGAAATTGGGTGTAATTTTTATGCTCAGATCAGGGCTTTTATGATATCAGATTTTCACTACATGATTATAGTGATATCTATAGAAAATCTTAAGAAAATAGAAGCCATTAGTCAAATTCATCTTTAAATTTATTGTGTGTTTAGTTTCATTTAAGGCAAAGAAATGACTTCAAATTTGAGTGTAGGGAGGTAACCGCAGCAGTTTACCTAATGGATTATGTACACAATATTATCACAAATGTATTATTAACTTGATATAAATTTGAAAACTACTTTATTTCATGGCTCTTGTCAATACTGTATAACATGTCAGTCCTAGTTCAGATGAGATATATTTGCAATTTTTTGTGAGCAAAACTAACTTGCAATACAAGCGACATAATGCTGTGTGCTGTAAGTATTTGGGAATTTCCTGCCTCACATTATTTCTTCTTGTTAATTAATGGATAATCAATGAGTGTTACATAGCAATCATGTCACTTACTCGTGCAGGAGAACTTTGATTCCCTGCTCTCTGTATTTGTGTGTGTGTAGAAAGCCTCGTGAATAACATCAGTCATACTCTGAAGTTGAACTACAGTGATTCTGCTTGATAAACACATGCCCAGATGTTCAACAGCAGTAAAAGCCCTCAGCACAGTGGAGCAGTTAATTCTTAAAAGGCCGGTAAATTTAAGAAAAGCCCAGTTTGCATGTGGGAAAGGGGCTTAACATTCATAATACAATGCATGATTCATAATCAGTCACAGCCAAAAGTGAAATGTCAAGAAATTTCAAGACCTCTCAGTCAGCAAGCCTGTACTGCACCCTTAAAATCAAAGGGCTTATCCCGGCCTCAGTCTGCCTGTTGGAGCTCCATCTGTTGTCGTAGTTCTTCTGACACTCAAAGCTGAGACAACATTGCTGCTGACAGGCAGCTCTTTAGCTTTCTGACAGAAGTGGTTTGCAAACATCAACAGAAGTAGGAGAAGGAGGGAGGAGAGGAAGAGCAGGAGGAGCAGACAGCTCTGTTCATTTAAAACCACAGTGTATAGACATCATTCTTCATTTAAAACCACAGTGTATTGACATCATTCTTCTCTATAGGACTTAAAAGCATGTTTTTATTGTAAAGCTTTAGTATTGCATTTCCTTTAAAAGGTAATAATTAAGGATGGTCATCATTTGAGCGAGGGAACTAAAAACCACATAAGTAGCATGATCTGCACTGTTAAACTTTCTTTATTCATTAAATGAATTATTGAGAATGCCACTCCTGTATCTCAGTCATATAGTTGCCTAAATTGCTCAGCTGAACCCCTGCCTCTCAGATGTTGTAGTATGAATGCTGTCACTTTCTCTCTACAAACAAGCAAGCAGCCCTGTGTAGCATTTCCCATTTGCTTGGATGAAAATATGCGGAGAGTGTCGCCACTCTATCTGCCTCTTGACTAATGTTGGTGTGTTTCTCTGGGGTGGTGTCACCAGGCTATGATTGTACGCAACGCCAAGGACACGGCCCATACCAAGGCAGAGAGGAACATCCTGGAGGAGGTGAAGCATCCCTTCATCGTGGATCTCATCTACGCCTTCCAGACAGGAGGGAAGCTGTATCTCATCCTGGAGTACCTGAGCGGTCAGTACGAGAAATGCACTCACACGAAAACACACACACTCTGGAGGAGTATTGAGGCATGTTAAAAACTCTTCTACCTGCGTGTCTAGTCCAGGGAAGTCGGTAGTATTAGAGGTGGTTGGGATGCATGTGTGCTGTATGTGTGTCATCCATATTAACAGCATGAAAATGTGTCCACATGTGCAGGAGGAGAACTCTTCATGCAGCTGGAGAGGGAGGGCATCTTCATGGAAGACACAGCCTGGTGAGTCAGCATGGAAAAATACTTATGTACTGTTATTGCTTTTCACAAATACTCCTGTACTGTTATTGCTTTTCACAAGTAGAGTTGCAAAGGGGTGGAAAATTTCCAGCAAATTTCCAGTAACTTTCCATGGGAAACTAAGCTGGCGAATTTTGGAAATACTGTATCTCAAATCGTAAACTTTGCATGGGAATTAACTGTAAATTAGGGGTAATTTTAAGTAGCCGTATCATGCCCAAACATAAATATAAACATTTAGTTTTTTTATCATAAGCAGACATTCATGCAAAATAATACAATAAAAAACATGACATAAATGTTGAGTTCGATATTACCCCCCCCCCCCCCGAAAGTCCCCAAGAAGTCCCATTCTAAATGTTAAATGAAAAGAGCCCCTTTCCCTCCCTCAACATGTGTCCCTGTTTTCAATTGTGTCTTGCTATTTATAATGTGTATGTAAAGCATTTGAATTACCTTGTGTTGAATTGTGCTATACAAATAAACTTGCCTTGCCTTGCCTTGACTAAAAGTTGAATTGAACATGTGATTGAGGAATGCACAGTGCATGTAAGGGGGCGTGGCCTCAGCAGCCCTGCAGTAAGAAGTGTGCTATGTGCATATGATTGAGGGATAGCAGAGGTATTCAAGTGAACTTGCATTTAATCTGGTTGTTTTAGTCAATATTATGCTAAAATCTATTTTCCCCAACTATATTTAAGTTCCCTGTTAAGGGCCAACCTTCAATTTTGTAAATTCACAGTTTATTCCTGTTCATTTCCATAAATTCCTGTTAATCCCCATTGAAAGTTTCCAACGTTGAAAATACCCCAAATTTTGCAATCCTAGTAACTAGAATAAGAGCTATTTATTGGCATGATGTTGATTATTTTTATTTTTTTGTAAAATGTTTTCTCTGCTCTCCTCTTTAGTTTCTACCTGGCAGAGATCTCCATGGCTCTGGGCCACCTGCACCAGAAGGGCATCATCTACAGAGACCTAAAGCCTGAGAACATCATGCTCAACAACCACGGTGTGTGTGTTAGTTTAACTGTGTGCATTGGAGGATATTTACCCAAAGTTACTGCATAATTTGTCTTCAGTTTCTTTGTATTTAACTAACATAACCATCTATATGCACGATGCAATTGCATGCATTCATTTAGACATTCCTGTATATCCAACACAAAGAATTGTAAATAATTACATTTGAATATGTGTTGTTTTCCCTGCAGGACATGTAAAGTTAACAGATTTTGGGCTGTGTAAAGAGTCGATTCACGACGGCACAGTCACCCACACTTTCTGCGGTACCATCGAATACATGTAAGTGATGCTCTCTTGTTTTCCTCCTCACTCCTTCAGTTGCATATTAATATGCTTCCTCATTCAGTGATACACAATTGTTTCAGGGCTCCAGAGATCTTGATGAGAAGCGGACACAACAGAGCGGTGGACTGGTGGAGTCTGGGCGCTCTGATGTACGACATGCTCACAGGAGCGGTCAGTTAAACTTAAAAAAAAGCTTTTATTCAGTCTTGTAACTACACTGTTATTAATTATAATTAGATCATGTTTGACTAACCCCTTCCTCTCTTCACTGCAGCCACCGTTCACTGGTGAAAACCGAAAAAAGACCATTGACAAGATCCTGAAGTGTAAGCTCAGCCTCCCACCCTACCTCACACAAGAAGCAAGAGATCTCCTGAAACGGGTATCTCCTGTTTAAAGTTTATTCTACTGTGTGTGTTTATCCAAAATAAGTGTGGACTTGTTGTGCAAATATTCTCTTGACATTCTTTTGCCTGCTGGTTGTACAGCTGCTGAAGAGAAATGCCTCCTCGCGGCTTGGAGCGGGAGCAGGAGACGCCACAGAGGTGCAGGTGAGAATAAATATTGGTACTTGATATTTTTTTCAGTGCTGCTGAAATTATCGAGGGGTGTGGGCAAGATTTTAATATTGTGAACAACAGGTCACTAAGTAAAATGCTTGTTTTTTTTCTTGTTTTTTTTCTTTCACCAGCAGATGGTTTAAACCTTAGGGACATTTGTAGAATTTATTTTTTTCCATTAACCTTGGCTTTGTTTATGCATTTGACATTTACTTTTTCAGAGTTAAGTCTAACCTCGGCCCCTTAGATATAGTCTACTATAAATAATAATGTCCCCATTTAAATTCATTAAAATCATTTTTTTTTATCCCATGGCCATTACAGCATAAAATTCATGCTTTCTATTATATCAGGGTTTAAGTTAGAGCCCTTGCTTTAGAATAATTATTAATAATAATAACTAATAATTTAATTTTCCCTATGGGGAAAATACATGATAATTACCTCTAATACAAGTGTCCCATACTGGAAGAAGATTGAGTCTTTTTTTTCTCCTTTTATTTGCATATAACATCAGACACAATCTCTTAAATTAATTTCAAAAGCTTTATACCACGACAGGCTTTTATGTATGTCTAAAATGCCACATTTTAAAATTGATGACAGAAACATAAAAGGAACTGTGAAAAGTTTAAAACGTAAAAATTAAATCTGGCCTATGGGGTGTTACATTGTTAACCCCATCTTCCCCAGCGTGGCATAAACACATTTATAATTAACATATGCTGTGTCTTCTCCATTTTATTCTTTTTTTCCATTGTAATGTCCATCCGTGCATTTAAGGTTGGGCTCTACTGCAATAGCCATTACCTATTAATGTCATTTTTTTTCCCCCCGCTACAAGCAATATATGTAATAGTCATTGTCTATTTTCGTCCATCCTTGAGGTATGAGTCCGAAAAGAAGAGTTTTACTCTCCATGGGCAGTTGACATTTGAAAATACTTTGGATGGCATTATGTACAGTCATGGAGAAAATAATAACCAAAATCATCAACAAGAAAACCATGGAAAATGTCTAGATATCAGCTCTCAAATTAAACTCTTATGAGATATTTTCGTTATTATCATTATATTTGTCCAAACAAATGTACTTTTAGTTGTGCCAGGCGTTAAAATTAACAAGAAATTGAAGGAAACAAGGGTCTAATCATTTTTTCCATGACTGTATCTCATTCCAAAAATGTTAAATATCAGGACAATCCCATAGAACATGGTAATGATCTGCATTTGGCTTGACACATTTATCTATGCTATTTATTATAAGGGGGTTTCTTGAATGGTATAATGAGGTGGAAGATTGAGTCTTTTAAAGGGATGAACAATGAAAAAGTTACTTTTGTAGATTGTTTAAAAAGAACCAAACAACTACTACAGGTGAACATTACAGAGGGACTTGATTGATTTTTAGTGTAGCTTGGTTCGTGAAGAACAACTTTGCCAACGCAGAGACCCTCATGTGCAGATTTAGGCGTACTGGTACTAACTCTCCCTCTCTCAAACATAATAAAATGCTGTAGCTGCCTAAATGACCGTTTCTTTAAAACTTCCCAGACCTAGACGCCGTTTTATGGCCCTGTGTGTGTGTGTGTGTTTGATATCCCACAGGCTCATCCCTTCTTTAGACACATCAACTGGGAGGATCTGCTGGCTCGGAAGGTGGAGCCCCCCTTCAAACCTTTCCTGGTGAGTATTGGAGGAGGGTGGGTAATTTGAGAATGTTAAATGTTGAAATCAGATCTTTGTGAATTATCAGCTATGGCCACTTGTAGCTTCAGTTTTACTGTGAGACGGAGATACAGTTTGATTCTGGGTTGCTGCCCAGATTAAACCAACTGAGCAGGTTCCAGTAACTGAACCCAGCCTGGTCTTCTCTAGTTTCAGACCTGCGTGTTGTTAGTTGACACATCTGCTCATGTTGCTGCACCTCCTCACCTGTGTTTGTCTTCTGTCTTGGCAGCAATCAGCTGAAGACGTGAGTCAGTTCGACTCAAAGTTCACCAGTCAGACACCAGTCGACAGCCCGGATGACTCAACCCTCAGTGAGAGCGCCAATCAAGCTTTCCTGGTAACTTTTGCTTGTTTTGTTGTCTCTTGATCACAAGAGAAAGATAATTTTTAAAGTTCATGTTTTCAGGAACAAAGTGAGAAATCAAAGAACTGATGAATGACTAATAAGCTTCTTATAAATGGTGTATTTTTCCATTAGTACCCTCTGCCATTAGTTAAGGAAAGCTTTTCATTAACAATGAAGCTTTATCTTAGTTTCTTCCCTTTTCAGGTACTCAGTGTTAAAAGAGACAACACGGTTTTGTGCAATTAACTATTTTAACAGGCTTGTCGAAAGATTATAATAGTTTTGGATTTTTCATTAGTTTTAGTTTTAATTTCGTTGTGAATTTTTGTTTTCAAATAAAGTTGGTTTTAATTAGTTTTTAGAGTGAGTTTGCTAGTTTTCATTTTTATTTTTTTAATGATTAGTTTTAGTTTAGTTTTTATTAGTTTTAGTGTTGTTGTTTTTTGTAATGGGGTATTTGTTGGGCACAAGATTCAAACTCAGTACATTTTGCCTTATCCATTTCAGCCCCAATAAGGTTATTACTCTTGCAGCTCCGGGTGTTTTGAATTGTGGTTTGAGTGAAGTGCTGAACTTTTTGCAGGCAATTGACTCACATAGTCGTGTAGACCAGTGTGTCCCAGTCTAAATACACATATTTACCAATGCTTCCTGTATGAAAAAAAAGTAGCTTTAATTGTAGTTAGTTTTGTAACCCAACAACGCAGTTTCAGTTCGTTGTTTTTAAAAAAAACTTGTTTTTATTTTTATTTCAGTTAACAAAAATGTGTTTTCAATTCTAGTTTTCGTTATTCTGTTATTTTTCGTTAACTATAATAACCTTGGCTTGTAGTTTATTAATGCATACACGATTTAAACTTTACATCAATTCGTTTTGACTTTAAACAAATTCTCATAATGCATCAAAGAGCACCATGAATAAACCAGATGTGTCAGGTGGAGCAACAAATATCAGATTTAAAGTCACTGCAATGCGGACTTCAACAGTTCACACTGCTGCTTCTGACTCAATGATGAATAATTTCCTCCTGTCCTTCAGATGTGACCGTGCACTGACTGTACCTACGTTTTGTCTCTGCAGGGTTTCACATATGTCGCTCCCTCAGTCCTGGAAAACATCAAAGAAAGGTTCTCATTTGAGCCAAAAATCCGCTCACCTCGACGGATCATGGGCAGCCCAAGAACACCTCTCAGGTATGTCAGTGTATCTACAGCAGGCGCTTGTACTTGACTGGTAAATCCCATATTCCCACAGTGGGTCTTGGTTTAATTCCAGATAACACTGCCAGGAGCTCTGCTGAGATTTTGCACTGTAAATGAAGGCATCAACCAATTACATTGTGTGGAATAAAGGCAACACATACCCGATCCACTATCTATTCTAACCTTTCACAATAAAAGCCCTAGACATATACACTGTGTAACTGTTTTCTAGAGGAAACTCAAATTAGCTCTGAAAGGAAACTCAATAAAATAGAGAATGATGTTAAATCCATCTTTTTTTCTGGCATGAGTAGTTTTGATGTGAAATACTTGCAGGTCATGCAGACTAGAGCCCGACATATATCAGTTGACAGATATTATCGTCCAATATTGACCTATAAAAGACGTATCGGTGTAAATGCTGTCCGTTATGTGCCGTTATGATTTTTTTTTTTTAAATAGTCGGCAATAGATTGAACAGTGATGATGTTTATTTACATTTTTATTTTATTCCTATTTATTCTTTATTTATAGAATTGTCTGACAATGTAATTCAATGTTTGAATATTTTGTAAACTTGCTCTCTGGGTACATTTACAGAGTGGTGAAAAATCAGTGCACAATCCACATAAAAAAAAGTAACCATACTGGTTATCTATAAATTTTGCCCTCTAAAACCAGTATTGGCATTTGTCTCAAAAATCCATATCTGTCAGACTCAAATCTCTAAAATCTCACATCACTGCTGGACATTGTTTCTTAGAGACCAAGAAAATTGCAAAAATAGACGTGAAAACAAAGATTTCTTGTTGGTTATTGTTAGTTGGAATCGGGCTTGTAACCAGAGGGTTGCTGGTTCGAATCCCAGGACTTACCGTCCAAGGACTGAAGTGCCCTTGAGCAAGGCGCCTAACCCCTCCACTGATCCCCGGGCGTGCAGAAATGTGCTGCCCACTGCTCCTAAGCATAGTGTGTTCACTGGCGTGTCAAAAGGATGGGTTAAATGCAGAGTTTGAATTTCCCCATTGTGGGACTAATAAGGGAATCTTAATCTTAATTTTTTCTCTCCTCTTTTTGTCCTTTCAGCCCAGTCAAGTTCTCCGGGGGGGAGTGCTGGGCCCGGAGCCCCCTCGTTCACGGCGTAGGACCGAGTGTCCTCCAGTCACCTCAGGACCAGGCCATGGAGCTGTCCACCCCGGAGCAGATGGATGTCACAACGGGCTCCGAAGCCTCGGCCCCTCTTCCCATCCGTCAGCCTACCGGGGCCAACCTAGGTCAGATGAAGCAGCAAGCCTATCCCGTCGTCGCCAAACGGCCCGAGCATTTACGTATGAACCTATGACCCACTGGCCTCTTTAGGAGAGTTTATTTCTGGACTCTTTTTTTGTTGATATTTTTTAAGAAACAAAGCAAAAAGATATGGATGCTAGAGACGATTAAAATCAAAAATTGCACATCCGCGCACTTCATATACTGTCACAACCTGGAGTTGGTGCGTGGGTCTGGGACTCCAGCGTGCTGCAGTGAAGTGCTACCGACGACATCACCGCCTCACCACTTCTCCTCCGACACCTCAGGTCTCATGGCCTTCGTCTTCTGACCCTCACCCTTCTGAACTGGACTAGTAGGACTGGAAACTTTTTTTAAGGAGCCACAGCAACCACAAAATCAAAGGGGCGAAAACGAGTCACACAGTATGCAAGCGATTTAGGATAAAATGCCGTCAGTCTGCTGTACAAGATGACATCCAAAGTGCTTTGTGCTATTTGAATGAATGCCGGTGAGGAAATTGCTTCCATTGGGAGATGTGAGTTTTTCTTAGACAAAAAAAAATCCTTCCTGGCTCTGAATGAAATGATATAAATTAGATTTATTATTGAAAAAGATCAAAGAAATGATCATTGTGAGCAGCGGACAAGCAGAGGTTCTGGTATTGATGAATATAGCTTTATGTCTTACGGTGTTTTACAGAATGGATGCATTAACTGTGCTATACATCAATGATGAATCAGAGAGCCTAAATTAAACAAGAAAAACCATGTTGACTTTTTACATTCTTTCAGCGTTGGTGTTGTGGATGACTGAATGGTTTATTTGATGTGGGAACTGTACTTCAATGATCTGCTCTTCAGGCGTGCTCCACTGTGGGAGGCATCACTGGATTAGTGACTCATCACCAGACATAATTCAGCTTGATCACCATGACCACCCAAAACTTCAAACTGATGTCGGTGCTGCTTTGTACGACCCCACACCTGGCCACCCAGGGGACTGCGGGCCACAGCCGTGATGGGATGTTGGTGACCCCTGAAGTGAACTCTGACTAGAGACTGTGGCACCAGTTGATCTGGACACTGTCTGCGGTTGTGGGGTTCAATGCTCAAACACTTGGGGCAACATTTACAGCCTCTTGCATCAGCATTCACTTGTTTAGGAGGGACATTTTAGAAATCCTGAAAAAGCAAGGAAAATTATAATAAAATGCAAAAAAAAAAGCAGAATGCATTGTGTCTTTTTGTATGCCGATAAATGATCGTCTGTATTTAAAGTTTCGGATAAAAGGGAGACTTCACAAGTATGCATATAATTTTTTAATTTACATACAAGATTTGCTGCAAATCTCAATATCATTGCATCCTGTGAATGTGGAAGGTTCTCACATTCATTATCAGAACATTATAGAGCTGCTGCTAGCATATTTAAATGTGTCACTATTCAGTCAACCTGTGATAACCTTTTCCTTTACATGATTGGGTTGGCATCGTAAACAAAAGTGTGCAAAATTTAAAAAAAAATCTAATTTCATTAAAAAGACAGCAAAAAAAACTTCAATTAAAAGGTCCAGTCGGTAGAAATAAGGGCATCTATTGGCCCTAGAGAGGGCATTTAGCTGATTGCAACCTGCAATTTCAACACATCAGACCCTTAAAAGGTTGATGAGGTAACATAGGTAAGAAATTAAAACTGAATTTTTTCTGCAGCTGAAATAACAGTTCACCCCACCTAAAAGTAATTTCAGCTACTAAAGAAAGTGATCAGAAACCCTGATGTAAAATATAAACACTTTTTTAAAAAAAAATGTTGCTGAAATCAACAGTCACACAGTCTAATATGTTTATCAAAGAAAATCACAACAGATGAAGTGTCCTGTTGAAGGCAAAGGAAGCAGTGTTGTCATATTACAGTGATGTGCTGGTACAGACACAAATGAAAGGCCCAATAAACAAAGTCATGTAGTCATGTCATGTATATATATTTAAAAAAACAACTGGCAGTAATCTAAAAATGAATAAACCTTTTATGTGCAGTTCACAAAATAAAAGTAATCTATCTTTTCCTCACATGAACCCTGATTGTTTACTCCAACATTTACATTTGGTAGAGCAGTTTTATTTTTAATGCTGGCTTTGCAGAAAATACTGCAACACTCAGTTCTTTGTACAATATGCAAAACATACACAGAGCATCTGTTATCAAGTTTCTCACAAGGCTGCTGGTCAGCTATCTAAATGGTTTTAAGGGACAATAAATTGACTGCATGTATTTCCTGACATACATCTCAGTCTGGTGTTTAATGTCCCACTCAGATGGATCTGCAGAGCGATCTCTATACAGTAAACTGGATTTTATGGATGTTAAAATCTCTTGTTTGGGATTCCTGTAATACATAGTTGCATTAATAAGTTCTATACAGCATACTGGCCTTTCACATACAATGTGTCTCAATAATAGTAGCGTCCAATATTGCTATTAAAGGTTTGAATTGGTCCTATAATGGGAAAATCTGTTCAGATTTAAGGAAAGTTTGGGAGAAATAAAAAGATTGCTTCAACAAAAAAAGAGGAATGTGTTCTCCTCATCATATCTTCAGTATGGAAAAAACAAAGAGAAATAACTGATGTAATGAAAGTAGTCATGTTTTGTGTAATCTACCAAACTACAGTAACAGTTTTACACAATGCGTGTTCATCAATTTAACAACTTCAAATGTCTGTAATAACCCCTGCCTTGATTATTTACCTCAACAAGGTATTCTTTGAAAGACTTTGAAACACTAAACAAGGCACAAATCACTCCAGAGGAAAAAATAAAATGTAAATAATAATAATTATGATCATTAACAACCATTGGTTCAGATCTGAGTCAAATGAAATGAAAGACAGTCTTCACACTGGGTTTCATTCACTTGGATTAACCACTTCAGATAGGAAATCGTATCCAGCGCACACAGTCAGTTTGGCGCATTTGTATGCATTGTCCCTTTAGTATCCTTTTGATATTGATTAAATGGTCTTAAGTGCTGGCTTTACTGCTGAACAAGATTTATTTTTACGTGGGCTCAAATTTCAAAAACGTATCATTTGCTTACATTTTGTGCTTCAGATATAATAAACTCAACAAACTGGCTATCAGAGCAGGAAGAAACAAACCCAGAAAGATACTTGAACATGATCTGTGACCCAGCTCTCATTTGGTTTCCCAGCAGTGGAAAAGGATTTCAAAACAACAAAAAAAATAGAAAAAAACTTAGCTAGTCTGACTGGTTGTTTCAGTCTTCAGGGCACTGTCACACTGAGCATAAGTAATGAGAAGACAGATGTTTCCCTCCAGAGGAACATGTCTTTAACCAGATTTATGTAGTTGAGGTGAAAGGTGAGCAGGACCAGAGCCACTAAACCAGACGGATGACAATGGAGTGATATGGTATGTCCACCATTCAGCTGTTTTTGGAGCAGAGTATACGAAGAGTCTGTTGTACTGATGATAGCGTCATCACTAAGTAGCTCTGCACCTCCAGGCAGCGGGGCTCTGCTCCTGTAGCCGCCTCATCTTCTTCCCTAGCCAAAGCCACCAGGCTAAGCCAATCACAACACACACCACTGACTCCACGTAGTAGCCGTCCAATGTGGTCACACAAACGCCGCCCTCCTTAACGCACAGCTGAAAATGGGAACAGGGACAAAATGCAATATATCATATTATATCATATCTTGTGTGTGTGTGTGTGTGTGTGTGTGTGTGTATATATATATATATATATATGTATACATGTTTACATATTATATTTTATGTTATGTATGTATGCACACCCTGCACAGGCTAAATATATGACACATTGTTATGTTATTATTACTACTACATATTATATTATCATATTATTATTATTACATATTATATTATATATTACATACTATATATATATATATATATATATATATATATATACTGTACTATTATTATATACTGTCTAGTCACAATAACATTATTACCATCATATCATCAGTACAATTACCATCATCTTGCCACTGTACTTTACCTACCAACTTATCTTCTTTTTTAACACTCTTAAGTGTCCTTGTTCTATTCTGTGTTTTTTCTATCGTTGTTTATCGTTTGTTTATTTATTCTACCTCAGTATTTTATTCTATTGTATTTTATTGTACTTAATACCAGACTGCTGTGACAACTGAATTTCCCTTCAGGGATGAATAAAGTAATCTATCTATCTAAAAGGAATCAGTTTATCAAGTATAGGTGATAACATACAACAATGTGCAGATCTTCCCTCACTCTTCCTCTCCTCCTCTTTTTCGTACTCACCCCTGTCTCCTCTGGAGAGCCGCAGCTCTGCCCCACAGCCCCCTGACACTCCTTAGAGGTCAGTGGGTCCACCAGCCACAGAGCCACAGTGGAGGGCCAGTTTCCTCCGAGGTTAGTGACGGTGTTCAATAGGGTCATGTAGGTCCCGCCGATGAGGGGGTCACTCACTTTGGCATGGAAGGCCATACAGGCCACATACATACTGTACAACGCCACCTGGGGACACATTCGCTAAAGCTGATCAATTGTCTAACTTACCATGACACTTATTTGTAAATTAATATTTTTTATTATTTTGACCTGATAGCAAAAAACATATACATATATATATATATATATATACATATACGTATATGTATATATATACATATATATATATACAGTACAGGCCAAAAGTTTGGACACGCCTTCTCATTCAATGTGTTTCCTTTATTTTCATGACTATTGACATTGTGATTCATCAAAACTATCCAAACTTTTGGCCTGTACTGTATATATATACACATTTTAGATTTTCCTCTATTACACAGTGACATCTGGAGGCAGGAAATGAAACAAGGTTGGTAGGAGAAAACCATCATAACACTTGTTGGCCTTAACGCACTTGTACACATTATAAAAAATTAGCAAACATCCATGATGTGCTTTGAATTTCTACATTTATAAAGAGGCAATGCTATGAGCTAAATGCTAACATTGCTCAGTATAACCATGCTGACATGCTGATAGTAGGTTTCCATTGTAGCATTATGATTTGATAATTATATATGTCGCTAATAAACACAGTCAAGTAGATGCTGATGGGAATGTTTTTGACAAATTGGAATTTTGACCTCATGATGGAACTTGATAAATGTGTTAAGGGATCACCACAGTGATCACAATTTATCTTAAAGGGGGCTTGAATGTGTTGGAAATATCACAGCAAACCATCTACTACTACTGTCAGAGGATCACCAAAGTCAGTAGGATTCATCTTCTGGGGACAATAAATAATTATTAAGATATTGTGGATTGAATGACTGACTGACCAACCAACAGGTGATCACTGCCGTCCTCAGATCCATGCTGCTAGCATGAATAAGATGACAGGTGCAGCCAATGGCCTGTGCTGCTCAGTTTTGGTAATTTTTGTTAATTTCAGCCAGTTTCCATGACTCTTCCTATAAGCAGTTAAAAAGACCCTCTCTTAGAAACTATGCTAGGGGCTAGGCAGTAAAAAGGAGAACAAGGTTATAAAAAAACAAAAAAACTGAAATACAAACCTGATGCAATGCGTAGCTAAGCAGCACAATGGCATAGTAGTAAACAGGGAACCCTCCTTCTTGTTTCAGACTGGGGGTCCACCACACCAGCAGAGCGTACCCAAGCCCTATGAGCAACCTGCAAGCACAAAACAGTAACACTGTGTTACATCATAGTTTATTTAATGTGTGTATGTATAGGTTTGTGAGCCTGAGTGTGTATGTATGTTACAACCTAAAAGGGAAGGCCCTGTAGAAGACATCCAGAGGCCGGGGCCCTGCTGTGTATTTGCTGATTACCACAGGAAGTAGGATCTGCAGAGGCACCATGGGCACTGCCAGCAATGCCAGCTGTTCCTTGGGAACTCCAGCCTCCACCAGCTTCAGACCGGTCACTGCGTCTGCCGCGGAGAAGCCCATCTTCAGCACAAAGAGAGGACACATGAGAAATGTTTCATTTGCAACAAATGTTAATGCAAAGCAGCAAACATGCAAATGCAGAACTTTCAAAGTTAAAAGAGGAACCAAATTTTAATAGAATCTTCAAGTACTTTAGCAGTGAGAAGCAGGGAACAAAAGGTGAAGACTGTGGGCATCTTGATGATGGAGATCAGCAGCTTGTAGGTTTCCATGACGCCCTGCGTCTCCTCTTGGACTCTCCTCTTCCCTTTACCGTGCCCATTCTCCCTTTTCATGATGGCTACCAATGTTGTGGATACCAGGAACACTACTCCCCAGAAAAACAAGAAGTCTGCAGCAAAGAAACAGGAAACATTAGAAAATACATTTCAACCCCAATTACTGCTCTGTTGTAAAGTATCACAAAAAAAAATCTATCATGTCGGGGATAATGAGTACCTGACAAAGTGACGATGCCTGTGTCCTTGGGCTCTGTTCTGAGGTACTTGTTACAGAAGTCTGCAGACTCCAGAGCCAGAAAGAGCACATTACCCAGGAAGTATCCAGCTGTCTGGCCCACAGAGTTGCAAGTAGAAGCATATCCCACATTCTCTCTGGATAACATAGTCAAGGCCCAGCCATCTACAGCAATGTCCTTAGAGGCAGAGAAGGTACAGCCATTGGAGAGCGGGAGAGAAACGATGAATATCTGTTTGTGTCACAGTGTTTATGATTGCTTACCTGTGTGGCTGCCAGGAAGGCAAGCATAAAGAAGACTGCAGTGAGTGTCACCACCTTCGGTCCTCCCTCACTCTGCAATAGTGAGTTGACCGTCGAGGACAGGTAGAGCATGAAGAGGCCCAGCAGGTACTGTGTGGGCACAAGCCATGACTTTCTGCAGAATCAGGAAAAAGATACAGTTTAGGAAAAAAGGGGACATTAAAAATAATCCAGAGAGATTAAAACAATAACAGAAACAGTAAACACGCATCCTTACCTTCTACCAAATCTGCTGAAGTAGAGCGCGTCCACCAGCGGTGCCCAGAGAAGCTTAAGACTAAATGGCCAGAAGACAAAGCTGAAGAAGGCTTGGTCTTTGTAGCTGACGCTCTTACTCTGTAAGATCAGAGGGATGCTACCAGCCAGTCCCAGAGGAATCCCTTGCAGCACGTATAGAAACAGAAGAAGCAACACGTTCCCCAACTCGCCACCGATCCCAGGCCGAACTCTGTGCCTCCTGTCCTCAGAGTCTGACCCTCTGATCAGACCCTCTGCTTCCTCTGGTTCAGAGGAGCTGGTCTCTCCCCTGTCCATGTCCATCATGTTTTCAGGTGGGAGGGTGGCACCTGCCAGCTTCCTCTGCCGCCCGTTTTTGTGTGACATCAAATCTGAGTGCTCCATTTTGGAGCAGTGGGCATCAAACCCGTTGTGCCCTCAGCAAATCTGCAGATAAGAATTACAGGAAACTAATGAAGCAGCTAAAACTGATCGGTTGCTGACTGAAAGTCTCATGAATGATCATCTGAATCCCACTTAGATTAAAATTTTGGTTTTGCAAGGCACAGCCAGAAGGAAAACAGTATAGAAAGATACAGTGAAGACTGTTAAAGGCAATAATAAATATTGGGACAGAGTATAAAACAATAATGAATAGGGGGGTTTATGTAATGATAAAAAAAAAAAAAAAATTCAGGGAGCCACAAGCAGTGAAATATTGACACACTTCCTCAAACATTTGCAAACCAACAGGCAAACTGGCCAAGTGAGTTTCTGACTGACTAGAATAATGAGGAGCAGAATCAGATAATACATACTAGAGCTGCAACAATTAACTGACTAATCAATTAGTTGACAATAATAATCACAAACAATTTAGATAATCCATCATGTAAATAATAGTTTGTGGCAGCCCTATAGCTAATGTGTAGAAAGCTACACCACTGGGGGGAAAAAGAGCACATATAGGGCAGCCAGACACCTGTGTAATTACATTATAAATAAATTAAAGTTTGTAGCAATCAGACATTATTGGCGTGAAAGGTGAAGGTGAAATTTCAGGGGATAACAAAAACATCCAGGATTGTGCGGTGAGGTTCCAGAAGTGATACAGATTTGTAGTTCATACTTTGTGGGTTAGTATAATTTTTTTAAAGACACTGAGTAAACTAATGCATGTGTCCACACACTGCTTGGCTCGCTGACACCATGAGTCTCTGACAGGTGGGAATTAAGACTAATTATGGAGCAGATAATTTAATTAACGTCATTGTGTTAATAGCTGTTAGCGGCTGTCACCTTCACCAGATGTTACGGACAGCATACAGGTAAACGAACACAACTATAAAATCAATATTTCCAGTAGATATATTAAGGCAAATATAAAGACATACCTGGACAAAGGACATGCATGAGGGGAGAAAATGAAATCACACAAGCAGTAGATGATTTCATGCATACCTGGTGATGATGACAGCATGCCAAAACAGAAAAAATGAACACAAACGGCTGAATTAAAGAGCAAATCAACGTGAGGTCGATTTTATTCGCTTTTTATTCAATCGCAAATTGGTGGCATATGAAGAATGATTAGAAACACATAAAATTTACTACCGTTTCAGTTAAAACAGATTAAATCCATGGTTATATCGGTGAACATCAACACAGAAGTGGCAGGAAGTGCGGCGTGTGCGACGTCTAACTGCGTCCGGCACCTACAGCTGACGTGTCAAAGCCCAACTGAGAGGAGTTCCGCTTCAGTAAACGGTGAGGGGAGGAAATACAATTCAAGAAAGAACACTTTTTTTGTCAGTTTAATTATTATTCATTTTAACATAATAACTTATTCCAAAAGACAATGGATGATACACACACATGACTACGCAATCACCAAAAAACTAAGCAAACACAATCAAACAGTTTAGTTTAGCTTTTTTATTTTGAACATGTGCGAGTAACAACAAAGTAAACTGAAAAACAAACAAATCCATTGAGAATAATCAAAACAAAAATAGCAATAGTCAAAACAAAAGCTATAATGTGAACTCAACATGTCCGAAAAGGAGTATAATGAAGCATGTACTTGTTTAAACCTACCCCTTCTCTTTTTTTCCCCCTAAACATACATATTTACATAATACATATTTACAAAAAATACAATACACCCGATTGTTAAAGCCCTTCTTCCTCCCTGTACCTTGTGAAAACCATGTGTTTGTACTGCTTTTTAAACTGGATCATGCTTGAACATTGCTTGAGCTCCACACCCAGTCTGTTCCACAGCCTCACTGCACAAACTGAAGGAGAAAAACTTTTTAATGTTGTACGTGCCCGCTGATGTTTTAAATTGAACTCACCCCTCAGATTATAACCCCCAACTCTGTAAAAAAAACAATTTTTGAATATTTCCAGGAAGTAGATTGTTTATTGCTTTGTACATGACTTGTGCTGTTTGGAAATGAACCAGGTCAGTGAATTTTAAAGTTTTTGATTTTAAGAAAAGTAAATTTCTATTCTTAAAATCAAAAACTTTAAAATTCAGAAACAATAATTCAAATAATAATGACAATAATTTTAAAAAATGACTTAAAGCAGTGGGGATCGACAGCTTCATCCACAACTCCCACTGCTCCTCAAATTTCTAATAGTTAAAATATACAGACTTATATACACATAATATATATACATAAATAAACACTCCTCTCTATTAGTGCCCCTCTAAAATACATAAATAAATTTGAGCCTGAAATATCTTTTGACAGCTCCTCACAGTTCAATTGTCCTCACAATTGCTAAAATTGGGTTCACAAGCGTGCACACACATAGTCGCTTGACACTCACACACACGACATTGACCGGTAATTATCCTTTGGGGCATGATCAGTACAGGCTGTATCCTCAGAGATTGGAAAAATCACATCAATAGTTGCATTAGTGCCTTTAATGAGCATGATTACAGCATACATTTACAGAGTCGTGAAACTTTAAATACACACTGCAAGCTGTGCTGATATAGGTCGGTGTCATGTGACATTCACAGATAATTAAAATTTAGAAATATTTAAAACATCAAGAACAAGAGACCTTTCAAGTTTTATCCTCATCATAAAATAGCGGAGGCAGGCAGTAATAGGGCCTACTATAATTAACTGTGTTGCATTGATAGGCTTTTAATTTGGAAAGTGTACCTACAAGTGTAAGGTACTTTATATTATGACTGGTTAATATTCATTCTGTGTAAAAAGTGAAGCCCACAGCATTTAAGTAGGGAATGTGCTATATAAATATAGTTATTTAATTTATTCATTCATTATAATTTACACTATATCATTGTAATCTTGCCTCAGGGATTATGAGTGTCCTTATAATGAGTAGTTCTGCACAATTTTGCTGATTTTCATGAGGTCACATTTTCCCCAGAATGATGTCTGAGAATACCAGCTAACGATGCCATGCAGTCAAATGTGATTGACATGACAAAAGCCATTTAAAGGAGGATTTCCTATACCTAAACAAAAATTACAGGTTTCAACACTGGAAGAAATTAAGGTATAAAAACAAAAATACAAACTAAAACAAAATAAATTAAAATGAAGTATTCCTAAAATCTCTTTGGCCACTGTTCTGGCACACAGATTGCACTAAAACTAAAAAAAAGTCCCCCAATCAAAAGATCTTTTGATAATGGTCATGATGCACCCATTAACATTTGACTTAGAGGTAATGAAGAACTGCACGCTCAGCCTTGTGGTTGCTATGAGTGCATGTGAAGCTGCTAATCCACACAGATGGCATGTGACAACACACAGGCATATTAGGGTGGATCAGCATGTGATAACAGGAACACTGTGAAACAGGGCTGTTGCAAAGGTTTTAGAAATACAAAGGTCTAAGTCACCAATGCACCCTTTTGGAAAATTAAAAAAAAACATTTTTTTTGACTTTTTACTACTTAAGTTAAATTGATTTATAAAACTGTCAACATAAAGATCTAAATGCTAGGAAGCTCTCCATAAATAAATAATAAATGCCAAATAGCAGAAATATATGTATAATATGTGTATAGAATGTATGTATGTCTTATTTTTTATATATTTTTTTTATGTTCTTTTTCTATGTGTCTGTAACTTGAGCTGCTGTGACAACTAAATGTCCCTACTGTGGGATAAATAAAGTCATATCTTATCTAATCTTATCTTACATTATTTGAAATAAATACTGGTGAAGCTTTTGTTTATTGGCCTAAACGCAGTGAAATTGATTTTAAATATATTTTATATTGCCATCAGAATACTTGCTATTTTTAACTTTTAAATGTATGATTACAAACAAAAAATCCCAGAAAAACACTGTGTATGGCTACAGTTTTATCCATGTGAGAGGGCGTCCCGATCGTCACTCTGTATCAGGGTGATACATATTATTATTGCACTTTAACCATGGTTACTGACAAAAGGAGAGGCTATGCTAATATAATTCTATCAACTATCCACGTTTAGTGTTTTTTTAGCACAGTAACTTCTACTTATATTGACCATGTCTCTTATTTCCAATGTGTTTGTGAATATGCACCAATAAGAAACACAAACATAGCTCTGCAGTCTGTCAACATAAACATGGTACATGGTATTCCTATGAATCACCCAAAACAAGGGTCAACAGCTTCTCACAGATCAGTTTGTAGGTTTGTCTGTAATCCCTGGTGGATTAATCCAGCCATGCTCTGTTTCACCCGTGAGAGTAAACTGCAGAGGAAGTACTGTTGCTATGGTTATGCTGGTGTTCTCTGAGAAATGGTTATAGTTTGACTGGTTTTAACAGACACTTAACAGCCAATCAGGAATTTGTAATTTTCCACAGCCATGGTAATAATTGTCTTGTGTTGTGAAGTGCTTTTCATTACATGTTCCACTAGATGGCGCTGATATCATCACAGCTATCTTACTTCTATGTGCCTTAACCCTTTATCAGGCAAAAATCTATATTTGGTAACTTCAGTGGATATCAAAATGGGGTCCCCATGTCACTCTGTTTGGTTGTAGAACCACATGGATTTCGAGAAAAAAGTTGCAAATTTACTAGATTAAAGTGGCAAATCTACAAGAAAAAAAGTCACATATTTAAGAGATTTAAAGTGTTAAAATCCCCAAGAAAAAAAATTGCAGATTTAAGAGATTTAAAGTGGCAAATCTGTGCGAAAAAAGTCGCATATTTACGATAAAAAAGTGGGGGGGAAAAAGCAACTTTTTTCTTGCAGATTCACCACTTTAAATCTCATAAATCTGCAATTTTTTTTCTTGGGGATTTGCCACTTTAATCCCGTAAACTTTTTTCTCAAAATATTATCCCCCTCCCCCCGGGTCCGTATGTTTTTTGTTTTTTTTACACATTTTGACAGTATGTAATATCCTCCAATATTCTCTAGGGTTGAAATTTGGAATTTGTAAGTATTTCAATGAGTGCCCTATTAAGGGTTAAAGTGATTAAACATCTCATCACAGGTGTTCTTAACAAGAGTTTGTTTTTAGCTCTTAATCAAATGAACAACTAATCTGAATGATCTTGCAATCTTCAATCAGAGCAGTCTTGTTTCTTTATCGTCCCCAAATGAATGAAAATCTTTATTCACAGCTACAGTTTTGGCTTGTCAGCACCAAATGCACAGGTGGAACATGTCACATTAATGATGGTTCTGTTCTAGCAATTATCAAGATTTAATGCCACAATTAATAAGGTAATTACATGTGTGACTAGTTCAAAGACCTGCTTAAAAAAAAGAAGATATTTTTAATTGTTTACTTTATACTTTCTATTAAATGTTTGCCACCCCCAGGTTGAAACCAGAGTGTTACCCCTTTTGAAAAAAAATAAAATACATTTAAAAATCTATCTTTTATACCAGGATATTTTTTCAAGACAACAAAGAATTACAAGCTTTCTCAGCCCAATGTGGACTTTGATGATAGTTTGATGAACATTCCTCTTTCATTACAGGTTGAATGTTTATGAGAGCATGTAATAATTTGTATGTAAATATAGGGATACTGCAACTCCATTATTATTAGCCAATTGAATAAAAATATGTCAATGGCAAACACAAAAGCCACGGCAAGAGGAAAATTCCTGGAACATATATACCTAGTAGAGTAGATATGTTAAAGTACAAGGGGTTCCTCTCACATACTTGCTGTTTCTTCTTGACAGGAGCCTGAGGTATGAGGCTCTGTGCACAATATTTTTCTACGTACTGCAGTCTCTCAGGTTAGGTTATATGACAACATACAAAGAGAGACTAAATTTATACTCTGTAAGAGAGAACTATCAGTTTATTACAGCCTGCAACCCTTATTAGGCTATTGTTTGCAAATAAATGAGAAGTGAGCTGTTTTATGCTTATATTGTAAAGCACTTTGTAACTTGTTTTTTAAAAAAACTCTCTAAAAATAAAGTTATTATTATTATTGAAATATAGGATTAAGCACTGATTTGTAGCTATTTAATTAATCAGTTATTCAATTCACAATAGACAAGCCAAAACAGACATTAACATCTTTTATAATCACAAACATTTTTTTAATCTACAGAAAATCATGTATATTATAATAACTATTGAGACAGCAATAAAAAAATGTCTAATCGTAATGTGATACAAGATGTTTATCCATATTATTGTCTGTTCTTAAACAATGTTTTGACTTTAGGAAGTGAGCTATGTCAGTTTTGTGTGGTGGATGAGGACAAATTCCTATGTTTATTAAAAAATATCGATAAAAATGTACCTAATTTTCGTTTTGCTTTGGACACCCCTAGGGATTGGCACATAACATAAGACTTTATTTATCCTGCAGCAGGGAAATTCAGTCATCACAGCAGCTAAAGATATAGAAGTTACTAATATTAAAAAAAAAAAAAAAAAAAAAGACATTATATTCATACATAAACATGATATACATAAATTACTTACATGAAATTATATTGAAAGTTATTTTTAATATTGCACAGGGGTTTTCCTGATAGTATTGCAGAGATATTGCATGGGACAAAAAATGAAAAATATATAAAATTGTATATGTATATATATATACATACACATAGTATACATATCTTGGGATGTCCCTCTGGACAGTCACTGACGTGCCTAAGTATAAACACCATCTCATATTTTGTACACACATAAAATATTAAGCACCCACTAACTTGACTACCTATATTCTACTAGGATCAGTCAGATTCTCCTATGCCAGGGATGGGCAACTGGAGGCCCGGGGGCACATACGGCCCGCACCCTCACTTGAAGTGGCCCTCAGTACAACTACATGCATTTGAGCATGAAATCTTAAAAGCACAGTGTAAAAATGCACAAAATTACTTCTTGCAATTAATTAATCAAACCTTATACTGTACTGGTACTGCACTGTAAACATATTTAAACTTGCAGTTTCATCATATCTGGTGAAGTGCACTGTCCTATATGTGGCCCTGTGGTAGTGTTGATGAAAAATTGTGGCCCTCTGTAGCATTTAAGTTGCCTATCCCTGTCCTATACTGTCTAAGCCCGGCCCTCTTGGGGCCACTCACTCATGTTTGTGGATTTAACTTTGCGCTCCACCCATGATCCACAGACACATTTATTTAGTCTGTTCCCCACTGTGAAAGTTATTCCCAGCCGGAGGAGGAGAGACTGTGACAGCCCATCTTCAGCCCGACAACCCAATCTGATTTTGAAACAGTAGTCGGCGTGCTGAGCCAGGAGCTAACCAGCAGCGCTCTCTCTCTCTCTCTCTCTCTCACTCTCTCTCTCTCTCTCTCTCTCTCTCTCACACACACACTCTCTCTCTCTCTCTCTCAGACCTGGGACACCGAGGCGAAGGGGAGAGCTCATTCCACAACACGGCAGTCCTCCATGGCTCTGTGCAACGGAGACAGCAAGGTCAGTGGAGCGGGGAGTCCCCGGGCTCCGGTACTTGTGTAGCCCGTGTGACTTGATGTTAGGACCCTGGTTGCTGGTGTAGTCCCCCCCCCCTACCCCGGTTAATCACGGCCTGTGTGCACCTCGGGGGGAAAGTTAGAGAGCATGTAACGTTACCACCAGTTCCGCTGAGGAGCTCTGAGTCCGCTGTTGTGTGCCTGTTGCAGTATTACATTAACATGTTGATCATAGCTGCTCAGCCTCAGTTATGTTTAGCATACATATTTCTCACATTTTACCACTAGACGTGACTGCCTTCTTCCTGTGATGGATCCTTCCCAAGACCCTTTGCCTCCAACAAGCACCGCGTGGGTTTTAGCATAGCTCCGCTAACTTAGCAGCTGCTAACAAGCTAATGCTGATTACTACTGTTTATACTGCCCCAAAGCTAGCATGCTACATAGGCAATTTGTAGCTAGCTTTAGCCGGGCAGTGACAATTTGTAGCGACAGTACCGATAACCGATACTTGTCTTGTATTATGACTGCTATAGCGTTCGTTTTGTGAAGTGACATTGATCTTATGGCAACTAATTTATTTTATGCGGCCGCTGTCACACACTTTAAGCTAACGGGACGTAAACTGACAGGTTTGCTAACGTCGTCACGAAGCTAATGTGAGCCGACTGGTGCTTTTACTACTACTGCGGTGTTATCTGCTGATATGGTAAAGTTTGATGTAAAACTGTAGAGTATTTCAGTCGTGGTTAAGCGGCCAGAGGTGCTGTGGTTGCCGACGTTTTGTTTTTAAAAATAACTGTAACTTTAGATAACAAATCTGGTGTGATGGGTAACGTTAGCATGTCTATTGCCTAAGTTGTTTTTAGAAACATCCACAGCGGAAGTGTTTTCAACAAACCACGTGGGATCATGTTTCTCTTCTTGCTGTCTTCATCTATCCAGTTGTGCTATTTATCTAATGGAAATGAATTAGCTGTCAATGATCCAACTTCTCTCTTGTTCTTCTATTGGAGTTTGAATCCCTAACTCGGGGTTCATACGGATGCTTGAAATCCTTGAAAATGCTTAAATTTTAATGTTGTATTTTCAAGGTTTGAAAAGTGCTTGGATTTTGGATAAAGTGCTTGAAAATGCTTGAAATTCTTACTGTATTTCTCGTGCAATCTGACTATAGATAATCACACGTTCAATTAAAAAAATACTGAATTGCATATTGAGATTAGCAAACTGTACTTTTGGTTGTTAAAATCGTAATACCATTGGTGTTGGTATGGTTGAGTGAAATTACCCCTTTTTCTCATCTAAAACATGCAACTTACAACCGTTGTAAGGTACTGGAAAAGCTTGAAAATGGACCTTGAAAGTCCTTGAAAAGTGCTTGAATTTGACCAGTGAAAAAGTGTATGGACCTTGCAAACTCTGACCTGTGCATAAATTTATAATGATAAAATCCAGTATTCTCAAAACACTGGAGAGAAACTGTATATAGTTACGCTGCTAGAGTTTGATCAACTGTGAGAAGTCCTCACTATTACCCTTTGACTAATTTGTGGGTTTCATGTGATTCTACTGATGGGCTGAATGGTTGCAGCACGTTTCACAATAGTCTCTGTCTGTATTGAAGCTCACATGTCCACAATTATGTTAGGCCTGATTGAGTCACATTTTCCACGGAGAGGTCATAACTGGAGCAGAGTTAAGTCAACGGGTTACCTTACAACAAATCTCTCTTGGGCTGGGAAATTTCTATCCTGATATGTCATTATATGCCCAGATAATACATATCACAATGCTGGTTGTTTTCTGGTATTTCAATAAATAATCTGTTTCAGTTTTGTTGTGTTGAGTTTCACTGAGATGGATGCCCAATAAAAAACATAAACAATAGACACTTGATGTAATTTTCACAATGTATATTGTCATATCATGCAGCCCTAGTGTGCAGAAGTGACAAGAGATGTATACTTTATTGCCCGCTCAAAAAAGTAGTTGAATTAACACAATGCATCTTAATGTGTGTGTCCACAGCTGGAGATCAGCAGCGCAGAGCAGAATGGATCATGTGAGGGGGCGGTGGCGATCCTGGATGCTGGGGCCCAATATGGCAAGGTGATTGACAGACGGGTGCGGGAGATGTGTGTACGCTCTGAGATCCTCCCTTTGGAGACTCCGGCCTTTGCTATCAGAGAACAGGGCTACAGGTGAGCATAAGAGAGAATTGTTTCTTTTGCCATATAGCTTTGTTATGACATTATTCTGTCAGTAAGAAGAAGTGTTTGATTGTTTTTTCTGTTATTCCCCTTTTCTTAGAGCAATCATCATTTCAGGAGGTCCAGCCTCTGTGTATGCAGAAGATGCCCCCTGGTTCGACCCTGCCATATTCACTATAGGGAAGCCTGTCCTTGGGATTTGCTATGGGATGCAGGTATGTAAGCACATGCATGCATAAACACAGTAAACTTATCTGATTGACGGCTTTTGTAGTGATTAGTTAGATCATCATTCTTCCACAAGGCCTTTTATTCAAGGAAGCATTTGTGTTACTCACATTCACAGTGAGTAGCCACACTTTACACTCACTCTACTCGAGGCTGCTGTTCAGCTCTCCTGGGCCAGCTGGGACTTCACCACCTTCTTCAAGGGCACTTTGACACTAGCTGAGGGAGATGAGAGCATTGCTCGCTCAATTTTCCCAGCAAGCCTGGAAATTAAAAACCAGCAGCCATCAGTTCTCTAGCACATTTCTCTAGACAGCTGGTAGTTGTAACATCTTTCAATCACACTAACATGTCATTTTTTATGTCCAAGTGTTAACTCTGTTGTGTGTGTTACAGATGATGAATAAAGTCTTCGGCGGCACAGTACACAAAAAGAGTGTAAGGGAAGATGGAGTGTTCAGTATTGGGCTGGACAACACTTGTTCTCTCTTCAGGTAATATGGTTGGTCAGTTAGATCACAAGAAAATTCATGTTTTATGTGACATATTTTTGTATTTAATATATTTATTTTAATTTATTATATGTTCAATGTAAACAGTAGCTCACATAGGCTTCTTGAAACTGCACTTCCTCACACATCCTTGCATCTTTAACTTTGTAATCTGATATATTTGATAAGAGAAGATGACAAACTGTGGAGAAACATACTGAGTTTGTGGATGACGACAGACCATACAGGCGATTCACAATTTTGTAAGAAAATTAGTACATGGATCGAAGACGGTATCAATCTACAGAGAAACTCTTGTTGGATGATAATGCAAATTTAGCCAGTGAATGTAGCTGCAGAAGGATGCTGGTTGAAACATGAATTCAACCTATTGAATACAGCCAATGTAATCATCGTCAAGACGTCATTTATACAATCAGTCAGCACACTTGCTGAGGAAAAAATGTTGCGCACTACTTAAAACACAACTGCTGCTCAGGGGGTTTGTCCCAGTGCCATATTTACTAGATAAACTGTAGAAGCATTCCAGCAGTCACATATTTCCCTCTGGTTGTTACACAAATACTGCAGAGTCTAAAATAGATGGCTGCAGTCTTTTATTACTGCTTGCCCCTCACACTTTATTCACATGCACCCAGTGAAAGGTGGCGTCTGTACGCACGTAACTGTTCTACACGTTACTGAACACCACACTTCTTCCTCTGACGTCTGTATGTGTCTTATCAGAGGCCTTCAGAAGGAGGAACTGGTCCTGCTGACACACGGAGACAGCGTGGATAAAGTGGCTGATGGCTTTAAAGTGGTGGCCCAATCAGGGAACATCATTGCTGGTGAGCAGCATGCAAGAAAAACTGTAACCCTGATTAACATAATCTAAAATTAGACTGTGGTCATACTCGTTGTTTGTGTTGGAAAGCCTTAGACTGTATATATGTGTTTCAGTCTGAGGCTTTCTCTGAGAAGAATGTTCAATTTGTATTTTGAGTCCAAAAACGTATGAAATCCTATATTTGTTTTATGCCATAATAGTTGCTTGTATGTATTTTTAAGTGGCATTCAAAGAAATGGCAATGCGCTTTAACAAATCTGTTTCCCCCACCAGGGATTGCTAATGAACAGAAGAAGCTGTATGGGACACAGTTTCACCCTGAAGTCGACTTAACGGAGAGAGGCATGGATATGCTGCGTAACTTCCTGTTTGAGATTGCAGGATGCACGAGTAATTTTACTGTACTGAACCGCCAACAAGTGTGCATCAACGAAATTAGAGAAAAAGTAGACAAGTCTAAAGTGCTGGTGAGTTATTACTACACAAAGTTTAATTATCGTGGGAGTTATGCGTTTTGTAATCCAAACTATTTTAGGACAGACATATTACTTTAACAAAAAAAGGCAGAACAGCGGAAAGCAGAAAAGAATATTTTCTCGGCACATTTTAACCTACTACTAATGGGAGATAATTTGACTAAATGTCTCCAGCTAAGGGTGCTGAGTGTGAAGCGCGGTAGCCGCTCAGGAAGTAGCGACAGCAGCAGCAGTGGTGGGAGGTAAAGTCGAACCAATTAAACTCTCAAATTAAACCCTGTTTTATCTGAAAAGACTCCCAGAGCGGCTTCAAACTGGGCTACATCTCAGGGGAGTCTGAAGGCGATAAAAGAGTGTAAGAAATGGGCCTAAAGCACAGGATTTATATTCAAAGAAAAACATGCAGCCTCTGTTTCTTGTTCTTCAACTACAGTCCGCGGGGTACGTCTTTCACTAAGTGTTCCTATACGTACTGTGTAGCTGCTTCCTGCAGTAACATTTGGCAAATATAGCATTTTGAGTATGTGGTTCCCAAGTGTTGGGAGTCAGCTAATTATAACTAAAAAAAAGGCAAGGCTGGAGCTATCACTTCCTTTTAGATTGAGCTCATAATGCCTTATCTTTTATAGCCTGCCAGCAGACAAAACGCCACACATGTCAAAGGCAATATGAATAATATGTCGTAAAGTGTACAAATGGAAATTAGACATATAGTTGATTTAGAGAGCAAGACAGAGTAGGAGTACAACTGGTGAAGTTGTTGTGGGGTTTAATCCTTCCTCATTCATCCAACAGGGCTACAAATTTAACCCTTAAAGAGGCTGGATGTCATGACTCAACTATGTGGAAAATGCACAATTAATGCCAGTTTTTAATGATTTATTCAGGTGCTGCTGAGTGGAGGGGTGGACTCAACAGTATGCACAGCTCTCCTCAACAAAGCTCTGAACCAGGACCAGGTGATAGCAGTTCACATTGACAACGGCTTCATGAGGAAGAGAGAAAGTCAGAGTGTGGAGGAGGCCCTCACCAAGCTCGGCATCAAACTCAAAGGTAGGGACAAAAGAAGTAGAGAAGGTGCAGTAAAACTTTGTCACTGGGATATTGTACTCCCTTATACTTGTTATTGCAGTTTATATTCCCATGTTATGGGTAGATGTCTTTTTTTTTTTTTTTTTAATAAACATCTAATCAGGAATAATGAAAATAACAGTTGCAACTCTGGACTTTACAGGATTCTTGTTATTGATGTGGTCATGGTCACATTTTTGTGTTGCTCATGACCCAATTTTGTCTTCTTCTTTCTTTCTCTCTTCTAAATTCTTGCTCTATCTAGTGGTAAATGCAGCTCACACCTTCTACAACGGAACAACAACCCTCCCCATCTCTGAGGAGGACAGGACGCCACGAAAACGCATCAGCAAGACCTTGAATATGACGACCAACCCAGAAGAGAAAAGGAAAATCATTGGAGATACATTTGTCAAAGTGAGAACTGTTCTAATCAATGATTCTGTGATATATGCTACATTTTAAAGTTATTATCATGTTTTTAGTGATTCTTTACTACTACACATTGGTTCACATCGACCAGTATGGCTGCTTTATTGTTTTTTTTTTCATGGTTGTTCATGACTTTAATTGTGTCTCTTCACAGGTGGCAAATGAAGTGATAGGTGAGATGAATCTGAAACCAGAAGAGGTTTTCCTAGCCCAGGGTACCTTGCGGCCTGATCTCATTGAGAGTGCCTCTCATCTTGCCAGCGGAAAGGCAGAGGTCATCAAAACACACCACAACGACACTGAGCTCATCCGCAAACTCAGAGATGAGGTACTGCACAGCCACCCGACACCCACACAAATAGTCACTTAATTAGTTCCCCCTGATGCATACTGCTGTTTTACAGTGAGGCCATCATATTCAGTCAAATGGGTGCATACATCAACTGTGTCCTTAGAGTTGTGAATGCAAGGGAGAAATTCAAACAACACAAAAAAGGATGTAAAAGATGTCATCATATAAAGCATGTTATCGGTTACCAGTTGTGGGTTTTTCATATTGAAATAGTTGACATCAAATAGAACATATTCACCTTCCCTCACAGTTAAAATAGAATTTATTATAAAACGTGTTTCATCACCTCCTTCTGGAAAGTAAAGTGAGCTAGTTGGTTTTTCTGTTTCCACTACAACAAACTCAATCTTGTGCTAACAATCACAGAATGTGTCATAATATATTATTTTTATTATTTGACCGCTCCAGAATACATGCTTTCACTCCAAACACCATCAGAAATGTATCTGGTTTGAGCCGCTTCGATAAAATCTTGGACAGAGTTTGGAATAATTGAATAACAAATCAGTAACGCAGTGCATCGGTCACAAAAATGGCAGAACTTAGCTCATTAAGCAATCAGAAACACCAATATATCTGCGATATCGGTTGACATTGACATTGTCAAGGCTCTGATTCTATCTACACATTGACTTCTGGGAAAAAAAATGTACAACCCTTGTGGCCGAAAAGACACGACCTCTTGACATTAGTTTTACTAAAACTGACGTACATTCAATGATAAAAGCTGAATTTTGAGCAGAAGATATGAGCTGCCTCAGATAGGAACATTTTTTGGAGCAGACTGCACAGAAAAACAGTTTGATAGTGCAGTGCTAAAGACAGATAATGAAACTGTGCTATTGTGTTTTTCACAATGCTTTGAAGAACTGCATGATAAAAGTAACGTCTGCTCAATGCTTAAAAATATAAGCCTGTGTTGCAGTTTAATGATCACAGTCACAAAAGAAAAGCTTTATGCTGTAACCCTGAGCCATTGAAAAAAACATTTGAAGTTTTCACCCTTTCAGGCAGTATTTCTTAAACACTATGAGGATGGCAAACACCTAGACATCCTTTACTCTTTATTGAAATGCATTTCTACATCATCTGGCTTCCCCTGAAGAGGCTTTCCTTCTTATTAGCTCTTTACTGCTCATGTATCATTCGGTGTTTCTGTTGTTTTGCTCAGCCATTTTATATACATGCACATCTATGCAACACCTAAGCATTCCCCTCACTCCCACACTGTGGCAATGCTGATTCCACTCCTTTGTGATCCTCCAGGGGAAAGTAATCGAACCACTGAAAGATTTCCATAAAGATGAGGTCAGAGCGCTGGGGAGAGAGCTGGGCCTGCCAGAGGAGATCGTCTCCCGACACCCTTTCCCTGGCAAGTACACAAACGCATGAAAAAACTGATTATTAATTTAATTTATATAATTGTTAGTCAAGATTTCCTTTTACCATTATCTCCTTTCTAGATCTGGCTCTCTTTCTCATGTGTACCCATTTACATATCCATTCAGACAGGCTCAAAACTGTCCTCCTCCTCTCCACTTTGCCTTTTCAGGTCCTGGTTTGTCCATCAGAGTGATTTGTGCAGAGGAGCCCTACATCTGCAAGGACTTTGCTGAAACAAACAACATCCTCAAAATCATCACAGACTTCTCGGCAAGCGTCAAAAAGGTCAGAACAATACAGATTCGTCGTATCATGTGTTTAGGAAAATATTATGAAAGAACTCATCACTGTAACTGGATGTTAATTATTGTATTTACAACTAAATACTGCCTCTTTTTCTGCAAAGTTTGGATGACAACCCCACAAACTGATACAACACTTTGCGTGTCTATGTTTTCTGTGAAGCATGTGCATTTCTGAATACTAATTTAATCACTGATTACTGAAAACACCCTCTTAGCAATTTCAGCTGCTCTGAATTTCCGGTTGTCAAATATTAGAGGTAGCACACAGATCCAAACAACTCAAGAGACAGATGGAGGAGTGAGGAAATTGGCACTTCCACCACTTTCAGTGAATGAACATCCGACCAATAGTGTGTGACATGTTGAGTTGCTGTATCCTTCAGATGCCTAAAGAATGTACCAGCACACAAACTGGTGGTGAAATATTTGGTCAATAAAATGCAGTAGGAGCATAAACAGTGTGCAGTCTTGCCTGATTTATCACTTGTGAATTGACCCATCAGCATTTTCCCTGTAGTACTTTGGCAAGTAGATTAATTTGTCACAAAATGTAGCAATAAACATGCAAAGTTATGAGCAGCAGCCGTTTGTAGCCAAGCAACGGTTCAGTGGAAGCTCTGCATATATATTTATTTGCAGCAGTTTGCCCTGACTAATTATTGAGTTAATAATGTGCAGCCTCTGCTGGTTGACTGGCCACATTGCACCAAAAGCCAAATAATTCTGATGATTAAAAAAAGGTTCTGTGGCTAGTTTGTAGTTGGTATCTTGTTTTTCACTGTGCTGCAAAAGGCTTTTTTTCACCCGAAAAAGAGCCAATACACAGAAGTTACAATACATACATACAAGCTGTTTGCTGCTGGTTGTCTGACAGTAGAACCAGGGGCTCATCTGCCATGACATGCAAAACAGTTATTCCTGTAAAAAATGATTGAAGTTCAGAGTTGATCTACATGATTTGACATTGTGAATGAGGGTTTTTGTGGCTCTACGAACAAAGACGGACACATTTGAAGGCTTGTAAATGAGAATTGTTACTTAAAATGAGCAGTCACAACATGGAGCTATTTCTGAGGCATGTGTCCTTCCAGTTCCAGTTTAACATGCTGCTGTAAAACTTTCTCTCCCCTCCAGCCCCATGCCTTGCTGCAAAGAGTCAAGTCGTGCATATCAGACGAGGAGGAAGAGAAGCTCATGCAAATCACCAGCCTTCATTCACTCAATGCCTTCCTGCTGCCCATCAAAACTGTCGGCGTCCAGGTAATACAGTTGGTCAATCAACTCATCAAACACAATCTGTGTCTGTGTTTTGTTTTGTCTGTTAACTACCCAGCAACATCTTCTAAGGTGGACTTTACTGACACTTAGTCTACTTCTCACCTTCTATCTCACATGATGTATTAATCCACATTCAAAATACTTTTAATGTTGCCACATTGGTGTCTGAAAGTAGAGGCCCAAGTAAAATTTTAAGAGGTCACTTAGTAGGTTAATCCAGATATAGCTTATTTGTTTGTTTAGAAGCTGTTTGACTTGCATGTATTAGAAGGTTTCACAAGTCTGAGAGGAATGTCAGAGGGCGGGAGAAACTTGAAACAGTGTCTCACTTTTGCTGTTTGTCTCGCTGTGTTTTCACTATAATTTAGTGGTTTACCAAAAGACACACCCACCCACACAAAGCCTCTCCATTTCTAACTTTGTGACTCTCTGTCTAGCCATGGGAGGGATCTGTTGAAACTCCTGTGGCACGTTTTGGTTTCTTCCTCAACTTCTCTGATGTTAGTCTGACAAATACAAAAACAAAGGATTTGCTCTTTAGTTCAACGTGGCAAAAAAACATCACTTTCCAGTCGTTCATCCTGACGTTAAGTGTTGCCCAGGGAAACGGAAGGCCATGACTACTTTCCTCACCCAAACTCTGCAGTCAGCCACTGACTGGGTGTGCGTCTGTGTGTGGGTGTGTCCTATTACTTCCTGTTGGAAGCCAGAGTTTTAAATTTACCCGAAACCTCAAATTGTGGGGCAGACAGGAGACGGTGAACAAACACTGGCAGCGTTTGTTGCCTGGGGAGTTAGTTGGAAGAGAAAACGGAGAGACTCTATTTATAGAACTTTTTACTGTCTTTAACAGAAAAAAAAGAAATGTTTGGAAAGTAACACATGTGCACATGCTAATCTAACATTTACTGATGATTTGTGTTTTATTTTCTTGGTTACTTATGCTTTATAATAAGCCCAATTTTTTAATGACTGTAAAAAAGAAAACAACCTAAAAATAAGTCTTGTGTCTGTCTCAGGGTGATTGCCGGTCCTACAGTTACGTGTGTGGTGTCACAAGTAAAGAGTCTCCACACTGGGAATCTCTCATGTTCCTGGCCAGACTCATCCCTCGCATGTGCCATAGCATCAACAGGTAAAGCACACAGCTTTCCTCTTCGTCTCTCCTCAGTAGCACGCCACATTACACACTCACACTGTTCTGTCCAGTAGAACACACAGACAGACACACACTCATTCAGGCATGTCTCCTTTTTTCCAGAGTTGTGTATGTGTTTGGGTCCCACGTAAAAGAACCGCCAACAGACATTACCCCAACCTTCCTGACCACAGGCGTCCTGAGCACGCTCAGACAGGCTGACTTTGTAGCTCACTCTATCCTAAGAGAGTCCGGTAAGTGTGTGTGTTAATTTACCCTGAGGAACTGAAGCGTTACATATTATTTGGGAGGATTTATGTTTGGAGAGGAAGTGTGAGCAACTTGACTAAATGCAAAATAGGTCTAATGATATTTTCTCGAAAGCCATTCAGCCCTTTTACAAAGCCTGTTGTTAATATGCCCACACACAGTCGTGTACTCATCTGTTTACTCACATCCACATGGGGAAATTCCCCAGAGGCAAACCAAATATTTGTTATCCAGTGAGAATAATTTTCTTTGGTCATATGTCTGTGCTTTCCTGAGTGGCTATGGTTACACTCCATTGTTCTAATTTAACATTTGATGAACAGGGTGGATTGATTTGGAGATCATTTTGTCCATATTTGATGTCCTATAAATGATCCATATTGTATAATGTAAGCCTTAATGCTTCATTACAGAATCCCTACTTATCCATAGTCTGTGTATTATGTACAGTAGATGGACAGTTGGCACACCGCCAGTTTGGAGATGCAGTCAGGATTACCGACACAGAAAGCAGTGGACTGTTGTGGATGGGGGCAGCAGCTAAACGGAAAGAAATCATATCAGTTTAAGTGTACGCTGTATTTAGAATATCACCGCTTTACCTTGTGGTCAGATAACTGAATCTGTTATCTGTGCTCTCTTTAAAGCCACCAGACTAAAAACTTTTTATCCTGCAGAACACTGGAGTTGCTGGTCTTGTTTTAGTTATTAGTTATTGTGTGAATTAAATAGGTTAGTTCAGATTCAACAAAGTCACAATAAGATATACTAACAAACCAATGCTGCTTTGTGTTTATTATTTTTGTTATAGCAGTAGCATTAACTGTTCTCTCACTTGGGCTTCTTTTTCAGGCTATTCCGGTAAGATCAGCCAGATGCCTGTCATCCTGACCCCCCTGCACTTTGACCGTGACCCACTGCAGAAGCAGCCGTCCTGCCGGCGCTCTGTGGTGGTCCGCACCTTCATCACCAGCGATTTCATGACAGGCATCCCTGCCATGCCGGGTAACCATATCCCAGAGGAGGTAAAGCACGATTCAGCCTCTCAACATGTTCTTAGTGGTTTTTTTTTCTAGTCTATCTTGTTCATTTTAATGCCTGGTACAACTAAAGGTACATTTGTTTGGATGAATATAATTATAACAACAAAAATAGCTCGTAAGAGTTTAATTTGAGAGCTGATATCTAGACATTTTCCATGGTTTTCTTGATAATAACCAAAATCATTATCAAGAAAACCATGGAAAATGTTTAGATATCAGCTCTTAAATTAAATGCTCATGCGCTACTTTTGTTGTCGTTATATTCGTCCGAACAAATGTACCAGGCATTAAAATGAACAAGGAATTGAAGAAAACAATGGTCTAATAACTTTTCCATGACTGTATACCAGGCTGAAAAAAAACCCTTTGCATTTAGCTTACAGAAAATAATTCAGTTTTTAACTCTGATTTCTAAGGTGGTGCTGAAGATGGTGAATGAGATCAAGAAGATTCCAGGCATCTCCAGAGTCATGTATGATCTGACCTCCAAACCACCTGGCACCACAGAGTGGGAGTAAAACACAACAAGGCGTTATACCGATAGGACACACATTCACACACAATGCACAAACACACTCAACAGATATGAGAGGGCTGGTGAACTCCTCTCCTTTTCTGTCCTTCCTCCCTCCCTACTTTTCCTCTCCCTCTCCCTCCCTCCCGTACCGACTCCCCTTTCTTCAACATTCCCACGGAAGGCAGACCGTACTGTGACGGGCGCACATGCAAAGGCGCTACTACTCTGCTCTCCCCACCACTCCTCCCTGGTCTTAATATTTTTTGCGATAGGGATTGATTAATGTTGGTTATTGATAATATATTGTCATTTTTGATCCATGTACATCCGTGTATTTCCTCTCTATGATGAAAAAGGTAAATTGCTGCTTCGTTTTTTTTCTCGTAAGGTCAACCATTTAAAGGCAAGCGGCCAGAAGCTGTGAAAGTTCTGAAAGTGGACTTTTGATGTTGTGCCTCAGGTTGCTTTATGGGATGAGCTGAAAACAAACAAGTTTCACGAAAAGAAAGAACAGAAGGAAAATTTCAGTAATTGTTTTCTGCCTTTTTTTTTTTGGTCCGATGTTTTGTTGTAGGTCAGAATGTTCTCAACCTAAGACTATCCTCTCTATTTGTTCATTTTCACTCTCTGCCTGTATACTGTGCTATGAGGAAGGTTGTCTGTTTTTAAAACTGGACAACCTATGTGACCAATCAATAACTTTTAAGCTTTTTGTTTTGCCAAAAGTAGAATATGCTGTGGTGATATTTAACATTGTGGGCTCCTGATGATCTTCTCCAGGCTACATTTGTTGACAAGAGCTCTTGGCTCATTGCTGCGCCACATGGCGGTACAGCAGTCGAGCCAAGGTCAGCTTCAGTATGATGACTCAGTGTGCAGGTGTGCAGGAGGCCAATGTGGTGGGTAACTTTGTATGTGCCTGTTCTATTGTTTTTGTTTATTTCTTTGGCGTGACCCCAACTGGAGTCTGACGTTTCCAGAAAGGAGGATATAACACTGTTTCTCCTCATGCTGCAATATGTATGCTTTTATTAAGAATAAACATGGCAAGAGGACTAATTAATAACACAACTATAAGTACAGTAGAGTTTATAACCACATTGTGTAAATTGCTGTTGTCATTTCATCATTATTTGGCTGCTCTTTTGTTGTGCAAGGGCACATTCTTTTGCACATTTCAGTCTTTTTTTTTTCACCCATAAAGCCATGGTGCTTTATCCGTTTAATAGAAGCATACATCCAGTGGGAACTTCACCTTTAATAAGTGTGTTGCTCTGTTGTGTCAAAGGTCAGGTAAAGAGTAGTGTCTGTTGCCATCGCTAACATAATTCACTGTGTTTTAAAAAGGCATTAACTGCTTCCTTTTTCTGTTCTCAACACATTAAGCACATCATATTCTCTAGTGGCGTCATTTAGAGCTCAGTGAATACAGTGCTCAGGTTTAACTGAGGTTTAAAAAGTGTATTGTACCCTGATAGAGACATTTCACTCGGACGCAGTGATTCTCATGCCTCCAGAATTTGTCTTTGTGCCTCTCATCCTCTGTTATCTCCTTAACCCTTAGTGGCAAAATACTCCTAATGCAAAATGAATGGTTTTCCTAACTTGTCTTAACTGCTATTAGTGTTTCTCTCCCTCTGTTTGGCCTTTTATACACGTGTATTTTCTGTTACATATGTCTCCATAGAAAACAACAGCTTGATAATATTGGACACATACTTTTGTAGTTGGAATTAATTGCAATATCGATGAGATTAAGTTATGCAATTTAATGTCTGATGGTTTTTTGTTTTTTAATTTGTATTCAACAACGCTCATTCTCCTTAGTAATGTGCCTCAAACCAAGCCACTGCATGCAGTTTCAACTATGATGACATTTGTACAATGGAAAACTGAGCTTTAATAAAGATCTCCATGTTGAAACTTCTCACTTCTATAATGAGCATGAACTTATCATCTGCTTTGCACATCACTGTTTAATTTTTAGACCGCTTCACTTGTATTCATTATTTTGGTATTTTTTGTTTTTGTTTTTCCCCTACACAGTTGGATAGTATCAATCTTAGTATGTTTTTGCTATGCATTTTGAGATGTTGGTGTGTTTTACTTCAATAACATGTCTCCTTTCAGACAAGTGGAAAGAAAAGATCCAAAATACACACAAGTTGTTTTTTTTGCTTTTACTACACTTTATTTGCATCTACAGATTTCTCCTACTGTAAATTTACCAGAAGGTCACATCATATAAACCCTCATTTAATGTCTTAATATAAGTAACGACAGGGTTTCATGGTGATATCAATTCAACATTTTACCATATTCAGCAGTAGTGTCTCCCCTTGAAATAATCACACAGGTTAAATATTAACCTCATCAAAACGGTAAATAATAAATACAGCAGGAAATCAACAAATCACATGCTCTATTCAAGTGATTGATTCAAATAAACTATTTTAAGCTATAGAACTAGAGTTTACATTCTAATTTGCAGAGATAGTAAGTAGGAGACGTCGTTGCAGAGATTCTGCATGATGTTGCTAAGGTTCATAAATTTTATTAGTCCTTTTTGTTATGTAGCTATTTGATATACATTATACTGTCCACTTGATGTTCATAAGTTTTCTGTTGTCCTGAGGGTGTGTAAAAAAACAAACATGTTTGTCCCTATTAAACAAGCAGTGACTTAAAATTATTAGGGCCCGAGCAGGCAACGACCTGCGAGGTCCCTATTGTATTTTGAATGTTTCTTTATTTTTATTCTTTGTCCCAAATGATCACATTTTTCACTGCCTGAACATACCCCAAAACTCATGAAACTTTAAATATAAGTCACACCAGGCGAAAATTTTTATAATCTATTATCATCCTGAATTTTCACCACTAAGTGGCGCTATAATTAAGGAAAGTGCGTTTTGGCTAATAACTCCCACATACTTCATCGAACATTCAAAAATCTTATATCCACCCGTTCACTGAATTTTGCTGAATCTCGTGATATAGGCCACGGCCATTTTCGCCTAGAGGTTTTTTTTCGCAAATTCGCGAAATGTCGCAAACCTACTTTTTCGAACTCCTCCGAGGCAATTTCATCGTTTTGCACCAAACTTTGCACACAGCATCTATGGACCCTCATGACAAAAAGTTATTAAAATAATTTTGATAACCGAAAGAATACTCAAGTTATTAAATAACAACAAAACAACAAGTTTTGTATAATAATGCACAAACTATCCCTTTAATCCTCATACAGTGTCTGAAGGAGGACTCTTAACTGATATGTATAAGTTAGAAGAGGCAGGTAGCAATGGTGGAAAGTAACTATGTACATTTACTCAAGTACTGGACTTAAAGTACAATTTAGAGGTACTTTTATGTACATTTTATGTAACTTTATATTTCTACTCCACTACATTTTGAGGCAAATATTGTACTTTTTACTCCTCTACATTTAGCTGACAGCTTTAATTACTTTTCAGGTCAAGATTTAAAATGAAAAACATGATACATTTAAAATGATTACCCATTTTTATAAATTAAACCACTTAAAGTTTATTAGGTAGTTAAAATAAGCGGAGTGGAGTCATTTCACAGTGTGGTATTAGTACTTTTACTGAAGTAAAGGATCTTATTTTATTTAATTTTACTTTTTGAATTATTTTTTTTCCCTTCATGCGCATGCGCAATGTGGTTATGGATATTATAATTTTTTTTATTTTTTTATTTTTTTATTTTTTTATTTTTTTATTTTTTTATTTTTTTATTTTTTATTTTAATTTAATTTTTTAAATTAATTAATTAAATTTTTCCCGTTTCGCTTCTGCGCATGCGCGGCTTTTCGGCGCTACTGCGCATGTGCGGCCCCATCGCGCTACTGCGCATGCGCCAGAAAAGCCGCGCATGCGCAGTAGCGCCGAAAAGCTGCACATGCGCAGTAGCGTCGAAAAGCCGCGCATGCGCAGTAGCGCCGAAAAGCTGCACATGCGCAGTAGCGTCGAAAAGCCGCGCATGCGCAGTAGCGCCGAAAAGCTGCACATGCGCAGTAGCGTCGAAAAGCCGCGCATGCGCAGCAGCGCCGAAAAGCTGCACATGCGCAGTAGCGTCGAAAAGCCGCGCATGCGCAGTAGCGCCGAAAAGCTGCACATGCGCAGTAGCGTCGAAAAGCCGCGCATGCGCAGTAGCGCCGAAAGACCGCACATGCGCAGTAGCGTCGAAAAGCCGCGCATGCGCAGTAGCGCCGAAAGACCGCACATGCGCAGTAGCGCCGAAAAGCCGCGCATGCGCAGTAGCGCAGAAAAAAAAATAAAAAATAAATAAATTATATTAAATAAAAATAAAAAATAAAAAATAAATAATAATAAAAAAAATAATTAATTAAAAAAAATTAAAATTAAAAATTAAAAAAAAAATTAAAAAAATTAAAATCAATAACAAAATAAAATAAAATAGAAAAATAAAAAAGTAAAGAAGTAAAAAGGACAGTGGTGGAAGAAGTATTCAGAGTATTGCGCATTATTTTTAGCCAAAGCTCATATCCATAACCACATTGTGCAGCAAAAAAATAATAATACCATTTTTTTTAAAATAAAATAATAATAAATAAAAAAGTAAAGAAGTAAAAAGGACAGTTAAGGCAATGAAATTCACAGGGGTGGTATAGACTGGCCCCTGTAACGCAGACACCCCGACGGCAGCATGCCCCGACACGCGTGTACTGTGAGGGCCTGTTCAGTACTGCTTGTTTCACTTGCTTTCAATACAGTCTTGAATATTTTTTACCTTTTGTAAATAAACACAAGATTTCTATAATAAAACATTATATACATAACTGTTTTCTGTAGCACTGGGAGCAAGTTAATGTAATTTCAATTTGGTGAACTTTATTAATTTAGAAGTTGTTAAACCCTAAAAGTATGGAATAGGATTAGGGCCAAGTAGGAGAAAAAAAGTCATTATGCTCTTCGAGAAATAAAGTTGAAATAGAAGGTGGAGAAGAAAAAGTTGAAATACAATGTTGAGAAAAAAGTGTCGCGAATAAAATCAACTTTTTGAGTTCAGTAAACATGATTTTCCTCAATACATCTAAGATATAACGTCTACAAAGAATAGTTAATTCATGTGTAGGGGGATTTTAGTTCTACTACACCTTTAAATATTGTGGTTATTCATTTTATGACATTGATGAAAATCAGGTTGCAGTCTACCGAACTGTTCGGATAGAAAACAATCTTCCTCTGATGACTTAGTGACATGGGAACAACCAATCTGTGAACATCTTTCCCACTTTACAGAGCATAAAAAGTTGACTTTATTCCCAACATTTTGACTTTTTTTTCTTTCTCAATATCATATTTCAACTTTATTCTCGACATTTCGACTTTTTTCTCAAACTGCAATAATGAAAAAAAAAAAAAAGTCCTAATTTTTCTTTTCCTCCTATCTGGCCCAAATTATTTTCCGTACATAAGAAGTAAAGAAAAATAAAGAAGTAGAATTCACAGACAGAGACCATTTTTTTCATTCATTCATCTTCCTCTTTACAAGTGTTACTAAATTAGTGGGTTTTTTTTAAATGACTGTAGATAATTGATTTCTTGCAGAAGTCATCAGTATCAGTCAGATGTCTCTCATGTGCCTGAGACACATCACAAGGCCTCAATCACACACACACACACACACACTGGTGGAAAGTAACTAAGTACATTTACTTAAGTACTGTACTTCAGTACAATTTTGACTACATTTCAGGCAAATGTTGTACTTTCTACTCCACTACATTTAGCTGACAGCTTTAGTTACTTTTCACATGGAGATTTAACATAAAAACATGATCAATTTATAGTGATTAGACTTTTTTTTTTAATTAAATCTTAGAACAGTATATTAAGTAATTAAATGTGCCCTGTCTTCAAAAAAAATGAAATGCTGCTTACATAAATGCATCAATACAAATAATATATTAATATATTTAGAATATATAAAACAATCTAAATGGGTCTATTCTGCATAATGAGTACTTTTACTTTTGATACTTTAAGTACCTTTTGATGCTGATACTTTTGGACTTTTACTTCAGTTAGTTTTGAGTGCAGGACTTTTACTTGTAGTGGAGTTAATTGATGAGTCACAGTGTGGGATTAGTACTTTTACTTCAGTAAGGGATCTGAATCCTTCTTCGACCACTGCATGCACCCACGCACACACACACACACACACTAGAAGTTTAGACTGTCGCCTATTTGTGTGCATTTCTCAGCACTTGTTTCCCAGCAGCGTCCCTCTGTGTGCCGGGGGTTCAGGTGTGTGTTTCTCCCCGCTGACTGAGAGACAAGAGCAGACAAGTTCAGTCACCCATCAACACACACGCAGAGCCACACTCAGGGGACCAGGCATGATTTTAGAACAGTAGCCGTGCTGTTAAGTTGCGTGAAGACTGTACAAGTTACCACATGCAGCTGCCAATTAACTTGTGGCCTGTGGCAGTTTATCCTCAGCAGCTGACCCCTGAGCACACTGATAAACTGATTTTTATTTACAGGAGAAAAGAAAGAAGAGAAATGAAATAGTGTAAATTTTCTTTGAGTTTATTTGATGTATTAGTTGTTGTTTCTTTCAGGTTTTGTGGTCTAGTGCTCTTGGAGAAGGACTAAGCAAATGTAACACCTTTGGAAAAAAAACTATTAATCACTATTAATGAGACCACAAGCTTTATTATTTACTGAAATTAACTAAAATGAAGAAAGCCCTTCTTGTTTTTCTTTCATTAAGGATAAAAACACCCTCATCCAGTGTCCTCCTCTTCACGTTTGTTCTCAGGTTACTCCATGCAGCACATCTCCCTTGAGAAAAGATAAGGCACCTGTCACACTTTGCTGTTTCCTTTGCTGTCTGCCACAGCGAGAGCTCTGCGTCTGCATAGCATGGAAATCGGCCACTTTTTGCTTGGATTATGTGCCCTTTTTTACTCTTACACGTCTGTTTCAGCAGAGTCAACTTGCAAGCTGAAGGCCAAGTTTAACCTGAACAGCTATAAGGATGTAGAGAAGAAGCAGGTGGTTATTGGGGGAATGTTTCCTGTTCACAAGCGTATTGCTTCCAGTGATGGCAACACTTCGAGGGTGCCTGTGTCCTCGGGGTGTGAGGGGTGAGTTGAACCGCTCATATATCTTTTTTTTCGACACTGTGTTGAAATTTAGCAAAGTTATTGTTTGAATGCATTACACAAATCTTGAATAAACTCTTGTTTAAATATTTAAGCCATTCAAAATAGAAAATAGTTTCACCTGAGTGTTTGTTTCAACCACACTGTGTACTTTTGAGAACTCTTAACCTCATAATTTTTACTATAGAAATCAAGACAGAGCATGCAGCACCTCTGGGGCCAATTAGCCACAGTAGCTGTTATTATTAAGGAGACAGGCCTTTACAGTGTAACATGCATCGATAATCAGCAAGTCTGCAAACTGTCCTCTAATTTAGGGAGTTACATTAAAAAACTTAAACAGTATGTGATATCTTCCAGTCTTTAAGTATTTTTTAATTTTCTTTCACAGACAATATCTGATTAGCTTTTTTTTTTTTTTAACTTTACTGGGTGTGTCTCATCACTCTCCATCAACTCTCCAGTTAACCACTTCACTGGTGTTTGCCTTAAAAATCTTAAGCAGCTATATGAAAAAAAGGCTCATCTCTAAGGCTCAGACCATTGTTTTCTGACTCTCTTCACCTTTTGCATGTTGAGTTCCAGCTGCTTCCTTCAGAGCGAAGGTTTAGTTTCCCTAAATGCAGCACCGACAGGTACAGGTTCTCTTTTGTCCCATCTGCTATTGCCACTCTTAAGAAGCAATGATGTCAAGACATTATGCTTCTCAAAATCCTACTAGATTCAACAGTGAGCGACAATTTGCAACTGTCTTGTTTGTACTATTGCACTAGTGTGTACAGTACAGGCCAAAAGTTTGGACACACCCATCTCATTCAATGCGTTTTTCTTTATTTTCATGACTATTTACATTGTAGATTCTCACTGAAGGCATCGAAACTATGAATAAACACATATGGAATAATGTACTTAACAAAAAAAGTGTGAAATAACTGAAAACATGTCTTGTATTTTAGATTCCTCAAAGTAGCCACCCTTTGCTTACTAGAATATAAGGCATGTTTTCAGTTATTTCACACTTTTTTGTTAAGTACATAATTCCACATGTGTTCATTAATAGTTTTGATGAATTTACAATGTCAATAGTCATGAAATAAAGGAAAAACATTGAATGAGAAGGTGTGTCCAAACTTTTGGCCTGTACTGTATGTTGTACTTGTCTGTATGTCTTTTGTCTTACCTTACCTTACCTTACCTTACCTTTAGGTTTAACTTCCGCACCTTCCGCTGGACCCAGACCATGCTGTTTGCCATCAATGAGATCAACCAGAGAGACGACCTGCTGCCCAACACCGACCTGGGCTACGTCATCTACGACTCCTGCTTCACCATCTCCAAAGCCGTGGAGGGCACCCTCACGTACCTGACAGGCCAAGACGAGGCCGTACCCAACTACCGCTGTGGGACGGGGGCCCCTCTCGCAGCTCTGGTGGGTGCTGGGGGCTCCGACCTGTCCATTGCTACGGCGAGGATACTTGGACTGTATCACTTCCCACAGGTAGGCCTGAGCTGAGATAGATGAGACAAGAGAACTGAACATATAGAAAGTGTATTACAGCAAGAGTATTATGTGTCTTCTCTCCTGTCTACTTTAGGTCAGCTATTTTTCCACCTGCTCCGCCCTGGAAAGTAAGTTCCAGTTCCCCACCTTCCTCAGGACTATCCCCAATGACAAGCACCAGTCTACAGCTATTGCCAAACTGGTGCTACACTTCGGCTGGACTTGGGTGGGCACCATAGCTGCTGATGATGATTATGGCAAGTATGGCATCAAAGACTTCAAGGAGCAGGTGGAGGAAGCTGGTGTGTGCATCTCCTTCTCTGAGACGCTGCCCAAGGTAACATGTTTTTTGCTCAATATTTTTTAGAGCCCACCGATATTGGCCAATAAAAATGTACATATCACTATACAGTCATGGAAAAAATTATTAGACCACTCTTGTTTTCTTCAATTTCTTGTTCATTTTAATGCCTGGTACAACTAAAGGTGCATTTATTTGGACAAATACAATTATAACAAAAATAGCTCATATGAGTTTAATTTTAGAGCTGATATCTAGACATTTTCCATGGTTTTCTTTGTCATGATTCTGGTTATTATTAAGAAAACCATGAAAAATGTCTAGATATCAGCTCTTAAATTAAACTCTTATGAGATATTTGTTGTTATCATTATATTTGTCCAAACAATTGTACCTTTAGTTGTACCAGGTATTAAAATAAACAAGAAATTGAAGAAAAAGGGTGGTCTAATATTTTTTTCCATGACTGTATATGTTGTTCGAAATGTGCTGGTATGAAAACTTTTTTTTATGGATTACATAATGCAGAAAACAATTGTTTGCGGTGATTTAAAATGGTGTTAGCTATTTATTTTATTTGTTTATTCTTATTAATGAATTTAAATGGTTAGCAATTGACTTAAACTAAACATTCCAGACTATTTATCTGTTTTAAGACAGTTATTTTTTTCTTATTTATTCTTTATCTATTCTTTCTGTTCTATTTATTCCTAGAATTGTTGGATAATGTACATTGTTGCCCATGAAGTTGGAATAATTTTGTTTTCAGACACAATCTGTTAATTCCTATTGAAATGCATCAGTGATCTCAATGGAGATTAATACAGTTCTGAGAAGATTTACACTTAAATTACATTGTCACAATCATTTCATGGAAAGAGGTAAAAAAAATGTTAGCAACTTTATGAGCAATAGTGTAATAAAGTGTATAATGTATTTACAATTAACAATGCTAAATGTTATTTAATAGGTTTTTTAAAAAAAAGAAAGAAGGAAAGCAGCAAAATGGTGCATACACCACAAAGAAGATGGTTATTTTCATTCCAGCTCAAAAATCCACTATATGGCCACCATATTTAGTAATCTGTGGATCCTTTGTCCTGCTTCTAAACTCCTGTGTTGGTCAAGCTCTAAATATATCACTGTCCCACCTGTTACTTTGTTAATATTCCTGTTGGAAAAATGAAAATTTGTGTGTATAAACTGCAGGTTCATTCCCCTGAGGACATCCAGCGTATTGTTCAAACTGTAGTTGAGGCCACGGCCAAGATCATCGTGGTTTTCTCGTCAGACGTGGACCTCAGTCCTCTCATCCTCGAGCTGCTCCAGCACAATGTGACCAACCGCACCTGGATCGCCAGCGAAGCCTGGGTCACCTCTGCTCTCATCAACCAGCCTGGGGTGAGTGCTGTGATATCAAAGCTGAAAGGTCACTGATTGATTGACTGAACAGAAATGAAGCAGATAATTCAGAGGTATGTGCATGTTTTTACCCAGGTGAGCCCACTGCTAGGTGGCACCCTGGGCTTTGGGGTGAAAAGAGCTGACATCCCAGGTCTTCAGCGCCATCTACTGGATATAGACCCCTATGATGACCCACTCACTGAGGAATTCTGGGAGACGGTGTGTTGGTGAAGCCATTCAAGTTCAGTGGCTAAATGAAAAGATGTAGAGAAAGTGAAGTTTGTGACCTATTTTTTTCTCTTCTAGTTGTTTAACTGCACATTACGGCCCAGGTCAGCGAGGGGGGTTGCTGATGGGCTGTGTACAGGCTCTGAGTCTCTGGCACAACTCAGAAACACCTACTCTGATGTTTCCCAGTTACGGATCACTTACAGGTCAGTTCTCACTGCTCAGATCTTGTACTACAAGTACTAATTATTCTAATACTGACACTTCTGCAACTACAATTATGTATGTCTTCATGCTACTGGAATGCCAATGCCTCTACAATATCTATCTAATCCTCCACTAAGAACACAGCATCAGTCGGTCACCATTGAAGGGTCAGTTCACCCAAATGACAAAAAATAGAGAGATAGATCTAGATATTTTGAGTTTTATGGTCGAAGAATTTGAGATACCTACGGAAGGGGATTAGGACCAGGTAGGAGAAAAAAATTAATAAGAGGAGGGCATGTTTTTTTCATTATGCAGTTTGGAGATTGGGATTGTTTGGGATTAGGTCGAATGACCGAATTCAATTTACACGACTATTCTCTCCGATTCGATCTATTTGCCTTTGCAAAGCCGCCAGCTTCTCCATGGTGTTATCCATATTGCGGTTTGTAGCCACAGTCTGAGTGCCGACAGCTCTGCCCACTGCTTCAATCAAGTCGAGCAGCCTTATGGGGCTTTGGACAGCTGTCACCGTTTTCTGTATTCCTTGATAAACCAGGGCAATTCCTAATCCAATCAGCAAAAGACCTGTAATCATGGTTCAGAATAGGTAGATGTCTTCAATGTCCTCCACGGAAAGAGCCGCCAGGCACATGACTCGCCACCTCTCCCACGCATCCATAGTGTAGCCAGCGGCGAACGTCCCGGCAGGACAGGTGGGCTCCCCCGAACCATGGCTTCTCGTTGAGAAGATGGTGTCAATTGTGCAGAGAGACCAATTGATCAAATCCATGATTTTTAGTTTTGGAGAGCAGTGCAAAGAGAGTCTCTCAAAGTAAAAGACAGTAGACTAGACGAGACGAGAGGAGCAAAGCAAGGGAGAAACATGAAGCTAAACTAAAGCATGACATAAAAAATTAAACACAAAACATGAACAAAATTAACACACTTTACGAGACACAACATATTGAAACTGTAGATAATCTTGTTTTTTTATTGTTTTATTATGATTATTATTATTATTCAGAAAATCATACTTTTATGTATATTTTTGAAGGGGATATCTATTCTCATGTGTGGCAGTAGTCAACTCTGACGGCCCGTCTTCTGTATGGATGGTAATTCTGCTTCATCAAAATATGTTCTAACATTCCCTCATACAGATTAACATTTTGAAGAAAAAAATGTGTTGAAATCGAAATGGGTGAGGTAAGAGAGGGACTTCAGCTTGAAACAGCATAAACAAAATTCACCAGAAAGCCTAAAATTAAAACTATCTGCAATGGAAATAGAACTATGACATGAAAATATGGTTTTCTTTTTATGATTTGGGTAAACTAACCCTTTAGTGATAAACTTCCTGCTGCTGCTGCTGCTGCTGCTGCTGCTGATGATGACAATGATGATGATGATGTCTCCCTACAGTGTGTACAAAGCTGTGTACGCTGTGGCCCATGCCTTGCACAACCTGGAGCACTGTGTAGATGGACAGGGGCCATTTATTGGGATCGGCTGTGCTGACATCAGCAGCTTTGAGCCATGGCAGGTAAGTTGTGTGTTTGTGTGAGTGCAACTGTTTTTATATGCGTGTATTGTGGCTCCATCTTTCTCTCCCTCAGCTTATGTACTACCTGAAGAATGTGCGCTTTAACGTGCCGCACACGGACGAAGAGATCTACTTTGATGATGGGGATGTAGAAGGCATCTATGACATCATTAACTGGCAGGTCAGCAGTAACGGCGAGATATCCTACGTCACTGTGGGACACTATAATGGCTCGGCAGCCCCAGAGGACAGGATGACCATCATGAATGAATCCATTTTGTGGAACAATGAAATGTTGGAGGTCAGCAGCATTTTGATCGAGACAGCCATTATTTCTTCTAGATTAGTGTGCGTCTCTATAAATCTGTGTGTTTGTGTGTGTTTGTTTGTGTGTGTGTGTGTGTGTGTGTGTGTGTGTGTGTTTTGTCTCAGCCTCCTCGGTCAGTGTGCAGTGAGAACTGTCAGCCAGGCACCAGGAAGGGAATCCGGCAGGGAGAGCCAGTCTGCTGCTTCGACTGTATCCCGTGTGCTGATGGAGAGATCAGCAACTCGACCAGTCAGTATACAACTGTCAAACTTTCAAACTTTATTATTGGTATTACTGAAATATAAACATATGTGACCTTTTATTTAATAAAAAACAAAACAATAGGAAGACATGCAGCACCCAATCATGTAGGAATTTCCGGAAATTGTATAAAATTTGCACTTAACCTGATTGAAAATGTGATGAAACTTGATAATACACAGTCGCACTTGATGTTGGAATAATTGTGTTTTCAGACACAATCCTCTGTTAATTGTGGTTTCATTTTCATTGTTATGTATCAACATTTTTACTGATAATGTTATAGCTTCAGATGGGGCTTTTTTTCCCCCAAACAATGATGTAATTCTTTTCCCCCACTAATTTAAAAAAAGTTTTTTCTTTTGGAAAGGACACAAAATGTGTATACTTTACATACAATGTAATGAATTCCCACCTATATTATAAAGCATTACATTGTCCGTAAAAAGGATTATTATTATATCATTCAGTCAGTGCATTTAATTATATTATTGGTCAAGTTATTACATTTTTTTAGTTTATTTTTTTTTCAATAGTGCTAATTTTTTCTATATCTTCTAGCTTTATTACATTTGTTATTACTACTATTATTTATTTATTACATCAGGAAATCTTTACATTATCAAGTGCTGGAAGACTTTCAACACAAGCATTAGAAGACAATACATACTTTATTTAATTTCTTAATTGTCTGACAGTACTCAACCTACCTTTACTTGTCTTACATCAAGTTAACTATGGCATAGTGGCATCTGGCCAAAATTATCCTTTTTGGAATAATAATAAAATAGGAAGAAGGAGCAATGCATGATCGAAAAAATACATTTATCACACTGTGGAGAGTCAGAGTTCAAACAGCCCATCCACCATGCATTAGCAGCCACACTTTATCACACAAATGATGCTTTATATACCTTTTGCTGTTGCTGCTCAACATAACAAAAACTTGACCCTGCTGCCCTCCCTCCCTCTCTCTGACAGATGCTCGTGCATGTATCCTGTGCAGTTATGAAGATTGGTCCAATGATGCCCATGACACCTGTGTGCCAAAAATCATCGAGTTCCTGGCTTTTGGAGAGCCGCTGGGGATCACTCTCATCGTCATCTCAGCCTTCGGGGCTCTGGTGACCATTGCTGTCGGGGTGAGACTCACACAGGGAAACACACCAACTAGCAGTGGCGGTTCTACACAGGGGCCTACAGGGGCCACTGCCCCTGTGAAGAAGCCCTTGGCCCCTGCTGTGGCCCCTGTGTCAAATTAATAATAAAATGATCAATTTATAACGATGAATGACGGAACAATTCTTACCTATTTTTTGTTCAAACAATATCTCATTGTACACAGAAGGAACCCATAATGTGTACATTGTATAATAGTTTAATTGTGCAATATAAAAGCTAAATATAAAGATCATTCTCACTGTACTGCACTTTCAAAATAAAAAAAAGTAATTGTGCACAAAAATCAGAAATGTCATTGTCATACAGAAATAACTGTTAATGTTGGTTAGTCTCATCAATGTAGATCTTCCAAATATGAGACTTTTAGCTAACATAAAGGTTTTGAATGCTTAAATATCATTTTTGACGTTTTTTAGTGTGCCCCTCTGATTAAACACTGGCCCCTCCTTGGCCCCCACAGTAAAATTGGTCTAGAACCGCCACTGCTAACTAGTGATGCTGACAGATCTCTTGTTATAGAGTTAGAGTTATAGAGTTTCACCGTTCATCTTTGTCCAGGTGGTGTTTGTTGCAAACATTGGCACCCCTCTGGTGAAAGCCAACGATGCTCTGTTGAGTTTCTCGCTGCTCTTCGCGCTGGTGGTGACCTTCCTCTGCTCCATCGTCTTTCTCGGAGAGCCTCAGCACTGGAGCTGCATGACCAGCCAAGTAGCCCTGGCCCTGGGCTTTGCTCTCTGCCTCTCCTCTATCATGGGTGGGTACACTGTCAAAATTAGAAAAAAAAGAAGAATATCCTGGCTTTTTTTTGGGAGTATATTAACACTGCATACATGATGCTGGTCCTATGTGGTGTACAAATGAGTTTTTGTATTATATCTGTGTTTTTTTCCACCTTTTTAAGTGTCCCAATTGAGAAACAATATAAAAATCATGAAAAATATTATGCAGCATCAACATACGGTCATGAAAGAAAATTATTAGACCATCCTTGTTTTCTCCTTGCTTTCTTGTTCATTTTAATGCCTGGTACAACTAAAGGTACATTTCTTTGGACACATATAATGACAACAACAATACATTGCTAATAAGAGTTTAATTTAAGAGCTGATATCTAGACATTTCCTATTCCTATATATACATTTCCTAGTTTTCCTTGATAATGATTTTGGTTATTATCAAGAAAACCATGGAAAATGGCTTGATATCAGCTCTTAAATTAAACTCTTATGAGCTATTTTTGTTGTAATGATTATATTTGTCCAAACAAATCTACCTTTAGTTGTACCAGGCATTAAAAAATGAACAAGGAATTGAAGAAAAAAAAAAAAGGTCTCATAATTTTTTCGATGACTGTACATTGTGACATGCTGATGTGTGTTTACTTCAGGTAAGGCAGCAGTGTTGATGATGAGAGCTCAGGCTCTGAAGGCGGCCCGAAACCGAGCCAAGGCAGCTGCCAAGGCTGCAAAGGCTGCAGCTGAAGCAGCAGCCAACAGCGGCAACCCTGATGTCATTGTAACCAACACCATCAACAACAATGAGGCCAGTGCCTGTGCTAACCCTGAAGTTGACAGTCTCACTTTTGGGCACCAGAGGGCGATAGCGGCTGTGGCAACGTTAATACAGGTAAATAACTGGAAAAAAAGATGGGAGGTATGGATTACCATTAAAAGCAATATAAATAAACATGTCTTTTATAGTGCTCTATAAATAAATATTATCATTATTATTATTATTACTTTAAATAAATAAATGTGCCTGTGAAATAAATCCTGAGCAAAAGTAAATGAGGCAATAAATATATTAATAAATGTAAACATAAATGTATGAATGACTCAACATAGTTCAATAAATAAATAAATAAATAAATAATTTTCATTTGAAAATTACATTTTTTAAAGCACAACTTTTTTATGGTATTACTATTACTACTATTCTGCAGAATTGTATTTTATAATGCCACATTCCTAGTTTTTTCTTATTATTTCTTACATTGAAATGAATGGGTGTGGTTATCTCACAGATTATTGAAAAACATATATTCTTTTTATAAAAGCATATTTATTTCTTATTTAGGGCCCTATAGAACTAATTTATATATTTATATTTCTTTATATTTTTTGCCTCATGTGTTTATTTAATATTGACTAAAAAAACAAACATTTTTATATTCTTCTGCCCAGGCAATAGCATGCACAGTGTGGCTCATCATCCTCCCTCCCCACCCGGTGGAGAACACCTCTGCCCAGAATATAAAGATCATTCTCGAGTGTGATGAAGGCTCTGTGGTCTTCATCTGTTGTATCTTCGCCTATGACATCCTGCTGGCTCTGCTGGCCTTCGTCTTTGCTTTTATAGCCCGCAAACTGGAGGACCACTTCAGGTAGTAAAACACACCAAGTTACACAGTTAATAAAGTGAGGAACACTGAGCATAGCATACAGTAGCAATGAACAATAACATTTATGCATTATAGTTATACTGTATATAGATAGTTATGTAATTCAGTTCTAAAACTGATCCTGAAATCGATTTTTGTCCAGAAAACATCTTGTTGTCGGGCAACATTTTTAGAAGGATTATTTTCCATTCTGTTTACATTTTCTCATCTTCTGGCTGTCTGCAGACATCAGCAGGGATTGTGTAAAAGCAGGCAGCTGGCACAAACACACAAAACAGTTGAAATGAGTTTCTAAAATGTCAAAAGCTGTTACCTTTCGCTGTATTTTTCGAACTTAATCTCCTGTGGATATCAACCTTCTCTTATTAAGCAGTTTCGGTGTAAAGAAAAATTTCTTTTTGACACTTATTCTGTCTTCCAGCGAGGCAAAGTGTGTGACCTTCGGCATGCTCGTCTTCTTCATCGTGTGGATCTCCTTCGTCCCGGCGTACCTCAGCACGCGTGGCAAGTTCATGGTTGCTGTCCAGATATTTGCCATCTTGGCTTCCAGCTTCGGCCTGCTGACCTGCATCTTCCTGCCCAAGTGTTACGTTCTTTTGGTCAAACCTGAACGCAACGTAGAGGAGATGATGAGGCCCCGCGCCAAACCACGTGACGGGACCTCGACCGGGACGTCGGCCTCACTCGCTACAGCTGGTACTGAGGTTACTGCTACGATTGCATCAACTTCTATGAATGATTAGTGCAGCAGTGATAAGAACTAAACTATACAACAGAAATCGTAAAATAATTTAGATGGCAGCCTTCATTGGACGACTGGTCCAGCTGATTAGAGGCTTATTATTCACACATATTTTACAATCATCAGGCCCAAGTCAAGTGTAGTGCGTTAGATTGGATTCATTTTAATTCAAACACCCACCAGGAAAGAACACCGCTACCTCAACCATTACTACATTCTTCAAGAGCAATATAATTTTGCCTTAACTTGCCTTACTGTGATGTCTCAACAGGTACATACTCTGTCAAGTCTGCTGTTGTTTCAGTTGTGGTAGCAGAATTAAAATAAAGTTAACTTTCTTATCTCAGATGTCGTACTGCTGTACTTTTAGATGCAAATACACATTTGCCAAATTATAAACATACAGGCATTTCGCTTATGTTGATGAAAATATACATTTCAAATGTTTATGCTGTAAACTTACGATTACTGTGATAACCTGTTATTGATGTCATGCAAATGAATGTAACTCTTTTGGCATAATACATTTCCTAATAATATAATAAATATTATTTTCAGCCACTATAATATGTGTTTTTGTTGTTACATTAATTTTATGTAGTACTATTTATTAATACTGGTGAGAATCCAGTAAAAATACAACAAATTGCATTGAACTGCATAACTGTTAACTCCACAATTAAAGAAGCAGTATGCAAAGTTTCATTTACAGGTCATCAAATACTATAATTAGTAGTAAAGGTTTTAACATTAACTAGCATTTACAGGAACAGAACACCAACCCAAAGTGTCAGTATTTGACTCCGGGAGCAAGACTAAACAATCCACTATCTTTCTACAGAATCGCTTCACCTTTATTATTGTCTTCTCACAGGAAAGTAGGATAACAGAGAACGATCTTGATTAATGGTGTCACTGAACATTGCAATGCCACTTATTGGCCACTAGAGGGCCAACAACAACTGGAGCAGCTCATAAACCAGATATTGCCCTCATGAGTTGGTGGAGACCAAAACAGAGATAAAAATAAAGTAAATATTGTATTTATCAGGCAGACAGAAGCTTGACTCCAAGAAAACGACAATGCAACCATTTACTTACATGTTCATCAACTTTATATGGTGATAATATGTCAAATGCTGTTGTTAGCTTGTTCTGCTGATGCCAAATGGCAAAAAGAATGCAGCTCAGAGATAATCAGACGCCATGAGGAAAGAGTAATCCCAAATGTTTCAGGATTACTGTATGACAACAAGCCAGCCTAGCCTCCCCAAAATGACATTCCCATGCAGCGAACTGCACTGCAGCCAATTGTGTGTTAAGAGAAATATGTTCAATCCCGGATTATGTTTGTTCTTCACATCACAAAAATGTTTCAAATCAAAGTGCAAGGACAAGAGTGGAGTGGATGGATGGGTTGAATAAATACAGGACTTTCACACAGGATACATAATGTTCTCCTCTGTTACATTTGTAAAACTAAACATCAATGTTGACACATTTAGGTAACAAACACACTCATTTTAACCTAAACCATGATCTTTTACGAAAAAAGTACTGTTAGTATACTGTACTGTATATTTGCCTAGCAGATTTGGCTCAGAGGCTTTGTTTAAACCAGTAGGGTTCATTCTCAAAGATCTGTAGGTCAATAATACAAGAGGACCTCAGAGTCGAGCTGCTGCTCCTCTACATAGAAATAAGTTGAGGCTGTTTTGGTCGAAAAGGACATCACTGGTGTTCAAGGCAGAGAGGACTGTGAGGTGACCAAATAGAGAGTCCAGAGTGATCCAGCAGAGGGAGCTGCAGGAAAGTTACTGTGGAAATAAACATCTTGGTTGACAGTCAGCAGAGCAACCCTCACAATAAGGGAATTTATAGAGAGATTGATGGTGACAAACAGTTCAGAAAAAATATATGTTCGTAGGAAGAAATATACCTTTTTACCTTGATATTCACAATATTTTGTCATTTATTGCATTTTACATGTGAAAGAAACTTCTGATATCAAGAGATTAATCTTGCAATGCTTGTGTTGTTCTCCACCGAGTGTAAAAAGTGATGAGAAGTTAAAGGGAAATGTGATGCTCTGTGAAACTTTGAATTTTTTAAAATACTTTTCACTTGAGGAGAAATTAATTATGGCAGAATACGTGTGATGGATGACTCAGTGTTGAAAAGATGACAAGATGAGAGGAAGCATATAAAACGGCTAAAAAAATAGTACTTGACTGAACACTAACGAGGCCGGGAGAATCGTGATATTACTGTGTGTGGGTGTGTTGACTGCCTCATAAATCATGGTGAGCTTTGTCAACCCCACATAGCAAAAGACAATGAAGCTATATTTTGTGCTGTTTCATGATTCACATATTAGCTTTTAAAAAGTTTTGGGATTTTTTCACATTAAAAAAATTACTGCGTTAGTGGGCAGCTGAGCCTTTTGTGGCTCTAAGTCTTTGTTAGGTTTGCTCTACATGCTATTTTGTGTAAAAGCAGGTGTTTTTATTTAAATATGTTTAACATCAGTGTATGTGCTTTTGCTCGTGAGCACGTGGCTTTCCAGGAATCTGTGAAGCTGTGAAGTCCAATCAAAGCTGTCACCGTAGATGGTAATAAATTCTCCTGTTGACAGAGCGCTAAGAAATGTGTGTTTATAATTTATTGTCTGCTGACGAGGGTGGACAGGAACAGTGGTGCTAAATCAAGATAAATGTGCAGACGTGCATCACTGTGTGTGTGTGTGTGTGCGTGTGTGTTCATTTAGTTTTGCATGTGTGATTGTGTATGTATGCATGCACTAACTTGCAGGAGTATTTTTTTGTTGCCACTTTACTTTATCACTGTATAAAGTCAACAGTTTAGCTTGTCATCTCTTGCGTTTCATATTACAGGTCCAAAAGCAGCATGGTGACATGTGGAAAATATAACTGTATCTATTTTCAATTCATGGAAAGCATCACACACATCTCACTCACCACTGCGCTTACGATATTCAAGGAAGACTGTTGTGATTCTCCTCCACATCATATGCCTGAAGGACTTTATATATCTTCCTTTCTCTACCTCAGTCTCCATGTGATTGATAAAGAGCTAAGTGAGTATGACACAATCTAAATGAGCAAAGGAGCTAATGTCATTTGTTTGTTTTCCAAATGAGCCATCCAGCTTACTTTGCAGAAGTGAGCTGCGTTCACTGAAGAAGAGGAATTGATCAACTTTTGATCACAGGAGACAGAAACTCTCAAGAGATGCAGAGAGGAGCCTCACTAATCATCAAGGGGTGATCCTGGTCTTGGGATTAATCACAGTAGTGTGTGTGTGGGTGTGGGTGCAGTGTTACTCACTCAAAATGATTTATAGAGACGGTGACACTCATTTCCCTGCTTAGTCGGTGTGTGTGTGTGTGTGTGTGTGTGTGTGTGTTATATGCATGTATTTGCAAAAGTGTTCAAGCTTAACAAAAGATTGAAGAGCTAATTAATAAGCATAATCTTGACTCTAAAGAAGTTGGGACAAAGTTTAGAATGTAAACACTTCGTTAATCCTTTGGACATGTATTTGGTTAAAAAATGCTCAAATACCATCTACAGTCATGGATTTTTTTTAGACTACCCTTATTTTCACTCATTTCTTGTTCATTTTAATGCCTGGTACAACTAAAGGTACATCTGTTTGGACAAATATAATGATAACAACAAAAATAACTAATAGGACTTTAATTTAATTTTCCATGGTTTTCTTAATAATAACCAAAAATCATTATCAAGAAAATCAGCTAATAAGCTAGCTAATAATATATTAGAGTATACATGACAATGGGTTGGATAACGAGTACTTTTACTTTTGATACTTTAAGTACATTTTTTTAAGTACATTTCACAATTTGCAGTGGTGGAAGAAGTATTCAGAAGTATTCCTTTACTTAAGTAAAAGTACTAATACCACACTCTGAAATAACTCCACTACAAGTAAAAGTCCTGCATTCAAAACCTTACTTGAGTAAAAGTACAAAAGTATCAGCATCAAAATGTACTTAAAGTATCAAAAGTAAAGTACTCACTATGCAGAATAGACCCTCTTAGATTGTTTTATATATTTTACATTTGTTATTATATTATTTGTATTGATGCATTTATGTAAGAAGTGTTTTAATTTTGTAAAGATAGGGCATGGGAGTTAAATAATTCAGTTACATTACAATACATTCAGTGAGCTTCGTGCCCTTTACAGAAGCATTCTGCATTTCTTATATTCTTCCACTAATTTATTCACACATTTTTTCTTTAATTTGTCAGCCATGTATAATTGAGAAGTGAAATGATTGAACACCTGTTTGTTCTGCTCACAGTGCTACAGCTAAGGTCATCCACACTGGTATCACTGGCAGGTGTGCTGGAAAAAATGTTTTGAAGGACCTCATCATCCTCTAACCAGTCACTTAGCAATCATTTCCAGTGGGTGTTTCATGTGTTTTTCTCCAGGTGGAAATTATACTTTGTACTCAGAGAGTTAAAATGATGTTTTGAGCTGCTGATGAATCACAAAGTGTGTGTGTGTGTGTGTGTGTGTGTGTGTGTGTGTGTGTGTGTGTGTGTGCATCATAAGAGTGTTTTTATGTTCTCGGGTAATTTCATTAAATTCATAGTGATTATCTCTGCTGTGAAGCCATCTATTTTCCATTTTCTCAAATACATACTTTATTCAATTATATAAGTCCTCAATTAATAAGATTTCTGTGATATACAGACTAGTAGAGATCTGACTTCAAAAAATGGGAAAAAATCACCACATTGTTCGTGTCAGAACAGAGACGTGGAGTTGAAGGGGAGAAATTAACTGTCAGTAAACAGACTGTTATTGTGAAGTAAACCACCTGCACTCAAAATGCAATTTCAAAGTAAAAAAAACAACTTTTTTCTGTCAAAAAATTGGCATGATGCAGAGATGAAGATCTTACCTGTCAGCAGTGATTCTATTCCAAAGCAATGGGGGAAACATTTATTTTCTTTGAATTGTTTTAGTTTTCAGTGGAGCAGCTGTTGCTTTTTAGCAACTTTCTGGTTGTGTATGTTTGTGTCTCCCTAACTGTTTTACCTCTGTGATGTCAAGAGATCACGGCAAGATTTCCTGCTGTAAACTCCTTTATCCCCCTCTTATCATGAATTCACTAACTGAAGGAATATGCATCTCTACTGAGACAAAAACTGTATAAATGAGGTTCTGCACAGTACACTGTTTCATGTGTGTGTGTGTGTGTGTGTGTGTGTGTGTGTTCTTGTACTTCCTACATAGTGAGGACCGGAACACTTTTTTAACCAACAGAGTGAGGACATTTTTGTGAAGTGAGGACATTTTGGCTAGTCCTCACTTCTTTAAGGGCTTGGTTGAGAGTTCAGATTTTGCTTTTGGGTTAAAGTTACAATTAGGTTTATTTTAGGTTTGTTAGGTTTAGGGTTGGGCATTTAGTTGTGATGGTGAAGGTTAGGTTAAGGGGTAGGGTTAGGGTAAGGGGCTAGGGAATTCACTATTCAAATGAGGGTCCTCACAACAGAAGCACAAGGATGTGTGTGTGTGTGTGTGTGTGTGTGTGTGTGTGTGTGTGTGTGTGTGTGTGTGTGTGTGTGTGTGTTATACCCTGGTCAAATCAACAAACTATCACAGGGCTTGGCTGCATTTTAAGTTTCATGAAAATTAACACAACTTGAATTTAATGGAAGCTCATCAAATAAAGTTGGGTGATTAAACATCAACTGCAAAGATGACTGAATTACTGATTACATTTGTGAAATAAGAACATCAATGTGAAGGAAAGGGTAAATTCAGCGAAGTTTCAGAAATAGTAAATGAAAAACCCTTCAGATAGCTGATGTTTTGTGTTCGAGGCTCTCTAATTTAAGATAATGTGATCAACGAGCAGATTTATTTAAATTGTTAGAACAATGGATCCTTAATTTCAGACAGAGGTAGACAGCAGCAACAGTCAATATTGTCGACTGAAGTGGCAACTTTCATTTGCAGATTTAATCAGCTGTAGCTATTAAGATAACATTAGCTACATGATTGATTTAAAATCCTCCTTCAACTCCAGCTGACTCACTTCAAGGTAAGAATGTTTCAAAAGTGTCTTAATGTGCACTGGTGGCTACATACATGATATTGTGCTAGAAGATTAAAAAAGACTAGGAGTCTAAAGCTGCATGTCCATTCGCAGCAGCTGATGATACATATAGAAGACACAGAAATAAAGAGGAAGCATTATTCTTGCGGTATTCATCTATTCAGCCTCAGTATTATTAGACTGAAAAGAAAAATGTAAGGGCAATTATAATCCGTTTAGGCTCTTATGGCTTAAATAGCTTTTAGACAGAGGACCAGTGGTGGAAGAAGTATTCAGATACCTTACTTTGTACTCCACTACAAGTAAACGTCCAAGAGTATCAGTATCAAAATGTACTTAAAGTATCAAAAGTAAAAATACTTGTTATGCAGAATGAACACACTCAGGTTGTTTTATATATTCTAATTATATTATTATTATTTGATTATTTGTATTGATGCATGTATGTAAGCAGCATTTTACTGTTGTCCAAGTAGGGCTAAGTTTAACTACTTAATGTACTTTTATGGGGTTTAATTTATAAACACACGTAATCATCTTAAATTGATCATGTTTTTCATGTTAAATCTTGACCTGAAAAGTAACTAAAGCTGGCAGATAAATGTAAAAAGTACAACATTTATATCTAAAACGTAGTGAAGTAGAAATATAGTTATACATGTGGATATACTCAAGTAAAAATGTTTACTTAAGTGCAGTACTTGAGTGAATGTTACATTCCACCACTGCAGAGGAATAACAATGGATTTAGCTAACGTGACTCTAACAAGTTGGCTGAAGTAACTAAGACTTGCTTAAACTTAGGCTGACAAAGACCAGCACAGGGCTGCCAACATTAGCTAAACATCTATAGCAACAATGAATGGCTAACACACAGGAGCATCAAGTTGATGTGCTAGTCAAGTAACATGCAACACTAACTAATGCAGTAACTTTGAGCTAACGTGTTTGTACTCATCCGTTTAATGGCTCCTTGCGGTCAAGCGGTCTGGTCTGAGGATCCTCCTGATATTTAAGCAGATACCCAGAGGTTGGTGTCCTCAGAGGTCAAGTGAATAGATCAGTGATGGAGTGTCAGCCCTGAATTATTCAGCTGGGTAATGAGACCCTGATAGCTCTCTGGACATCTCTGAGGGGGAAAGGTTGGGGTCTGCGCTGACCTCTGTGTCTGTGTCACAGGTCAACAGCTCATTTGTATTGGAAATGTGCTGGAGGGTGGTGCACTGTCAATTTCACTGAAAGCTACACTTGGGCGAGACTATAACAACTATCGGAAATATATAAAAATTTCAAATCAGAAGACAGTCTAATTTTTATACATTCCTTCAATGAGAGATGTTAGATTAAATCATCTGATGTCAAAATCATGTCAGAGAAGAGATGAGAAGTTTTGTTTTGAAACAAAATTTTGAACTGAGCCATGTTGGTTTTGAAAAAGCTGACTCTTCATAATGAAACAGATCACTTTAAAGATCACAGATCAATTTTTTATATATTAAAAATCCCATTATCAAAACCTTTTTGCCATATCATGGAGGAAATGTTGCACAGCAGGTTTGGCCTAAAGCAAGACTGCTTTGAGATTTTGCATTAATGTGAAAAATCTGGAATTGTAGGGTTTTTATGTCAATTAATAACAAATAAAAAATATAAAAAAGACATTGTGTTATTTTATTCACAGTACAGTTGTATTTTTCAATTGAGTTTCCACTACAATACAAGGTGTAAAAATAAACTATTAAATATCTTGCCAGGATCCTGAAAGCCTTGAAATAGTTGAAACACTTCCCAGTATCAGGGGTTAATTTCTGACTCAGTGCAGTGACTGTAGCTCCCCTTGGATCAAACAACATATGGCATGTTTTACATGACACACACATGCCTGCACGCAGCTCTCCGCCTGGATGACCTGTTGTCCATCAAGGTCGCTACCTGAGGGTATTCATCACACAAAGTGAATACAATCTGACTTCTCCGTAATGTCGTAGTCACTAAGAGAAATCCTAGCATGGACAAAATTGGTCATTCAAGTCCTTAATCCTGAACCCCTACCGAGACGCAAACTGATACACTGGTACACACACACACACACACACACACACACACACACACACACACACACACACATCCTTGTACTTCTATCTTTGTGAGGACCCTCATTGGAATAGTGAATTCCCTAGCCTTCACCATCACAACTAAATGCCCAACCCTAACCCTAGCATAAACCTAATTGTGACCTTCACTCAAAACAAAGTCTGATCTCTCAAACAAGCCTTTAAAGAAGTGAGGACCGGACGAAACGTCCTCACTTCATAAAAATGTCCTCACTCTGTTGGTTAAAATCGTGTTCCGGTCCTCACTACGTAGGAAGTACAACACACACACACACACACACACACACACACACACACATACAAACACACACACACATACACACGCACACACACACACACAAACAAACACAGGATGAGATTTTGTGGATAATCCCCGGTCTGAAGAACTGACCGTTTTTACTAGTTTTGTGCCTTATCTTAACCAATTCTCAACCACAGTGTTATCACACCAAAACACTCAATACATGTTTAAGAAGCATGGTGGCATGGATTCCAGGGCTTATTTTTTAATTCTATTGGGCAGTGGGACCCATATATGTATGGGTGGGACCAATGGGAAGTCTGAAAGCAGTCAGCCAACAGAGCTTGGTCTCATCCTTCAGTTTAGATAAATGAGCCAGCACTTTACTTACCCAGCTTCCATTATAAATGAACTCCATGTTGACTCCACACTCTCTCATTGCCTCTCTCCTTGTTTCTTTCCCCTCCTCTTCTCCTTCTGGCAGACTGACTTTGAACTTCTCTCTGTATTTGACTAAACTTTTGTTGAGTCAGGTGGTAAAGGGCCACTTCGGCCCCCTGCTCTCCTGCAGTACCTGACACGAATTAGCATCTCATCAGCATGCAGTCCCTTTCCACCACACAAACGATGATTGAATGTGTGCGTCTCCTGGGTCCTTCCACTCACCTTCACTTAATATACTTTCCCTCCTCTTTGTGCAGTGCTGCTTTAGCTGTTTCCAGTGCCTCTTTCTGGTGCAATCAAGCAAAAAATAAAGTTAGAAAAAGTTTCCTGAAGAAGAACTCAAAGTCTGCTTGGAAGTTGTCAGAAGGGAATCCATAAATGCTCTCTGGTGTTTGTGTGTATTTGAACTTTGAACTTCCTGCAGAACAAACACACATAAATGAAAACAGAGTGAAACATGAAACCTCACACAAAGCATCTATACGTCGATTTACTTGCAAATATACTTTGGCAACAGTGCTGTGCTATGACAATACTTTTTTTTACTTTACTTTTACTTTTTTCCTCCTGAATTACATCAGATATCAGATATTGTGTTGCTTTGGCAAAGGTGGAAGTCAGAAATACTACAAATATTTAACATAGTGTTTGTCTTCGCTCACATATCCTGCAGCCAAATGTCTCTGTTTCCACATTGTCATGTCTGGAAAAATTGTAAATTTGTGTTTCTCTGCCTGGAGTCTTATGACACAAGGAATGGTGTTAAGACTCCAAGACCCTGAAATGGTCCAGGAGGAGTGTATATATAGAGTTGTCACTGAAACCCACCCTGAAGATAAAAAGAAACAATGTGTGTGCGCCGCTATACATGGTGTACATGGTGGTGTGTTAATAATTGTTAATAGCTCTGCTTCAAACAGTTTCCACTGTGTTTAATGCTTAAATCCACATTCAGATGCAAAGTAGTTTGTTATTTCATTTTCTCTTTACTACATACATTTTACAGTTTCTTTCTCCATTGCAGATTTTGTTTCACACATATGCAGTTTGTGTCTGTATTATTATACTTTCTTATATGTTGTTTTAGCACTTGTTGTTTCAGTGTATCATGTATGCATTTGTGTGATGGTGTGGACGCATTGTTGACACCCTGGCATGTTTGCCTGCCTCCTTTTAGGCCGGGCCTGGTGGTGACGAGACAAGGAAACCAGGATCTTGTTTCAGGCTGGATGAGGCTATAAGAGAACAGAGAGCACGCTGCACAGACGGACTGAAAGACACAGAGGGACAGAGAGAAAGAACAGACAGGAATCACACTTGAAAACAGAAGCAAATGTCGAGAGTTTGAGAGGTAGAGGATGGCCAGAAAGTAGATAGACAAGGGTGTGACTGTCAAGACAAGAGAAGCTTTCCTCTCTGAAGCTGGAGTGAGCTTCAGAGCTCTCTTCTCGTCACCTTGCTCTCTGAACTCTGCCCTTGAGGGGAGGGGGCACCCTCTGGGGCCATGCTAGCCGCCCGGAGCAGCGGAGGGGGCGTCGGTGGCCACCCGCACCACATGCACCGCAAACAGTCGGTGGCTTCTCTCAGCGGGAACAAAGCCCACCGGAGCAACTCCCAGGATGCCAAACGCGGATCTACTTCCGGGAAGCAGGGGGTGCACCACAAACACAAGGTGGCGCTGATCAGAGAGATGGAGACCAACTGGTACCTGAAAATGTTTGGACTGGGCAAAGAGGACACGGTCGCACATAAAACTGGCATGCCCTACAGGTCAGTTAAGCCCTTTGATTGTGTGAGTGTGTGTGTGAGAGAGAGAGATAAATAGCGCCCATGCAGCCACACTCGACACAATGCAAACAGATTGAAGGCCTAATGTTTCGTACAGAGCTGCTTGTTGAGGGACAAAATAATTTGCCCCGATGGACACATTCATATCAGAAGTGCTCACACACACACATGCACACACACCAGGGTATTCCCATCAACACTTCACATAATATCTTATGAAAACATATGCAATGGTTTGCATGATATCTTACGAAATATGACCATTCTATTTAATGTTGTGTGTGTTTGTTTTAACACATGGCAGTTGCTTGTGAAACCAAACTACTCAGGTTTCTGCAACAATTGTTGGTGGTTACAGTTTGGAAACAGATTAGGTTTTGGGTTAAAATAACTACTTCTGTACTACTGGACACAGTCACGAAGGTGATGTAGAAGCTGATGTGGAATGTGATGTATATATGTACAGAAGTTAATGTAGAAGGGACAGCAGTGACTTATTTTCTTAGGGACATGGATAATAGTCTCATGGGTCAAAGTTTAGGGTCTGCCCACCACCAATCCCATCCGACCTAGCACCAGTTTGTTTCTTTCAACGTATTTGTATAAATCGTCATTCTTCCATCTCAAAATCCACCATGAAAACTGCGCATAAATGATAAGGAAATAAAGGTTAAATCAAATTCACTTAGAACACATTCCGAAAAGTAAAAAAACTGATAAATGAAACAAAATACCTTGTTCGTTGCATGCTACATAAAGGGAAATATATTTTATCCTTAGTATTCTTCTTCACATTAATGACCAGTCTCTCTTGACAAACAATTCCATCTGAACCATTGTTCATAGTCCACCTTCAAATTAAAAACATTAAAATGTATACTAATTGTATATTAATTCCTTAATCTGTTACAATAATTTGGCAACAGTTACACACACACACACACACACACACACACACACACACACACACCCACCAACCCACCCACCCACCCACACACACACACACACACACACACACACAGAAGTATTAAAGGCTCTTTGCTTCTTTAAACACCATTAACACTGTACACTACATGTGCACTGTATTTCTGGGCTGGACCATCAGTGCTCTCTGTTGTCCGTCTATCATTTCATTCTGTGTCACAGGAGTCACGCTGGCCATAAAGACCCCCGGCTTATAGTTGTGTCACCTGATCTGGCCGTAATGCTAATAGCCAGCATCTGTCTTGCCGCATTAGACCGTGTTGACATAGTCTAACGCCATGGTGACAAAACATATGGGGGTGACTGACAGACAGGAAGCACCAATGGTGTGGTGGGGACTTGTGTGACAGTTTCCACTTTTGGAAGTTGGAATATTATTGTAGCAAGTGGTGGTGATGCTGGTTTCCAATCTCCTCCCTTTGGGTGTCTCCTCTCCAGATATTTCAGTATTAGGTTACCCCCCCCCCCCCCCCCCCCCCCTTCCTTGCCGTGTCTTCCCTCTCATCACTCTACTCTCCTTTCTTGTTGCTAAATGCCTAATCCGTCTTTGCCCCATTCCAATCATTTAAGTCTAAAGCTCCACATTCATGGGTCTGTAGTCCAACCTTTCTCCTCTCCTCTTATCTCCTCTCCTCTCTTTATTCTCCAGCCTCCCTGCTGGTTTGGGCTCTGTGCACTCTTTAATTTAGAGAAACAAAGCCTAGAAGAGATGAGGATGATTAAGAACCAAGGGCACAGTGTGGCGACAAAATGTTGAGGTCTCCTAAATATTTATGGACACATTTATTTCTTAGAGCAACAGAGCAAAATATTTCTTAATTCAGAGGGATTTCTATAATCCAAACGTGTTTGTTCTCTGTTCAGAGAACATTAATTGGCTGACAGATACTGAGCCGTACTGTATGCACAACTCGGCTGTGAACTAAAGAGGCAGCAAAATATTTTTGTCAGGTACTTTCATCTGTCTCATGTTTCATGTAACTTTGCTTCATGTGAGATCAGAGGTGCCTTCATATTTGTTTAGGCCCTGGAGCTACAGATATTTCAGAGGACTTTCCTTCTCTTCACAATATGCCACACTGCCACAACATGAGAAGGTCAGTCTTCAATTCGAACCCAGCGGCACTCTGTCGTACTCTTGCCTGTTTGATATGAAATGCTGCCCATGGTGCTGCACTTACAGCTGCAGATGCAGTTTTAGTCAAATTGTTTTGCACTAAATAAATAACTGTCCTTTAACTGTTGTTGAAGTGGAATGAGCCTGCACAACCTCACTGTCTGATGCTTTAAAGGTCTCTCAGGTTCGTAGAGGTCACAGGTAAAGATATGCAGCGCTGGTCTCAAACTGACATTGCTCTTGCAAGATCCCAGTCAGTCGGAGCCTCGATCTCCGTAATAATTCACATTTTCATTCTTCTACAGAAGTTGGACTCACACGCAAATTCTATTGGCCAGTTACCATTGACATGGACAGGCCAACAGCTGCTCAAGTCTTTTTGAAGATTGAGATGAACAATCTTTGAGCTACAAAGCCAAGACAGCCACAAGACAACTTCTGGTGGGAATGCGCTGTCTTAGGTCTGTCTGTGAGAAAAGTTACAGTGGAGAAAAACACATTGACTATGTGCCTTCTTATAATTATCCAACTCTAACAATGCCATAGTGTAGACATCAGGGATTCCTCCCTGTGAAAGCTTTTGTTGAGTGTGACCTTGTGTCAGTAGTGTAATCTGACCATGAATTCAAGATTGCGGGTTATGTAATGTGAACAGTACAACGATCTGATTATTCTGAAAGTGAGAACCAGGTATACTTCCCATACTAAGCTGAACTTAACCATACATAAATGGATTTATAGGAACAACCAGTCTTCCAGCTGGTCTGCTGGCTGGTTGCCCCATAAGTATTTAGCAGTTAGCTACAAAAGCTAACCCAGAGGGCTATTTCCTGTGTTTACTGTTGTTTGGACTAAAAGAAGTGAAAATTATTTTCAGTATGTTAAGTTTATTTGGAAAGCTTTAAGAAGCTAATGCTTTCAAGCACGTAATCATGACCCATAGTTAAAACAAACACAATTCTGGAAATAAGGCCACAGTGATAAATATTTTGATAAAGGGCTAAATGAAGGTGTAGTGGGCTCTTGCCTCACAGCAAGAGGGTCGCTGGTTCAACTCCAGCTTGCAGCTCTTCTGTGTTTGCATGTTACGGCTTCCTCCCACGGTCCAAAAACATGCACTTAGATTTAATTGGTGACTCTAAATTGCCCGTAGGATTGAATGAGAGAGTAATTGTCTGTCTCTATGTGTCAGCCCTGTGATAGTCTGGTGACCTGTCTAGGGGGTACCCCGCCTCTCGCCCAATGTCAACTGGGATCGGCTCCAGCCCCCCAAGACCCGGGTGCGGATAATCGGTTAAAGATAATAATTGATTTGATAAAGTAATGCATCCTTTTAAATGCAGCAATCACATCATATATGTTTTGTTTTACAGTGTATACCACAAAAAGTTAATGCACAAAATATGACTCGCAAAGTGGTCTCTGTTATCAACTCATAACACAGAACAAATCAGTCAGGTTGTTTTTTCAGATGTGGCTTAATGTTATTTCAGAATTGGTTTGGCAACATGTTAGTGGCTGCACACTTCACATGCTTCTTGTTTACAGGCTCATAAAGATATGATGACAGCCTCTCATGGCTCCACTGACAGATTGACAGGTGCATGTGGAGTGCCAGGGGTGTGTGTGTGTGTGTGTGTGTGTGTGTGATTAATAGGTATGTTTCCAAAGTGATGAGCTCAGTGGAAGGACCAATAAAAAGGACTACAATGTGTGAATCAGTATAACATTAGCACGACCTTCACACGTATTTACTCACACATACACACAAACAAATTCACATTATATAATTAATTCCCTCTGGAGAATCAATACGGATCAATAGTGTCTGATCACAACTCTATTATTATAACGGAGAGTCAGTTTTCTGCTTCAAAGAACAGCTAACGATTGATTCTGACCTAGAAAACACTTGAGCACCATCTTGCCAATCAGCCAACTTGTGCCTTACACACACACACACACACACACACACACACACACACACACACACACCAGGCTGTTTGCCAGCTCTCCTCTCTGAGCCCCTGACGAGGATGCCAAACAGCGTGCAATGGCTGGATATCCTCTCTCTCATCTGAATCAGAACAATTGCTACGATTTTTTGCTCTCCAGTGATTCTGCATAAAAACTGGGGCAGAATATGACTACAGAAATCCCAAGCTTTTATAACTGAGCTAAAAAGAGCCTTTTCTGCCCCCCAAATATGCATTTTGTTTCCTCCTACTAATGAATCTAATGCTGATGAGTTTTTGATAGAGACAGAGTAACCTATCCCTATCTTAATTATCTTTATGTACATACTGACAATTTAATTAATGTATTCTGTCCTACTAGATCAAGGTAACTGTAACTGGCTAAAAATAACACCTATCACCTTGTAAATCTTGAAGGTGAATGTATGGTAACATATGCAAGAAAATAGCTTTTGTTGTCTTGGGATTACACTGTTTACAGTATCTCCTTTATGCTCTTCTGCTGGGATCAGCAATCATCTACCTGAAAATAAATACTGAGAATTCAATTAGGTAAAATATTGCTTTATTAGACCGAAATTGGAAGCCAAAGAAGTTAACTGCCAGTCAGTAATAAGCAGATGCAAGATGTGTCGCAAAACTTCTCTGAAAGATGACAACAGGCTAGAATTCTTGCTTGTATTTGTAATTGTCTGTCATTGCAAACTTGTCTCGAAAATTGATGTTCCCATAGAATGAAACTGAAATTCAATATTGTTTCAGTGAAACGTATTTTCTCCAGAGTTTGTTTGACCCATTCATCCACCCCAACCTCCTCCCTGAGCAAATTTGCACAGAAAATTGATCAGAAATTTGTGATGCATCAAGAAAAAATTTCCCTTGAAACAAAATTTACATTGCAGTTTTGTCATATGTCATATCATTTTTAGGGGACTGAGCTGATTCTTCTGTTATTCCATCTGTTAAGACATGGTAAGATTTACACTAAAATCATACTTTCATGGCAATAGTCAAAGCACTTTTCCCCTACAAGAGAAAACAAGTGGGCAAACTTGGTTGGTTGAAATGATATAAGCAGTCAGCAGTATCAGTGCCCTTCTCTAACCAGGTATTGGATATAAATTTCCTCCACGCATTGCACCAGAGACAAAGGTGTGGCAACATGACACTGTGTGGAAAACAAAAACACATGTTCCAATAGAGCTGGATGGATGAAACATGATTAGTGGTTTGATTCTTCCAACAGCGACCCTTGCACTGAGCATGATAGTAGTAGTCTCACTTATTCTGATGAAGCCAAACAAGGAAATGCAGTAGAATAGTGTTTTATCTGCTTGGTTCATCTTTAGAAGATTAATAGAACAATAAGATAAAAGGAGGTGCCTAGGGAAAGCTTAAATGTTGATTATGCAATGCTGGTGTATTGTTCATATATTTTGTACACTCAATGTAATATAATGTTATCATCCTGGCTCTGCTCTCACCCTTCAGCTTTAAGCTGGTTTAGATTGTCACTGATAGTAACAATGGGATTTAGTTGAGAATGTAGGCCAGCACATTGGTGTTAAACAGGAGCAGGACTGTCCCTGAGGGCTGGAGACCGATCACTGGCATAATTATCGCTGCCATAGAGTCAGATGGCATAGAAAGAGCTTTCTCATTCAAGTAAAAAACACAGAAATATTGTTTTATACACAGCAGATTGCTAGTGAGAGTGCACAGACTGGACACAGACTTCAATCATTTAAAAAAAAAAAATGAATCCACAAAAAAAGATGTGCAGTTATACAGTGTTGTGCTGTTGTATGCTGCTCACATTGTTCTGTTTCTATCAAGCTGTGCACCACTGGATAATTATCAGACATATGCAATTATTGTAAAGGGATTCACTCACTGGAAGAAGTGCATGTGGGGGTGGTGGGGGCAAAATGAAAGAGAGAGAGAGAGAGAAAGATGGCTAATTAGTCTCAGGGAGCATGAAGCTGATGGAAAACATCCAGGTAAACAGTTAGTGAGAAATGTGTTGAAAGGAAATGGCAAAAGGCAGTCATGAATAAAATAATGCCTTCTGTACTCACTGTCATAACAACCAACTGGACTCCTTTATCTGACCTCTCGCTGCTGTCTCCCTCTGCCTCTATCCTCTTCCTCTTTTTTGGTGTTCTTGTCAGTGACTCACCTGCCCACATGCTGAGTGGCTCAAAGGAGACTGTGACTGTTCTCAACACCAGAGGCCAAAATAAAAGAAAAAAAAAACATGCTCAGAAAAGTCAAAGTGAGGCAGAAAAAAAAGTGACACAACTGTCAAATAAACATGAAACTCCAGCATTAATTATTTACTTTAAAGTTTTCTGTATATACATTAAATTCATAAGCATACTGGTATGTGGGCTCCATGTGTATGGATGTGTATGCTTCTTCTGGGGACTATAAATACACTGTAAACACACTCTGGCGTTGCAAAAGCTCAGCTGACATTCCTGCTGCCAGCCAGGATCAGTTTTTCCACCCATCCTGCTGGACAATGGACACAGCTGTCCCTCTGCCTCAGACTCCCTCACTAATTCTGTTTGTTGTACCCTGTCATCTTTGAATTCAATCAGTTTCTGCCACAGGTTCATATTTTTACAAGTTCAGTAAGGGGGTCTGGTAGTGGTTTAGAAAACATAAAACTTTAGGTTGTTTTGAGTCTGTTCAAACTTGTATTTTGGGTTTCTACTAGGACATGTTTACTTGCTTTATTGTTAATAACACTTTATTTTCTCATGCTGTCTGTATGTATAAACCTGTTTTCACCATAGACTGTATGATCTTCACCTTCTGTCTGAAACACTCTTTTAAGCGCCTGTCTCTTTAAGCCCTACTCCTGGAAAAGCCCAGTCTTCTATGATTGGTCAGTGTTTTCGGGTCTTTTACGTCGTTGCTCTCTATTTCGCTGCATTGTCGCCATCTGAACATGTTTTTTTTTTTCTTGCACATTATTTACATATCAATAGCCTGCCTTATATTCAGTGGTGGAATGTAACTTTTACATGTACATTAAATGTACATTTACTCAAGTACTGTACTTAAGTACAGTTTTGAGGTTTGTTTACTTCCTTTCCGTTCCTTTTTATGTAACTTTTTACTTCTACTCCACTATGTTTTTAGACAAATATTGTACTTTTTACTCCACTACAGGTGCATGTCAATACATAAGAATATTATAGAAAAGTTTATTTATGTCAGTAATTTAATTTAAAAAGTGGAAATAACACATTATATAGATCCATTATGCACAGAATGAAACATGTCTTAATTCATTTAATTTTTTCTAATTATAATGATGATGGCTTACATTTAATGAAGACCCAAAATTCAGTGTCTCAAAAAATTTTAATATTACAAAAGACCAATTTTAAAAAGTATGTTTAATATGGAAATGTTGGTCTCTGGGGATGTTTGACTTGAACTACTGGAAATGGACTTTTCCATCATATTCTAATTTATTGAGATGCACCTGTATATTTATCTGACAGCTTAAGTTACTTTTAAGGTCAAGATTTGACATAAAAAACATGATCAATTTAATGTGATTAGACATATTTTTAAAATGAAACCTCATTACAGTATATTAAGTTTTTCAAATGAGCCCTACCTCTACAAAGTTAAAATGCTGCTTACATACATGCAGTACTCCAGTTGGTACTTTTCAATTTTAATTAAGTAAGTTTTGAAAGCCTCGAAAGACTTTTACTTGCAGAGGAGTAATTTTGCGGTGTAGCATTAGTACTTTAACTGAAGTAAGGGATCTGAATACTTTTAGAAATGCAAAACAAATAAGATAAGATGAGATAAAGGAAGGAAATTCTGGTTCCAGATTGCTCCAAAGCCTGCAAAACAATTACAATATAGGATAATATGAGAACAACAATTAAAAAAAATATCAATTACAAAATAATAAAACCAAACAAATGTAGTTACTTATTAATAGAACACAGTTACCCTGACCTGATGAATTACTCTGTGGTTCTTGAAAAATTGTTGAAACTAGAATGGCACTCAGAGAGCGCAGACCCCCGCCAAGGCCAATGGTGCATTCACGTGCTCCTCTTATCAGTTGGGAAGTCAATCAACCGACTGCAGTGGCACAGTGTAAAGCTGGGACTGACCAGAACCAGGTTTATATACACAATTAGGACCCAAAGTTTAAGAAAGTACAGCAGTTAATACCTGACAGCTGCAGGAGAAAAAGAAAGCAACTTGATCCTGTGAAGGAAATTTGGTACTTCCTGTCATGGTGGTATAAGCAGTAGGCGGCGACCTACTTGATAATCAAGACACAAGGCCTTTTGGGAACTCACTATGGCTTTAACTCTGATAACACCATGACTGAAGGGAACATGTAGATCAGGGGGCTCTGTCCTGATGTGTTGTATAGGGCAGGAAGATAGAGCCGCATTGAGTCTTGCTGAAAAGCCTATGCTGAAAAGTGCAAAAGTCATAAGTCGAGCGGTGTAATGGACTTTAAAATAGCCATTCGGAATTGTGCGGTGTATGGAACATGAATGTGCTAATAAAACTTGCTGAACAGAGTATTGAGTGCTTTGTGTTTGGCCAGCTCACCCATTATCTTAGTGCAGTTGTCAAAATTGCCACAACAATCCTGACAAACAAAAGTTAAAATTAGAGGTTTATATTCTGATACAGAGCCTCAACGGCACATTCACAACTGGTTCCATGTGTTATTACCTCATTTTGGGCTTTGTTTGTGTGTATGTTGGCACCATCTATGTTTGGGTATTTTAGCCAAATTGCCGCAATTATTTGTTTGAAACCAAACATAAATGTGTATATGTGTGTTGAGCTGATCGAGTGACAGTGTGTGACTAAACTCCCTGATATGGGAGAGTGGCATTCCCCACGATTCCCACAATCCTCTGAAGGACCAGACGTGATGTCATTGAACACTCCCCAGAGGAGGCCAGAGGTGAGAGATTGCGTGTGTGGTAAGAGAGAGAGAGAGAGAGAGAGAGAGAGGGGTGGGTGGGGTGGAGGGAGAGAGAAAAAACAGACAAAAAAAAAAAGACGCTTCTCCATTTTATTTTGTGGTTCACTTCATTAGAAAAACACTGCCCAAAGACTGTGTGCAATTGTGCATAACTCACTGTTGGCTTGTGTGAGTGTGTGTTTATTTTAGGTGTTTGTTATTGGCGAAACTCCACAGGGCACTTTGTTTAGAGAGAGTCAGAGGAGAAAGGGAGTGCAGGGTCAAGAAATGACAGATAACAGAGATGGAATAGATTAAAAAGGAAATTTTAAAAGGGGGACTTGAGGATGGAAAAATGAGTAAAACGTGATGGAAGAAAAGGAAACAGCAGCAGACACAAATGCTGGAAGAGAGAAATCAGGAGTAAGTGAGAAGGCTTGTGACAGAGGGAATACTGCGAGACAAAGGAGGGATGATGGGGAAAGTAAGAGAGGATAAGAGGGAGTTGGGGAGAAACGGGTAAAAGAAGGGAGAGAGAGAAACAGACAGGGAGAGAGAGAGAGAGAGAGAGAGAGAGAGAGAGAGAGAGAGAGAGAGAGAGAGAGAGAGAAGGAGAGGGAGGGCGGGAAAAAATGTCCCAGATTCCCATGCCATTTAATAGGGAGCAAAACCAAACTGAGCTTATAATGTAGACTGGCTGAGCAGGGGGCAAAGTGACAGCATGAGTGTGTGTGTTGTTTGATAGAGAGAGAGCAGAGGAGAGCGAGTGGGATATCTGTGTTTCTATATCTGCATGTGTGTGTGTGCACAGTGAACATATGTGGTACAGCCCATGGAGGAGAACATGTAAAAGAAAAAAAGCCTGTTTTTCCTGTGTGGACGTGCAGCCTGCAGACAGATTGGACTCATGTTTAATTATGGGCTCTTGAATACTGTTTTTCTCTTTTCAAATGCAATTTTTTCAAGGATTTCCCTGCATTTCTTCTTCTTCTTTTATGTTTTTTTTCTCAATAAGAGGAATATACTTAACGTGGAGCTTCATCCAGAGGAATACTTCACTTTCTGTTGAGCACACTCACACATACAGTAGAGTCCTCTGCTCCATGTAGCGCCACGTGGGCGAGGCGGCCTACCTGGATTACTCTGAGCGTACATGTTTGTGGGACAGACTCACAGACGACGGGAGAGACTGAAAGAGAGGATAAAGTGAAGAAGAAAGCAGGAAGATGTACCTGTACAAAGCAACGTGTCCGGACATCCCAAACCCGAAGCAGAAGGGGTCCAGAAGTCAGGGAGGAGGTCAGGGCGGGGTCCAGGCCCAAGGCCCGGTTCAGGGGAGGTTTGCCAGGCAGTCGTCCATGGGGCCGCGACCATACGCTCCTCTGATGTTGTGGACACCAACCAAATCCAACACCGTAGTGCAGCTGAAACAGCTGGAGGAGTTTCTCAACTTCCACTCGCTGTCGCTGCACGACAGCGTCAAGAGCCAGACAGGCATGGTCTACAGGTAACCTCAGCATGTGTGTGTGTGTGTGTGTGTGTGTGTGTGTGTGTGTGAGTGGGAATGTTTGAGGACTTTCCTGGACTTTCCTGGACTTTCCGAGCAGTACTCTAAAGGACCCCACAGGTCACAGCTACAGGGTCTTTGTTGCCACGGCAACCCCAAATGCATTACAGCTAAGATAGATGGATTTTGTCTCTGCCCACTGCTGACTTGCTCCCTGATGAACTTATTTTTATCATCTTTGGTTCCAGAATTGAATTGTTTTCGTAATTGGTAAGGGATTTGTCACTCTGCAGAGTTGGATGGTGTCTTGTTGTGCTTGTAGTTATTTGGTCTGTGTGATGTCACGTCTGTTCACTGGATGTTGTGTTCACATTACTGTTTCACTGGAGATGCATACCAGTAACTGGAATAATAACACACAATAGAGACCTTTAGTGAGGAAAAGTGTTAACATAAAAGCCTATCTCAAAAACCAGCACATTTACCCACTTAGCCCACATATTATTTCTTTGTTTCTGATAGTTTTAAGGTCACTCAATTTATATTATGTAATGCCCATTGCATGATGGGGAACTATTGATCTCAACATGAAACCCAACAGCTGACTGACTGATGTTTGTGCTAGAGTGCTGTATAAGTACTTAAATATAGAACACAGTTACTCTGACCTGATGAATTACTCTTGAGTTCTTGACAAATTCTTGAAACTAGAATGGCACTCAGAGAGCGCAGACCTCCGCCAAGGCCAATGGTGCGTTCACGTACTCCTCATATGGTCCAGAGTTGGGAAGTCTCTCATCCGACTACGGTGTGTTCATGAGCTTAAAGTCATAATGTGGCAACAACAAGGACGCTACCACAAAGTCGTGTTTTATTTGACTGCTCAGAGTGTTCAAACACGTTGATAGCTGTTTCCAGTATTTGTATGACAATGATGAGCAAGGGAAAAATATATAGTGAGCCATGAAATTTTCACCTACTTTCCGAATTGATGTTCCAAGTTGAAGAGGCATTCAAGTGAATTTTCCCAGAGTGGAAGTAATTTTTCCGATTAATCCGACACCACATGAATGCAGCACACATGCCCTCTCTCGCAATGTTAACAAAAGTGAAAATAATGAATGTATCCACCCCCTAAATTTGAATCTGCTCCAAATGTATTGGGTTCTTCTTTGGCCCATGCTACACTCTTCATAAAAAGAAATCGGGCCCGTAGTTTTTCTGACGTAGTCCGACTCACTGGATGTAGACTGTTGGTATAAGCCTGCTGTTGGCCGCCTATTTCGAAAGGCAATCATTGCATTATCTATAGTTTTCTCAGTTGGTTGGTCCACAAAATATTCCACACCCTTTGGCGACCACAGTTTGCACTGTAAGAGGCTGAAATCCGCCGTGGAAGTCAAGAGATTGTGAGGTTGTGTGTGAATGCATAGATGCATGGTGATGCATGCATGTTGCAAATTTGTGCTTGTTTCCTGATATTTATTCTCAATGGTGGATATACTGATGCTGATTTTATTTGTGGGGTAATTTCATTTCTATGTTCATGTTGCTTCACAGTCCTTTTAAAGCTGCACAACCAAAGCATTTTAAACTGTCATAAACATTTGCTGCACTGCCGTCATGTGTTTGTTGTTGTTCTTCTAGTTTGTTTCGGTGACAAAGCATCATGTTGTTTAGTGGTTTGAGTGACTGTGGCTCGGACATTGTGGATCACTGCTCAGCTCTCAGGCTAGAAAGCAGCATGTAGTTGCTCTGCCATTGTTGTGTTTTTGTTGTTGTCGTTCCCAGTGGAAAAAAATATCTATAAAGCATTTAAATCCCTGACAGAGTTTCTTTTCCTAGTTGTATCTTGTGTTTAATCTTTAACCTTTATTTATCCATGAAGGTTGCTTGGACATAAATGCTCTTTTACAGACACCCCCTGCTTATGCTACCAACATTATGAGACACTTACCAGCACCACAATAATAACACCACAGACTGATTTAAATGAGTGGAATACACCTGTTAATAAAAAAAAGATTGCATCACAAGCACAATAACGCAATATCTAAATTAGGCTCCACAGTGTTGATTAGAAATGAGGTGTCCATGTGTGTTTTATATTTGGAGAGCCTGCTGGCTTAACATTTCCACGAACTGTATTCTGGTCATTTGTACAGCCCGTTCGTTCCCCTCTCTGATTCTGTAGCTATATTCTGCAAACATATTGGACTATATTGCAATCAGTGTAATAATAACATGCTCTAAACTTGTTGTGTTAGGACAGAGGAAGTGACAGCATGGATCGTGACTCTTCCATCACCTCTCTGTGTTCACTAATGGGGGGAGAGAAAGAGGGGCAGCGTTATGGCAGTCTGTTTGCCAGTTGGGTCAACCTGGCTATGGGAGCTCATATGGCCATGTGCTGTTAGCATTTCACATTGGGACCTTTGTATGTGTGTGTTCACGGGCCTCTGTGTGTGTATGTGTTCTTGAACATCTTTTGCTCATTGCCATGGTAACCTAATAAAACAGCTGGCTGCCCACTTCCTTTTCCAGGTCAGTGTGTATTAGTGGTCAAGATATTTGCTTTTTCCACACAGACACACTCACACAAACAAACCGTAGAGAAAATCTATTTAAGTTAAGTAAAATGGAAAAGAAATCCTAAAATGTGAGTCCTTTTTTTACCATAAAACAGCAAAAACCAGCCATGACTTCACCCAAGCAGTACAGGAACAACTACACAATATGAATATGAAATGCTTTATTAACATATGAACACCCCGAAGGCAGATATGCAAATAACTAAAGTGCCCTCACTGCCCTTCCAACGAGTTGAGTAAAGTCTGTGGAAGCATTTCCTCACCCAAACTATTTGGCTTGTGACCCCTTAAAACACAGTAATGTCTACTAACAATGGCCCATCAACGCAGGCTGTTCTGACAGCTTCACCAAAATGTGATCCTTTAATACTTTAAAACAGTCTAAAGGAGCAAAACTATGCAGTATTTCATAACAAAAGCATACAAACCAGAGAAAAGTTAGTGAAGTAGAAATATTTTAAGAATTAGAATTCCTGAAATAAACTCTTGTTCATCCCTTAAAAAAACTCTCTCTTGTTATCTGAAATGACAGAAATGTCAGCTTAAAACCAGTTGCAATGGAGACATTTTTTGTCCTTCAGGGTCTGAGTGCCTCTATTTTGATAAACAGTTTATCACAGACTTATTATAGAACTGAGGTTGAACTTCCAAAATTTGAAAAAGACAAAAAAAACATGCCACTTTGTCAAAAATGTATGCCATAGACAGCCAAAAGAAAAGTAAAAAGAAAAAAATGTCCCTAATGAAGCACAAGAGTTATTTTAAGATTTAACCCAGTTTCTGAAGAAAAAGCGCCCTGTTGTGATTCAATTTAGAGCTTTAAAAGACACATACTTACGCAAGATATTCACTCATATACATAGTTTTATTTAAAATATTATTAATGCAAAATTCTACAAAAAGCCCAGCTGGGAAGAGGAAGAGGAGACAAACGACACACAGATATTAGCCTCAGCTTCACAGTGTGCCCTCACATGGCCCACAGTGTATTATTCATGAGTGTCTGTGTCTGTGTTTGGGGCGTGGGTGTGTATTTTCGGCTGTGAAGGAGCAAGTGCATGTGTCCCTATGTGTTTGTTTTGTGTGCATGTTCACTTCATCATTAATGTGCATCTTGACCATGTGCAGGATGGGTGACAACTTAGTGTGTTCAATTGAGAACACATGCATTCAACGTTCCTTCACGGCTAATGTGGCGGATGTTAACGCTAATTATCTAATCAGGGCCAGAAACGGTTGCTAAGTGACAATGTTAGTGAACTGTGTTAGAAAAGCAGCCACTTCATTCCAGGAAGAAGAAGAAGAAAAAAGCTTAAGAAACTGACTTTGACAGCCAGCCAGTGCACATGTGGATCCTGAACGCCTCACCACTGAACGAGCATCCGGCACTGGTTCACTGTGGTGTTTCCCTCGCTGCGTCATTCTCCTTCTTTGCTTTATTTGCAGTCTCTGACAAGTTGCATTCTATCAAATGGGATTCAGCTTGATATTCAGCCATTTGCCATTTTTGAATCACTTCAATATAAGGGAAGTCCTCTTCCTGCTGTGGCTGAAATACTTTATTTGTGCCAGAAATGACTCTCACAGTTTGCAGGGAATAAAATAAGATAAGCTTCCTCTTTTTCATGCAAAATTTTTCTTCCATCCTTTGTATTACTAATGCTCCTTTTTTGCACTTGTTAAACACTGCATTGTGCCATTTTTAATCACAGTTATAATGATTATATTTCAGGTCTCAAAACCAAGCAGTTTCCATGTTTTTTTATTTGCATTACTAAGTTAATGATGAGCTGAAATAGAGCTGTTCTGTTCAATCGTCCTTTCCTGTAAAAAGGCATAATTCTAGTACATCCCCTTTTAACCTAAATGGCAAATGCACTCTGCTGATTTTTGATCACATGGACCAAATTAATGCAGTCATCAATTCCATCAGCCTAGTGGGCAAATGGATTAATCAAAAAATCTCATGATATTATTGGATACAGAGCAGGGGATGCTGGGTAAAGGAGTGACAGTGTGGGGGCATTTAGACCTCCAGGGGGCAGAAGGTCACATTATGAAGCATATGCCATGTGCTCATGGGTGCACCAGTGTGTGTGTGTGTGTGTGTGTGTGTGTGTGAGTTTTTGCAGACAGTCTGGATGTTTGTCAGTCCATCTGATTAAATGAGCTCTGCCCGCTGATAGACCGTGGTGTGAAGGTGACAGAGTTACAGTGTCCCCACAGTTGTTTCCCTGCTCCTCTGTCACTCAATCAATCAATCCCCTTATTTTTCCTGTTTTTACATAATTTGTTGTGTTTGTCATCCAACCATGTGTCCTGAGATAACTGGCTTTTAAAAAATAAAGAGTGCCAACTGTATTATAGAAGCATCCCTCTTTAGTTTCAGTTTTATTTGTCATCGTAGTGCATTATCTGATCCGCAGCATGATTCCAAATTACTTTTGCATGTTAACTACTGCAAACATATTCTGATCTGTTCTTGACACAAGAATATTATTTTATTATAAACTGCAGTGAAAACTGTCCTTTTGCAGCTGGAAATGTAACATAATTTTCATCAATGTTAACAAAACTGCATTTTTTTATATGGCCAACAGGGACTCCTACTTCTAACTTGATTTATTACCTAATTAAACATCTTCCTAATAAGTTTATGGTCTCAATTGCTTCTTTAAAGTCTTTACTTGTTCAATACAACATAATGTTCTTTTTTTGGAAAGTATGGTCCCATTTACAGTAAAAAAAATTCAACAGTTCAAATTTACATCTTAGTCACTTAAAGCCATGACTTCTTTTATTCAGTTGATGAATACCATCAAATATTCTCTGACAACCTTTGGAGCTCTTTTGCAAACTTACATACAATTATTTGCTTTAGTGTAAAATATTATTTAGCATTATCCAATTTTGCATTAATGGTTTATTTCAAATGTACTCCAGCACTTTTTATGAAATGGCTGTGTGTCAGTATTGTTCAGCAGTTCTAATTGTTTGCTAGAGACTCACCATCTGATTTTGTGATTTATTTTGGCTGAATAAAACTTTGCTCTTTTGGACTGTTTCTGGGCTCCACATTACTTTAAGGCAGAAAAAAATATCATAACAAATATAACAGTGCTGTGTTTGATCCCCAAATAAGAGAAAGCAGCAGTGAGTGTTTATTGACTACAGCCAGTCACAAGCCTGTCCTTTCTGGACTGAAGCCTTGTGTCCACTGAAAGTGTTTAGACTCTGGCATCTGCCTATGTAAGGAGAAGCTGTCCAGGCACGCAACTTTATTTATTTTGGAGCCAAACAGACAGGAACAAGAGGGAAGAATTAGAGAAGGATGGGTCAAGAGACATGAACAAAGCTAAAATACAAAAAGAAATCCTATTTTTTTAAAACTGAAGTGAGTAAAGTAGTGTTAATCCTCAAGTATATGAAGCTAGGGACAGATTTGTCTCACTTTATATGGTAGTGATCGTTTGAGTGTGTGTGTGTCACCCTGTGTTCTTAATCAGAGCCTAATGAAGCTGTAACCAATCGACACTTGAAAGGAGTGAGTGAAATTGTGCACTCAACCAGTGATTCATTGACCATGCATGCACAAACACACAGACGTGCAATCAGACACAGATATACAGATACGCAGGCCGATAAATGCGTCAATTGCTCATCCTTTATTCATCTTGGAAAACAAGTGAATATTTAACATAGGAGCTGGTATCCTCACTAAATACTTAATTGATCAGGCGGTCACAGAAGTGTGTGTGTGTGTGTGTGTGTACGACAAACTACAGTAGCTTTTTTTTCATGATATTTCTTTTTATTGGTGGGAAATTAATTACGCTGTAGTTTCAATGGCAAATCCAGCATGTGTGTGTGTGTGTGTGTGTGTTTATTTTATTTCATACCCATGAGCTCCAACCATCAAGGATCGGCATCAAGTGCTTGTATCACTACAACTAAAAAGAAGTATCAAATACTAGAAATGATGGATTTGTGATGATTCAGACTAGACCAATGAGTGTTGTGTTGTAGAATATAGTGGAATACATTTTTTGCCCAATTTCCATAGCCTGTTCAAATATAGCAGTGACTAGTTTAATCCCTTTTCCATTATGAATGCTTTAAAGCTATTAGAAGCCATGTAATGGTGTGTTATACTGTGACAGGCTTTACACAGAAGGTAGGCTGTTAAACCAACCAAGATCCTGTGACACCTTTGGCTTAGAACCACTCATGTAATAAATTACTTTGGACAGAAAGAAAGAGTGAAAGAGAACACATCATTTTGTAATTAAAAGATGGGAAAATCCGGGGGTGTTAATTTAGGCCTACAGTGTGTTCAATTATATTACCCTCTGGAAAAGAAATTAAAAAAAAACTTTGAATCTGTTTTTTTTTTTTATAACTCGCTATCATTGTTAATTAAAAACAATTTCCTGTAAATCTTGGTCACATCCGGCATATCCTCCACATCGTCTCACTGTTAAAATAATCGCCTAAGTCATTTTTTGTCAAAATTGTTTCTAAATCATCCCATGACGCCGGCCACCTATGGTAAAATCGCCTACATCCTCAGTTGATCAGATCATGTGATATTTAAGATAATGGCCTATGTCAAGTGTGTGACTTAAGCGGATTTATTATGTCTAAGTCAATATAAAATGTGACTAAGGCAATTTTTTGAACATGCCTTTGTGACTTAAGCAAGATATGGTAACACTTTATTTTGAAGGTGTCTACATAAGAGTGACATGAGCGTGTCATAAACATGACATGGGATGTGTCATGAACATTAATGACACTTTGAAGTAACATTAAAGCTCATGATACTTGTCATGTCATGTTTCTGACAGGCTTGTGTGACTCCTATGTAGACACCTTCAAAATAAAGTGTTACCATATCTTGCTTAAGTCACAAAGGCATGTTCTATGCCAATAGCCATCCTTTGTTACATCCTTTTTGAGTGAAATGATCAATAAATGTCATATGTTACACTTTTGGTGAAGTTTTTTGTGTTTCCTCCAAAACTTGAAAAAAATGGGGACAACATTTTTTATTTTCTTTCTTTAAATCGGGGAAACAGCGCCCTCTGGATTGTAACGGCTGGCCTACGTCAGTGAGTCAGTGAGGTGAAAAATGGTATGACAGCCGAATGACACGAGACGTCAGCGTGTGAAGGTTAGCCCAAGTCAAGTTAATATCCTTTAAATAGTATTAAAAACATCAAGTATTAACTCCACTGCAAGGCTGCGAATAGACAAGGGAGCTAGTAATGTTAATATAAAGAGATAGCACATAGTTATTAATCAGTTTGTGTTAGTTTGAAAGGTTTGCTAGCTAGTAGCCTTTGAAGCATGGATAGTCCTGAGACAAATTTCGCATATCATTATCCCAATATCAAACGCAGCTGGACATGACGAATTAAATGGCGCCAGCAAACTATGTAAGTTAATACAGTTATTTATCTGTCTCATAATCTGTCCATATTCTGCTTGTCTTTGCTTTCTTTGTGGCTTTACTGTTGCTGTGTTTGTTTTGGTAACATTTAGCCAACTCTGCTGTATCTGGTTTGTTTCAACATTTAAGTTTTTTTTATTATTATTGTGAGGTGTTCACACAGACAATAAGCACAGAAAAGGCCTTTTCATTTGCAGTAGTTAAAGAGACTTATTTTAATATCTTTCTGTAAAGACAATGTAGTTTATTATGTTGTTTAAAGTGCAATATCTTATGCTTTTGCAATTTAGTGTGTAAGCTGATATTACCAGTGGTGGAATGTAACTAACTACATTTACTCGAGTAATGTACTTAAGGGAAATTTTCAGCTTTAGTTACTTTTTTTAGGTTGAGATTTAACATTAAAAAAATGATACATTTATAGTGGTTATGCATTAAAAAAAGTTAAACCTCATAACAGTATATTAAGTAGTTAAAAGTATCCCTACCTTTAGAAAATTAAAAAACAGCTACATAAATGTATCAATAATAATAATGTTGATAATAATAATACAATAATGTATTTGGAATATATATAAAAACCTGAGTGGGGTCATTCTGCATAATGAGTACTTTTACTTTGGATACTTTAAGTGCATTTGATGCTGATACTTTTGTACTACTAAGGTGGAGGACGTTTGAGTATTTCACAGTGTGGTATTAGGACTGAATACTTTTCCACCGCTGGATATTACATGAAAACATAGAGATACTAGTGTGTTACTTTGTGTGTAGGAGTGTGTGCGAGAGAGAACTAACATTTGTCAACAGTAGATTAAGACGCTCCTGCTGACTTTGTGGTATTTTGAAAAGGTAGACTGCACACTAATACAAACTTTTTATCTGTGCTTTTTTTTAACTAAGCTGGACAGTTCAACAGCGCTACAAACAGTTGATTCAAACACCTCTTTAATAAAGTTTGAACAAAAAATTATAAATTCCACGAGGGTTGTATTTATTTCAAGACTGTCGTAGAATGCATTAGTTTTGGCTCTTTGTGCCTGATAAACTGAGATGTTTGAGGTCATTTAAGAGCAGCAGTAGAAGAATGCACTACGCAGACAGAAATACTTTAAGTTAATTAGTGTTTTATTGATTCTACTGATCAATCGTTTTGTGCACTGCCTGCTCTCTCTCACTTACACATCTGTTTAAAAGACAGTTTTTATTAGCTGATTCATTTCTTCGAGGCTTACCCTTTTCTAACCTCTTATCAATTGATGTCTAACACAAAATTTTGGACACCAGTTCTGTCCCCCTCAGTCTAATACTGTTTTCATACCGGTCTTAACCAGTCTGAAACGGCTTCCCTGAATGTGACAGCATTCCTCAGCATGCACATCAACAGTTTATTAGTCGGCTGTTGAGTGAGCTAATGCATGTTGTTAACATGACTCCCATTAATAAACCAACGCATGCATGCACGCACACACACACACTTGTGTCAGCACTTGCCAATGGAGTGAATCAATAGGGCATCAGTTTGTTCTGTTCAGGTGCTCATTTAGGAGAGTAGCAGACAGTCACTGTGGATCATTCGGGCAAATCATCTTGGAAAAAATGTTTAACTGTGATTATTTGATGTGATATTGCAATGCTATATACGTTTATAATATTTGAGGGAATTATAATTTTTTGCATCATTGTTCTCATTTTCATTGAAAAAAATATATTACAATGATTATGGTGTTTTTTGTGAGGATCTAATCTGTAAGTAAAAGTAAGTAAACAAACAAGCAATTAATTATTTAAAAAGCATTAAAGTGTATAAGGGTTATGAGTATATGAAGTCCATTTTCATGTTTAATTATGGCCCATAAATTGTTGCTACAATTTGGGTTTATCATTTGTTATACTCCAATATACCACATTGAGACTGTATTTCTGGTGATTGGCTGGCGAGCAACTCTATTTTGTAATATGTTGAGAAACCCCCTCATTGTCAATATACCTATGACAGCCATGTGTGTTCTGAATGCTCTAGGTCTCTAGTTTTGGTTGGAAAGTTTCACAAGGCTGTGATTGACCTAGAGGTCACAGCAGGTCCCTTTTACAGTGAGATCATGTGTCTAGAAATGCTCTTGCAACAATTAAATTGCGACTATGGGAACTTAAGACATCACACACTATTAAAATTGGGCTCATTGAATCCAAAAGAGTGTCAGTTTTTCAGTAATACCAAGTTTTTGCAATATTTTACTGCATGAGAAAACCTATGTGGTTTTTGCCTAAACTGCATGTGCAAAGAGGTGACTTGTGGGTACCCACAGAGCCAATTTTCATTCATATAATTTGAGATCAGAGTTCAAGGGACCACTTTGAAAATTGCCATGGCAGTTTTTCCCACACTAAAATATAGCCTCTCCCTTTCCAAAAAGGTATCACAACATGGTTGGTATCAGTGGATTTTTTAGTTCTTCTAGTTGATATCAATATGTTCTCTGTAGCTTTGAAACTGAGTACGCTGCAGCCTCTGAAAGAAAATAAATCAGCAAAGAGTCCCGACCATCCGACGGTGTGTTGTTGGAATGCTAAGGGTTTATTTGGTTGAAAAAGCAGCCTTCTTAGTACCTATTTCATAGTCATATGCATGCAAAATCCATCCACAGTCCACAAAGAAAAGGTCTATTTTCAATCCAACTCAAGAATTCACTATATTGACCGCTAAATCGGTAATCTGTGAATGTTTCCCCTCTAAAACCAGTATTTCTCTCTAAAGTCCCATATCTGTCGAGCTCTACTCTGAGTTTTAGAAAAATAAACTTCATTTATTGGGTACAGGCTGTTAATAAAATAATAAAAGGACAAAACATTTCCTATTAGGACATAAATGATCCGTCTCTCTTTCTTTGTTTCTCCCCGTCCCTCCCGTTCTGGTCTTTAAGTATCTCTGCCTTGCTCATCCCCTCTCTCTCCTGGTATTTGTCCATTATTGATGAGCGCTGATAAGCGGTTATTTAAGAGGCAGTGCACTCCTTGGGTCTTACTGAGGTCGCCTGAGGATAACGCCCCAGCGGAGCTTCATCTTACTCTCCCTCATTGCTTCATGTAAATGGAAAGGAGCCGTGCCAGCTTTAACTTTAAGACATTCATCATTTTACTTTAAATGTATAAACTGATTCTCAAGGTGACTCTGGAGCCTTTGGCTGATCAGACCACAGCCAAAGTACCACAACTTAAAATGATGGTCTGTATCGTCTGAGCACATATTCACGTAACTCAATTAGAAATCCTCACAGGGACTCACTAATGGGTGTGTTTGTAACAAGGATGGGATGTGAGAGCATCAGATTACAAGGCTTCTTGGTGGTTCTGCTTCCTGCTGTTGTTTTTTTTTTTATCTCTTTGTAATAACTTTTTGGTCATTTTGTCTCTTTGTAGTCTTTTTAGTCTGTATTTTGTGTTTTTTCTGGTTGTTTTGTGTCTCTGGTAGGGTTGTCAAAAGTATCGATACTCAAAAAAGTGTTGATACTAAAACGTTGTATCCGGAGACGATACTCATTTTCAAAAGTATCGATACCTCCCAAACAGCAACATACACAGCCGAAAATATTGTTCTAATTGTTATTGTTTATTGTATTTATTTATTTTTTGCACTACCTCAGACCTGAAGCTTGTTATCATAGTTGCAGTTTCTTTTTGCAAACTGTTTTTTATTATAAATATTTAACCTGTGGTTCTGTTCATTTTTACATGTCGCATTTTTCTTGTTAATAAAAATATTTCTGTTAAATTTTGGGGTCTTTGTTTTTATCCCTGTGGTATCGAAAATGGTATCGAGTATCGAACATTTTCCTGGGTATCGGTATTGAGTTGAAAATTTAAGTATTGTGACAACCCTACTCTCTAGTAATAAGCATCTGTGCGTGGTTATTTTGCTTCTCCATGTATTAATTTGGTGTCCCTTTGTGGTCATTCTGCATTTATTCATGGTTGCTACATGTCTCTTTAAGTGACATTTCACAGGTGAAGGTCAGAGGAGCTCGTGACACATTGGGCCCCTGGGCACAGTAGATCTGTTTACTAAGACCACTATAGATCTTTCAAGATAATAGCTGCAGTTAAACGGCTAATTTGTAGTGAAAGGCAGCTGCACATGAGGGCTAGTAGTGTGGGTGTCTGGGGAAACCCTAGAGAGGAGACTGAGACACTTTTAAAACGTGTTAAATGTTTATGAGATATATAATTAATCTTGAGGTATACAGAGTGAGATCAAAAGAGAGCCAGAGGGATGTCCTGTAATTTGTTTAAATAGTGTTGATTTGTGGTTTCATCACTAGGGGGAGCCGTGGACCTGCTGTCACTGTGACAATGGACATGAAAAGATGGAGATACTGGTGTGTCACTTTGTGTGTGTGTAAGAGATAACTAACACTTGTCAACAGTAGATTGAACAGCAGTGAGTGTCTGCAGTCACTTCCACTGCACACTAATGCAAACTTTAGCCCCGTAGATGTGGATATTTTATTTATCTGTGCTCAGTTTGAAGTTTGTGCAGCACTATTTTGCCGTTTTATGTATTGATTACAGCTCAAAAACAAAAGCCTGTGCACCTTGGATGGCAGTAACTCAAGGCAGCTCAAAGTCAATTGCTCGTGAGCTTGCAGTGTGTTTGCCAAGAGAAGAGAAAATGTGTGAACAAAGTGAAATACAGTACTGCTTTAAGAGGTGCTGCAGTACTCATGCAGCGGTGGAATCAGTATGAGTGTTGACTGCAGAGACCTTTGAAACCTCGGCTCAAGAGGGGACAATATTACCACCCAGCTCCTTCAGCACACAAACAATTACCTCTCCTACCCTTACCCTCCTATCTTTCTCTTCCATTACCCCCCTCTTCTGCTCAAACCAATTTTCTGATCTTTTTTTTTTATCAGTTTCATCACATATATTTCTTTCATCTCTTTCTCCCTATACGTTCCCTTTTCTCTCATTCAATCTTTCTTTGTGTCTTCTACGCTCCCGGTCCTGTCATTACTGGTATCCCTTCATCCGCGGTTTTGCACAGTCATGCTTAGAATGGACTCTGTTTTAGTGTCACCGTATATCTCCGCTTTACAGCACTAAACTGATACACTGACGCAGGCAAAGTTTATGCTTCCTGGGATCAGCACTTTTCTCCTCTTTTCTGTGTGTGTGTGTGTGTGTGTGTGTGTGTCTTCACAGATTGTAATTGAAAAGAGTGGAGCTTCAGTCTTTGCCAGATTGTGTGTGAGTGTGTGTGTGTGTGTGTGTGTGTGTGTGTGTGTGTATGTGTGTTTAAGAGAGGCTGTGGATGTGTGTTCTTGGGTGCAGTGCTATCTTTTGTAAGAAAAGGTAATATACTGTTGCCTCTAAGACCTATTTGGAGAGATGGGGTGAGAGGACGAGGGACACAGAGAGCGATATGAGAGATTGCAATCACAATAACAACTAAAGGGGGGTAGTGTAGACCCAGCACACACACACACACACACACACACACACACACACACACAATTGCTGAGGACTTTACTGCAGTATTTGTAAGTGTTCCAAAACTGCAATAAGTGCACAGAAACGGCGCGTCAATAGATAGAATACTCATAGAGCATTGTGTGCAAATAAGGAACAAGTAGCTGCATAAATACAAATTCATGAATGAAAAGTTTAATGTTTTAGTGGCTTCAGTGCAGCAATGCAGCAAATACCTGTGGACAGTGACTGCAGTATCTTCTTTCAGTGTGTAATTTTGTATATACACAACACTGTTACAAAAGCAAGCTGTGATAAATTCAAAAATGGCATAAATCAGGGATTCTGTTCAAAACTAGACCTGGACACACATGCTTTTTTAACCTGTTAAACAGACCGTACAACTTAAAGGTCCTTGTATTTTACCTGAGTATTTCTGTATTTTCTCCACTATAATGCTGGTTGTAGACCAGGTGCGTTCTGGATCATTTGAAGGGGTTTCACTGTGCAGGCTGGCTGGCCCGTCAGGAGCCTTATATGACATCCATATGCGCTGAATCGACTGGTTCTCTTGCTTGTGAATTTCCCTGCTCTGTAATATGTGTTTGACATGCTTAAAAGCCATAACCCAGACCTCTAAGGTCATGTAGCTCGGCATTTTTACTGTTCTGTGAGTTAAATAAAGCTCCCTGTAGTTGTTATGGTGCTGGTGGCTGGAATATCCTTCCTGAGGACTTGAGATGTGTTCACACTCTCACTTCTTTGAACAGCAGCATCAAAACACTTCTTTTTATGTTGCCTTTCAATAACGAGTATCTTTGTCACTGAAGAGTCGGTGTTTACACTCTCCTGTATGCTTGTTGTGACAGACAATTGTGAATGGCTCTTTCTTTCTCCCTTGTGTGAAGCACATTGAAGTTTCTCCTGTGTATAAAATACTAAATAAGGCTGGCCTTGCCTCGCCTAACCCGTACATAACACACTCCAGTGTTTTTTTTTTTGTCATTTTATTTTTTTACTTTCAAAGCTTCTATTGAGGTTTTTCAATAGAGCTTTGAATGTCTGTTAATTCTCTTCATGTCATTCCATTAAAACAGCTCAAATGAAAGCCTTAATTTGAGTAGTGATTCACATGATTAAATTATTTTTTATATTATTTTTATTAAATCAACTTTCTTTAATGACTATAACTCAATGGTTTCGCCAACAATAATACATGTAGGCAGCAGGCTATTACAGAAGCATAAAATAATGGTTAAATAATTGTGTACCTATAGTAACATTGTTATGACAGAAATTGCAATAAAACGGTTGTATAAATATAATTAATGGTCTACTTGATTGCTCTATTAATACCTGTGCGTGCCTAATTTAGTAGTGAAAATGTTGTTTTTGAAAGGCTAAATGCTAACATGTGGATTGAAGCAGAGTCATTTGATAATATAAATGCTATAATTTGTGCAAATGATTACATCTATATCTTGTTTCAATACATTTTGACTTTTGGACTTAACAAAGCTCTGGAATTGCTATGAATAAATCATGTGGAATCTGATTCTACAATAAGTAAAAGATTTGAGTTGCCTAATATTTATCCGCAACCGTGCATAAATACGTTAACGTTACAAATGAAGCTTCAAAGTATTTTGTACAGTCCTACTTACATTATTATTAATTTGTAATGTATTTGTTTTAGTTAATGCGTAGACTCTGGTGTTTCATTGTGATATTATATTAAGATTTCATCTCCTATGCAGGAACAGATACTGATTGAAATAATTGCACCTGTTTCACACATACACAGTAAATCTATCTGGATATCAATAAATCTTTTTGGATGAGTGCGATGATATAATGGCGTGAGATGTGGTGCAGAAATTTCCTGTCAGCACACACGAATGATGGGAAACCCCTTGTGTGTGGATCATTGCACCCTCGTGGCCACACATGGACACATAAATCCAGACACATGCACACACACACACACACACACACACACACACACACACACACACACACACACACACACACACACACACACACACACACATTTACTGTTTTTGTCTTTCCATTTCTTCCTTGCTTTATCTTTTTTTTATATAGAAAAAAAGCTTTTGCAGTGGTTTGGAATTCTTGGAATAATATGATGGGTATGAAAACACAGAGAGGAATTTCTCAATGTCCTATTTTTTTAATCGAACATCAGAATGAGCACATCTTTTGGGTTTGGCCTTCAATCTTGGTGTAATTTCCCATCCTTGTTTTTAGGCAGCGTCCTATAACATTGTGTCACCTCAGTGATGAACGCAGCCACAGTCGAGCACTTATCAGAAGAGCCAAGTGATTTGGCAGAATGTAAGAGCACTCCTTCATATGACCACTTCACCTTCCCATTATTTTCGTGTGGTTTAATTTGAACACTTTTATGGTTTAAGTAATTTCGGTAATGATCATCTTCTACAAAATGGGACAGGAGATGGATTTCTGTAAGAGGTTTCTGCTTCCAGGTTTCACAGTACTCTGCATAATACCGTTTAAAAACACTTCCTTGTAGGAACGAGATTGTGCATATAGTGCATCAATGGCACAGGGTAAATCAGACAATAAAATAAAATGGCAGATTATAAAAATGGAGCACTATGAGCTAGCTTTTCCCGCGCTAACAAATGTAACATAAGAATCAGTCTTTGCACACTCAGTCTTCAGAAGTACTCCAATTAACCAAAATATTTTCACATCACCCACATGGGTTTACAATAGAGGCTTTAGTCCTTAATTATGTGCCCTTTTTTATTTGCAATGTTTCCCATAAATGATCACAATCATTTTGCATTTCCAGACGAATAGAATAAGTCAAGAACAAGAACACCCACGCCCAGGGCCGAGCTCACAACTTTCTGTGAAGTGAAATGTGTTCATGTAGGAGAAAATGATGTAAATGCAAAGTTAAAGTATGAAACAAAGTTAGTTTTTACTGACCCAGCCAGTAATCATCAGGTAATTAGAGCATGAAATTAAGGCAGAGGGAGATGCACATTAGAATAGACACAGGTGTTTGATGTAATCCGAATAAAAATAAACATACAGAAGCATAACAGACACACCATCTGTTTAATTCTCTCAAAAATGTTTCTATTTAGAACTCCGAGACCAATACTGAGCATTAAGGAATAATTTTAATACAAATGAATGTAACCTTTTCTATTTCAAACAAGCTTTGCCCTTTAACAGGCTCCATAGATTTAAGCCCTCTTTTCTCTGGAGCTCTAAACTGCAATTTACTGTACATGTAGCTGCTCATCCAGCCAGGATTCTTCTTTTTATGTACCGTGACCCAAACGAGCATTGTGACCGAGCAGCCCACTCTCCCTAAGATAAAACAACAGGACATTACTAATGTCCAAATCAAGCAATGATTGTCAGTTACATGTGTCCTTTGGTTCCTCGTATCTGAGGCCAGTTGGACTGGGTTATAAGTTATAGTTATAGTTATATTCAGTCTCAGGAGGTCTGGGGAGGGGCTCATTCCTTTGCTGCAGGTGTTAATTTGTCTCATAGTCAAGTGTCTCAAAAAAACCCCAATATTGCCAAAGCAAAACTACATCTTTTTCCGAATTTTTGGACAATACACAATAACAGTAAGATATAAGAATCAATAAAACCAAATGGATACAATTCATAAAATATATTTGTGATACAAATCAATGACAATATAAATTGATGTGTCAGATGCAATATTGAGTAAAAGAGGAATTAATGTGTGCATATACACAGACACACAGACACAGACACACACACACACACACACACACACACACACACACACACACACACACACACACACACAAGAATCAAATCAAACACAGTGGACACATTTCATACAATATATAGATAAAATGTGAGACAAATCAATGACAAATATACAATTCATGAAGTAAATCAAGTAAATAAAGAGGTACAAAATGTATTAATGTGTCAGGTGTAATATTGTGTAGTAGAGTGTGTGTTCTATGTGTTGTGCTGGTTTTCTCTCAGACAGAGACAGCGCTCACATATCTTGCTGCTTCTGTGGCGCTGATACTATGTTCACCAAGTATATGCTACATTTTAGTATGCTCAGAGAGGGTCAGTCTCTGTCTCTCTCTCTCTCTCTCTCTCTAATGAGAACATATACAAATCAATTTCCCCCATATTGAGAAAACCATGGAAAATGGCTGGCTATGAGCTATTTTTGTTGTTATCATTATATTTGTCCAAACAAATGTACCTTTAGTTGTACCAGGCATTAAAACGAACAAGAAACCGAAGAAAACATTGGCTGGTCTAATATTTTTCCCATGACTGTAGAACCACCAAATGGTCAACAGCACTCAATACTCTTGAGCTGTAACTTTGGGGCCTTCTCTACATTGAGAGACACTTGATTGACTTTGGCGTAGAACATCATATAGGGTTTTAAGAAGCTTACAATACTATCTAACAGTGTACTATACCTCCACTTTACATGTCACTTTCAGTGTGCTGAGGATAAAGGTCATGAAGCTTTTCAAGCCCATTTGAAGGGTCTGTCAGTATTATTTGATTCAAGGCTACAGTACAGTCCATAATCATTTCTCTGACCTTTGATTTGTGTGCATGCGTGTGTGACTGTGCTACACTCATAACCCCACCCAACTCAAATGATTTCAAGACACATGATGGCTTCTGTTAAGTGCGGCAATAAGTGCATTTCTATTGTTAAAATTTGCTTAATTATTTAATTGGCATCTGTTGCTCAAAATAATTAAAATAAATCTTGTTACTGCTTTATCTAAAATTCACACTCGCACATGCATACACACAGGCAGGTTACACACGTTCAGTACAGCACATTCACAAACTCTTCTTCCTGCAACAAAATTGCAGTTGAACTGCAGTTGAACTGCAGCAGAAATGTGTGTGTGTGTGTGTGTGTGTGTGTGTGTGTGTGTGTTAGAAACCAAAAGAAATGTGGTCTGTTGGAGAAGTGGCATGAAGGTCATGAACACAATTTAAGAAATAAAATCCAGGGAACGTTGGTTTTGGGTTTCTCAATGTCAGCTCTGCATCAGTGCTGCTGTATTTTGTCATAGTTTGACTCGGTGTTCTGGGTGTTAAGAATCTGTCTTGAATGGAAGATTCTTTCCTTTTTGTTGGAATCAATCAATGTGACGCGACAATGTCATTCCACTTAAAGGGGAAAAATGTGGAACCTACTCTTCTGTTTAAGACGCTTAAAGATAAACAAAAACACTCTCTTTCCTTTTCTTTCCACAATGCTGACTTGTTCTTTGAATGGTTCACTTGTTGTAACAATTATTTTAAGACTTATAGAAAAACATTTTGCATTGTATTTCTCTATAAAACATCCCCTTTGGAGGTGTAATGTAGTCATGTTATGGCAGATCAAAATGTCTTTAACACCATGTTGCATTACACTATTGCCCTTCTCCAAGGTAACCAGTTTACATGTGTCCTTCGTTCCTCCAGATGCTGCCTGGTTGCCACCTGGCATCTTTATTCTTGCCTGGTGTTATTTTATTGCTGCTTTTTCCCACACACATAACGCCTCCATACTGTTTCCATAGCAATGCTATTACTGAGATGACGGTTTTCTCTCGTTGTTACCACTCTTCACTATCAAGTGTCCATATCTGGAGACTCTCTAGCAGCCAGGAACGCTGCTCTCTGCAACAAATAGCTAATTGTGGTGCAGGTAGTGTAGGAGTATGTGCTTATTATGTGATGCAAGGTTGAGAACAACCCTATTATGTCATGCATTTAGGTACAATGGACAAAAGTTTCAGAAAAGTTTTGCCTTAAAACTTTGCTCTCAGAAATTCTCCCGTAAATGCACTGAATCTCATGCACATTCATTTTAGGATTATGATTGACATTATTTCAAAGATATAATGGAACTGTTAGTGTGAACAGCTTTCTATTCTGAGATTCAGTTCATAGAGCAAACACAAAGACTGACAGAGAAACTGAGACTATTTCCTCTTTTAAATTGCTCCCTTACAACACATTCACATTTACATTAGTGACCCTGGATGGACACAGCAGTGACTTGAGCTGCAGTGGGAGGAAACACACACACACACACACACACACACACACACACACACACACACACACACAGGAGGAGCGACTAAACTCTCTCTCTGTGCTCTCTCACTCCTGGAAGAGTGTGAGAGCACAGTGCCTTGCTCGCAGGCACTTTATAATGAGTTTCTTTGTTGTTTGTGCTTGCAAAACATTTCAGTCCAGACATATGGTGCTAGCAGCTCACATGGCTCTACTGAATGCACAGATATTACCATGGTGACCAGCCTGGGGGATTAAAAAAAGTAATCATATTCAAGAGTAAGACTCCAAGGCTGAAAAAATGTAATTTTTCTTAAAACAATGTATAGACTCATACAAGGACAAACCCTCTCAGGCATCACGTATGACAAACTACAAGTGGGTGGTGGTGTCTGTGTCTGCAGCGACCCTGCTCTCTGCCTGTATTTTGTCTTCTTTTCATTTTACTGCGTCCAAGGAGTTTCTGGGCATCAACCTTTGGATGCTGGATACCCCAGCCACGGTGCCAGATAATAAGCATGCATCCAAGAGTAAGCTACGAAAATGACAGAAAAGGTGCAAATGTAGGGATGTGAATTTCCGAGCAGACAAAGGTCATTACATTACATTACAAGATCATTACAGTCGAATGCACTTATTGTAAGTCGCTTTGGACAAAAGCGTCAGCTAAATGACATGTAATGTAATGTAATGTACATGTTTTGTTTACAAACTGCAATGGAAAACCCTACTCATTCTGCTTTTTGAAGCTCATATGCCACAGACTGCATTACATATACGTTCCTTTTTAAAAAAAAGAAATTTATGTGCTGCAGCTTTTTGTCCATAATGGTGAATGAGGTTTTGCTGTAGTGGTGCTGACTGCCAATAGTTTCATGACATTGGTTGCCATGTAGTAAGATGCTGTGGAGTTGACACTGTAAAAGTCATATGCTGTATTTGAGTTTTCCAGTTTTTATTGCATGGGCAAACAGTTGCATGGCAGGGCAATCAATATGTAACTGCTTACTTATTAATTTGACTCTTGAACTGTACCTGCTGAAGTGTTAAATTCAGATGAACTTTTATGATTATAGAATGATTAGTGCAGTGCTTTCAAATCCGGCCTGGTCGCAAAATGGCTAATTACTTGGCTTCTCGTATTGTGGCTTACAGCTTTCTTTAAAATTGCTCATCCAAACAACTTCATACTGTGCTTCCTTGGATCTTTTAGAAATACACCTGCCATAACACAGTGACGTTCCCTAGCAATGCCTTATTCAGTTCTAACAGCTAACAGGACAGAACAAACTCATCATGATCCAGTGATCATTTCAAAATTTACATTGCTTGGAATGTCTTCATCACATACTTTTAGGCGGCAGTTAATCTGGGTCCCTGGCAAAATACTACAGTGTGGCCTTAAGATGCATGTCATCCCCTCTCTCTCCCCCCTTTCTTTTCCATCTACTGTCTTATCAGATAAAAGCATCACCACCACAACACAAAAAACTCAATACAGTAAGTAGCGTTTTTTGTGTGTAATAAATGTGTTCAGTAGATCTCAAGAGCTTGCACTCAATTCTGCGCGTGAAGTCGATCGGATGAGCGGTTGCACAGTGAGTGGAGGTGACTTGTTGTGGTCGTGATATATAGAAGGTCATGATAGTTTGACCCTCCATATCTTCACCAGCTGTCTCAAGTCTCATTACTAGCTGTAATCTATCATCCTCTGAGAACAGTGACTGCCTCTAAATGGATACACTTGGGATTACGACCCAGTGGTGACCTGCCTGTGTGTGTTGTGTGTGTGTGTGTTAATTCCTAGAACCAAAAGCACTGCAAATCTCACACATAGGTCCTGCTCCTAAGGTACTTCACCGAGTTTCTGAGTCAGTTGTATCTGTGTTTCTATATTTGTAAAGCACTATACTATATATAATATAATTTTGAGAGTCATGGATATGTCTACAAGTTATTAGAGAGCTGTTTTGTTTTGGCATGCTTTTAATTTTTTACTAGAGAATTGCAAAACAAAAACTTAATTATAAGCTCAACTAAAGGTGAGCTTAATTTGGACAGTAATTAAGTCAAGTCATGTACTGTAGTAATTAATGAGCACTCTGTTGCATAAGCCCTCTTGGTCTCGAGGAGATGCGGTTTAATTTCCAGGGGTAATTTTGTCGATGCTTTGAGTGGAGGTGGCAGCTGCAGAAGCTCTGGCATCTTTCCACTGCACACCTCAGTGCTCAGCCACTGGATAATGGAAACTCTGGCTTTTATGCAAAGCTGAGTGGGGATGTTTTCATGAGAATTGTTCTTGTGCTCATTTGCCACTGCTGAAGAGTGAACTAACCCAGTTTACTACACCTTCATATTTATAAAATAGACTTTTATCTTTCCTTTTTGTGCTGACACGAACAAATTATGATAATTTTAAAAACATAGAAGACGTTTAAGTTTCATGAGGGGATCTTTAAATGGACAGTTCAAAATCAAAAATACATATTTAACTCGTAGTGCTATTTATTGTTAATATTAATGTTTTAGAGTTGGAGGACCATAAAGTTGTCTGACTTCTCTCCACTAAAATGGATCTATGCACTTTGCTTGTGGTCCTCAAAGCGCCAATAAAATACAGTTAAAAACTTAACAGCAATGTCTTTATAGAAATCATGACCGGTTTACTCAATATAATCCATGGACCTTGTTGGTAGCAGTTTCCTGTAGTAATTATTTTTCATCAAACTCCACCTGCCAACTGTATCACCATGCAAAAAGAAGCATGCATTAACTCAAGGACGAAAGGCGTGAGCTCATAACTACAACATTGATGACCTAGCTAGCACAAGGTCAGCTTGCAGTATCAAATTATTGGTTCGAATTTTATTGCACACTGATACAGAACATAGTTCCTACCAGGTGGCAACCTCCAGGTCTGAGCAGGGAGGCAAACCAGGAAGTGCCTTAAGCTGCATTCTTCCGAAAATTCCAGCAGGGGGCGCTAAGTTTGGCTGCAGAAAATATCTGTCCATTCATTTCAATGCAAAATGAGAAAACTTCTCACTTGATTTATTACCTCAGAATTTTTTTTTAGGACAACACTATGGTCTCAATTGCTAGTAAAAAATCTTCTTCAAGACAATATGATGTTAATAGTTCTAATAATGGCCACATTTAGAAGAAAATAGAAGATAAAGAATTGTATGATTTGGGGCGTGGCTACCTTTGATTGACAGGTGGCTAACAGGGTGAGCTGTCATCAGGAGAGAAGGAGAACAATGCATACCCATGGCAACTTGTCAATAAAGTTTTATATAACATTATATATATATAAAAAAGGACGTTTACCGGTTTGATCTCATAACTCTGACCCTTTTCACTATATTTTTTACTTAATGACAGTTTATTTGAACGTTTTGTTCATTAAAATGTCTTGTTCAGCGTTTGGTTGGACTAACAGACACTCCAAGGAGTCGCTGTTCTTTTTTCTGAGGTCAGTAACAAACATTTTGTTTTTGTTTTTTGCTAGCCAAAACTAACATCCCAGTTAATGCTCCAGTTACTGCTAACATGAATTAGCAGTGACTTCTCTCTGTCAGGTTGAGGTGTAGAGAGGCATGTAGTCGGTGTCGTCAGATCCCTCTCGCTCCTCCACAGTCCAAATATGGTCTGCTCCCTGTATCGGAAACAAGATGGCGATGAGTGTAACGCTGAACTTGATGCTTCCAACGGGCAGTTCACAGACCAATGGGTGATGTCACAAAACTGCCCACAACAAGATCTGTGGATTATCATGAGAAGCAAGAAGTTGAGCCCATGATATTCGGGGAGCGGCAGACACTTGATATCTTCACTTTGCAACTCACAGCACAACAATTTGGATTGATTAAAGCACCACATGCATTTTTTTGATTTTGGGGTGAACTGTCCTTTTAACTGCAGATGTTTGACTTTTAGTGATCAAAACTCTATCAACTTTGTCCCCCAATCTTTCACTTGCACATGACAAACTATAGCGGTTGATGTATTTCCACAGGGACGTACAATAATTGCCTTGTGGTGGCCCATAAAACGGATTGGGTTGCAATAATAAAAGATTTATTAACAAAAACAAAACAATTAAGGCAACTAAAATGCAATTACAAAGCTCAGAGATTGGTCATTAAAATCACATTACAATCCATCTTAAGCTTGCATGTGCTTCCCCTGAAAACATGCTCCGTCACAGTGAGGGGATGAATGAGGGGATTCTCATTTGAGACTTGGCACAGTCACGTCTTCACGGCATGGTCCTTTATTGACATGTGGATGACCTTAGGGTCAAGACTCATCACTGTAATAAGTTTATGGCTGCTGTATCCTTGACCCATGGTCGACCCTTGCTTTAGTGTGTAACCCCTCAGACGACATAAAAGAGCCAGGCATAAATCCCCAGGAGTAATAGCACATTCAGTGTGTACATGCATTTCAAGCGTATTACGCAGAATGCTCTATTAATATTACATAACTGCACAGGAGATGAAATCATTCTCCAATTCCAGTGACACATTTGAGCTCTCCCCAAGATGATTTTCAATGTTTAATATTTCTAATATAGCAATATGCTGATGCTCGTAGTGTAAATTTGCCATATTCATATTTTAAAGTAGTTCCCATAATTCATTTTTAATGAATTCTGCGGAATATTTCATCTTTAATAATGTTTGCACAGGGATTGAGGAGATAAACAATGTCACTTAATCAGAAATAGACCTATCATGTTGTGAGTTAAGTCCTGGATGTCTGAAACATAGACTGCATACAATATGGATGTAGTCTACATGACGTCACCCATAGGTTTCTGAAGAGCGAACGTGAAGCTTAATGTGGTGGCTCTGGCGGTCACCATCTTGGTAATGCCTGACTCCACCTTATACTGGCCAATTCAAAAATAGGCAAAGAGGTGAAGCAGAAATTAGCTATTGAGACCAAAGCCGTTTTTTGTACCAGGCTGTAAAAATGTTTATTTCTGCTGTAACGTTATGCATTTTAACCATGGCCATCGATGGGGACTGACTCTCTCTTGGATCCAGTCTCAAGTGGCCCTTTGAGGTATTGCAGTTTTTAGCACTTTTGCATTGGCTTCATTTTTCAGCCCCAAAGGTTGACACTCCTACCATTAATCAAATTTTACCTCTAGAAAAAAGAAAATGCTGTTATATTGTGTGATATATATTCTAAACACAATTAACATAAAATCTAACATGTAAGCTGCCTTATGGTTGCTTGAATGAGCCCTGAGCTTTGGAAGTGATCAGAGTGCGACCACTTCATGCTCATGCTGAGAGCGACATCAGTGACAGGGGTGAAATTGAAATGCTGCTTTTATTTATTATAATGGAACTAATGAAGCATTTATGCGCTCCTTCTTTCTTTGTCATTCTGCCCTTTGACCTGTGGCCTCAGTCATGGCTGGAAGGATTTACTGATAGTGTGACCCTGTTTAATATATGTGTGCGTTTCATGAGAAGTCACTTTAAAATGACAGACTGAATTGTTCTTTTGCTCTCCATGAAGCCCTGCTGTAATTGTTTTCTCCATCTAAAGCCACTTAAATCAATCTGTTGCCTGTGAACCACATTAACAGCATTATTCACGTGTACTGGTCAGGAATAATTTGGATTTTTTTTCGGAGCAACAGACTGTTGAAATTCTTTGTTCTTCTTTGGAGGATACCCTCAGTCATTTCAGCAAGTGCCCTAAAACAGCATGTGTATGTTTCAAGCAGCAAAGAAGAAAATAAGTGAACCTTGTTTAAGTGCAACAGTCAGTTTCAGGAGGTGGGTGGACTGGGCAACAAAATGTCAGACTTTAAGTTAACATTTTGAAAACCAATTGTTTCCAGTACAGATAATTTTCCATTAATACTTTGCTTCTGGGTTTCATATATATACACAAAACCACACTGCTACTTTTAGGAAATGTGAAGTCACTTTACCTCTGCACTACAGACTTTTTTCAACTGTTATTTTTTTTTGCAATGTTATGAAAAGGCAGTGCGTACAACCTACTTCTAACACCTGGAGAAGCTTATTAAAGTACATGACTCTCCAAGGGGTGGCACTCTGAAAGTTTGTACATTAAAATAAGTTCTTGAACTGTTGGAGAAACAGGCTGAATCCCCAATAAGGGTCATGTTCAACTTCTCTTTTCCCTGAGTTGCAGACCAAGTCTTTTCTTCTCTTGTTTTGCTTACTGTACACTTTTGGTAGGAATATGAGGACAAATGCAAAGTCAGGCTTGCTCTACAGCATCAAACATCACTGATAACAACTCCCCTACAGCTGCTACAAATGGTTCAGTCTGTGGCAGTGGGAACAGCTCAGTCCTATGGGCAGGAGATGAGGAGCTAACAGTCATAAGGAGGGCTGATGTCCCTGATGTTGGCCTGTCAACTTGCGTCATGGCACTCCAAGCAGAGCTACAAACAAGGGCACACGTATACAGTACGTACTGTACTCTGTGTGTCCGTTGCAGTACACATAAAAATCTAGTTTGGTGATAGTCAATGTGGACCTATACACGTCCTATGTAGTGATGTCCCTGTAATCATTTAATTAACATTTGACATGTATAAAGAAAGATTTTCCAAATATTTATTTTTTTGCAGTGTAATGGTGAATAACAAACACTTTTATAGCAAATGCATGAAGGTCTTATTTATACAGTCGATTTTTTTAGGCTGACATCAGCAGTATGTTACATCTAAAAGTGATGTGCAGCATTGTGCTGCAAAACAAACATGTGCAGACAATAATTAGAATAATCAACATTTTTTTGCACAGCACACATTGATTGTAACAAAAGTAGCAGGCGTCCTTTTGATATGATTCTTTTTTTGCAGTTTAAATTTACTAGTCTGTGTTTTATGAACATTCCTTAAAAACCTTAAGTTTTAGTTTTTTTCCTAGGAATTGTTGTGTTGCTTGTTTCAAACAACACCTCACCAGTATGCAAATTGGTTGTTTTTATGCTTTTGTGGTTTCATAAGCGTGTCATGTATGTACGTGTTTGTTTTGTGCACTCTGTATCCTTTGCTTAGCAACTTAAAAAGTGCAAACGTCATTTTTATCACAGAAATGATATCCTCAAACACAGTTCATCACTGTCCAAAATTCTGCACATGCATACAAACATACATGCACACACTGTGTGGGGCGTCTCATGGGGATTTCAATGTAGTGTGTGGGCTTTTGCTGACAAAGCTCATGACCCAGCATGCAGTAAATCACACATACACACACACAGGTGCAAAAGTAGGACACAGTCACTGCCTTACGCTCAGAGTTATGAGTGTGTCATCACTTGCTGCTTGCGGGGCAGCTGCTGGGAAAACAAAAACAAAACGTAGATGATACTCATAAAAATGGTGAAAGGAGCTGCAAATATGTGCAACCTGACTAATAGATCATAGAAAAGGGGACGTTTTCTGAACCCACAAGATTTCATTTTTAGACACAACCAGTCACTGTAATGGTCGGTCAGTTGGTTAATTTCTAAACATTTCACACAGATCTGTGCACAGACCGTTATGGGCCACAGCTGCACAGACTTTCATCAGACTGACTGCTGCATCAGTTTAACTTGGCTGGAAGAGCAGAGACAGAAATCCCAGGCTATATATCTGTGGTGTATCATGCATCATGTGTTGTGTGTCTCTCCCTCTGAAGTGCACACATATACATAGATACATCATTAATCTGTAAATCAGACCCATGGTTTTGTGTTGGAGATTTCAGACGACAGAACAGCTATCAGTCACATTTAAATGCTGACTAATGATGTACTCTATTATTGGTCGGCATACACTGCAGAACTTCTTTTCACCCATTTAATGTTTCTCTGCATGTAGCTGACCGTTTCCTACACTTAACCTAAACATTGGACTTAAAGAATATAACGTTTCTTTGTGTAATTATTAGGGTTGCAAAATTCCGGGAATTTTCTAAGTTGGAAACTTTCCATGGGAATTAACAGGAATTTATGGTATTTGACGGGATACAGAAATGGAGATTTACAAAATTGAAGGCTCGCCCTTAACATGAAACTTAAATATAGTTGAGGAAAATATATTTTAGCATAATCTTGACTAAAAAAACAGATTTCATGCAAGTACACTTATATCTGCTATTCCTCAATCACATGCACAAAGCAGACTGCTGACTGCAGAGCTGATGAGGCCACGCCCCCTACTGAGGCCACGCCCCCTACATGCATTGTGAATTCCACCATCATGTTCAATAGGGCCTTTTTGGAGGGAGAGGGCATCTCTTCATTTTTTTCATTTAACATTTTGAATTGGACTTTTTGGGGATTTTCGGAAGGGGCATTTTACTTAATTTTTGAATGGGTGGGGTTGGGAGGGATGGGTAAATAAATCTGTTGAAATGTCAGTTTTTTTTAAAATTTGGAATATTTCCAAAGTTCCCCAGCTTAACTTCCCATGGAAAGTTTCTGGTAAAATTTACTGGGATTTTTCCACCCCCTACACTATTACTACATTCCTGTAGCTTAATTGTAACAAATATGGCTGGAAGTCACCAATGTCAAAATAGATAGAAATGCAGTAAAATGAAGTGGTCATATTGTTTAGTCACAGTCAAGAGAAATTGAACCAGACACCATGCTTAGGGGTGGAACAGTATTGTGTATATTATTTACAACAAATTGCGTGACAGTTTACTTCAGGCGATAAGACTACTGCAGCCAGAAAGTTTTTTCAATTGCAATAGAGCCCAAGGAAAAGAGTATAAACTGTACACTGAGCGACACCTCACAACATTGGAGACGATGCAGTAGCTGCTGCAGAATACAAGCAAGCGACAAGACTTACAGTACGCAACACTCACCAGTGATTAAAAGAGCAGCAGAGCTGCTGTCACACACATTAATATTCTCCTCAATAAATACAGTTTATCAGTAGCTCTCTGAGTGCACATTTTCCTCTCATCTCAGAGCTGCAGAGAAGCTGTAAAACTTCCAATAAAACATGAATGCCTGTATTGATTTCTGCTAAATTGTAGCCTCTTTTATTGGGCAACAGAGCAATAAATGTGTGCTGTTTCAGATAATTTAATAGAACTTACTACCTGTATGTGTCCATGTGCAGTGTTCATGTGAGTGTGTTTTTTTCCTGTGTTGCTTGTTAGGAATATTGATTTATGCTGTTACACACTACTCCTGTCAGATGTGTTCCAGTCATTGATTGTGTGCATATGTGATGAAAATGTAGGCCTATTTTAAACTGTCTACAACCACACTAGCAGCTCTGTTAGGACGTGCTCAGGCACAACAGTGCACAAGCTGAATGTTAACATGAACTGATTTATTCACTATGATAATGACATATTGAACTCTATAATTTTAATTGTTTAGCCACCATGTTGTTAGCATGCTAATGTTTTTTAGACGATATCCAACACTTAACTGCTTAGATCCACAGAGTCACTTAGCTCCTCTTATACATTGACAGGAAGTTAAGCACTCTGCAGTTCATTTGCAGTATTTGTATATTGTGAGTGAGAATGTGTTGCTCTGGCGTGAGATGAGCACAATGGCGACAGTTTCATAGGATTGCGCCAGCTTGTTGCTCCACTTCTCAAATTGCCTGCACCTATCCGACCTCCCAGCTCACCTCTCACAATTTTCACATTTTGCACACATACATACAAGAATTATGCAAAAACTACTGTATTTGCAAAGTTAAAACACTTTTCCATAATTCCCTTCCTGTACATACAACTCCCACGGGCAGCTACAAGTCAAAGCCAACAGAAAGTACAGCAGAGGCTCATGGGAAAGTCTTAAGTTTAGCAGGTATTTGATCGTGAACCAAAGTATGGGGGGGAAAAAAGGATTTCATGATGGTGCAAGATGAGAAGTCTTGAGACCACCACAGTTATTACCGTCCATCCCAAGGGGAACGTGTGGACCAATTTCACTTAAATCTATCCAGTAAGTTGAGACATGTCACTTAAAACCACAAATGTAACCTTTACTGTGGCGCTGTGGGAAAACTCAGGGGATTTCAAGGATCAGAAGGATTAATCTTTGAGGTAGTCCATGCAGCAGTTATATTTCAGTGTGGACCAGAGGCTGACTAACCAACACTGTCATGCCTGGAGCCAAGTCGTGAACCTGGCTGAAAAAAGGTGCTGTGAGAGGAATGCAGCATGTCTTTCTGGTGTTTCTCTCACTCTTTTCAGTGACCCTGATTCATTAACTATCGGGTTACAGCTGTGCATAATCATCACATCTAGGACTGAGGCTGAGCTGGTCATTGAAGGTCGCAAGAGTGATTCACAGTTTAAATATCAAATTTGAAACTTGTACTTTGACACATATTTCTTATGTTAATTACAAGACAAAAAAACATGCACATGCTAGTAAGCTTTAACAGTGGTGAATGGCACCTCCATTAGGCGAAAGAGGATTTAAAGCAGCTCCAATTCCATGTGGTTAGTTGGAAATCTGCTGTTCTCCTGTGAAGTGGAACGCAATCGATCCAGAATGAGCTGCTGAAGAATGGCTTACCTATTAGGTGTGAAATTGATATGAGGCTGTGAACATCTTCTCAATAAGGGGGGGAAGATTGGACAGGAAGATTTGGGATGACATGAAGAGTTCATTTCTAAAGGGCTGAAATTGGTTAAAAAATGCTGTAATATGATTTGGCCTTGTTGAAAACAGAGGAAACACATTACACATTACATGCACACATACACATTAAATGACATAATATCACATTTACTGTCTTATATTTATTTTCATAAATTATGTTTTTCTTTTTTGTGCAAGCTACAGAATATCACTGAAGTGTTGCGTTGTTTTGATAACTAAACGAGTCACATGTTATTTTAATTGTGTAATACATCAATATCAATCAAGCTGAAGTTGCTTATGTTTAGAATGACTTGTTTGTTTTTGCACATCAACTCTTCAAATTAATTCTGAGAAAAGATGGAGTAGTTTGAAGATGAGAAGGGGTTCAGATGGATTGATTAAAAGGCTGATTGCACAATGCTATTGAAATGTAATCCATGAAATACTGCAGTTTAAAACAATGGACTATACCCAGTTCAGTCACAGTCAGACATAATGAATTGCCTCAGTTCTGGCTGTTGACCTAGACAAGGTCAGTTTAGCAGGAGGAGCTTCAGTAATGGGGTTAGTAGCATGGAAGAATTTATCATGTCATGTTTATAGACTGCAGACATACATTTCTAATACCGGCAACAGTTATTATATATCTGAACACCTGTTACATCTACAGCCTGTCTGATTTGAACTCTGCTTATTAATTGATGAGACAGCCAACTGCCCCAAATGGGGATAAAAATAATTCATTTGTTAGTATAAAAATACATATCCTGAAGTAGGGCTGGGCAATATGGACCAAAAGTCATATCCTGATATATTTAGGCTGAATATCAATATACGATATATATCCTGATATTTTTATCGCAAAGTGAGAGCAAATGTTCAGTCAAAGTCAAAGCAAAATATGACATGTCACGACTAGTTTTATTGAAACCATTTATTTAATTGAACATAAATACTGTATAACAACAGGAGTACCTTTAAAAACAAAATCAAAGCTCCATAAAGTGCACATTTAAGTAAAATGTTTTTATCTTAAATTAAAAAAAAGCCTATGAATAAAACAGGCCAATCATTGATCTGAAATAAATATTTTTATATGGAAAAATAATAACGAACATTACAAAAGAACTAAATATGATCAACCCTAGTAAGGGCAGCATTTATATATAAAGAAAAAAAAATCGAACTATATTGACATATGGTCTAATTCCATATCACATTTAAAAATATCGATATATTTTTTATATATGGCCCAGCCCTACCTTGAAGTAAAGTATCATATGAACACTCTAAACATAATCAGAAGTGTTTGGCACTGATCTTCTCCTGTGTGTCTGGAAAACCAACTTAATGAACAGAACATGTGACTCACATTTTGTTTGTGTGCTCACTGACGTGCTGAAGGGATCATATATTATTTCAATGTAGAAATATAGTGGACTAACAAACCCTTGTATTTTACTCTGTGCCTCCCACCTCGACTTTAGCTGCTGATTTTGAAATCAGACTGATGGCATGCATGTTTCTGCTACATTTCTGTTTAGAACCACATTCCCTTGCTTTAGATTTTTTTAAATACACTCTTTAATGTGTGTGCGTTAACATTAGACCTTCATCAGTTGCTGCAGTAAAAGCACTTTCTGACACGCAAGCAGACCAAAACAGTACACATACATAATACATACTGTATTTAGATTTTCTACTGTGTATTTGTCCAAATAATGATATGCTCCGTTTCTTCTGTCCAAACACTTGCATATGTAAGCACTGCAGTGCTGACATTTAAACCACATGTGCTCATCCAGTGCACACACACACACACACACACACACACACACACACACACACACACAAAAGAGACACTGTTGAGAGACCCCGCAGCAAAATGCTCCATTTACCTCCGCTTGACACCCCTTATAGAATTACTGGAAAGCACACAAAATAAACACCTTACTCTAAATACACACACACACACACACACACATACACACACACATTCATATGCAGGCAGACACTTGGATGTGCTGCTGTAGTCAAACACAGAATGAATTAATTCTCTTCGCAGCTCTGTTACGCCTCAGCCTGCTGTTTTTAGTCGTTTTCCTGCTCGTGATTCCAATCTCTGCACACCTCCCCCATCTCGTCCATCCTTCCTCCTCTTGTTAGCTTTGACTTGTAGCTGCCTGTGGGGTTTGTATGTATAGTGATGCGAGGGGATTTGGGGAAAAAATGTTTTACTTGTCAGCAAATATGTTTCTGACTTGCACATACCATAGTTTTTGCATAATGCTTGTATGTGTGTGTACAAATTATGACTTGAAATTCAATTTACCAATTACACTATGCTGCCTTTGAATATATATAGTGAACCAAAAGGTGGCTCAGTTGAAGGACACAGAGCTAACAGATATTTGTTCCTTTTGTATGGTCTTGGAAATAGAGAGAAAATGGGAAAAAATGAATACTATAGAGAAAATGTGCAGAGGGAATAAAGGTTAAACGCTCTGCTGCATTGAAATTACTTGAAAGGAAGAGAAGAAGAAATCTTCAAAGATGGGTGACAGGTGAGAATCGAGAGTGAGAGGGTGAGTGAGACAGGTAGAGTGGGAGCTAAAGAGAGAGAGAGAGAGAGAGAGAGTGGGAGTGAGAGAGAGAGAGAGAGAGAGAGAGAGAGTGTTGCGCTACATGCCTCTCAGTTCCCTGAAGGTGCGCTGTCGGCAAAGTAGCTGCCCTGCTGAGAAAAACAAAAACAGCAGAAAGAAGGAAAGAAGAGTGGAGCCTCCAAATATTAGATAGAGAGCAAATATCAGGGAGATGGAGAAGGGGAGCAGAGTGAAAGAAGAAGAAACTGGGGCACAAGCATATTAGTGACACGCATTAACATCGGCAGGCAGGAGGAGCAAGGGAGCGCTGAAGAGAGCGAAGAGGAGGGAGGAGATCAAGAGCGAGGAGAGGAGGAGAAGAAGAAGTGACAAGACAGGGGGAAAAGTGCTGATGGCAGAAGTGTGATGGTGCACCCTGCCAGGACCTGAGCGACTCTCCACCTTGCTTCCTCCTTCCTCTCTGCCTAGTCTCCTTATCCGTTCTCTGACCCGGTCCCCTCCTCCTTCACTCTCCTCTCCCCTCCTCTCTCTCTCTCACGCTATTGCTGTCTCCCTCTCTTCCCACAGGCAGACCAGAGAGAGTGGAGCGCCTGGGTCGCATCTCCGTCTCTCTCTCTCTCTCTCTCTCTCTCTCTCTCTCTCTCTCTCTCTCTCTCTCTCGTTCTGTGCCACCCCTCTGCACTCTCCCCAGCTCCTCTGCTTGTCATTCTGCAGCTGAAACGGTGTTAGAGAAATCCCCGTGCTCGGCATCAGAGGCAGGACACAGGAGCAGGGAAGACCGTGGGGGAATAAATTGGGGGATCCCTCAAAGAACTGACAAGTATTTTGTTCTTTTTGTGCTTTTGATGATTGACCTGTTCTGCTGCCTCTCTTCTGCGAGGAAAGACTTTAAATGGAAGACTTGATGTGAGAGAAAAAAAAACACAGTAAGAGCTTTTGCAGCTTTTTTTTGCCTCACAGAGCAAAGTGATGCAAATGGAGACACAGCATTTGGAAGTGAGCAACTGAAGACTTAATCTCTAGGAAAAGGAACTGAAAAAGGAACAGGAGCACTTGAACACAGATGAGACGCTGAATCAAGAGATTTTAAAACCAAACGCTTTTTGAGACTTCAGGCTTCTCTGCAAGTCTCCACTCCTCCTGTCCCATCTGCACTTTTCCTCCACGTCTCGAGCTCTGCTCCCTCGACTGAAGCTCAGCCATGCAGGTGTCCATCGCCTGCACGGACCACAACCTGAAGAGGGGGAATGGGGACCACAGCAAGCAGAGCGCCACCAGCCCCAACGTGGTGAACCAAGCCAGGGCCAAGTTCCGCACCGTGGCCATCATCGCTCGCAGCTTCGGCTCCTTCACTCCACGGCACATTTCACTCAAGGAGTCAACGGGGAAACACACAGGCATGAAGTACAGGTGTGTGTGTCAGAGTTAGGAGTGTGTATAAGGAGACTTTAATTTGTGTTTGTTGAAAAAAGCTTATTTGTTTATTAAATTAGTTTTTTCCTGCACATGTTTATGTGTGTGTGTGTGTGCTACCACGCTACTCATGTTTCTGTCTATATTTCTTTTCTCGCTCACTTCACCTCCGCTGCTACAGCTTCATTATTCTTTCATTATGCTGCTCAATATTTCATTAGAATTGAGTGGTCCACACACTTGTAATTTTGAATGCAACTTAAGTCCTTTGTTGTGCACTTCACTTTCTGAAAAGTTTCAAAGTTGGGGTTTAAAATCTTGTGAAAAAGTACAAGATACCTAGAAAGACCCTTTGATTGGTGGCAATCATTTATTGTTATTCATCAACTATTAGTGGAATGGGATCAAATAATCAAATTCAAATTAAAACCTCAGCATCAAAGAAATATCAGTATCAATATCTTGAAACTATTGCTGACCCCTGCTTATGTTGAACTCACATAAATTTGTAGTTCTTTAAATCTTTTTTTGTAAATGAGCATAATGTATGTCCAAAACTCAAAGAGTTTCAGTTTATTATGAGAACAGCAGGGGAATCTCCATATTTGAAAGTTGAAAACAGCATTTTTCTGCCATTGTTTCATGAAAAGTGACTTAAACGATTAATTGATTACGAAAATGTTTTGTAATTATTTCTCTTCTGGTGGGGTAATCTATAAGTAGTCTAATCATTGCAGCTGTGTAAATGAGAAAACTGCTTTAAATCACAACCAACTGCCCAGCTGAAAGACTGACAGAATTCCCTTTTTCTGCCTTCAAGTCCCGACTCAGTGCTGACGTCATATTGTGGCATTTCATGAAGCCGCTCTTGCCAGCACCATCTGAAGCTCCTTCTGCCAAGCCTGCAGTATGTTTTCACTGAGCTTTTGCTCCACATTTGAAATTTGATCGTTAGTCTCTCCAGACTTATCAGCAAGTCGTACAGAAGCAGCTCATTCACTTTGACTGTCACAAGCAAAACCTGACAGCGTCTACGAATAAATGCTACCTGTAGTGAGCTTACTGACACTTCCTGCAGGTTCTTTGTCTGTTCTGTCTGTCACTATGTCTCCTCTCTCCTTCCAGCTTTTCTCCAAACAGTTAATTTACACGTTCTCACATGCTGGCTGTCTCGCACAAATCTTAAACCTTGCTCCTTCTTTTTCTGTCTCGCTCACAAATGCTCAAATTCTAATGCTTTCTTTCACACGCCATGAATGGAAGAGGACTCTTCTGCTTTGCTCCCACACACCTAAACACTTTTTTTCTCCTAACACTCTCTCTCTCTCTCTCTCTCTCTCTCTCTCTCTCTCTCTCTCTCTCTCTCTCTCTCTCTTGCTGTGGTTTGGTGAGACAGGCAGCTCTGCAGTGTGGGCAGAGTGTCTGAGTCGGATTTGACCTCAGCAGCGCTGTTGCTCAGCTGACTTGTGTGTTTGACTCTCATGGCCTCGGGCTGTGAATCTTACGTAAAATATGGTGCCATTACTTTCTTTTCAAGCTCTGCAGATCACTGCGAAATCAGACTTGTGCGTGTTTGTGTGTGTGTGAAGAATTGTCTTGTGTGTGCGCTAGCAAAGAGACAGTGACAGATTGCAGGCTGGAAGCAGCACTAAGTATCCAGCACTGCTGTATTTTGTGGTGGTAATTTTCTAATGAATAAAAAACCTTTATAAAAACTCAACCAGACAACAGTTTTGCTTCTGTTTTAGTTTTTTTTTTTTTGAGGGCTTGCATGTGTCGTAGCTGATGGCAAATAAAATGTTCTGCAGACCGCTCTCTCAGAGAATGAGGCTGCTTATCTTGCTATGCATATGATAAAATAGCTTAATGATACAAACGTTTTTTTTACAAATATTTTGTTTTTTTCCTCTTATTAGAAGATGTGACTTTCACATGTTTTTCCACCTTTTTTCTGAAACAAATTTGAAAAAAATGCTGAGTGTAAGCATCTCTCTCTTAAAATATACCCCATGATAGATAAGATATCAGAGGCATAATTTAATTTAGTGTTATTGATCTGAATTTCTTCTGCTTTAGTAATACATTGTGTTAAAATGTTATTGACTTCTCACAGTGCATACAGTTTCCTCAATGTATTCTACTGCTGTATGTGTTGTGCTATAAATGGAAATGTAAGTGTTTTTCACTACTGAATTGTTGAACAGGACAGCAGTGAAGAAAATGAGGCATTAAATGTGTTCTATGATGATTAAAACAGCTGAGTGGTATAGCAATGTTTTATCAAGTGTTACTCATTTTAGCTTGAACACCTGGCTATGGTTATCATAACACTGTTCCAGCTGAATAGAAAACTGTCTTGGACTCCGTTTTGAAACTGGACTTACATTACATATTGTCCAGACGGTGAACTTGTCTAGACAATATGTAATGTAAGTGGGCTGTGATGTGGTTTCACCAGTAATGAGAGCTGGGAGACAGTTGAGCAGCGTACAGCTCATGGCTCGGTGCCATGACAGCCCAGAAAGGTGGGGGGCAGCGGGTAAACATGCCTGGACCAAAAGTGAAATTTACAGAGCAACACCTGGCAGGCGACACTGAGCTGAAAGCAAATAATTCTGCTTGGAAAACAAATGATTCAGTTCTGTTGAGCGAGAGGAATCCAAAAAAGTTGTTTTTTAGGTCCGATCTCAAACTTCACAGTTTTGTTTTACGTAATGGACCACAGAAAGATGTTAATAACATAAAAACCTGAAAGCTTTAAATGAAGGTGGAGCACACACTGCTGGATGTGTATCTCTATACCTGGATGACCTTCTGCCAATATTGTTGTATTGATTTGTCAGCGCTGCTGGGAAGAAGATTGATCAGGCTTCATGGAGTGAACATTAGAGGCTCAAACTATGTTTTTTGAAGATGAATACCTGAGATGACTGAGATGACTGACAGGCATGTGTCTGTAGCTGAGAAATCTCCTGACACCTCTCAATGAGGTGTGATTGTTCAGAGTATTGACCGGTATGCTTTAAAAACAGACATGATGGTAACGCTTCTGGTACTACAGCCTTTAAAAAAAAACACACCTTAATCACAGACTATCACGTGAAAGTTGTACGAAATAACTGAGGAGAGGAAAAAACATTTTAATATCCTGGAAAACAAGGAATATGTGGTGAAGATGTTGAGTTTCTGCCTGATCTTATTGCCAACAGATTGTGTTTGTATCTGTAGAAGTTATTGGGTCGAGAAGTAACATGCCAGAAGCCTGAAAAAGACTTGACATATGCCATTTTGTGCTGAGTGCAGTGATGTTGTTAAGATGTAGGTTCGGGAACCAAAAACTCCTTAGTACACACCCTAGAAATAAAAAAACAACATAACAAAAATAACAACAACAACAGATGAATTAAAACATTTGTATTTTCTAACTTCTCCTAAAGAGGAGATTCTCCAATGTTGAGCAATTGGGTCAAATAACTTCATCATTTTACAGATGATTTGATGGATAGTAGAGATAAACAGAACACATGCAAGTCTCAGAATTATTCGACTTGAAGGTCTGGCTGTTCAAGGTGCGCTGTACTATTAATGCCATTGTATATGTCTCATCTGTGATGTAGGAGTAAACAGGGAGGTATGCAGAGACTGACAGCCACTTACAGGGTGTACAGTTGTGCGTGCCAGGATTTGTAGTGTTAGTCATATATTCATGGGCGCAAATGGGCCCAATACGTCAGGCAGCAATAAAGAATGTTTATAATACATATCTCTCTGTGCTGCTGTTGGCTGTCGTTGGCCACATGTTGACAATCCAGATTTATATTTAGGTTCATAAAATGCTCCAGAATTAGCGCGTATGTAGGCTAATACTGCAGATATTGTAATCTTCCATTGACCGATGACATGAGTTAACGTTATAAGTAACTATCAACCTTAGCCACTTTTGGTGAAGATATTTCCATAGTGTTGGGGGCAGAGTTATGATAAGGAAGCTCCAGTGTTTCATATAATTTTTTTATTACGATTTTTAAAATAGGTTTCCACCAAAATCTCAGATTCTACTTTACCTGGACTTTAAGTTCTTATTATTTATTGTCTTCATTCTGTAAACTACAGAAATAAATGTATTGGGTGATCGATTGAATAGTTGTTGAGTGTGAGCAGAATTACAGCTGTTAAAATATACATAAGCATACATACACACACACACACACACTTCCTCTATAGGATTCCACTCCATATGCCAGTGCAGTCTTCCTGTCAGTTTGTCATTAAAAGTTCAGTAGGCAGAGGATAGTGAAAATTGCTTCTGACAATAGATGAGGATGGGCTAGAGTTTCTGCTCACAGCTCTATAGGAACAATGGGAGGAAAGATGGAGAGAGACGAAAAGAGAGAGATGACGAGACAATACCTGTGTGTGTATGTGTGTGTGCTAATCACTCAGTGCTGCATTGTCTCCTGCTGACAGTAATTCTTTGGGAGGGACAGTCGTACCCCCCCCCCTCCCTTTCTGTCTCTGTTTCTTTTTGGTTTCAGGAAGTGAACTCGAGGTTGTACTAACCATCTGCTCTGGCACGGAGTTGTAGGTGAAAGCATGACAAGTGAGGGACAAGAGAGGACGTGATGCTTCTCAGTGTGTACCTGTGTGTGCACTTAAATTCATGTGCTTCTTACAGCACGGACACACATGAAAGATTTTTAACTGAAAATAAAATGTATTAACTCTGATGTTCTGCTGAGTCAATACACATTTTTTTTAACCGCATCAACACATTTAAGTACTTTTTTTACTCAACTTATTTACTGATGTAGTTTTTTTTTTTTTTTACTGGTGCACTATTCCAGTTTGACTGAGCAGAAATCATTTAAATTTTAATAAGTCCTGACCACAGCAGAGCAGCAGAGTGGGAGCAGGCTCGGTTGGTGCATGTGTGGCAGGGTGGGGGTGGTGGATGTACCGCTGTACATCTGAATACAGTGATAAAATGCTGGATTATGGCAGATTTATGCTCCCACTCTTTGCACATCTGACAGTACAGCAGAAACAAAAGGTTCTTTGGGCTGTTTTCTGAGTCTGTTCCAAAAAAGTGCCAGGTCTTCTATCCTCACTCTGATGCACTGTGTGGAGAGCTTATTCAATTGATAACGATTTCCTGTACTTTCAGACTGGGTAAACAACATTTGCATCAGTCAATCAGTCCGACAGGTGAAAGGAGATATGCAGAAGGGAGAGCAGGAGCGTGTTTAGATGACTCTCCTGAAAGGATTCAACCCCCCTGGCTGTGGTGTGACGACTCTGTGCAGTATGTAGTTGTATAGATTGAGCCACCAGGGTGCCACTTGCTCCCAGTGTCCCCTTCACTGCAATACGGTGTGTTGTGATAACAAGCTCTGAATCTGTCAGAGTTCCTAGCTTGGCAGCATTTGAAATGAGCGGAGAGAGTTTGTTGGATTTAGATTTCTGTGCATGTTTCCTGCACACACACACACACACACACACACACACACACACACACACACACAGAGGGATAGCGTGTGTGTCAGAGACAGAAGCGTACGGATGAAAAAGGGAGAGCAGGAGGTATAATTGATAGATGCAAGCATTAGAACGCATGAGGCTGTGCCTGATTTAATATCAGATCTATTAATAAACCACCATTGAGTGTGTGTGTATGTGTGGCACACCCCACTAAAATCTATGAAGCTTTAAAATGTTTTATTTAGCTGCATACGTGCCTTGGCCTCTAACAGGCTTCATTTTAAGTGAACCTCATCCATTCTCTGACCTTTCTGTTCTCACTCACATCAGCTCCAATCAGGTGGCAATCTTGCAACCCTCTGGTCTTTTGATGGCTTCAGGGATTCCAGAGTTGCCAGCAGCCAAGACTTCCTTTTGCATTTGCCAGTTGTTGTTTACAGTCCGATTAGCAACTTGAGATGAGAATAAAGTTGGAGTTGAGATACGTTTACAACCAGATTGTTTTAAAAGTTGCTGGTTTAGTAAGTAGTGGTAACTGCCTCTTTTGCTCTCCACACAAACTGTACCTAAAGTCACCCAAAGCCCAAATGTGATTGGTCAATACTCCTCTGACTGAATGGACTACAAACGGAAACCACAACATTTTCAACACCAAAACCTGGCTCGTTGCATACTGCATAAGCATTAAGCTTTATAATTATCTGTGTGGATGTACAGGTGTAAACAGTGGAGGCTACTCTGCGTTGTGTGAGTGACGAAGCCCAGACCGGATCTCTTTTGGAGGCGATCTCCATATATTTTGACAGCTGACAGATACAGAAAACAACATAATCTCCAGTCAGTCCTGCCCTCAACTTCAGCTCCTATGCAAAGGTATAGAAAGTATATTATAGAATAATTAAGTTTAACCGTCAATTAAGGTTAGCGAACATACATTGCAGCTTACCTCTCCCATGAACACAGTGACAAAAGGGGAGAGGTCAGAGCGACAGCCCAAATATATATATACAGTAGATGGACACAAAAAAATAAAGTGGGTTACAGGAGCTTAATGTAAAACATTCCACAGGCAGACTCAGGAGGATAACATGTCAGGTAAGAACTATATATACAGATTTTGGGTAATTATAATACAATGAATCACAACTAAATATTTAACTCTCTTATTTGCATTACTTCTATACAATAAGCCTTGTTACATGGGGTCGTATATAACACTGTTTTCTGTTATGCTGATGCTGAGATTTAGTTTCAGTGAGAAAGGGAGCAGATGTGGGAGATGGGAGACGTTTAATGGGTGACAGCAGCCAAGGCCAGAGATTAGTGACTGTTAAAGACACGAACCAATCATCACAGGATTATAATCACATACTCACAAAGTGGTTTTTATTTTGCATTTTTAAAATATTATAAAAACTACTTTTGATGGCAGGGAAAAATAGAGCCTAAAGATGTTAATCTCTGATGTGTCCATATGTGGGGAAGAGAAAAGAGGAAAAGCTCATCCCTGATGACATTTCAACATGTGTTGCATGACGATTTTATGAATACTGGGCCAGCAAAAACTGGGCTTTTGCATGAGCCAACTCACAAACTGCTAATTTGGCAGAAGAAGGCCAGTGTCAGCTCAGCTACTGTATGTGGCCAGCTGAGAGCTTGCACAGCATAGTGGTGTGAAAGGCCAGATTAGCAACTGCTGTAAAAGTGTCCGTGTGATGTGCCATCCTATGGAGGAGGTGTGAAGGTGCTCTTTGTGTGTACGTGACAGACCTTAATGTTTTAGTTGTTATTAGCAATGATTTTTCTGTAACGTATGAAAACACTGACACTGTGAGTCCCTGTGTCCATGTGTGTTTGTGCTATAGAAAGATGGCAGCTGTTCATTTCCACGTAGTCAACACGAAAACAAATAATATATGAAGGAAAAAAAGGATAAAATGAGAGATGATAATGAATAAAGGAAGGAATCTTTTGTGCCTGCTGGTTGCGCTCCAAACCACCACACAACAAATGCTCAGCGGCCCTAACCAACGCATTATCTCTGCTTGTTGCTATGGTAATCATGTCCTTGGCTCTGTAGTGCCATCATTCAATTTGGAACACTTTAAAACACACACACACACACACACACACACACACACACACACACACACACATACACACACAAAACAACAAACACATTTAAGTATGACTTTAAGCCACTGGGAGTAAACTAAAAAGGCAACTCAACTAAAGAGTGTCAGGAATAAAGGGAATATGATGTGAAGCGATGACAGCAGACAGAGTTAAACACTAAGGGTATATCGTGAATGCATGAACATATTGATATTAGTTTTGATTTTGAGCATAGTAGACAGAATAGTTTTTATTGTCAAGATTTTGTCTAAATTTGGGGTTATTTTAAGTGGAAATAATGATCTAAAAAATGTAAATATGTAAAAAAAAATGTTTTTCTTCTGTAGCTGTGTAACACAACTTCAAGAAAAAAAAAACATTTAAACCACTGAGACTTTTAATAAAAACAATGTTTTTTAAAGAGAAATTTAAGAGAAGGGTTGCTTTCACATATAAAGTCTGGTGGACTGATGGGTGCGATTCAGTGGTGAAGCTGCAACTCCTAGCACTCCTGTAGCACTTAGCGATAACAGTTGGCTCTTAAAAAGTTATGTACTGGGTTCCTGTGGTCTGAGGCTTGTACCACTAGGTTGAATGCAATTATTGTAAGTCGCTTTGGACAAAAGCGTCAGCCAAATGACATGTAATGTAATGCAACATTGTCATTGTCAGTCAAACATTTTTCATTTGCTTTGCTTTGCTTTCACACTGTGCTTTATCAAGCACACCAAGCATTGTAAACAAATCATGCTGTCAAATCACGTCACGTTGTCCTTGGTCTATTAGACAGAATATCTGACGGAAAGAGCTGCCACTTTTTCAAAGCAAGTCACAGATTTCAATGTATTGTTGGCGGACCTTTTTCACTGTTATGCGGCATTGATCACCACCATTCTGTCACTAAATAGTTTGAAGACTTTTGTGTGTCGCCACAAGCAACTGTGTTATGTGATCGTCTGACCATATTTGGATGAGGACCTTTACTTCACCATTAGACCATTTTTCATTCATTCAGTCATTTTTCAGCCTGCTACTACCTTGCCTGATGTTGATTCTCAAGTATTCGCCCAAGAATGTGCTGTGATTTGGTTCGCTTCCTTCCTTTGATTCAAACTGCATTCTCACATGCAGTGAAAATCCTGGTGCCCTTGGAAGTGAACCTAGACCCCTGTTTTTTAGGAGCAAAGTTCGGTTCTTTGGTCTGTACCAGGGTAGGTGTTAATGCCTCCAAAATGTAAAATCACTAGGGTCCAGTTTGGTTTACAACTGTATGCACTTTTCTCATTCAAAACATGCACTAGGAAATGTATGTGAATGTATGTGGGAATATGGGAGGGTAGAGAGGGGGGCTGTCTGTGAATGTCTGTGAATAGCTGGACAAGTATGTTTTATTTTGTCTTGTATTATGTTAGAACTCCATTTGCCTTTATTTATTCATTTTTAATTTATAAGCACCAAGAGGACTGCCATCCAATTTCGTTTGTATTTTTGTGCAATGACAATAAAGAATTCTATTCTGTTCTATTCTATTCTATTCTATTCTATTCTATTCTATTCTATGCCCACAAAGACAGAAGACAGATGGAGACGTTTTCTCTCCTGGTTCTTTTTATAAATCTCAATCATTGTGGGACTTAGTGCAGCTGCACTCATTTCCACTCCCACAGGTAGCTATTAAAGGATGTCAAATCGCCCTGAAGCATATTGACACTTGTGGCTGCTCCACCACTCATTAGACCTGTCAATGAGAAATACAGCAAATTTTCAATTTGTGGGGCAGCTGTGGCTCAGTTGGTAGAGCAGTTGTCTACTGATCGGAAGGTTGGTGGTTCGATCCCTGACTGTGGCAGCCTAAATGTCGAAATATCTTGAGCAAGATACTGAATCCCAAATGGCTCCCGATGCTGCGTTCATTGGTGTGTGAATGCATTCCCAATGGTAGCAGGTGGCACCAGTGTGCCCTGGTAGCCTCGGCCATCAGTAAGAATGTGTTTGTGAACGGGTGAATGAGCGTAGTGTGTAGTTTAAAGCGATTTGGATAAAAGTGCTATATAAGTGCACTCCATTTATGTTTGGCACCAGTTAGGGTTAGGGTCAATTTGACCTTTTAGACGATGATTCATGTCAGTTTTGGATTTAAGTAGTGAAGGCTTTGCCATTGTTAAACTATTTAGCCTTGATTCGTAAAGATCAACAGATCATTGGCTTTATGTCCTGAAAACGGGCATTTATTTTTTAAATTCTTCTACATGATAAGCTACATATTATTCAGTTATATTATAACTTAATGTACCATACGAAGGCTGTCTCCATCAAAGACATTTTTCCCAGCTGAAAAGACTTGGACTCTTTTGTAAAAGTCCAGCTAGTAGTGCTTGAGATCACTTTGGAGGCTCAGTATATTTTTCTCCTGAGATGCTTTGGTTCCACCTGGTTGCTATGATACAAAATATCTGCAGAAGTAAAAAGGGCTGGAACAAGGTAGAGTACATTTCTCTGTTTTGTTTTGATGGCTGTACATTTGTCCTGCCTGAGGTGGCGTATGGTATTTGCATATAACCCACTAATTCTGTTCATGACACATTTGTTGTTTATCTCAAGGAGGCAAACTGTCGCTACAGTGGTGACTTCAGGTAAAGAGGAGGATTTTCCAGTTCTGTTTCTCCTTCGTCATAGACTCCGGCGGCGGCCTTGGTGTCTGGAAAAGTGCAGCTGCAGACTGCTGTGTCATCTTTGAAGTGTTTTATTTCTTTCTGACATGCACACGTAGTCCATGGTTAAGAAAAGGAAAACTTGGAGAATTGCTGACCTTGCTTTTGATTTCAACGGTCAAAATAGAAATGATTATAATTAAACGACAGGAGTATGATCAATAATTGATTCTTAGCACTGATGTTGCAGATTATCACTAATAGGGGAATGGTGGCTCAGATATAAATGAAATGAATGATTAAATTCATTAATGTTATATAATTTCCTTGATATATACCAGTTTATGTAGGAAAAGGCGTACCCACGGTTTCTGCATGTGCGCATACATTTGGCCCCATCGCTGTGGAGGCCTTAAGGCCTTTGACACTCTGTTCATGCTGAGAAACACACGCAGGTATTGTTGTCCCTCAGAGTGAGACATGGATGGTAAGGGCAGGGAATCACAGCACAAACAGTGTCTCAAATCCATGAATGATTACACTAGTTAATCCCCACAGGGTCCTATTAGATTGAACTGTGGGCAGAAAAACAAACTGTGATTCTCTGTCAGTTTTTCTGTGAACTGTTGCTGTGCCCTTGGGCGTCCTGAATACACTCCGATACTGATAGTAATATTAATTATAGTGACAGGTCTGCAGCTGAAACCAGCTTCAAGTAAAAACCTTTTATCTGCCTGTGGCAGCAATTGATAAGACTAATAGCTCTCTGTGCATAGATGAATAAAATATGTCACTTGTTCCGTGGTAGCTGACTGTGAATTTACAGTCTGCTTGTTCCCTAGTTAGGAATGTGAAATAAAGATATAATAATAGGACAGTCGATCATGTTATGGTTGTTCTCGTTGTTGTTACTGCTGTTCTGATTTGATCCCAAAAGCACCATACAGCTTTCTCTGACTTAAGGATAATGGGGTCTACCTCATTCAAACGCTTCAAGTGTTTTCGTCACTCACTTTCGCTTTTTAATTAAAAGAAGTGCCAGGAAGGCTTGTCAGGTTCGTTCCATGGTGTGGCAGGAGAGTGATTCAAACAGGGCTGAGAGCCAAAAACTGACAGCAAGCATCAGCACAGACTCATGTTGGATTTTACTGCTAATGTTGTTCCCCTCTCCCTCCGAACTGAAGAAAGTTCATCAGTGGTTTAACTTTTTTACTCGCCCTTACCGTGTTATTAAGTGCTTCCCACCATGTTGGTCCTTTAAAAGTGCAGTCCTTTCTCCCAAAAAGAATCTGTCCTCCCAAAAGCCTTTTAAAGTTGGTAATTAATCCTTCATCACTGAAACAGTGTCACTGTAAACACACAGGCTTCCTAGCAATTATCACAAACAAGTTTTTTTTTCTTTCCAGTAATTGTTGAAAGAATCTATTTTCAGTGTGTTCTGTTCTTTGTTGTTGTACAACACAACATTTTGCTCATGGTTTTGTTTCTTGCTAGCAGCCCACCAGCAGCAGGATATTCCTTAAAGTGAAGCAGATGTGACAAACTGGGCTGCAGTGGGGGCAATATCATTTGCGAAAGGAAACATTCTACCCATATATCAAGATGAAATATGATGAATAAATGTCTTTCCCTGTAGATTAGCATGTATGGATAATCAGTAGGGCTGATCTGCTCTTCACTGGATGCCAGTTTGAGATTATGGGACTGCAGTATAGAGCGCGTGCCAAGAAAGCAGATAGTTTCTATGCAAACTGAGCTGAAATGCCTTAATCGGTGTCATTATCAGCCTGTTAATCTTTGGAGTTGGCTCCGGGGATCTACAGCAAAAAGTCAACTTTGTTCTCCTTTCTCTTCCATTGATGATTCCAAAACACAGAGCAACTACGCACACAACACAACCCCCTCAGTCAGTATGTCTACCTCCATGCACAAGTTTTTTGCTCTTATTTTGAAAAAGACATCGCTGATAAAAATGAGTATTCCCCAGATATGTTTACATGCTTGTGCTAACACAGCTTCCGTCTCTCATTCCTTCAACCACATTCTTTAAAAGGTCAGCACTGTGATATTAGTGCATATCCAAAAAAAACGTATTTCCTAATGCCGACGACCAAACCTTCTTTTGGGCATGCATCTCTACCCCAGCCTTGAAAACTGTTGGCTAGTCGGTTTGTGTGAGTAAGTTAGTAAGTAAAGTTTATTTATGGAGCACTTTTCACTGATAAAATCACAAAGTGCTTTACAGGAAAAAAAAAATAGGATAGGAGAACATGAGGCAATTAAAACACAATGAAACATAAAATTATAAATGCAAGCTGGTTATCCAAATGCTTGTCTAGTGTGAGCTAATAGTAAACAGGCAAGAGGTCGTGTGTCGCAAATCTTTCTGATACTCCATGTTAGCAAAACAGAGAGTTTACAATTTGCTCCAACTTGGTTCCCAAGTGCAAGGATCAGAACGTAAAGTGTTATCCAATTGATGTAAATATTGGCGTAACTCAATTTTGCCGCTGTGTTTTCAACATGATGATAGAAACAATAAAGAAAAATGTAGATAATAGACATTTTTTATATTGTTTTGATGACATTAATTGTCATATTGCCGAGCCTGAGTGATATGCTGTTTACACGACCTGTGTGCAAATTCAGATATTGTCATGTTCTGAGTGCTGGTGGAAAACTAGTTTGCATGTGTACAGTTAATATATTTTTAAATGTGATATCGATATAGTTAAAAAAAAAGTTATTTCTTTATATATAAATGCTGCCCTTACTAGGGTTTGTCATATGTAGTTCTTTTGTAATGCTCGTTATTCTTTTATCCTATAAATATATTTATTTCAGAAAAAGATTGGCCTATTTTACTTCATAGGCTATTTTTATTTAAGATATTTCAAATGTAAAATTTATGGAGCTTTGAATTTGAAAAAAAGGTACTCCTGTTGTTATACATTATTTATTCTTAAATAAACAGTTTCAATCAAACTACTTGTGACGTCATATTTGGCTTTTACTTTGACTGAACATTTGCTCTCACTTTGCGATAAAAAAATCAGGATTATATCATATATCGATATTCAGCCTAAATACATCAGGATATGACTTTTGGTCCATATCGCCCAGCCCTATGTACAGTCATCCTTGTTTAGAGGTAACAGTCCTCACACCCCAATGTTGTTGAAAATGCAGGCCCATCAGACAGACTGCTGCTGTCTGTATAACAACTGATAACCTCAGGGCCCCTGTCTCTCACACACTAGCTCTCCTGACAGCTCTTTTACTGGATTTACAAGGATCCACTCTTCCTCTGTCCAACAAAAGGTGCAGGGCAGCTGGCGTACAGAAGATATTTGTACAGCTGCAGCTCGTAGGTCTGTTCCTTCCAGGAGTTTTCTCCTGTTATACTCTTTTGTATGCGAGTTAATGAAAGCGATTACATCTTCAGTAGTCAGAAGAAGGAGTTCTTTGTGGACCCTTGTATTTGTAGCTGATTTTTCCCTGTTCAAGCCTTCCTCTCTTTCAGTCTCTCTTGCAAATTCACAAATTGGAGTTAAAAAAACGTTGATATTCTTAGGATTTTGTTGTACTCACCTCGTTGAAATTCTGCAGGTGTGAACTGTGAGGAAGCAAAGATCATAACAACCTCTGAGGACCTAACTGCGTTGTAATTTGATACGACATAACTCTGCTTTGATCTCTGGCATATTGCAAGAGAAATATTAATATCCATCTTGGTAAGGATGTACATGGCAGCTATACGGATCTATTTCTCTCCTCTACATCATTGTTTAACAGGGGAGACATTTTGCTGATCTGGTGAAGGTGGAATTGCATTGAATTACTGTCAGAATGTTGCACAGAAAGGATTTAGAGAGGTGAAAAGAGGATGGAGAGATGAGAGAAGTTGTCAGAAGAAATATTAATTGGTTTTATTCATTTTTTACTGACTTTGATGTCAATGTCAGCTTGTTTGTGTGCCTGCCCCTAATGTGCGGATAATACAAGTACATGATTCTGCCAGTACTTTATGTAGTGTGTGGATGTGGATTGCTCATTCCTCAATGTCTGTATGAAGTATGACCCACACACACACACACACACTCACACACTCACTCACACACACACACACACACACACACACACACACACACACACACACACACACACACTTCCTTCCCTAACAGATGTTCTTTTAAAATGTGTTCTTTCTCCCTCCGATTAAACCCCTCTAGTCTTTCTTTTTCTGTATTTCTCTCTTTCCTTTTTTAAATTTCTCTCACTTTCTCTCCCCCTTCCTCCCTCCTCCGCAGACAGCAGTGGCATACTAAACGATGTGAGGAATATGTGTTGCTGTGCGGCGTCTGCTGAGCTCAGTGCCTTTGATCCATGTCGTAATCAAAATCACCTAACTGTGCCCCCGAGGCTGATGTCATGTTTTCTGCATGGTGGGCTGACTTTAACATACTGTATGCACTAACACATAGAATACACCTACACATTACATTTACATTTTACACATTCAGCTGAACCGGTAAGCCTTTTATATTTGGCTCACTGAAACACACCAAAACACTTTCTCGTGGAAGATCTCACTGTAAAGAAGAGCTGCAACAAATTATCATTTAAACATTAATCAGTCAACAAAACATATTCTACAACTACTTTGGTAATCCAGTAATCATTAAAGTTATTTTTCAAGCAAAAATGCAAAACTTTTCCATTTTTCCATTGTTGAGGCTTTGCTTCAGCCTGTTCAAAAATGTCAATCTAGGTTGCGTGTACAGGCAGCGAAAAACAAACTATATTTTCGAATTTCATCGCCCGCTGTAATGCGGCGGCCTCCATCTTGCTGATGTAGTAGTGATTGAAAGCCAAGCAAAGTTTAAAAAGCGGATTCCCGCGTTTGGAACAAGCAGTGGACATTCTCCCAGGAGAGGTGGGTTGGCGTCCCGTGTGAAAATAAAAGTAACCCTTTTTCTTAACTTAAGTTACGTTCTTTACGTAAGTTACGTGAATCATGTTTTTTAACATAAATTGCGGTAATCATGTGACCCTTGTAACTACATCACTTCCGGCACTTACGTACATTTATTTACTGCTTAAACTGTCTTTTATAACGCCTTACCAGAAGTTTTTTGCCCTAAACCTAGGTCAGTGGTTTTATAACATAAATCCACAGAAACCACAGTCTTTTTTACAACCGCGGACCGTATGTGTGTTTTATTTTTAGAATGCGCCGTTGTACATCGAGCCCGATATGTGCCCTAATTTGTGTTACTGACACACGACCTCTTCTGCCGTTTATGTTGGATAACTTGTTGTTTGCTTAGTAGCGCAGGGTGCTTGAGGCACAGGGGCTCCGCACAACAAACAGTCAGGAACCCACACCAAAACAATCTAGACTGAAAAATAGCTTGACAGATGAAGTATGTATTTGTATACTTTAAACTGTTCCTTTAACCAATGTGATTACTGGGTACATTAGACCATGTGGCCGAAGCTTGGGGACGGAGGGAGACAACCCTCTGAACCCCATGCCTTCTCAGGTTTTTTTTTTACTTACTGTGGCCTTGTATTCCACTGCAATGTATAATTCATGCACCTCTATGGAATCAGCACAATCATGACTAGAAGTTGGAACAACTCAAAAAGATATTTTGTGCAGTATTCCACACTTCTAATGCCAAAAAAGCAGAAGTTGAATTTCTCTGATTTAAAAAAGGAGTTTGTACATGCTATACATATTGAACTATTTGCATCTTCTCTCCTCTCGGCTCTGTGTAAACAGCCTGCAGTTATGTCTGATTTTCAGTCCTGTCACCATTCGTCTCGGCAAAATCAATCATGCCATCACAATGTCGCTTTTTGACGGAATCTAGTTATTCCAAACAGTTAATTTTCTGCGACGATTTAAATGTAACATGTACAATAGAGTGATTTTGGCAAAAATATCACTTTTTCATTTTAAGCTTATTTTTTGCTTATTATGATACATTCAAGGACTGTCAAAAAGTTCAATATGATGAACAGCTGTGTTGGTGAGTGAGGGGATTAGGTGACTAGAAAAAGGCAGGTACACATCAAGGGCAACTATGAGGCAGGTGGTGAATCAGGAAAAGGTTAATGACGAGAAAAACAGGAAAATGTGCAAAATTGACTAAACATAATTAGGCGTTAAATAAACAACAACAAATAAAGTAAATTGGTGTCCAAACATCTGACAGACCTGGGGTCAGTGGCTGCTGGCTGGTTAGTGTCTATCCAAGAAAGGGAAGGAGCTTGAACCTATATTGGACGAGTCACGTAATAGTCGCCGCCCTGCATTTGAAATTGCCCTCTCACTCTTATATCTGCATGTGTGGTGATGGTGTGGGGGAAGAGAGACCGTGTGTGTGTGTGTGTGTGTGTGTGTGTGTGTGTGTGTGTGTATCCATACGAAGGGCATATAATTGACTTCTGTCTCCATGGAGATGTGAATGAGTGCTGCAGTTGTGTGGGTTTGTCTAATGTGTTTGTTAGATTTGACTTAGTGGAGGTTTTGTGGCTCTTTTTCGGTTTTTGGTTTGTGCAAACTGTGGTCCAACAATGTGGTGTTGAAATGAAGCATCATGTGGATATTTCCCTATTTCGTATATGAAGATGTACATCCAGGAAGTTCTGATTCTTGCACTGGCGTGAATCACGTTATCTGTTTAAAGCTGAGATCAGTTTCTCACTTGGCCAGTCTTTTTGTTCTGGTCTCTCTCTCTCTCTCTCTCTCTCTCTCTCTCTCTCTCTCTCTCTCTCTCTCTCTCTCTCAGAAACACACACATTCAGGCATAAACACACTCATAAGCACACATCAGGAAATCCTACCATCACATGCCTTTGCAAACACGCATAACATATGAGCACACACACCCTGTAAACACACTCTCTTGCAGTATCCAGATCGATAAGAGTGAGTCTTGAAGGGAGCACAGATGAATTAAAAGGTGTGTGTGTGTATGTGTGTCTCTGTTTGTGTGTGTGTGCCTGTGTGTGTGTGCCTGCCTGTGTGCCTGCGTGTGTGTGTGCCTGCGTGTGTGTGTGTGTGTGTGTGTGTGTGTGTGTGTGTGTGTGTGTGGTGTTAAAGGCAGTGAGTGAACAAAGACGAGGTGTGTGATGAGTGAAGCAGGATGAGATGAAGTGTGTGAAGAATGCAGAGAGGTAAGAGAAGAGATGCTGATAGAAAGCCCCTCGGCTAATTGTTTAATACGACTAAAATGGATTTGTTCTTCTTCTTCTGCACTTTTTTTCACATCTACGTTTGTAAAACACCAAAGCGAACACAGTAAAATCTACCTGAGGAGAGCCTTGAACTCTTATGTTCACTGTGCTCGTCCTCATACAGGAATCAGTTGTTACTTTAAACCTGCTGTAACACACACGGCATTATTATAAAGCACTTCTTAGTACCTGTCCATTAAAGATAATGGGTGTTCCTTCAAATGTCCATTAAGTCTCCTGATCTTAGGAAAGTGGGGATCTTAATCTCATTTATTCCAAGCTGAAAACTTACATCTGTCATTAGTGAAGAAAAGTAATGTGGAAACTTACTCCTGGCCTTGTTTATGGACTTGAAACTGATAAGAACACTGGCAAGGTGGATGAACTGACTCCATAAATTCATTATTGTAATAAAGAAGCATGAGGCTTGTGTTTCAGCGGTCTTGGTTTCACTTTATGGCTGCTTGTGGATTCTTCTGGATTCAGCTTACATTTGCAAACTCTTAACCTGTAAGGCTTTGTTAGCTATCAGTTTCATATGACCCTGTCCCCTTTATGCACTTCTTATTTGTAACAGCAAATACATTTTTCAAAGAGCGTAATAACATCTGAGTTACATTTACTATAAATATAATGAGAGCATGTTATAAATTAACAGTATGCTAAGTTTAATGTTGAAACTGAACTTATCGGGACAATTAATCAACGTTTCATATATGGCTGGGCGGTATATCGGTATTACGAGTTATACCCATATATTTTAGAAAGAGATATGTAATTGAGACAATACCGCCATACTGATATATAATACCTTTTGATGTTGCCTTAACTTATGACCTCTATTTTTTACGGGATATGAGTTTTGGTCCATATCGGCCAGCCCTAGTTTCATATAATATCTCACAAAAACGGACTGTTCTTTTTAAACTTGTGAAACAGTGGCTATTTTCAATACGGGGCAAACTTTGTGAAATTACCTGGTAAGGCTAACTTACAAGATCTCCAACCGAAACGACAGAATAGACCCTTTGTCAGTACCACCCATAATGACACATATAAGCATTTGTCAAAGGTGGCTTGCAGTACTGCAGAGTTCTAAAAATAGCACACGTGTCAATATACATATATGTATGGTTCCCAGTTGTAAAAAAGGCTGCAGTTTCGGTGAATTTATGCTAAACCACTGAGGTTAAGGGCAAAAAACTGCCTGGTTAGGTGTTATAAAAATAAATAAAACGTTAATGCCGGAAGTGAAGTAGTTACGAGGCTGACGTGACTACCGGAAGTTACGCAAAAAAATGTTCACTTTTATTTTCACAAGGGGAAATGACCCCGTTCTCCTGTATGGAAGTCTGTTGTTTGTTTGACCCATCGACCTCCACTTCCTTCAGCCCTGGTCCGCAGTCTGCCATTTAAACTCTGCGTTGCCGTCAGTAACTACTACAACATCAGAAAGATGGCGGCAGAGGACAGTCGAACACTGCCGTATTTTGCTGCCTGTACAAACGCCATAAATCGACGTTTTTGAGGGGAGACCAGTCGGGGCTAACGCACCAAAACTACTTTGTTAAAGGTGCAGTGTTTGATTCTGGAAAGAGGATAGTTGATTGTTGGCTCATCCAGGGAATAAGCCTCCTGAATAACAGACTGAGCTGCACTTACATAACTTAAAAAAACAAAGTGGACTTTTGGGTTTCAACGGCACACAAACATCTCCTGGATGCAAATACTTTCATTCATCTCAACCTCCTTTCTGTGTGGACTTTATCACCTTTATACTACTGTTCTATACTTAAGAAGAATATAATTCAACTTTATTCTTCTTACCAGGGCTGTAACAATAACAACATGGCAGTCACGTGACGCTACTGTTATGATGAGGTCTTCTCCATCATCAACTCAGTTTTGATTGTCGGGTCAAATATCCTGTTTCTCCGGTTAGCAATGCATTTAGCTTTTACGTTCACGCCCAGTCAGAAACACAGCCTCTGATTGAGAGATTAAACCCAAGGGTTGGCAGGTGGCGGGGGCATTCGTGGTTAACAGCAAAGCCGCAAGGCAACGTTGACTTTTCACTGGGGTGAGAATAAACTCCATATCAACACAGCCCTAGTTCTAACAGGGCAGCAGTGTGGCCACTCTGGTACACTTTGCTAATTGCAGCTTCAGTGAATGACCCCTTTTCCTTCTCATGCTCCTGTAATTATCCCCATTTCCTCATTTCTATTCCCTTTTTACCCTGTTCCCTATTGCTATCATCAGGGGCTGATGTGTGAGTGTGGACTTTATGGTGTAATGTGTGTTGGTGTGTATAAAGTTGTTCTGTTTCCGGAGCCGCTGTATAATTTTGAAAATGCTCACATTTTTGGATGAGAGAGCGAGAAACCAGAGAAGCAAAGAGGTCAACAGAGACCCAATAGAGATTAAATTTTTAATGATGTGATTTTGCTTGCGATTTTTTTTTTTTTAAGTTTCTGGGTTTATTATAGTTTAGCCAGCCAGCACCGTATTAATTGCTTTATATCACTTAGCAAGCACTTTTTTAACTGAAGCCTAATTTATCATGTTTAGTCCTTAAACAGCTGACAAACACACCAAGGGACTTCTGATACATAAACCTTGAGTACATTCATGCCCGTATCTCTGTCTGATCCATATTCACTGCAATTAACCTGTGACACTCACTGGGAAGCAGCAGGTGCAGTCTGCTCAGTGGAAAAAGTAAAAAAAATGAACTTCAGCCATGAGATGGTGAATAATTGAAGCAATAAAATAAAAAGTGGGATCCACTGTGTAAAGCTGTCATGAAAGACAGAGCTGTTGACCTGATATATTTTGATACATGGCGATAATGTGTGACTTAATTAGAGTATTACTCCATTTTGTAGACATATTCAAGTGAAATTGATGATAGTAGCTTATTATAGAAAATAAAACTAGGACAAAGGTAAGAAGTCATCTATTCTCTGTCACTTGTTTTATAAAACTGATCACTAAAACAAATGTAAAAATGCCAAACTACACAAAAGTGTGCTCATGAAGAAAAAGTTGGTGCACTTTGGCTGACGCCAAGTGAATAAACAGCAAACTGATACATTTTTCCACCAACACAACAACTTTTTCTGGAAAACTAAACCCTTACAAGGTGCAGTACAGCAGTAATACAATAACTCTGAAAAATGAACAGCTTCAGCACCCCTGATTTCCTGCAAATCCCACACTTCTACCCGGGGATCATGATTCGCTGTGATAATGAAACCTGAGCAAGTCTCTTTAGATCAGATTCTGTGATGATGATGATGAAGCTGAACAGTCCATACAGCGTGCTTTTCTTTGATAGAGTGTATAAGAGCCTTTTATTCTTGTCTTCCTGTAAGCTGCTGTTCACACATTTTCTGTAAACGAAAGAAAATAAGAACGAATATTTCTGTGATGGATAAACCCTGGAAACAGTCCAAACAAGAGAGAGGAGGAGAGAGTTTTTAAGGTGACGGCATATATCATATAGGTGGATGGAGAGTTGGGATGCTGCAGTGTGGTGCACGGCCGAGTGAGCAGCAGTGCTGTGCTGTGAATAATGCAGGATGGAGTAATCAAGCAAGATTTACTTAGTGTGTTTATAGGCCAGCTCCACATGTATGTTTTTTTTTTTAAACATAGCTTTTATATGCATTTTGGCCTTTCACCCACACGCAATCAGCATTTTAAGTCACTGACAAAGAAGTCTCAAGATTTCAGAAACTCTGTTTTCAGGACACAGGAAATGTAGTTATGTGCTTGTATGTATGCCAATGTGTGCAGGTCCTCTTTTGCCACAAATGAGGCAACATTTAGTGCATTGGTGGAAGTGGCCAAAAAAATGCCGTTTCTAAAACAGACTTTTTGCTAGAGGTAGGAATCACCAGAGGCCCCACGATACGATTTTATACTTGATACTTGAGTCATGATGCAATAATATTGCGATTTTCAGCCAAATTGAACTGAACTGATATCAAACATTTATGGAGGACAACAATTACAGCATTTTCGCAAACTCTCCTCAACTTTAAGCTTCACTGCTCTGAATTGTATTGAATGAAACATAAAGAAGCCTAAATTTGCAGCGTTATTTTGACAACTTTCTGTTTTGACAACACGATATCCTGATGCACATGGTGCTTATAGATTCCTTAGATCTTTTAGTTCCATATGATACCATTAAAGTACTTGGCGGCTAAATTGATATAATATTGACATGCAAAATATCACGATACTATACTGTATGGATTTCCCCCCCACATCTACTTTTTACATTTTTAAACATCTTTACACATACGTAAATGTACAGTTACTCTTTCACTTTATTAATGAACAGAGGCGTCATAATGCACTACGGAGTGACAGGTAACTTTCTGGTAATAGCATTTTTTTCAAGTTGTGATGGCCAATGTTATTTTCTTATACATACATGGCTTTAGGGTTAGGGTTATATCCCCACCTGACGGTTTGGCATGCTCTTTAAAGCATTTTTTATTTAAATATGTTTATTTTTCTTTTGATGACGGAGGAGGAAAACCCTGCCATTGTACGTGTGGACTCGGTCAGGCTCGCCCACATAATGGCGAATATTTGGTAAAAAATGAAAAATGGTTATAATTGCTTATGAGCATCATTAATACTGCCCTCAATGAGCCCCAGAAAACTTTCCCCTCCCCTGCAGCATGCAAATACTGTTGTGGTTGCATAACATTTTCTTGTGAGACGTCTTTCAGCGTAGAGCCGCTAGATTTCTAAACCTACAAATGTATTTTAAATCCAACTGTAGTTCAGCAAAGGTCACCTTGTTACAATTCATTCAAGATTTGCTTCGTTTCATTAACCTTCATTTATCTTACAATTGAATCAAAGAGCTGGAGACGTTTGTTGATCCCTGAAGGGATTTAGTTGTCACACAGCAGGCAGGACGCCGGGGCTGGATTCAGTTGCTTTGATTAGCGGTTCAGTCTAAATGTCAAACAGTCACCTTGTTCTATTGTAACCAACAGTATAAGAGTGTTATGAATTAAAATAGATACATTAAAAGCAAGTCGGTGCTTTGTGTTTGAAACAAGGAAGAAAGAAAGAAAGAAAGAAAGAAAGAAAGAAAGAAAGAAAGAAAGAGAATACTTAGTGGCCTATGTTCGACATGCCAAAATTGAAGAGACAATGTCCAGCACAGAAAAACACAAAAAGACTGCAAGAGTGTGAACCCTGCCCCCCTCTGCTCTTTGAAAGGCTGCAGCTGCTTTTTCCTTCATGCAAACAGAAACTCTCTCTCCTTCTCACTGTCTCTTTGTCCTCAACACTGATTTATCGAGCCTTAATTTGCTCCTGGCAGGACATTTAAAACATCACTTCGTTTTTATATGATTATTGAAAATCCATCCTTAAAAAAAGGAAAGGTAGCTCATTTTATTGTAGCTTTGTTAAGTGTCATTAAATAGCACTATAAAACAAAACTGTAATAACAACCATAAAGCAGCAAAAAGTAATAATAAGCTGGAGATTCAGCAGAGCCTGGGCTTGTAAATCTCACTTTTTACGGTCCGCGGCAGTTTCATGACATTTATTAAACTGTTCATTTCAACTGTGTGTGGTTTACAGTGTGTGTGGGACATGTGTATTTGTATCGGCACCTGTATCCGTGTAGATGGTGTGTGTGTGTGTGTGTGTCTGTGTGTGTGTGTGTGTGTGTGTGTGTGTGTGTGTGTGTATGTGTGTGCGTGCATGTGCAGCGGAGTCTATAAAGCAGTAATTTAGTGAGTCTCCATCGGAGCGTTTCTGGTTCTGTAGGATTTATTGATCGTGTCCCACACACTGCAGCTCCCCAACATACACCCTGATGGGCAGAAAAAACTGCTGGCTCCGACTTTTCTTTGCATCCCACAAGAAAATTTAATTTAATCTCTCGGGTGTGTGTCAATACTACTGTTTGTTGTGTTGGAAGCAAGTTTGTATGCTGGTGAGAAGTGTTCTCACTACGTACAACCTCCTAACGTGCATGCATCTGCGTTTGTATGTCTGTGTTTGTGTTGTGTGTGTGCATGCATCTATGAATATGTATGTGTGTGTGTGCATTTGGATATGTTTCAGAATGCATGTGTCAAAGGTTTTCCAGTTCAGTTACAGATTTACACATGAAAAGTCCCGTAAACGCTCTCACAGCCTATCAGACTGAGTAGATTCTGCTTTAATCTGAACAAAAGATTGGAAGTAAACACTGTGTGTGTCTGTGTGTGTGTGTGTGCGTGTGCGTGTGCGTGTGTGTGTGTGTGTGTGTGTGTGTGTGTGTGCGTGCACGCTTCAACAACAACAGTGTCAGTGTGTCTTTAGGGAGGAGGAAGCTTTTAATGAAATAACAAACATTACTATATATTTCTGGGAAAAGTACTGAGGGAAATGGAGATCTAATTACCTTAAAGTCATGCTTACTTCAAAATAAAACATTTGTTTACCTCCCCATAACAAATAGTTATTTTTTTTGTTGAATTCAGTATATAAAGCACCACTAACACTGTAAGGTGGGGTGGGATTCACCAGAGGACCCCAGATAAAATTATTTTTTCACAATACTTAAGTTATGATGCGATTATATTGCAAATTTAAACACTTTGTGTTCTCATGAGTATAACTATAGGCCTATATATTGCAATTTACCTCAATTTATTACCTTTTCAACTGCATAAAGGAAAACTTTGTCTTAATGCATTTTATCCAATAAGTAAAAGTTTTTTAGTTTATTCAACTTACTTCAATCAGCTTTATTTGCAGCAAAATGGGATTGTCAAGTTTACTATCTGACTGACATCATCAAAAAAACTTGCCATAAGTGTTACATGCAAAATGTTTGTATTACAGTCTACATAGTTGAACTAAACTGAATTCAAGCGTGTGGACAAATGTACAGCTATTTGACCAATGCCACTACTGTAACTTATCCTGTCCCTTTTAACAGCTGGGGTATTGTAGTTAAATCAAAATCAAAATAAAACATCTCAACTACCAACTACTAACCATTTAGTGAACTAAAATACAATGCATTTTATTATTTTAGTACCAAAAAGTTTGTATTTTCAATATGAATAATTCATATCATAAAATATCAATACTAGGAAACCTTGTATTGATACAATTTTGCCAGGCAGAATATCGCAGCTGTATCTAGTTTTCTCCCACCCATACACTAAAAACACTCACATCAGATACTGGCGGCTAATTAGCTCCAAAGCTTGTGCAGGATAGAGTAATAACAAACTTGCATGATAACCTGCTTCAAAATGTCCATGCAACCAACTGTGATTTGGTTTATTGTGAGAGAAAATGTAATTACATCGACCTAAAACATATGTTTTCTGAGAATGTTATTCATTGCCATATGTTTCTACAGCTAGAAGGAAATGGATGCTGCAAAACATTAGGAAATTAATTGAATGCAACACGCAATCTGAACCGATGCCCGTATTCAGCTCTTTCTCTTGAGTTGCATGAAGACCAGAGAAGGTAAATTATAACAATGAGAGAAGACAAGTCCATCATGCTTTTGTAAAGCCAATTGGACTGAATGCACTGTTCTTAAAGCTGCAGAATGAAAGGCTCAAACTCAGTGTGAGTCCATCTGACCTTTTGGTGAAAAGTGGTTTGAACTTCTCACTATTGCTCTCTTTTTTATCATTTGTTACACAACAGTTTCTGTCACTTTTTATGTGAAAAACAGAGTGCGACATAATGAACCGTGTGACCTTACATCCATATTTTAATGATGATTTTCTTTCTCTACAATGTTCAGCTGCACTCCACCTTCCAGTGTGGCCGTTCAGGACAGCTATAAAAATGTTTTTATCACTGCTCGTTCTGATTAACTTAATGTGATACATTAGTGTCTGAGTGCTACACAGTGTGCATGACTTTTGTTTACTACTTTTAGACCTTTATTTATAAGATTGCCAGTGGTTCTTTATGTTTGCATAAGTCCTTTTTTTGACTAATATTGTAATCACTCTATATACGGGAGAACAGACTACTGTAATTATAGTAATTCACATTTGATGCTCTGGTAACAGCACAGTTGCAGCACTGTTTAAAGCCTCACTTATGCTTTCTGCATGGATGGACGCACAAATATGAGCTGATGTGCAATTACGATGAGGAAAAATGTGGATCTTTTACACTCTGGTTTCTCTTAGCCGCCACGAGCAGCTCCTAATGTTCTTTATTTTCTGCACCCATCCATCACCATGTAGCTAGAAAATATCTGATGCACGAAGACAGGAGAAAACCAGCCCCACAGGACATCTGCAAAGGGTCACACCATGGCTGATGGTGTGACGTCACAGCCATGGGGACACTGGTGACCCTCGCGAATGGAAAACAATATTCTTCGCCTTGCACATAAGTAGCTTATCATACATCCACATATATTATTCCTGCAGTGAATTACAGAGATGATGAGACTATTTCGGTGTTATTATTATTCTATAATGATGATGGTATTCGTTCTCTGAGGAGAACTTTACTCCTTTTCTGAAAAGTGGCTGCTGGAAGCTTCATAACTACCTCTCATTTTCTTAGTAATAGCATTATTTAAAAAAAAAAAAATTTTTTTAGATCTAGCCAAATGCTCTTGGTGATTCAGGCACAAGTTTTCCTCTTCTGCAGTTTGAATCTGAACAAACCAATCACAAAAATATAAGAGTAAAAACCAACAGACCGAATGTTTGGTAGGAATAACACCAACAATAAATACACAGGAGAATACTTATAAATGTACACTTTTTTTTTTTTACATGTTTTTTTTGTAATAACTGCAACAATGGAGCCACACATTGTGATCTATTTGCTTTCTTCTTTTAGTAACACAGTTCCACCCCTGCATATTGAAGCAAACTACTGCATGCTATGCTTTCCTTAACCAATGAAATCTTTTAATTTATTGAATGTTAATTGATGCACTAAGACATTCCTGGTGGACTTTCCCATCTATTCATGTAACGACTTGCTAGTTTGTGCTTCTCTAATGTGATGGCCATGACCCAGTAGATGAAAGGAATGCTTATCGGTTTAAATTATTAATTAGAAGCCCAGTCTCATTGTCAGATAGTCATTGGATCGACATTGTTTCTGCGCTATAGGCTGCATAAATTAGACCACTTGAATGGGAGGGAATGTCAGGTGGTCTGATCGTATCTCCCAATATTAATCTCAGACTCACTGAGTATTATACACACTAATCCCTGTGATGATGATGTAGCCTGTGCATCAAATGATTCCTAATAGACTTGTCAGATATTGTGAGTGTTTTGCTTATGAACAGTATGCATCAATGTATTACCACAGCTCTCATTCAATTTCTATATGTGAATATATTCATTTTTAATGGAAAGAAGGGTTTGTGTCCCATGCTGCTGAGAAAATACTTGAATCAATAGTGCTAATTAATTATTTCTAATAATATCTTCAGTAAATCAGAAAGAACCCAGATTGTAAGAATTTACAATATTATTCAGAAAAGCAATTCATTTTATATAGTAGGTGATGTTTCTTTTGCAATTTAAATCTTGTGAAATTAAATGATGCAGTGAAAGATGCATACGCCGTGAACAGAATTGTTGTTTTTAAATATAATTAGTTTGTGATCTCATCTCAAAATTATGTTTTGTGGTAGCCATGACAAGTGATAAGAAGAGAAGAAACGGGTGACACAAACAAGTTTGTGCATGAATATGTGTGAATGTGTCTTACAGTGTATGTGTGTGTCCACACATCAATCTGCTTTATTAATTGATGTCTTAATTAGTGAATTTAATGACCCATCAGGATAAGTTGAACATGTGATGGACAGAAACATGAGCAGAATCACAGCTATCTGTCTTTTTATTACTTGTTAGTCTGTGTGCTTGTTTATTGATCCACCCATTCATGCTGGGAAATTAATTAAATGTTATTTTCAATTACAGTTTTGGCCTTAAAGGATTATGAAAACAAAATAATCGAGATAAAGCAATTATTGTGCTCTACCATGCATTATAGATCAAATGTCTGGAACAGACAGTCTTGCTGAATTATGGACAGCATTATAGTAACTTGTTCAACTGTCTCAGAAGTGATTTGTATAAGTCAGTACACATTGAGAGGAACAATTTAATGGTGATTAGGTCACATGAGGTGTACCATGCTATAAGCAAACTGCCATATTACTGCAGTCTGATTGATAGTATGCATTTTGTGGTTTGATAGAGGAAGAGAACAAGTGGAGAAGTGTTTGTTTCATGCAAATTTATTCCATCTGATGTTCTTGGACTCATCTCTGCCATGCTTACAGAAGATAAATCAATTGTGACAGAGACTGGACACTACATGTCATGGCACGGTGCCAGCTATTTTGGACACACACAGATGAAACATATATGTGTCAGGTGTACTCAAACTGGTCAGACTGGCCACAGCCTATATGGTCAGACTGTCATAGCTGAATGAAGTGGTCAGTGTGTTGTCAGCATATCAATATCTTACTCAAATGTACAGTAGACGCAAAGTCTGTTCCTCAAAATACACACATACCTAAGTATCTGTGTGCTGAGTTTACCAATGCATGCTGTGGAGAATTACTTAAGAAAGGCATACTAACATTTATGATAGCTCCTCTCCTTGCTTTTTGCTTTACTGGCTTTATAATTCATGGCTTGTTACCAAAACCAATGTTGTCTGTTCTATTATATATATATATATATATATATATATATATAGGGAAAAAATGTTGGCTTCTACCTCACTTAACATATTCATTCATTCATTCGGCTGGAGCCGATCCCAGCTGACATTGGGTGAGAGGCGGGGTACACCCAGGACAGGTTGTCAGACTGTCACAGGGCAGACAATCAGGCTCTCATTCACTCCTACGGGCAATTTAGAGTCACCAATTAGACCTAAGTGCATGTTTTTGTAGCCCACACTGACACAGGGGAACATGCAAACTCCACACATAAGGGCCACAGGCCGGAGTTGAACCAGCAACCCTCTTGCTGTGAGGCACTTAACATTAACATAGGTTTAATATATGATCTAATAGTCTTGTGACGAGACCACTTGTATCCAGTATCCCTGAGTTGGCTGCTGTCTCAGTTTGTCTAACTTCCATCTGTCCCTGGCCGGCTCTCTGTAGCACAGCACAAGAAAATAAATCAACCTTGTGTTCCCCTTTATAAAAACAGAGATGCTGCTCAGGTGGCAACAGTAAGCAGACAGATTTTTGGACATCAGACAGAAAATTCTGCTGAGTCTGATTTCAGGGCCATTGGCCTGGCACGCTCCGCTGTCTTTCAGTCTAATCTGTGAATTATAATCATGCACAATGCAAAGTCAGCACTGTAAGAGGCTGAACTTTCAGTTTGTATTAATGTGACAGCTTCATTCACTGCTACGAGTCTTTGAAAATGAATGAAAGTGTCTCCTCCTGAGTGTGAATGTGTTTGACAGATCTATGTGTAAAGACGGACCTTTGACAATACTTTTATGTCCTCTTTTACATTTCATTTCGTATCACAGCATTTAAAGTTGTTTTCTTCCCAGCAGTTTATTCATTCCTCATTTGGCTTCAGGGAGCTGCTGACAGAAAGACAAACTAATCCCTATTTAAACTGGATTAGAGTCTGCTAATAGTGGATGTTGCAAGTGGCATCTTTAACTTTAATCCATTGTGAATCTGATGTGGCTGTAAAGTATAAAATCCAGAACAGCCTACTTGTGCTCAGCCAACAAATAACTGCTAAAGCCAGACTAATTTGGCCTGACATGTAAGGTAATACTACATTATGTTTTTTGTCATCCAGCAGATTGTCTGACCAGCTGCTTGTGTAAGTAGAAGTGCAGATCAGCGTGTCTTCCATCCGGGCTTAGAGCTTTATCCTGATTCTCTGGAGTTTCACACGTAATATGTGAAAAAATTACATTACAGGTCCTCTCCTGGTAAAATGAATCCCGGCTGAATAGAGATATAAATCCTCACTGCAAAATGCAAGGTCGTGAAATCAATAACACTGGAGTGCTCACAAATAGGTATGGTCCACACATCTGCTTGTTGTACATTTTATAGATACATTGCTCTAATATACATACATACACACACACACACACACACACACAAACACACACATACACACTCACAGTGAGTTATGTGTCGAGTTAAATGGCTAGACAAATGAACCTGAGACCTGAAGTGACATTTTGTGTGTTGGTGCCCACATATATCTGTGTAGACACAAACACATGGTAGGTTATTTTATATTCATACCACAAACAGTATGCGCCCGTTGGTAAATAGACACTGGCCTGTTTATGAGTATACACACGTGCTATGAAAACCCTGAAGACTTCCTGAAAAACAAAGTAAAAGCAGCAACAAAACAGCGCCTCTCTGTAATTATAAAGTTAGTCTATTAAGTTTTATCTATCCATTTTTCTTGTAATGATGCTGAAAATGCAGGATTTGGGAGTAGATAGTTATCCCAGTGTGAAGCTCCTCACTCGTAATGAAACAAGATGAAAACATATTTATACCTTGTGGCGTCACATAGCCATGGGCATTAACACTTTACATAATCTCTTTAAATTGGTTTTCAGTCGTAGAGGAGGTCTACTGTACGGTAAAAAGACATCCATCTCTCCATCCTTCTTTCTTAATTCCTTCCTCCCTCTTTTTTGGGAAGCAAGCCAAACTGAAACGCAGATACGCACTACAAGTGTATGAACTTCAAGCTGTGTGTGTGTGTGTGTGTGTGTGTGTTCAGTCTTTGCCAAGGGAGGGAATCTCTAAGAATCTCATTTGGTGTTTGTTTTGTTTTGCCTTGGGGCTCTGAGTCTTCTAGGTTCGGGGAAATAAACCAGAGCTAGCTGTTCTTACACACTATGAAGAATGCATTGATTTTTCTTTCTTATCAAATAAAGAGCAACAAACAATGTTGCAGCGATCTGAAACAGTGTTTTGTTGAGCAATGCGTGAGATTGATCCACTTGCTGCTGGTGTCTTGCAATATTAACACGTTCAGAAGGGAAATGGTGAATCTGTGCCACTGTCGTTTTAAAAAGTTGACCCCAGAGTGCTATCATTTCCACATCTTTGATTTCAACAAAATTCTACACAACAGCTGTCATCACAGACAGAAGCAGTCCATGCAGCAAATGCAATACGTGCCGGTTCTTTTAAAACAATACTGTAAGGAAAAAAAGTTTCTTCCACCATTACTTCTCCTTTGTCAGCATTTCCTCCACAGTGTCCTTAGTTTGCACTTGGAAGTTGCTGCAGCTCCTCACAACAATATCATAATCTTCTGCCCCTCAACTATACAGTGTTTGGCAATTGTTTGAATTGCATTGGATTTCCAACAGCACCTCTGGAAATGGAAGGTAAATTGATTTGTGTGAGAGGCAGGTGGGGCACTGTTTTAGCCACAAGGAATAGTGAAGGGAGAGAAAGTAATAGGACAAAAGATGACAGAATTACCTTACCGTCTGCCAAAAAGGATTGTGTCGTGTTATAGATCTTGCTTTGTGGAAATTGGTTGTCCTTCCTTGGATGCACTGGCTTTACATAGCCTTGGAAACCAGTTAGTTTCTGTTGCTGAACAGCAAGGCCACTTGACAACAAATAGATCAGAGACTTTGGCAGAATGATTCAGGCCTGAAATGTGAAGATCCTTTGCCCACGCAGCCACTCTGAGTCACTGCAGGCACATATGGGGTTGTGCTTGGCTTTGTCCTTCTGTAACAACTCAACTGTGCACACAATTACTGGTATGTATTCATACATACATACATACATACATACATGATTGCATCTGATTTGTCTTAAACACAGTATAAACATCCACTCAGCCTCTCATCAGTGCCTTTCTCCTTATAAAGCACTACAAGAACACCATTGCACATGTACAAATTCATCTCGAGCTTGTCTCTGTGAGCGTGACGCTAATTGTAGGCAATTTGCATTCTGAGTACCTAACTTAATGCAAATTTGCCTCAGGAGAAAAAATCAAGAGGTATGTGTGTATTTTACATAACAAGGGGACCACCATGACAGCAAACCTGAAAAGGTTGGAAGTGGCTACAGTGCATAGTCATATATTATAGCTCCTGGTAATGTGATTTTACTGTGGGGGTTGTACCACACAAGGCTCTTTATTATTTTTCCAACTTTATATAGAGGACTGAGTGTCCAAGCTTGCCTCTATTGAATACAATTGCAGTTCTCTCTAAAAGCGGTTTGAGATAAATTACTAAAAACATATCAGAGATAGTATCAATGATGTCATCGTTCAATTACTACAACTCTTTTTTTACACTATTTTTTACACTATTAAAAATGATTGTCTGGACCCAAGGAAGACTAGCTGTCGTCTTGGCGTCAGCTAATGGGGATCCTTTTAAATGAACAAATAAACAAATGAGTCTCAGCCATGTGGATGCGATCAAAACCTCATCAGACTTGTAATTTATTACCATTATATCATCATTTTGCATTTGTTAAAATTATTGAGAGTTTGTATTTAGATTTCCAGGACAGAAACATATGAAGAAAAATTTTCATACTGCCGGTTGTAGCAGCAGGCTGCATGCAGCATAGTCAATTTTTAGATACTGGAAGGCTACAAATTAACATGTATGAATTTAAACAAAAATAGTATGTATGTATATATGTATGGGTTGTTGGAACATTGCATTAGTATATTGCAGAAAACCAAGAGTTACATGAAGCAGTTTGAATATGAGTCTTTCTATTTCTATCAGGTGGTTTATTGTTTCCTCATGAGAGCAGGACGTGATCTCAATATGCGTGTGTTAATAAATGTACTTTATACTAACTGCATTCAGCTGTTGCATACACCAAGGGTACAAATAATGTACAGCAATGCATGTTTGCATCATCCAGTGCTGAATCCAGCACATGTGTGTACTGAGGGACTGCCACAAATCTCTCCGTACTCACAATTACTGCTCTCGTCACAGTATGTATTGCAGCTGCAACTGCGAAGGTGTCAAAAGACTGATTGGCTGAAAGTGTGCTTCCTACTGGTCCCCATTGGCGGTGTTATCTCGCCTTGCCTTGCAAGGTGACAGCTTTTATATTACTCTCATACACAGGCTGCTGCATTACTGTGCCTGGATGCAGGCTTTGAGAGCTGCCCCCCCTTCACTTCTTCACACACCCCCTCCCACTCAGAGCTCAGCGCTTGATAGGCATGAAATAGCCCCACTGCTGAGATTGCTCTGTAGTTGACAGAAACAGTTGAGCTCATATGGACGTACAGGTACAGACACACACAGGCACAACATGCAAGCGGGTGCAGATGCCTGTACAGCTGAGCTGCACCCACCATATACACAAATGTATTCATGTATTTATGTATGCATGACTGCGTACAGTAAGCACATTCACACTACCACACGCACATACAGATTGCTTTCAAAAGACACTTTCCAAGAATTTGATTTTAGAGTTTTTCTTAAGAACTTTAAAGGCACTGTCTTTTTAGCAATAGGTAAAAGCTGAATGGATGTGATCTGGAGCTACAGCCTGCACAATATTACACATGAGATAGCATGATGGATATGAGTAGGGAACATTCACTGTGTTCTGTTGGTTTGTAGCCATTTTGCTCAGATGTTTCTCAAAAGTGGAGTGGAGTTATCCTATAATTTTCATAATGTCAACAAATGTTGAATAATATCCTGAAAAGACCAAAACCAACAATAAATCGATCTCTGACTTTCTAAGTCATTTTATAAAACAGCTGGGCGTTGGCATTTTTACAGCCTGTCATGTCCTCTCCTCTCTGCTCTGTGTAAACAGCCTTCTGTCATGTCTGATTTTCAGTGAGTAACTGTCATGTGAACGTTTGTCTCGGCAAAATCAATCATGGCTTCATAGTCAATCATAGAATTTAATATTTTTTTTAGCAATATCTGGTTAGGGCAAACGGTTACGTTTTAAATGAGACATGTAGAATAAAGTGATTTTGACATAAATATCACAATTTTTACCTTCTTTTTGGTTACTTTTTCATATGGTAACTTTTGTAATCTATGATCTGTTCAACGACTGTTGGACAATTCAAATTAGGATGACAATGCCTGTTTTTACAGTTTCTTTCTACGATAAACTGTATTCTTGGTGGTGTTTTCAGTTCAGAGGGTTGAAGCCCATTGAGAAGGATGGCATTCACAGTTGCTTTTGATGTGTAATAGTGAAACAGAATCAGGAAAAGGACGGTGTAAGGTCATAAACGGCAGGAAACCAGGTGAGAAACAGCCGGTGAAGTGAGAGCAGGGAGTGTCGGCTCATCTCCATCTCTCTCCATCTCTTTATCTCTCCATCTCAGTTTCGATGCTAAGTATGAGTGTGATTAATTGATGTTTTTTTCTCTCTCTCGCTGTCTCACTTTGTTGCTGAAGGCAACTTCATCAATCTAAATTTTCAACCCTAATTATAATTAAATCTTTATCATAATCACCATATACACAAACCCAGTTTCCCCCTGGAACAAGTGCTTTTTCTCATCCGTGGCTCCACTTTATCACAGTCTTGTTTGTCTTTTTCTCACCCTTTGATTTTTCTTCTTCCCTTTTTTAAATTTTTCCATCTGACCAAGACATTTGGATTAAACTTTGCACATCTTACACGACTTGACATTTGTGACATTCCATCAGAGGATTCAGAATCTTTGTTTTCTCATCTGAATTTTATTGATGTGGTTGGCTAAAGTGTCTCATAGTTTAAATCTCAGCAGATCTGTGTCAGCCCTTTAGCTTTTTTTAAACCCACCATTGCAACTCTCTCCCTCTCTTAATTACTCAGTCAATTAGATATGGAGAGATAATTAGTCCGCACAGTGTGATGATTATCTACAGATGGCTCTCTTTCCTCTCAACTCAACTCATTAGCATTGCAGCCTTTTAACCAATTGAAGATTTTATGCAAATATATTTTTACAACTGGCTGTTACTGATTATGAATCTGTATTTCAGATTCTCTCCCCCCCCCCAAATTACAGTTATACAAGCTAATAGGCCAATAGAATATAATGACTTTGTACTGTACGTCTCTTCTTCTCTACATCCCTGTCACATGAGCAGACCTCTAACAGGACTTGGCCCACTTATTCCCTGATGATGTAAACTCAGCAAATGTGTCGAGGAGTTGGAAGAATCTGAGGTTGAAGATGTTCAAAGGAGAACACAAGAAAAAACACATCAGCAGCAGCTATGAGACAGAAAGTGAAAAGAGGTTTTTGACAAGTTTTTGCCAAACTGCTGTGTAATTCAGACGCGTTGACAGTCCTTCAGAGCTGAATATGTGATTGATGATGATGGATGAGCACGGTGGACTGAGTTTTCATGTTTACTGTAAAAGATGACGGCATACAAGTGGGAATGAAAGTGGGGTGAGATGATGATGACGATATTGTTGGTCTGTGTGAGAAGAGGAGAGGGATACACACGTTAACTACAATGTCAGTAGATGCTTTTGGCTAAATCGTAAAAACTGCATGTTTTCGTTTTTTGCAGATAAAACCAAACTTGGTTAATACTGGGGATGAAACAGTTTGTGTATTCATGCTGAACTGTCATGTTACAGGGTTCACAGTTATATGATGCAGATACAGTATGAAGCTTGTAATTTGGAAGTTCGCAAAGCAAAAGTTCTGGCGGGACTTTTTTAGCTTTACGTTGTTTGCAATATTTGCTGATCTTAGCCCAAACTGCAGTGAGTACAAATTCAGTGTTGGAGCTGGAAGACCTGGTCAGCTACAACAACAACAACGACAGTCGGTCTGCATACACCCACCAGCCACTTCATTAGCTGAAGAGTGTGCCTAATAAAGCGGTCGTTGTGGTCTTCTGCTGCTGCTGTAGCTCATCTGCTTCAATGTTGGACGTGTTGTGCGTTCAGAGATGCTCTTCTGCAGACCTTGGTTGTAACAAGTGGTTATTAGAATTACTGATGACTTTCTACCATCTCCAACCAGTCTGCCCATTCTCCTCTGACCTCTGGCATCAACAAGGCATTTTGGCTCAATGGATATTTTCTCTTTTTCAGACAATTCTCTTTAAACCCTAGAGATGGTTGTTAGATCAGCAGTTTGGGAAAATACTCAGACCAACAACCATGCCACATTCAAAGTCACTTAAATCACCTTTCTTCCTCATTCTGATGCTCACTTTGAACTCCAGCAGCTCATATTCACCATGTCTACATGCCTGAATGCATTGAGTTGCTGCCATGTGATTGGCTGATAAGATATTTATGTTAACGAGCACTTGAACAGGTCTATATAAAAAAGTGGTCAGTGAGTCTACAGTCATGGATTTTTTTAAAAAGTATTTCTTGATAATGATTTTGGTTATTATCAAGAAAACCATGGACAATGGCTAGATATCAGCTCTTAAATTAAACTCTTATGAGCAATGTTTGTTTTTATCATTATATTTGTATTTGTTAACAAATGTACCTTTAGTTGTACCAGACATTAAATTAACAAGAAATTGAAAAAAATAATAATCTAATCATTTTTTCCATGACTGTATGTGAAGATGATGGAAACAAGAAGGAGAGAAAATAATAGACACTAAGATGGCAATAAAAAGGGATGAATATAAAGACAATGCAGAGATACAGAAGAAAAAGAAAGTGGGGACAGAGAAACACTAGGAGAGGCAGAGAATGACAGAGTTATGATGACAGTGGTGAAAGAAACGTGAGGCACAGCGCTCTAACTGCTGTGTTTAATACCAGATCTTGGGTGATTATTACTATAACATTGTAACCTACTTTATCTGGAGCTCAGGTGGCCTTAGGCACACACTCCTGCTTTCTGTTTCTGCCCCCCCTCCATCTCATTCACTGTCTCTGAAACACACACACACACACACACACACACACACACACACACACACACACACGCAGACAGAGTCTCAACAGAGAAGTGTGTCAGGCAGTCTCTTGTGGCCCATAACTGTTTCTCAGTATCATAAACAGCAATTCAGTGTTCATTTTCAAATTGGTCACAAAAGTGAAACCAGTCCCTCTGGAAGGCATTCACAAAAGCATTAAAGGAAAAGTACACCCAGAAATAAAACAATTTACGGGCAGCCAAGTCAGCACTTATTTCTGTACTGTATTAACTTTTATCACACTAAAGTGGTCAGGGCTATATTATCATAACGTGCATATAAAATTAAAATAAATAGTATTTTTATACCTTACAAAGTGCTTCACCATTACAAATAAAGTAATTTTAGCACAAATAAAACCAAAACGAAAGGAATTGATTACAAAGGAAACATCAAATTGCTCTCAAGAAACACATCAATGAATGTGTATGTCTCAAAGATCACAGCTAAGTCATTTCACTAAGAGAAAACAATTTGTTTCTATAAGTGTAAAGTCTTGAGAGTCTAGAGAGAAAATGGTCTCGAGATCAGATGAAAAAACTAAAGTTACACTCTCAATCATAACCAAGATGCCAAAATGAAGTTATCACTCAGTGGCCCTCATTTATCAAACGAACAGAAACGAGCACAGATCTGAGCGTATATTTCGTCTTATGGCAGAGTTCACGTATGATTTATCAAACGTTCGTATCTCGCTAATCACATCGGAAGAATGAATAGCTGTTGATAAAGATAAAGATAGCCTTGGTCCTGGTGGTTGCCTGGTTTACTGGGCCTGGTGGATGGTGGCTGCTGCTGTCAGGGCCTAGGCCTTTTTAATCAGATATTGATAAACTGATAAATGATATAGCCTAAACATGCTTTGTTTTGTCACCATTAAAAAACAAAACACGTCAGAGTTTTATCAGCTCCAGGCATCGATACAATAGTCTCAGATCAATTCTCTGACTCAGACGTGTGGACTTCATGATGACTCAAATTTGCCCACACAAGCCCAGACCAGACGTGAGATCTGATCGTACCTTCCACTCACCTCCAAATTGATAAATGCCGAGCCTTGTACAGAAATGATCGTACACCCACTTTACACTCACTTTACACTCACTTCTGTCGTACGCTCATTTGATAACCAGTCACAGTCTTGTAAATCACCCTAATTAATATTTTTAGCAATTAATCTCATGATTTTAAATAATGAGGAAAAAGGCCCATTTGTCTCCGCAACTCTAACCAGCCGTTTGCCAAATTTAGACGCTATGCTCTAACCGTAAATTCTTGGGCCATAACAGACAACTATTTTCTAAAAAAACTAATCTTAAGTGATAAGCCGACTTGAAGCATAACCTGTTTTCTTGTCTTCCTGAATACTGAGCAGCTCGCCCTGCTACTGTAGTGGAGGAGGTAATGGGCCAATTTGTGACAGATCCATAGTGATGACTGTTGACATGCGGGAGAGAGAGAGAGAGAGAGAGAAAGAAAGAGAGAGTTTTGGCAGATGAAGAGAGAAGATAATATTGCCATAGTACCAGGGATATTAGAGAAAGTCATCACTGTCCATCACCAGGCAAATGAAGACATGTTTAAGTGGAGATGAATAGCCTCATTGGTGGCGAAGGCTTGTTATGGTGGATCTGTTTAGAAAAGCATCTACAGGGGGTTCATATTTCAATAAATATTTGATGGGCGAGGACGGCTGTATAAGTGTGTGTGTGTGTGTGTGTGTGTGTGTTTGGTGGGGGGGAGTTTGCTTATTTATGTGTGGCTGTAAGCATTTGCATATCTATGAAGAGCCATTTGAAAAGGCTTTTAAATGAGGGAGAAGATCGCTTTCTCACTCCATCTCCCCACTGGGGAAATCTTATGTTCTTATTCTCTGCATCACTCTCTCCATCACATCTATTATCCTCTCCACTGCTGTTCTTTCATCCATCTCGCAATCCATCTCCGTGAAAGCTGAACGGGGCGGACGCGTTGTGTACGTTCAGCAGTATCCGAGCCAACTGAGCTGATCTGAGAAAAGTTATTTGTTGCCTTTATTATCAGTCAATATAAGTCAAACAGTTAGCGAAAGAAAGTATAAATGCATGGTAGCCAGAAATGTAGCCAACCACCGCTCCATTTGCACAAAAGTTCTCTGTGTGAATGGATTGTTGGTTGTCATATCACTCATCTTAGTGTGCAGTTTTTGGCTTTGACAGGTGCTCTGTCTGTGCTCCGCTCTGGCTCTGACCAAGCTTTTCTCTTTAGGCTTGAAATAGAGGTCTCCTGTATTGTAATCATTCATGGCCGTGGCCAGGGAACAGCGACATCATCATTAATCGCCTGCAGGGCATCCAGTGCCTGACTCAGCGCCTCAAGTCCACATGATCCAAATTCAAAAGATTGCCCTGACTATAGGCAGGAATGTACTTTAAACTTTAGAAAAAATGTCTGTATGGTTTTTTGTGCAAGAAAAGCAACCTTGCATAACTTTTATTTGTGTTATTTTTGTAACCTGCTCGCTCCTGTTTAGGGTCACTGAGGGCTGGAGCCTGCAAATATTTGGTGAAAGATTTCAGCTGAGCACAGGGTTTCAGTCACACATTCACTCCTGTAAACGGTGAACTGTTTTTATCTTGGACTGTGGAAGGAGACTTGTGCAAACATGTGAAGAACAAGCTAATTACATGCAGAAATCCAGGCCCATGTTAATGGCATAAAGCACTTATGTATACTGGTGCATCTCAATAAATTAGAATATCATAGAAAAGTTACTTTATGTCAGTAATTCAATTCAAAAAGTGGAAATAACACATTATATAGATCCATTACACACAGAATGAAACAGCTTTTATGCTGGGCCCTGGAAGTAATAACACTGAACTGTGAACTGCTTTAACCATATTTATTGTATAAATGTGTATTAACCTTTGTGAAAATTTTCAATAAAGTATATTTTCAAAGAAGTAATAAAAAAAGCAAACTAGATGCGCTGAACTTGAAGACAAGTCATCTGTTGGTGATGTTTCCGAAAAGTTACTCCTGTTATTTGTAGTTCAAGAGCACCTTGTCTAAAATGTTCAGTGCCCTTTATGGATATGTTGTAGGTTACAGAGGATTTAATGCATCATCCATAATCGATTCGATGAGGGTGGCTTTATTTTTATGCCCAATTAACTATTCTGATATTGAAGGTTGCTGAAGGATGCAAAGCAGAACTAAAGTGTTTTTGACAGGTGAGCAAAAATGAAAGATTGCTGACAGCTGTGAATAATGTAGTCTTCAATCGATACACAAGGCTGAGCCTGTAAATCTAATGCTTGTAATGAGGTCATGCATGTGTTACATTAGAATAGAGTTTGCAAAGGCATTTTCCATTGTTTTATGTTGAGGGCAGAACCCTATCTTCAGGGGCTTATAGTGAGTTATTGGATCTGGTGTTTTGAGGAAATCATTGTTGTTTCAGGAATAAAGCTAGGAAGAACAATCTGTACTGTAGCCCACGAGACTAGAGACACAATTATGTTTAGTTTTCTGCATTTCATTTGGATAAAAATAACATTTTCTGCGTGATGTTGTCCTGTTTTACTTGTTTTATGAGTTGTGACATAAGTTTATCACCCATTTTATTCAAGGTGTATGCAGTGTGGAACACTGAAGGTCCCTTTTTCTCTCTCCACAAAAAATTATGACGTGGATTTTAATTGAGATCAATTCTCAAGTTTCCTTTCTAAATAAGGTTCCCGAGCAAGTCTGAAAGTGCAGACCTAACATATTCAAAACTGTGCCACCTGTACTGCCTACAAGCTAAAGAATTGGAGCAGTGGTTTTAGCATTGCACCTGCCCAGAACTTAAAAAGCTGTTCTCGTGTGTGTCCGTGTGTCCTGTAACATCGGTTTAGTCATCAGTCCATAGACGCTCTCACAGGAAGCTGACATGACAGGACAATAACTGTTCCTCATGCTTGATTGCACATGGCGGGGATCTGTCAGTCCACAGCAGTGGAACCGACAGGAAGGACCTCTGCTGTATTACTGTAACCTGAGAGTGAAAGTATGCCTTTCCCATTGTTAAGTCAAGCATTTTTCAGCACATTGTTTTGTGTTTTTTGTTCACTCTCTCTGCTGTCTCCGGCATAACTTTTCTAGATACAGTAGGGATCTGTTTTTAGCAAAAAAAAAAAAAGGCTCTGTAAACTCCCCTGTATGCTCCCTGTCTAGCACCAAACAACAGATAGAAAAAGTTAGCAACTAGCTGACGAACACAGCTGAGTACGTAGCAGCTGCAGAGCAAACACTTCCCTCAGGAGTTGGTGGAGACCAAAACAGAACAAGAAGGAGAAGGATGGTGTTGGGTTAGGGTTATCAATCCAACAAGTTCTCCAACATAAATGGCAGAAGAGGTTGTGTGTCAGTACCACAAATTACGGCACGTAGGTAGGCACGTATCGCGGCTCGTGTTTCACAGCACATAATGCAATGGGGCACTCCTCGCGGGCTCGTGGTACAGTGGCGCATTCTAAAAGTAGCACACACGTACAGTCTGCAGTTGTAAAAAAGACTCCAGTTTCTGTGGATTTATGTTGTAAAACCATTGACTTTAGGTTTAGAGCAAAAAACTTCTGTTAAGGCGTAATCAAAGACAGTTTAAACAGTAAATAAATGTATGTAAATGCTTATGCAAGTTATGGTCAAAAACATGATTCACGTAACTTACGTAAAGAAAAATCATTTATTTTTGTTTTCACACAGGATGCGAACCCCACTCTCCTGGGTAAAAGTCTGCTGCTTGTTTGATCCATCCACCTCCCCAACCTCCAACTAAACATGGGAATCCACCCTTTTAAACTTAGCTTGGCTGTCAATCACTACTACGTCAGCCAGATGTAATATGTAAACATGTTGATTTTACTTAAACCCTCCCTTTCATATTTTACACATTACAGTAGTACAAGTGTCGAAGCTTGCATACAGAGTGCAGGATTAAAGTAATCATTTGATACCAGTCCTAAATTCGGGCTACCAGTTTCTACTCAACCCTATTATTGGTCTTCATGAGGTTGACAGAAACTTCACATGAATGTTAATGTCGGTCCCTGTCAGTTAGATGTGTAATGGACATAATGATAATAATACAAGCAAAAGACAGAAAAAAAACACACACTGGTATTAACTACAATAATCATTATTTATTTATTCATTCTAGAGGGGTTCCTTGGCTGAACAGGGTTAAACAGGGTGATTACCTGAGTCAGTGTCGTCAGCATGTCCTGGATTTTTTTAATGAGGTTGCAAAGGCACATTTGCATTTATAGGAGGACAGACTAAATAATGTGTATATTAAGGGACACATCTATATACTGAGGATACCAAATAATGTTCAGCAAAGAGTGTGCATGGTGTTAATTACACAGCTAATGAGGCTATTAGCAAGCTAATAACATGCAATCGATATCTGTAGTACACACACACACACACACACACACACACACGCACATGCACGCACACACACTTCATCTCCATCCAGGAGTACACAAGTTGTAACTTTCTCATTCATTAATATTTTTCACTACTGCAAGCACTGTCAATTAGTGTTTTCCATTATGTCCGTTCAGTGGTCTTCATTAGTCTCTTCCTTCTCGTCCTGTTTCTGTGTTTGTTCTCCTCCCGGCTGACTGCAAAGTCACATTAAAGGGCCGATAAGCATTTCATTCCACTCTGGCGATTCCTCCTATATACGTACACACACATTTATACATAATAGCAGGCTGATGATGCCAGAGCGTCTACCTAGAGGTCTGGGAAAGTGAAATTCAATTTCCTGTAGTGGAGAAAGAACTGTCAAGCTGTCATGTGATTAACTGAAGCAAAGCCACATCCAGCCTCTTGTTAAAATGAGACACCTGTTTGTTATTCACTTGGCATCAGCCTCCTTTATGTCATGGAGCAAACACGTTTTTAATCTTTGGAATTGAAATTGAAATGTCTGACAAAATATAACCTGTAACATGACTAAGTTAGAGTTGCTAATGTGTTAAAGACAAATAGCTGATTCTTTATCTTTTCAAACCATCCATGAACATAATCTAAAACCAGCATTGCAGAGTCTCTGTTTGAAATACAACAAGATTTTTGCATGTACATGAGATGTGATTCCCTTTTTTCTGTTTTTTTTTGTTTGTTTTAGGAACCTTGGGAAGTCGGGACTCAGAGTATCTTGCTTAGGACTGGGTGAGTAGACTCGGCTTCACTATCCATAATGCATTTCTCCTTCAGGTCTTACAAAGCAAACAACACCATTAACATGGACGAAACTAATAATATAACACCACAACAGAAAGCACCTTTTATTAAAAAAATCAGTTTCTATTGTGTTCTGTAGAATACTTGTAGTGATAGATGAGATTTAATTGAGTTAAGACTTCAGTTCAGTCTAAGCAACATCGACATTTAATTCACATATGGGCTGGGAATTAAACTATTTAGTTCAGTCTGTTTTCTTATTAAACCAACAAATCTACTGTGGTGGTATATTTTCCCCGACATGGTTCATACGTTCACACACACACACACACACACACACACACACACACACACACACACACAACGTCCAATCAGTTCAATTAGGTGGTATTCTTACAGAGTTTGTAGTATAGTCCTGCGTGTGTGTGTGCGCGCGCGTGTGTGTGTGTGTGTGTGTGTGTGTGTGTGTGTGTGGGTTGTTATAAATTCTTCACTTACAGGAGGGTCAAACTCACCTCCATTTCAGCTTCAATATATAGCATGAGAGTGGGTAGATGGTAACACACACACAGCGTACCTATATCTGTCACCATGGAGAGCTCTTTAACAACAACAGAGGTTGTGTGCGTGTGCATGTGTGTGTTTACTTGTTCCTGCTCTCTTGGACAGAGTTAGAAAGTTAAATAGAAGCTGGGAGGATAAACGCTACTGTACACCTTAGCGCTGGGCGATATATCGTTATAAAAAATATATGAGTATACTTTTCAATGTGATATTGAATTAGACCATATCACATATATCGATATAGTTCTCAATATGTTTCTTTCTTTATATATAAATGCTGCCCTTACTAGGTTTTGTCATATTTTTTATATTTATTCTTTTCTCTTATAAAAATATTTATTTCAGAAAAAGATTGGCCTATTTTATTTCATAGGCTATTTTTATTTAATAATTTTTTTTATTTAAATGTGCACTTCATGGAGCTTTGATTTTAAAAAAGGTACTCCTGTTGTTATACAGTATTTATGTTGACTTAAATAAACGCTTTCAATAAAACTACTTTTGACATATTTGGCTTTGACTTTGACTGAACATTTGCTCTCACTTTGCGATAAAAATATGGGGATATATATCATATATCGATATTCAGCCTAAATATATCGTGATGACTTTTGGTCCATACCGCCCAGCCCTAGTACACCTGTATCTGTATAAATTCACTCTATGAAGGCTTGCAGTATTATAAAGGTAATGTTTCTGCAAATGTACCTTTGTATACAATTTGCAAATTGTGATGAATCCATAATCATTGTTTTCACTATTAATTCACTTCACGGTCTCTACAATCTCTCAAAGTAGAATAATGACAGGATACAGAGCTTTAAACTGAACATCTCAGAAAACTTTTTGTGTGTGTTGGAATGTTTCTCTGAAAAGATGGTTTATTCATGACAGTCAGACCAAAACACACTTGAATTGCTGATTAACTCCTCAGAATCATGTTGGACACAGAGAAAGGAAACACAATCTGGTGAAATAAATCTGACGAGAAAGGCTGCTTTTACATTAAGTCATGTGTTACGACAATTCGGTAGAAAATTTGGTCACATTGTTTCCTGCAAGAAGTGGCACAAGACAAAGTCATTCCTTCTTTTGTTGTCAAGCTGAAATTAATCAAACTGCCTTTAAGAGCAGTAGGAAATGTCCCTCTGATGGCAAGTAATAAGTGTGAAATATAAAGTCTACTTGTGCTTCATTTGGGGGCTTAAAGTTCATGACATGAACATGACGACACACAAATTGACCATTTATATCAGTGATATTCCTACACTGCCACACAACCCTGAGCTAAAACTTCACCTCGCCTAATTTTGTGTGAATGTAGATGAACATTGATTGATTGAACATCACTCAACAGTGATGATTTTCTGAATAATTTAGTATTGTAACAATGTGTGAACTCATTCAGGAAAAGAAAAAGTTTTAAAATTGTAATTAGTTTGTTTCTCAAATCTTCAGGATAAGTAATCTCAGTTGTTGTGAAGCAACATGATTTTAGGTTCCTGGCAATCAGAATACAGAATGAAATTTGTGGTTAATTGTTGATTTAGACAGAGAGAAAATATAAACCATCACCATCTCCATTTCACAAAAATGTAAATATTTATTCATTCGTTTATTCCCAATCCAATTTCTCATGAACTGAAATGGCACACACACTTTCAATTAGCTGCTCTCTGATATCATTCATAAATAAATCATGTATCTTCTTGAGAGTCCACTCCACTTCTATGAAATCCCATGTAGTTGTTAGAGAAGGAAATAGGAGTCTGGCTCCACCAAGATTACTTAAATTATTTAAACCAGTCGAGTCCTTACAGATTTCTAAATTTTTACACGCATTTTTATAGAATTGTTTTCACTTTAATAGGATCACAACTGTGAAATGTAAAGAGGTACTGTTAGTTCAACACTGCCACACCTGCAGGATCCTCTGGATTAGCCCACGTGACGTTAGAAATTAGATATCAATACAACCACAGTGCTTTTATTTTGAAGGCACTACTACTTTACTATATCTGCCTGCATCATAGACTGTATATAAATAATGGACGTAGTCACCGTGACGTCACCCACTGGTTTGTGGACTGCTCGTTGGAAGCCTCGAGTTCAGCGTTACACTCGTCGCCATCTTGCGTCCCCATCTTGTTTCCGATACGCGGAGCAGACCATATTTGGACTGTGTGTCTTTTTGGTACTTTATATCAACTTTATATGAATTACGACACGCTCGTTACTATTTACCATTTGTTTTTCATTTTACGGTTCCACCTGTTATTTCTTGTCACTACCTTTCAAAATTAAAGAACCCGTTTCACACTGGACGGCACCTTTCAAAATAAAAGCATCACAACATTGTAAAATACCTAAAAAATTTTCAAACATGAAAAACAAGCTGTATAATACAAAAACACCAATAGGAACCTTGCTAAAGGATAATTACAGTTGTGTTTAAAATAAATGGAAAAGTGATATAGTGATTGGAGTCTTTTACTTTAGATTACTGTATTTTATAAAGTGATTAAATTAATATTGAGCAGAATTTAGTTCAGAGTTTTGGTTCGGCCCCAGCAACCTTCATGGTATTAGTCATGTGGCATTGTGGCCCCTTGGGAAAATGAATTGCCCACCCCTGCTTTGTTTGTTGTACTTCTGCTGACTAAGCCTGCATGGATTTTCAACTTGGCCGACCATGACGTTGTTTTCTTGGTTACAGTTGTCATCAGCTGCAGCTCCTCCTTTACCAGTTAACTCAACTAAATCACCACTTTTGGCACAAGATACCTGCTGTTCTAACGTTGTGATTCATGCATAAATAACACAGTGGTTGATTCCTGTTTTTAATACAACTTGGACAGGCCTGACCTGATTGGCATTTTAAAGTCCCCTGCCACTCAAAAATGTGTTTTGCTTATTAATATTTGACCTTCACACAATGTATGTGCATATGAGAGTGACACTGCTGTTTAACATTCATCTGCTGAAGTGGGAACGTTCGCTTGTTTTATTTAACGAGGTAGAAGGAGTAGATGCACTTTCAGAAGTTTGAAGTGGTTGTTTGAAACTATAATTGTAATTCAATGCAGTGATTTGCCCAGTAGCACTTTAATCAAATCAAAATCAAAAAATCAAAATTACTTAATATATCCCCGAGGGTAAATTCAGTTAGTCTGGTAACTTTGGAAGTCTACTCCTTTGCTCCTACAGTCTGATGGCTGTAGGAGCAAAGGATCTTTTGAATCTCTCCGTCCTGCAACAGAAAGAGAGAGGAGCCGTCCACTGCTGTTTTTTTGGTCCATAAAGGTTTTGTGTAGCGGCTGATCTGGGTATTTCAGGATGGACTCCAACATCTTGACAGGTCATCTCTCCACCACCTCCTCCAGTGTGTCCAACCTGGCTCCAAGCCTTCATCTCTGTGTCTGATGCTGCCTCCCCAGTAGACTGCAGCATAAAACAACACACTACCACCACAGACTGATGAAACATCTGCAGCATCTTACTACAGAGGTCAAGAGATCTGAGCTTCCTTAAGAAAAAGAGGCGGCTCTGTAGAGTGTCTGTCTTTAGGGACCAGTCCAACTTATTATCCAGCTATACACCTAGATACTTATAATTAGTATTAGCTGAAGGGGGGGCTTGAACCTGCAGAAATCTATGATCCTTTTTTCTTTGAGGTGTTCAGTAGAAGATAGTTCTTGTGACTCCAGTCACTGAAGGCTTTTATCAGATCCCTATATTCAGATTCCTGTCCATTTATATGAGTTTATTCTTATCTTTCAGCGCCAGGTCACTAAGAGCCTGTTCATAAAAGAGTATTTACATCAGTGAGGGTGAACCGAACGGATTTTCCCTGCTGTCATTGGTAGATTACATACAAAGAAGCCTTTTGGTGCCATGAAGAACTTTTGTTTTTTCAGGGTGTAATGTCTGGCTCTCAGGCCGGCTCTAAGCGCTGTTGCCCCAGGTGGCTCGCGGTAGACTGAGAGGTCTGACTCAAACTGGCTGAGCTGCGCAGTGCAGAAAAGGTCAGCAGAATGCCAGCTGCCTGCCACATGCTGCGCCTGGGGCGGACATGATGCTGGCAGGGGAGAGCAGGAAGCGAGGGGGCACAGAGCAGGATGCTAAATGGTGTTTTACTGTTTAACTTGAAGGAACAGTGGCGAGACAGACGAGAACGGAGTGTGTGCACATGTGCATATATACAGTACCTTACTGAGTGCAGCAGGCGTAAAATGAATAACGCACACATTCAATCATGTTAAATAGTGATTGAGTCATTTGTCTCCATTTGTCGCTGGTTGTGTGAACCGCAGCCAGGAGGAGATGTAACTGTCGCCCAAGTCACACAAGAGCCATTCTGCAAATGCATGATGATGCCCCGAGAGAAGCGTCGTCTCACCAGCACTGGCTTCATTTACATAATGGTTTATAATCGGTCAGAGACCTCTTTTTCACACAAATTCATCATTCCTTGCTGTTCAGACTTCCTGCACGCTATTTATACACTTCATAGAAGGGAAGAAGCTGTTTCAGAGCTGTAACCAAGTCAAGTTTGTATATCAAAACATGAGATTCAAACAGATAGTTTTGTTTGTCCAAATTCCTAAAAATGTATTTTGGAGCGGTATTATCTTAGCTGGCTGCATTTTCAGCAGCACTGTGACTTCAGACCCAAGGCTGCTTTTAAAACTCTGAAACTTGGCCAGAAACCAGGATGTGTTTTACATGAAAACCCCAAAAGTTATGTAACAGTAAAGTAGCAGACTAACCTTGATATGGAGTGGCTGGCTTACATCTACTCCACTTTGTTGCTACGAGGGAAAGTGATTAATGATTGCTGCAGGATTTAGGATGCAGTGCTGAAGTGCAGTCCTGCTGAAACTCTGACTTTTATTGAAGGCATGTATGTGAGTCATTGTGTGTATAGGTAGTAATGTAAATTGAATCTTATATGTATGTTTTTTCCAGTTTTTTTTTTAAAGTTTGCAAAAAGTTACAGTTCTGTGTATGAAACGAACCCTTATGTTTAATTAGCTGCACAATGTGAAAACATAGAAGGCAGCCGTCAGCTGACTAACCTTTTATAAAACTCTACTTGAAGGAATTATCATATTCATAGTTATAGCTTTCTTCTATCAACTTTTCTCTGTTTATTTAAAATTCAAATTGAGTTTGAGCACAAGATCTTTCTTTCTTTTCTGTCAATTATAATGTTCAGCGTACCGGATAATTTTCTACTCTAGATTTATTCTGCATCCCTTTTTAAAAAGAGAGAAATAAAATCACACTCACCACCATATTTAACTCACATATTTATACACACAATAAATGAGGAATTAATCGCAGTATTAATTCAAGATTCTGGGAGGATTTAAAGCGGTTTTCTTATTGATGCTGATTCTTTGTGTTGGGTTCATTTGCTGTGTGCTAATGTACGTATGAGAGAATGTGAACAGGCAGATAAATTAGTATTCCTCGCACAGCCTCATTATCCCAGGGACAAGACGGAGGGAGGGGTGATGGGATGTGAACAGGAAAAATTAAGAGCAAAGATGTGACTCCTGTCCCGACCGTCTCCACCTCTTACACTCTTTCTCTCTCCCCTCCATTGTTGTCAAAACTTCTTCAAGATGAATAAATTCTTCTCTTTTTTTCAGACTTACACTCTTTGCACTTTTTCTCCCATGTTTCCCAACTCTTTCTCCACTGTGTTTTTTTCTCTCTATCCCTCTGAGGATTGTTCTCTCAGGGCCCAGCTGCTGGTGAACAGTTTGTTATTTGGTTAAAGAGGTTGAATAGAGGTTAACTCTGTGCTCAGGCTCACACACACACACACACACACACACACACACACACAGTTTGTTGTCCAGTAGGCCAAAAAAAGACTTTTGACATTTACAGATGATATACATGTGACAATGGTGATTTATTATTGACAGATAAAGTCTATATCCTCTCAAAACTCTTCCAAACATATCACAATGAAAATGAATAAACAATTAACAGAGGATTGTGCCTGAAAACATAATAATTCCAACTTTATGGGAAACTGTGTATATCTATATATATAATTAGTTATTTTTAAAAAAATCATATAGCAGAAAATAATAAGTGTTTATTAACTATACAGCAGCCTTGTATAATAGCACAGTAATATAATTATAAGTACCTCTCTGTCTATTTGTCTGGCAGCAGTCCAGATTGAGAAACTTTTCACATATTTACTGTGAAAATGACTCTACTAGGACAGTACCTGTTCAATACGTGTCTGTTATGGATGGGCCGATTGCTGCTTGCAGCTTTCCTGAAAATCGCTGATCCAAACAACTTCGACACTGCGCTTCTTTTGGTCCTGAGCAATACGCCTGTTATGACATAGCTGTGTCTCCTACTAATGTTAGAGTACACATGCTAACAACCATGGAAGGATTACTGATGGAGCACCTGGACCAGAGCTTTTGTTTAAAGTGACACTTTCTTTTGTTTGAAGTGACTTTCCGAAGTGACTTTTTACAGTGACATTTTAACCACAAAGTAACACAAACGACTGCTAAGAAATCCAAACTGCAAAAAGATGCAAACAGAGAGAAGAGACACAAGAAAGGCCTCCACAGTGTGTAAATCAAACACTGACTTGGTGTTTAAAGATTAGACAGCTTAATGTAGACCTGGTTTGAGTCTGAGTGGCTTAGAGGAGGGTTACTGGGCCTTTGACATGTTACTGTAGTGCCCAGGGTCACATAGTCTCATCATCCGACCAAGCTAACAGCTAGCTAACATTTCAGTTCATTTAAAGGTTGAAATGTTTGAGTCTGCTGCAATGGAACATCTCCAGTTTCACTTCTCTGGGTGCTCTGGGTGCTCAGCAATAAGCCCGGCAAGTGTGACTTTCATCGGATGAATGACAGATAGGTTCCTGCTAAAATTCAATCTCTTGTTTATTATCATAACAGCCATATTTTCAGAAATATTTCCACTCCACTAACATTGGAAATATAATACATTCCAGCAGAATATAATTTAATCAGTTCAATTTCCATGAATCTGAAATGGTCACATTCTGTGTAAAGATGTCTCTCTTTCTCCAGTGTAAAACACTATCAACATTTAATGGAAACTGAATTGATTTATAAAAAAACTGATTATCTCAGGAGAGAGGCCTGGGCGGCGGATTAATTGATAATTGAAGTGACGTAGTGAAGTCATTGTGAGCTCTCAGCTGTCGGTCTGCTGCAGGAGATAACTCACTATCTCTTCATTTACTGATAAAGGACTGACTAAGGGGTCTAACAGTGGTCAGTGATTCAATATTTTTGATGCGGAGTGAAAATATCAATACATACACTGTAAAAAAATCTGTTTAATTTTCGCTAAAATGCCAGCAGCTGTGGTTGCCAGAACTTCACCGTAAAAAATACGGTGAGTGGGTTTTCTACTTTAAATTTAAATGTAAATATCAGCAAAAACTGTAATAATCCCATTGTTTTCAGGGTAATTGTGTCCTTGTGCAATTATGGCATTTCTCCTTTAATTTTACATAAAAATGTGTGTTTCATTCAATTTTTTCATTTTACGCCCTATTTCTGATGCAATTTGACACAGTTGCACTGTAATTTCTACAATTGTTTTACAGTGTATCTTTAAAACATCCCTTTATTTTGATGTTTTTGATAGTTTTTAATTTTAATGTCTATAAAAGCAGTATGAAAATGTTCAAATCATATTTTAATTGCTTTTTGTGCTGTAATTGCAGCTCATAATATTGGATCCAAACAGTCGAGATAAAGTTGTGTTATATTGTGATCAAATTTGTTATTTACATCCCTAAGACTGACCACAGGGAGGTCTGCTGTGGCCTCACTGTGCTGTCAACACACACACACACACACACACACACACACACATACACACACACACACTGGTTCCAATGACTCTAATTGGTTGGAAAAAACAACAACTAGTGTTTGTGTGTGTTCAAATGTGCAAACCCATTTTAATTGGCTGACAAAACAGAAAAAAGTCGATGCAGAAGTTCACAATCAGCATTATCTGGACCATCAGCAATTCTGTGTGAACCCACAACTTCCTTCCACATTCGCCACATGCTGTCCAGGTCCGTTCTCGTGCCTGAATGGTTGCTGCACTGCTGCAGCTATAGATTGATGAATTCTAAAATGCTTCTCCCAGAAAACCCTGCAGTGTAGAAAAGACAAGGTAAAAGGATGGACCTTGGTGTGTTGTCACTCTTGTGCTTTTGCAGCAGAGATACAGAGTACTATATTCTCTTTGTGTCTACTTCTGCAGCACTTGCCTCCCTCTCATCTGTTCTCTACTTTCTCTTGAACTTTAACATCATCTGTTAAAATCTGAGGCTGTGTGGCTCAGCATCTAAATGCCATTACATGTCCTTGCAGTACAAAGGAGAGCAGACAACCATAGCCATGTATCACTTTTCACTTCACTGTCTTTACTCTAATTAAAGTGAAAATCCAAGTTGATCTAATGTGTGCCTTGACACATAGCTGCCTGCAGCTAAAGTAGAAAGTCATAGACGGATGCGTCAAAGAAGCTATGACTTTTACTTTGACTTTAAGCATGCTGAAAAGTGACGTAGGCTACATAACTTTAGTTAATCCATGATCTTTAACCACGTGTTCATTGTGTTTAAAACTGCGTCATAGTTTGACTAGTAGAGCTACACAGTGACACCAAGAGGTCCTGCTCATGTCTCTGTATGTGATGGGCATGGTGAAATGTAACTCAAGTACTGTACTTGAGTATTTCCACATATGTAACTTAAAACTTCTACTCCACTTCATTTAAGGGGCAAATTTTGAACTTTTCACTGCATTACATTTAGCTAACAGCTTTAGTTACTTTTCAGGTTGAGCTTTAACATAAAAAAACATGATCAATTCAAAATGAAACCAAATAAAAGTATATTAAGTAGTTAAAATGAGCCCTAACTGGATGACAGTAAAATGATGCTTGCATAAATGCATCAAAAATAATATTCAAATAATATATTTGGACTATATATCACAATCTTGCATGAATTGTACTTTTACTTACAATACTTCAAGTACATTTTGATGCTGAAACTTTTGTACTTTTACTGAAGTAAGTTTTGAGTGCAGGACTTTTACTTGTAGTGGAGTCATTCCCCAGTGTGCTCTTAGTACTTTTACTGCAGTAAAGGATCTGAATACTTCTTCCATCACTGGGGATGGGTTAAAATGACAATGCTTTGTGATTTTCAGTCCGGCTGTGATGACATCAGTTCATCATAGGTAACAATGTGCAGCGTGTGGACACGACTAGCTGTAAACTATGTTGCAACTCAATGCAAAAGCCTCTCAACAAATCCTGACGCTTATTATCAGTTTCCGTTGACACGTCCTTCGAAAGATGTCGATGAAACTTTGATCATTTGTGAGGCTGCACTTTGTGGTGCTGTTTTCAAAAGCACTCTATTATGTCAACCGGGTGAGAAAATAACAGAAACATATTTCTGTGCTTCTTGTTTTGTTGCTTTTTGTAATGTTTTGTCCACCCAGGTAGGCCGCGGCTGAAAGAGTAGACAAGACAGAAACAGGAGGAGATATAGGAGTGTAGATGAAGGCGATGTGGAATTGTTTAGAAGAAATCAATATAACTTGAGGAGGCAGTGGAGGAGACAAGGGTGTGCAGCAGAACTGAAAATAGGTGCAAAATAGGATGAGACGCTTTTTCTCTGTGTTTGTCTTCTGAAACACAAAGTGCCATGAAGGACCTTCAAACTCTAACCAGCTAAGGCCGTTTGCTCTGATCCTTTCAAAACAAAAAAGAGTCCTGTTAGAAAACTTTATGGGATTTAAAGGAGTTTCTGCACAACAAAACACATTTCAGATGCTTCAACTACAATGATAGTGGGGACACATAGGCTTCTGCATAACTAAAATCTCCTCTCTCAGTTTTCCCCATGTTTCCCGCCTGATTTCATGCTGTCAGCAAACAGATGCAGAAACAATTATTAAATAAATGATTAATTCATTGAGATATATAATTCATTAATGATTTATTTTTAGCTCCCTAAAAAGTTTAAAAAGTACCGGTACAACTTTAAACTGTCTCCTCCTGTCTTTCATTTGGTTAAGCATACTTTGCAGGCACAACTAGCTCAGAGATGTACTGTGCCTTTTTATTGGAGCTGGAAATTAATCCAAGAAAAAAAATATGACTCAGCCTTTCTATCTGTAGGCAGACGAGCTGAAAAATGCTGAAAAGAGAGTTAGGAGGTCAGTTAAACTGAGACACCAGAGAGAAATGTTTCATCTAAATGTGTGCCATCTATCATGCTGCCAGCACACAGACTGGATTCAACACTGAAGAATCAGGTTAAAAGGATTCACACAAGGATGAAAAAAATAAATGACACCTTGCCAAATCTACAACTCTATCTCATCATTCTCTCACTCCTCATTCCCTCATTTTATTTTACCTTCACTGCTTCTCTCCTACTTCTCTGGCTTGTATAGTTGGGCTCATGACAGTTTTGTCTTGTTTCTTCAGACCTTTCAGTTGACGTGCTTGGCATCTGTGGGTGCAGGTCAGAAACATCACTATAATGTGAAAATAAGAAAGTATAGAAATGTAGCAAAGACAGATATCAAGTGAGTGAAAAGCTTGAGGACAGTGAACATGGATGCATTACAGAATGGGCCTAAAGTACCTGGCCTTCACCTGCACAGTGTCACTTGAAGAGACACATACCGACCTTAAAGATTCAACGACTACAGAGAGGCTCAGAGCAACTGTAAAGTCGTACAGTAAATAAAAAAAGGGGCAAAGCAACAACAAAGATATACCAAAAGATACAAAATGACACAGACATTGCTTGCTTTACATACAAAGAGATGTAAAGCAACAGCAAAAGATACAGAATGCCTAAAAAAAGAGACACAAAGATACACAAAAGAGACACAAAACAACCATGAAGATACACAAAAGACAACAAAAGATACAAAATGACCACAGAGAGACACAAAAGGACTACAAAGAGAAACAGTATGACTACAAAGAGACACAAAACAACCATGAAGATACACAAAAGACAACAAAAAGATACAAAATGACCACGGAGAGACACAAAAGGACTATAAAGAGTAACATTATTACTACAAATAGATGCAAAATCATTTAAAAGAGGCTCAGAACAACTCAAAGAGACAGAAAATGGCCACAAACAGAAAATCACAAAACATAAATAACAACCAAAGACACACAAAACAACGACACCTACAAAAAAGACAAACCACCAGAGTCTGTGTTGCCTATATGTAGGTAAGCTGGTCGGCCTTTTCATTGTGTTAAAATTCCACTTTCAAGTGGACAGTCAAGTGATTATAAATGTGAGTCAAGACAAACAACAACTTCCTGATAGATCTTTGTACAGATTATATAAATGTTACAGACTCACTCAGCCACTTTGTCAGGAGTTGCTTTGAGGTCGTCTTTTGACTTCAGCTTTTAGAAATGAAACTCCAAGGTCATTAGATTTACTGTTGTTGCATAGCAACATAAAATTCCACTTCTGGCACCTTCCATCAGCAGCTGCCCCTAAAATAAATAAAAAGAGCTATTTGTCATTCATTCAAACTCTGTAGAATCTATAAGAGCAGAGGCCTTGACATTAAATCTCTGCAGGGAGTTGATCCCGTGCTGAGCCTCCCGCTCACAAACAAAGCTCAGAGCTAAACTGGACATTGTTAGCTGTGATTATAATTTCACCACAGAGCTTAAAGGGCTTCTTATACAAGGACACATACAAAGGCAAACTCTGCATGCATGTGTGTATGAGAGTTAGCACACAAACATCATGCACAAACTGTATAATGAGGGAAATCTCTAATGACTGTAGTGCAGGTGAGGTTGAGGCTAAAGGAGGTTGCCATCGTTACTTGTCTTAACAATGTCTAAAAGCAACTTTTCCCACCAGTGGTTATGGCTATTTCACCCAACATCTCTGATTAGGATTCTGCTGATGCTGCATGTTGAGAACTGCAGCTTTCTGCTCCTTATTAAGTTTAGATAATGTCATTATGCACCAACAAATCCAATTTATCCGCAGGGTGTCATCTGTAAGTTAAACCTCGGCGGAGTTGATGCTATTGCAATGTATGGAGTAATGAGCTCCACTGTATCATAATATCCTGTCTGTTGAAATGAGCAGCTGGTTAAGTGCCGTTTCATCTTCGCCCATCTCGCATCAACTGTTTCCTACCAGTCGAGCAGTGGAGGTCAACGGAGTCAAAGGAAGAATTGTCTTTTCATTTGGTGTGAAATTGTGGGCACTGGGGCACAGGGTGAGTGTAAAGAATTGAGATGAAACAGAGAGCAGAAGGAGCAGTATTATTGCCTGAAGGAAATTAATAAATATCCCAAAAATAATACATAGAGAATACATAATTAGCTGGAAGAGTTGCATTGTTCTCCTCTTCACTATTCTAATGGAAGGCGGGCTGAAAGGCTTAAGTAATGTTTATGCCCAGTGTGACAGGGCTCTCGATTCAAATTTAAACAATAGATAAAGATTACTTACAGCATTAGGGCCAATATTGCTAACTGATATCAGGATTTTTACGGTCATATTTATGTCATCAAGTATTCTGGGTATAAAACTTTTTCTTCCAATGTACACTCGCCAGCCCTGTATCAGCAAGCAGGGTGTATCTAATAAAGTGGCAGTGTGGCCTTCTGCTGCTGCTGTAGCCCATCTGCTTCAAGGTTGGACCTCTGGCATCAACAAGGCATTTTGGCTCACTGCATGTTTTCAGTTTTCGCAGATAAAACCAAACATGGTTAATACTGGGGATTGAACGGTTTGTGTATTCATGCTGAACTGTCATGTTACAGGGGTCACTGTTCAATGATGTAGAGACAGTATGGAGCTTGTAATCTGGAACCGAAGTTCGCAAGCAAAAGTTCTGGCAGAACATCTTTAGCTTTACACCATTTCAATCTGTGGTAAGCACAAATTCAGTGGTGGAGCTGGAAGACCTGGGGCCTCATGTGTCAACGCTGCGTACGGACAAAAACATTGCGTAGCTGTTTTTCCCGTACACGCCATGCATGAAAAGTGAGAATGTGCGGAACGCTGCGTCTTTTATGCTCTATTTAAAATGTGTTTAATATCAAAACTTAAACTTCACACAACTGGCTTTGTGTTTACAGTTCATAGCCCTCGGACAATGGAGGAAAAATGCCGTTCTCCACCCTCAATAACCTGTTCTAAATATGAGGGGATCGATTATTTTTTTCCATCCATTATAATATTTTATATTTCACCTGCGTACTGCTGCTTACTTGTGCAATAATAGTATGTTGATATCTATATTGTATATTTTTCTTCAGTCTATATATTTTGCTAATTCCACTATTGTTATAGACATATATACCGAATTTCCCTCCAGGGATCAATAAAGTACTTCTGATTCTGATTAATATAGAGCGCCTGCCTTAATCACTGTGTCAAAGTCCCGATCACCGATTGTTTCCCCTTTGGTTTAACAAGGAGATGTTAACGCTGCAGGTGTACAGCGATCCATAACGCACAGATCCCAGCTCAGTTCCACACTGATTGGGATGTATCACTGAAAGGTGCAGAACCTGGCATACGCACAGTTTGATACATGTGGAGGTGAGTTTGTACATACTTTTCTAGGTTTGGGAGTACGCCATCTTTCAGTATGAAAGCTGCGTATTCTTTGATACATGAGGCCCCAGGTCAGCTACAACAACAATAGTCGGTCTACAGACCCTCACCGGCCACTTCATTAGCTGAAGAGTGTGGCCAGTGTGGTCTTCTGCTGCTGCTGTAGCTCATCTGCTTCAGGTTGGGCGTGTTGTGCGTTCAGAGATGCTCTTCTGCAGACCTTGGTTGTAACGAGTGGTTATTAGAGTTACTGATGACTTTTTTTTATCATCTCCAACCAATCTGCCCATTCTCCTCTGACCTCTGGCATCAACAAGGCATTTTAGCTCACTGGATATTTTCTCTTTTTCTGACCATTCTCTGTAAACCCTAGAGATGGTTGTAAGTAAATCTGCAGTTTCTGACACCAACAACCATGCCATGTTCAAAGTCACATTAAATTACCTTTCTTCCTCATTCTGATGCTCCCTTTGAACTTCAGCAGCTCGTCTTCACCGTGTCTACATGCCTGAATGCATTGAGTTGCTGCCATGTTATGATTAGATATTTGCATTAACGAGCAGTTGAACAGGCGTACATAATGAAATGGCTGGCGAGTGTATTCATGCAGGTGTATTTCAGTTAATTTTGTCAGTTATTAATCTTGCTTGGATCAAGTTTGACTTCAGACATTTGTAGAACAATAACAGTATAAGTTCATAGAACTACTTAATTGATGATGATGAATTTAAAGCAGTACTGATAATGATAATAACAATAGAAAATGCCAAATGTTCTTAGGACAGTTAAAGTGGCAGTCGTAATACAAATATTCACAGAAGTTGAATTAGCAACTTGGGGGGAAAACGTTGAAGATTTTAGGCACATCTTTGTTGATGAAAATCGCCACATTTTCCTTGAAGTGCAAGCACAGAGTTTTATTATCAGTTATTCTATATCTTATTATGTAGGTTTAATGGCTGATGTATTGTTATCAGATTTTCTTTCAAACTTCCAGTACCTGTCAGGCTTTAATATATTGTATAGATAAAGTCTGATATACTGTAACTGCAATACCATGAAAAGGTCATAAAATGTAAAATAGCAATGTACTTAATTTTCATGTGGAGAACAATGTCATTGGTCCTCCCTTGCCAAATTTCACTGCAACACTGGCCTCCTCACATCTTGTCAGGCAGCCACACAGACACACATGAGCCACGCAGCGTTTACAGGTTTGCACCACACTTTTTTTCTGACACAAAAAGGTCTTCCTCCCTCTCACTGTCTGGGACAGTTTTAGAAAGCTAAAAGCTGTTTTGACATAATCTGAATGGAAAGCATTTCCTGCCACAACAAAGCTGCATAATTCAGAGCGGGAGTGTGAGGAGGATTTAGTGTCTCCTCTGGTCGGGGTGGCTTAGCCTTTTGTCTGGCGAATCAACATTGTTTGCAGAGCAATCAGGAGCATGTAGTCATATATTTGCACGTGCACATTAGCATACAAGGTGAGGACCATAAGGTCTTCCAAATATGCACGACGGTCCAAAACACAAACACCTGTGAAGACAGAAAGTGCAAACAGGCGCTCACTCAAGATGATCCTTCAGTATTGAGCTGCAGCTCCAAACAGGACAGATTTTTCTTGTGGTAACTTGACAGCCTCCCTTGACTAGTAACACAGCCCCGGGATTAATAGTGTTTACATCAGGATGTCAAACACACACACACACACACACACGCACACACACACACACACACACACACACACACACGTAGTAATGTTTTCTAATGATGAAATCTCTCTCTGTTCCTTGCAGGTACATGGGTGACATTTGGAGGACAGATAACAGACGAGGTAAGAAACATTTTTGGATTATCTTACATCTACATTTAATCTTAATGGACTTGATTGATTGATTTTGGTGTGTTGTATAAGTGATGAGTATGAATATGAGTGAGTGAATCTATTTGATATAAACCTGTGTGCCTGATGCCATGTCAGCCAGTGTTCTGTGCTGAAAACACTGCGGTAGGTGTTTGGTATCATCATAAATAAAAATACTCTGCTATGATCAAATTTAGTTTAACATGGTTTTCTTACTGCCGCCATAGAATGTAGGGAAGTGTAAAGAGATCTCCCCCTTCAGTGTGAAATCACCTTAATGGACCATAAACAACACAGGATATGTAATTTGATATATAAGATGCTCGTTGTGCAGTTGACTTTGTAAGAACTTTAGCTGTTGAAAACATCTGGTTTCAGGCCCACTGTCTTTGTACCGTTTGATTTGGACTTTATATAAAATTGTCTTGCTTGATGATGGAGTTTAAGTAAGGCACTAGGCATGATTCCACTGAGTACTTTCTGAGTACTTTTTGGAAAGTGTTTTGGCTACGCCCACTAGTTAGTTCCCTTTGACCTCTGCTTCCATACAGGTACTTTTGTAGCGGCTAACCAACAGTTCGAATGTGACAATAGACAATATTTAACGACTCTAGCGACTATTTTCAAAAGCGCATCGAGCAACAAATATAGCAACTTTTTCTGGTGTTATTGGAGACTCGTTCATTGTTACTACTCTTCTTAACGAGTCGCGCCGTCCCAAAGCACTCACAAGTGGCCCAGTCCTCCCGCAGCCTCTCCCAGCTGCTGCAGTCAGCAGAGCAGGAGCAGTTAAGTCCTCAGTGTCCAGTTTGCACCAGTCTGCAAATGAAACACGCATGCCGAAATCGCCGACTCAACCATATCCAATCAGCGTCGACTAGTTGATAGCGGCTTAGAAAAGTAGCTACCCGAGGCAGGTACTTTCTGAGCCGCTAACCGGTGAAGTTGGGCGATCTTGGGCCGATCCTCTCTCCCAAGCCACACCCATAGCTGCTCACTAGAGGGAAAAGTACCTAATGGAAAGGCGCCTACTGTTTTCGTGATGAAAGTCCAACACTTTTGACAGACAGTCCCAAGAGACAAATGTCACTCTAACACTGATGAACAAGCAATACCTCAGAAATGTCACTCCAGAAACCTTACACTAATGACCATTTATGGCAAAAACGTGGCTGCATTCAAATTCAGAAGTGACTGACCTTTGAAAATGGAGCCTGCAGGCCAAAAAAAGTTGGCTGAACATTTGGGGATCCGTGTCCAACCATAGCCAGTTAGATTGTTGTGTCCACTCTGTATGCAAGCTGCAATTTTTAGTTTGACTCAACAAAAAAAAAACAAATAAACAATAAGGAATGATTAGTTCAGCCACGTTTTTAGTCGTCTGTCTCCCAGTCCTATGTCAGGGAACATACACACACAGCTGTTGTCAGGCGACCTTGATCAGACCATTGGCTGGCTGACAAAGTTGTAATAGCTACTGTCTGGATCTTAATTTTTTTTCTTGCTCCCTCACATGTTCTAATGAAAGCAGCTGGACAACCTTCAGAAAAGACTTTAGGTGTGATGATTCAGATGATGATGACTGACTCAAATAGGACAGAAAAAGGGCGCACTGCGGGTCAACACATTGTGTCTACGTGTTCATACTTAAATTCCCTTTTACACTCATGTTAATGAACTCTAACATGCGCTGATGTTGCTGCTGGGGTCTTGGCCATGGTCATCACACACACAGATACACACATGTATGCGCACACTTAGAGTGACACTTAGGGGAAGAGAACAAAGCTCACTCCAGGGGACACAGAAACACTAAGCTTATGTAACACTATTATTTTTTGCACCTTAAGGCTTAGTGCCATCATCTCACATGGTATGCTCGAAGCTTTGTGCCCCTCTACTTTCCATTATTGTGAATGTCCCCACTTCAATGACACTGGTATCAGTCAGACACAGTCAACAGGCTGAACAGCAGAGATTCACACGGGAAAGGCTGTTTGACTCAGATAAAATCTGTTTTTAAATATTAGGTTGTTGACTCAGTTCTGGAGCCAATGTTCAAACTCTCAGTAGCTCTCAAACTCTCAACTCAACAGTACATTTTTGCCATCGACAATAAGCAGTAAACAATGCTAGTGCTGTAGACAGAGAGTCTCCATGGAGTGACCATAAAGCAGCCTCCATCATCACACAAAATGCTGTGGGGTTAAAAAGTCCTCTGCTGCCCTGAGTGCCCCCTGTTCAATGTCATTGTAATCAAAAGCACCAAAAATATACAACATGTCCTCAGCAGAGTCCAGTGTCCCTGTCCTCATTAAGAAATGCACAACAACTCTGGCACACAAACACACTTACGACTTTAATCTGTGTCAGTGCTGCAGAAATAGGCACAAACACACATTCAAACACTGAACAAAAGTCTAATCTTTTTCCTTACTTAATTGTATCATGTACAGTATAACCGTGCATTAAAGAAAGCTTATTAAATCCAACCAATGGATGTATTAATATATAATACTAATAGCCAGAAAGACCTTTCATATGGACAGTCAGACATATACATCAGCACATTAATTATTTTCAAAAAAGACAAAAACCACTTCAAGCGAGTGTAAAAACTTTTATGCGCATTTTCGAAAGTTGTTTTGAATTTTGGAGTTTCCATCATGCTTTTCTTCAAAATAGGCATCGAAATTTGTTGATGGAAACGGAGCTACTGTTACCTTTATATCTGCTCAGTCTGGCCATTCTCCTCTGACCTCTGGCATCAACAGGGCATTTTCACTTAACTCACCTTTCTTCCCTATTCTGATGCTTGGTTTGAACAGCAGATCTTCATTACCATATCTACATGCTTAAATGCATTGAGTTGCTGCCATGTAATTGACTAATTAGATACTTGTGTTAATGAGCAGTTGAACCGGCGTACCTTATAATTTGCCACATATACATGCCTTTAACAAAGCTATTAGTGACGGCTAATAAAGTATATCCCATCAAAGTACTACTAAGTTTGTTTTACTGCAGTCTGCGCAGCAACACATTCCCAGACAGACAGCTCACAAAAGTGATGGTGGGCTGCAAGTTAACATTGCTTACTCACTCAAAGAAGCCAAAAGTGGATCCATAAATCATAAAGTGAATTTTAAGAAAGTGTGTCTTGTCGATTTTGAACTTTGATGTAGGGAGTGTGGAGGGGAGGAGGCAGTGCAGCCATAAAATCATTTCAAGGCTGTGTGGGTAGTATGTGGGAGGCTACCAGGGCCTTGATTCTGGGGTTGTGAGAGAGAAAGCCTTTTTTTCTCAGCACGTCTGTTCTATGTATGGAAATCAAATTCTCCTGCACCTTTTGTGCCCCCAGAAACAAAACAAAGACAGAAGCCTGAAGCGTAGCCACCCATGTATTCCTGCAACTTCACAGTGACTCAGTGTTTTTCTGACGCCGAGGGTGGAAGCGCATGAGTGTATGTTTGTGTGCTGAAGACCGATTGTCTCTGCAGTTTGTCCTTCATTTACAACAAATGGCCGCACCATTTGAAGGCTATTAGTCACGTTTGTTTCATCCAAAATGGCCAGACGTCAGAAATCTGTGAAAGCGACGATGCCTCATCGTCTACATGAACTTCCTGACCTTGTGAATGTCACTATGACAGTGACTGACCTTTTAGCGTCTCATGAGACTCTTTATGAATGAGCAATCAGCAAAGGCCAAACAGTCACCCTCCAAAAACTGACTCTATCACTCGTCTGCCTGTGATTATCCGTCTCTTCTTCTGTCTTCAGCATGTTTATCACCTTACCTTATCTTCGCTGCAAAAAGTTTATCACCCACTGTGATCTGACCTGACGTTTCTCTGCTTCAGAGATTGTCTCCTATATGTGCACCATAGACTGTATAAATAATGGACGTAGTGAACGTGACGTCACCCATTGGTTTGTGGACTGCCCGTTTGACGCATCGAGTTCAGTGTTTCACTCGTCGCCATCATGTGTCACCATCTTGTTTCCGAAAACTGGGAGCAAACCGTATTTGGACTGTGGAGGAGCGAGAGGGATCTGACTGAGTAGCGAGGACACTACTCGCCTCTCTACCCCAGCAACCTGAAGTCGCTGCTAATTCATTCAGTTAGCATTAACTGGGATGTTCATTTTGGCTAGCAAAAAACTAAAACAAAATGTTCGTTATTTACCTCAGAAAACTGAACAGTGACTCCTTGGAGTGTCTGTTAGTCCAACCAAACGCTGAACAAGACATTTTTACTGAAGAACAAAACATTCACATAAGCTGTCATTAAGTGAATATACAGTGAAAGGGTCAGAGTTATGAGACCAAACCGGTAAACGTCCTTTTTTTATATGTATATAACGTCATATATAACTTTATTGACACGTTGCCGTGGATACGCTTTGTTCTGCTTCTCTCCTGATGATGGCTCGTCTTGTTAGTGACCTGTCAATCAAAGGTAGCCACGCCCCAAATCATACAATTCTTTATCTTCTATTTCCTTCTAATTGGGGCCATTATTTACACTATTAACATCAAATTGTCTTGAAGACGATTTTTTACTAGCGATTGAGACCATAGTCTTTGTCCTTAAAATAAATAAATTCTGAGGTACTAAATCAAGTGAGAAGTTTTCCCATTTTGTGTTGAAATGAATAGACCAAAAACGTTTGCAGCCGCCGTCAGCGCCCCCTACTGGAATTTTTGGTAGAATGCAGCTTTAGACACTTTGCCTCCCAGCTCAGACCCGGAGGTTGCCGCTTGTTGTGCACTCAACAGAGATCAGCTAGACAAAGAACACATGGTCCATTTTCTCTGTCATCCCTCTTTTTTTCCCCAGTTTTCTCTCTCCTTAACTGACCCCTACTTTCTTTAACTTCTCCATTATCCGTCTTTGTCTTCTCATTCTGCTCTGTTTGCCTTAATGGCAGTCTGGGGCTTACAGGCTGAATGAGCCATTTTTTCTTTTTTAGAAAATGTGGCCACTGTTCTCTCTGTCCTTCACTTTGCTGCCTGACTGCCCATTCAACCTTCTCTGAAAGCAGTGGATTTGCATCTGATAATGATGTGGTTTTTAAAGATGAATGCATCCTCAGATATACCGGAGATGGTACTGGTTAAACTGAGCTAGAAAACATTAAAATATCATTAGTTTTCTTTCGCATACCCCACATGGGAGCAGTTTTCTGGCTGCAATAATGGTTTGAATATACTTTTTAACACCTATTTTTACTGACTTGCCATCCCTTTATTCTTTTATTTTAGTATATATTTTTTAATCAGCAATGGTTCTGTCTTTATTTTATTTATGTTATTGCATCATTTTTCTCTGCCTTTGTTTCATTACATCGATCTAAAATCTCAGTATACGTCATTTTATTGTGTTGCTTTATTTCTGTACTATCATTCGACCAAGCACTGTCTTTAAAGACACTAATTAAATAAAATGTATTATTATTGTATTATTATCACACATAGGCTTGGACTGTTGCCCAGTCTGCAGAAGGTGGAGACAAATTCTCAGAGGAGAGATTATCTAATTCTTCTAGAAACAACACCTCCGCTGTCTGCCGCCACTGAAACAGCAACACACACACACACACACACACACACACACACACACACACAGACACACACACACACACACACACACACACACACACACACACACAAACACACACACACACACACACACACACACACACACACAACCCATACACAAAGGCAGTCAACCAGATTTCGTGCACAAATGTAAACACAAACACACAAGCACCACGTGTGCAAACACACCCTTCTGTTCACACACAAACTCAACCGATGCGCACACATAACTCCACAGGGAGAGGATGGCAAATTCACTTTAAAGTCCCCATGTAATAAAACTCACCACAGGGACAATTGGATTACGGTTGGATGATTTATGGTCACCATGTCTGCAAAAAATATACACGAATATCTGCACATATGCTCACACTTATATATAAAGCATGAGCACTTATTAACTGAAGAGGAATCCGTTGACACTACCATACATCATGGAGTCACAGATAATTACACTGTGATCCCACTTCAAGTCTGTACTCCAGCAGACTTAGAGTACAAGCTCTGTTTGAGTATGTGAGTTCAGGCAGGCTACTTGAGTGCTGCAGCATACTCACACAGGACATAATGTACGGCGCTCTGCTCACTGCAGCATATACACTACCCAACACATCCTTTGCAGTAGGGCACTGTGGTTAAACCTTTGTGCTCAGCTGACTCGTGCCTGAGATCAGAATGAGTTGATACGATCTTATAGTGTTAAGTGTTTATACTTGTTCTGAATGGCTACACTTCAGTCAATTGAAAAAGCAATCATCATAAAAAGAGGGAGAGCACAATATCAATATGGGATAGTTCACCACCAAAACTTTCTTTCTCTTACTTGTCATGCTACTTATCAAACTAAATGTGTTTTGTGTGAATTGCAGACTGTTGGAAATACAGTCATGGAGAAAAAATATTAGACCACTCCTTTTCTCAATTTCTTGTTCATTTGAATGCCTGGTACAACTAAAGGTACAGTTGTTTGGACAAATATAATGATAACAATTAAAAAAAGCTCATAAGAGTTTAATTTAAGAACTGATATCTAGCCATTTACTGTGGTTTTCTTGATAAGAACCAAAATCATTATCAAGAAAATCATGGAAAATGTCAAGATATCAGCTCTTAAATTAAACTCATGAGCTATTTTTTGTTGTTATCATTGTATTTGTCCAAACAAATGTACCTTTAGTTGTATACCAGGAATTAAAAAGAACATGACTGTATGAGCCGTGGAGATGTTTGCCTTCTCTCGAATATAATGAAACGAGAAAGCACTTGACTTGTGGTGCTCAAAGGTAATCCACAAGCCTTGTTGTGAGCTGGAATCGTTTTCTTGCTTCCCATCTCCACAGCCATGTTAATGTTACACTTAATGCACTCTTCCTTCTGTGTGGTTATATGGTTGGCAGGTGTGTTTCAGTAGAAAGAAATTGAAACTGCACACAACAAGATCTGTGTACTATCTTGAATATCCGGATCATAATTTCTGCCATCTAGTTTTATTATATTAGAGATATACATTCGTATCTATGGTGGATATCTCCAACATCAGTCAACTCTCTCCAAAACAATCCGGATTGAAAGCAGGTAGAGGAAAAATATGTATTTTTGATTTGGAAGTGAACTGTCCCTTTAAATGCACACAGAAAAAGTGACAGAAATAGATGTGTAAAGAATAAAAAAAAGAAGTGCTGAAGAGAGAATCTGAAACCTTGGTTTACTTTCTCACCTCCACACAGCTGACCAATCACAGCGAGAAGTGGGTGTAAATGTCACTTCTGACAAAGTACAACTTAAGTTCTTCCGTGGCAGAAGTTATTAAAATCACTCCCCAGTCCCTGTTGTGCTGACTCCTGTAGTATCCCTGTGAGGAGTGACAAGAACGGAAGTAAATACTGTACATATTCTGCACTCACATAATGATTTATTCAACATTCTCGTCATTTTGTTTGATGACTTTCTCGATGAATGACACCATGCTTGCATTCATGGTTGTGCTTTTTCAGAGTTGTTTGGCTTGGATCTCTGTCTTTTGTCCCTTCACTTGTGGCTATAGACTTTGCACTGTTGGTGTGGTCTGTATTGAATGAAGTCGCTGTCTTGATTGTCTTGCATAAACATGACATACAGTTAAACAGTGCTCATGCTGAGGATTGCCTCAGGCTGAAATGCATCAGCAATGATATTTTAATAAAACATGAAGCTGCAATGCTTTGATGGTCGGCCCCATTCTTGTGAATTGTAATTTAGGCTTTCCTTGAGGAATTATTTTCAAATTTGACACAAACGTCTACTAAGGGAGGTTTAACAACCCAAAGTTTAGTCGGTTTCAATCAAACTCTGGTGCAGTTAGATCCTTGTTAGGATTAATTTGGTCGATAGTGAACGCTCCAATCGTAGTCTTGTGTGGACCAAAACAACGAGTCCAAGACCACTTGCCAGATGGGGTCTTGATCTCGGTCCCTTTCCAATGTTCATTTTTTTAGGTTTTATTTTAGGTTTTATTTTATTTGCACAGTTAGAATTACATAAAATGACAAAAATAACATATAATGTAAAGTGCAGGGAGAGGCAGACAACCCAGTTAATTGGTTCAACCCAGTTACTTAATCTGAAATTAGTTCTCAATTCAAACAAAACCAAAGACTTGATATTCTCAAGAGCCAGGCATATTGCAGATGATGGTCTACATATTACCACTTTAACAGGTCACAGCATTGAAAGGGTTTCACAATACAAATATCTGGGTGTCTGGTTAGATCAAAATCTCACATTCACATGTCTTATTGACATACTTGAAAGTAAATTAAAACAAAAAAAGGGTTACTTATACAGAAACAAGACAAACCTCCCTCTGTTCTGTAGGATTGTTCATGCTGTCTTTTTATCAGTTCTGGATTATTCTGATGTTATCTATAGAGAAGCTTCTGCCTCCAATCTCACCTCGCTGGACTCTGGTTATCACTCTGCACGCCGATTCATCACTGGTGACAGTTACTCTACCCATCATTGCATTCTATACAACAAGATGGGATGGGCACCTTTATCTGTGAGACGAGACATGCATTGGTTCCTCTTCATTTATAAAGTCTTGATAGGCGACGTGCCACCATACCTCAGCACTTTATTAAACTGGTCACATAGTAATTATCCAACATGCCCTAGCGATTGCTTAATGAGGTCTGCAAATGAGTCCTACCTGGATGTGCCTAAATGCAGCTAAAAACAAAAGGCGATCGCTCTTTTGCAGTGGCTGCCCCTAATCTGTGGAACAGTTTACCGCTGCATATCCGGTCGTCACAGACTTTGGACAATTTTAAATTTTCTCTTAAGACTCATTTTTTCTCCAAGGTTTTCAAACCTGCGTGAGAAGAAAGTTGTTTCTGTGTGCTGTATTGTACATCTCATTTCATATATTATTAGATGAAATTGTCTTTTATTTTTATTTGTGAGTTTATTGTTATTCAATTATGTATCTTGTGTTGGATTGGATTTTTTGTTGTTATTCAGTTATGTAAAGCTCTTTGGTCAACCTTGGTTGTATATAAGGTGCTCTACAAATAAACGTGACCTTGACCTTGACCTTGAATGTTCCCCGGACAAATACTGAAAAAAAAATGCTTTCAGTGTCTCTGCTGCATCTACCTGGAACATCTGACAACATTCAGTCAAACTCAACACAATTATAACTATGGGCCAGTTTAAAACTATGATAACCAATAACTCTGCCTTTCACTGTAATTGTTTTTAATATTTTCAAGTGTTTTGTCTGTTGTTGTTTATTCTTCATTGTGTTTTCTCTGTACTCTCGACATCATATTGATATGCCAGAATGCTATTTCATGAATGCTTCCTTTGAAAGGTGTCTAAAAGTAGAGTTTCAGCCCACTGACCTTGTTTGTATGTGTGTGTGTGTGTGTGTGTGTGTGTGTGTGTGTGTGTGGGTTTGTGTCCTGACCTCTTGCCAGATTGCAGAGCAGCTAATGACGATTGCCTATGAGAGTGGAGTCAACCTGTTCGACACAGCTGAGGTCTACGCAGGCGGCAGGTGGGTGTTGAACAAACCTCTCCGTTTGTTTTCAGTTCATTTGAGCTCATAACAGCTTATTCATGTTGGGATGTGATCAGGTGCAGACGTCTGGCCCCGCTGTGGCTACGAGAAGCGTTTTATATTATTCATGTCTAGCCAGAAGCTTTCATACACAAAGAGTCTAATTTGTTCCACTCATTTAGTGATGCGATAAACAACCAGCAGGTCTGGAGTGTCACACAATTTGCAATTAGACATGACTTGAGAAAAAAGTTTTCACATTATAAATGATTTTAAATTAATTGGACCTAAAGAAAATCACTGCTGTTAATATGAATCTGAGATTATTATGATAGACTATTATCCTCTTTTGCTCTTAATAAGCTGAACCTGTGCCTTTGGATATTGTTTAAATATGAAGGAAAATGTAAAATATTCATTTTTATGCAGAGTCTTAGGTTAATCTTTAGGATTAAAGGGATGTTTGTCTTGGAACAAAGTGCGTTCTGCTCTGAAAGCTTACGCTGGGAACTAATTACCAGCATCAGATGTTTATTATTTATTATTCATTCTAACAGTCTGAGTCTGATGCAAACATGAGGAAAATCCTGCAAAACACGTTTTTAGCCTGTACCGGCTTTATCAGGGCAATATATTTCATTATTATTTTAACTCATAGCAAGTTTAAATTTGGAGAAATCCACAGTGACAATATTTTGAAAAATTTGAAAAAATAAAATTAACAGTCCAGTAATATTGGGGTTTTGTCTTTTTACTGTGAAAACAACACAACAAGAATGATTGCCTTTAGCTGTATCATAATCTATCAGAATATATAAAAAATGATATGCAATAAAACACACATTCTGTCATAAAATGCTATAGGATGGCACTTAATATTAAATGTTTTAACGTCTTTGCAAATGTACCATCTAACTGCCTCTTTATGGACAAAGTGCCTCGCCATCTTTTTAATGCACAGGAGGGTTGTTTGGTGTGGCGACAATAAATTGCGGCAGTTGATATTGTGGAGGAAGCGTTTATGAATTCAAACTGCAGTTTAATAACGCCAACTCATTTCTGTTGCCTTGCAGGGCCGAAGTCATTCTAGGAAACATCATCAAGAAGAAATGCTGGAGGTAATGGAGACGTAAATGTGTGTGATAGCTTCATCATTGTTATGAGAGACAAAGATGGAGAAGGACGATTTGTGTGTGTGCATGTAGCAAGAGGCAGTGATAGTGTGTGTGAGGCATGTGTGACAGGAGATGGGAATGAGAGATTTATTTTTCTTGGGTGTGTGCAAACACATGTTGTAAGTGATGTTTGATATATCTGGATCTGAACTGATCTATGCCTTTTTTTTAGGTTTTTGGTTTCATTTCTTTCAATCAGACCACATTCCTAAGTATATCAACACATATGCATTGCATTGCATCACAGTACAGCAGCTTGAAACAGTTATTGTATAAAAATCTACCTGCAGGCATTTTCAGTTTCCACAAATCTCAAATATTCCCTTTGAGTTATTTAAACATACTCAGTCTTTCCCTTTTATTATTGATCAACTTTGTAGGAAAGAGGGAACCCAGACTTACAGTCACATCAAAGGAAGTAACCGATAGTAAGAGTGCGTAACAATAACATCAGCCTCTCTGTGAACAATGAGCTGCTTCTCTCTTCTCAATGTATTGTTACATGTCATTGTGCAGTTTAAAGTATTAATCATGAAGGTTTTTATTTAAATAAATCTATCATCGAATGGTGATTGAACCTAGAGCCTATTGATAAAAGCAGAATGGGGTGTGTGCTGCGACATTCTCTGGAAAAATTACAGACAGATTCACTCTTCAACTCACTCATGTGTGAATCGGTGTACTGACTAGTAGTGATGACTACAGATAATGAAACTTCGAAAACAAATCTAAAGAAAGAAGAGACAAGTTTCAATTGACTGACATCCACAGACCACTGTTTGGATCCAAGTAAAAGTACTCATTATGCAAAATGACCCCACACAGATTGTTTAATATATTCTAAATATATTATTAGATATTTTTTAATGATGTATTTATGTAAGCAACGTTTTAATTTTTTAAAGATAGGGCTAATTTTGGTAATAAATATAGGCCTGCTGTTATGAGTCTAATCACTTTAAGTTGATCATGTTTTTCATGCAAACTCTCGACCTGAACAGTAACTAGCTGTCAGCAAAATGTCGTGGAGTTACATGAAATGAAAATGGAAAACTCAAGTAAAGTAAACGTACCTCAAAATTGTACTTACAATACTTGAGTGAATGTACTTACATTCCACACTGCAAAAAAAGAAAAGTTGGGTGAACTCAAAATTTCAAGGCAACAAACTTCGATAAAATTTTAAGTTGGACAATTAAACTAAATATTTTAAGTTTTGTTTTTGAGTTTGCTCAACTCTGAATTCATATTTTTGTCAGATAACTTATAATTTTACATTGTAATAACTTTTAATCCTTACTTCTGCAATGTGCTGAATTGGCACGATTGTAACGCCGCTATGAAATGTCAGCTAATGTTGCTACCACAATTTTGAGTTAGCATTGATACGCTAATGGCTACTATTGGAGCTGTAACAAGCAGCGCCGCTAGCATCAGTTAGCCGCTAGCATCAGTTAGCTGCTAGCTTTCGCTAATGACCGAATTTCACCGCTTTCCCACATTTCACAACAAAGAAATAAGAGTTAGCAGAACTATTGTCCCTTGTTGTGAATCCCAACTTAAAGATATAAGTAACAACAACTCACCAACTTGTTTCTGAGCATACAACTGGCTTCATTTGTTGTGCTAACTTACATTATTGCCCTAAATGTCAATAATTTATATTTCCAAGTTTTACCAACTTAAATCACTGTTTTAGGCCAAAAAATACAAGTTGGCTTTTTTGCAGTGCACCACTGTTTAAAGGTCTACAACTGGACCAAGTAATGGTTTGACCCATGACTGATACCTGATAAATGAATGAGAATAACACCAGTAAGAGGTTTGATGTTGGTGCAGTAAAGACATCATGAACTTGACATTTCAATTATGAGTTTACAGTGTGAAGATTCATTATCATATGATCATATGATGATCCATTTCTTACTACTAGCTTGTATTTTATTGGAAATGTAAGTAAGTAAGCAGTAAGCTGCTTGTATTTTTTTATATTTTTAACTCAAAATGACGTTCTTCAGGTGTCACATACACAGCATGTACTGATTTGTCACATGTGACTCAAGTCGCTGTTGGAAACGTCCACATTTAATTACTATTTAACCATCATTTGATGAAAAATAGAAAGAGTTTATCCTTTAATGCGATGGGTACAGAATTGCCAGCTTAGTTTCGTGATGCTGAAGAATGTGTGGAGAGGTTTAATGACTTAACAGAGCACCTGATGTGTAATGACAGGGTGTCATCAAAGTCTCTCAAGCGAAATGTGGGCAGCATACTCACACACACACACACACACACACACGCACACACACACAGTCTGAGGAAAGAGAAACGTTCACTCACAATAAACTGCTTTAGACTGGACATGAATTTCCCTCAGTGAGAACAGCTGATTATGGTTTAAAGTCCACGCTGGGAATACACTGAGCAAGTACAAAGTGTTATGTGTCACTCACTTTCTGTATCTTTCTCTGCATTTTCTCAGGCGATCCAGTTTGGTCATCACAACTAAACTCTACTGGGGAGGAAAGTAAGTACGAATCTCTGAACTGTTATTTTCTACCTCAGGGCAGATTGTGAAAAGTTTGTTTTTTTAATGTGTATTTATGTAGGAAATCTCTTTGAGATCATGATCTGTGTCACAAGATCTCAAGATTTCTTTATTTGTCCCCCTTGGGTAATTTGTCTTGGACATAAAGCTTTCCACATAATAATACAGCAGTATGTTAATAGACGTGATATAGTATGACCCGTCATGAGTTTAGGGGATTCACTGAAAAATAGCTGAGAGCGTTTTTTCTATTCAGGCATCTTTTCTGTATCTAATTGGAGCCCTAGAGCATCTACCTGATGGGAGCAGTATGTATTCTGAATACAGGACATGGGAGGAGTCCACAGCAGTTTTCTTAGCCTGTTTAACAATTTTCTTCTCAAAGAGCATTTGGAGGAAAGGATGCTCCCTCACTCCATTACTTTCATTGCTGTGTGGACCAGTCTTTTGATTCTAACATAACTAAGGCATATATACAATCATGTAAAAAAGTATTCTTCAATTTCTTGTTCATTTTAATATCTGATACAGCTAAAGGTACCTTTGTTTGGGCAAATGTAATGAGAACAACAAAAATAGCTCATAAGAGTTTAATTTAAGACATTTTCCATGGTTTTCTTGATAATAACCAAAATCATTATCAAGAAAACCATGGAAAATGTCTCGATATCATAAAATGAACAAGAAATTGAAGAAAACAATGGTCTAATATTTTTTCCATGACTGTATTACCAAACCACACTGAAATTCTATATTGTAATATGATAAACACAACTATAGGATAAAATAACATTATCATCCTCTGTCCAACACTAAACACCCTGAGTCTGCAAAAAGCATAGATGCTGTTGGATCCTGATGCATATAGAATTCACATGAACATTTCAAGATGGAATATTATTGTACACCCAAGCATTTGTAAGAATCCCTGGGTAATACAGGCTTTATGGACCAATATTGGATTGGATCATTATACAAACTTTTTTTAACCTCCAAACTATAGTAAGAAATGTCTGTAAATTAAAGTCCCAAAATGGCAGTATACCATCAGAAAACAGGACAGTGCAAGTGTTAGGATTGGGACTTTAGACTCAGGTCATGTCTGGTTCACTTGTACTTGCTGGGTCCTGTTTGTCAAAAATGAGTTATACCACCTGATGACATATTAGAGTATTTAAAGTAGAACTGAAGTCTACAAAACAGCCTGGTGTTGATGGTTTACAAGGTGTTGCAAAAGAAACTAGTTTAGTCTCTATAGGCAAACTGATAAGAATCTATCCATCTATGTTAAATCAAGAGAGTCCAGGGGGGAGAGGAGGAATGATTTTCCAGAGACAGAACAACACAGTTGCCCATAAAGTTGGAAAAAATTTTTTTTTTTACCTTTTTATATGAAATGATTGTGACAATGTGATTTATTCTTGGTAGATAAAGTGTATATCCTCTCAAAACGGTATTAATTAATATCTTCCAAACATATCACAATGAAAGTGAAACCATAATTAACATAGGATTGTGTCTGAAAACAAAATTATTCCAACTTTATGGGCGACCGTGTATATGTGAATCAAGATAAGACAGACCTAAGACAAATCTACACATTAATAAAGCATGCCATTGCAACAAAAATACTAATACTAATAATAATAAAATAAAATAAAAAATAATAAAAATACTAATATAGAAAGTAAAACTTCAAAACCAAAAACAAAGGATGTTGGCACTACAAATACAATATTTCTCTTTCACAATTTTCACGTGCTATGTGCAGCTGTATTTCAAAGACAAAATAAGTTCCGACTCCCAACACTAAAGTTTTTATCTGTAACAGCCATATCACATACAGTGACCAACTGAACAACCTTTAAAAAATCTGCTGAGTCTGGAAAAAGAGACAGGGGGGATAAAGAATTCAGTTTTGTAACACACACTCTTGGCAGACAGTCCAACTGGCTCTGGCGATAAGGATGAAGTTATCCCTGAGCACTCGTTCATCTCCGTGAGGTAGTTCAGTCCTCCACCTCTCTCCTCCAGAATTTGGATGCATGATGATGCTGAACAGTTGAACGTGCACTGACTCATTTACATAAAACTGACTAATACACACATTCTCACAGCATCAGCCAGGGTGAAAAAGAGATTTCAAATGACTTTGTCTGCTTGATTAAGTGCCATAAAGTTCAGATAATATTAAGTTAGTTATCAAAGTTAGTTAAGCCACTTTCATATGACTTGTACCACTAAGTTTTGGCACACATACAGTCATTGAAAAATTATTAGACCACCCTTAACCATTTCCCATGGTTTTCTTGATAATGATTTTGGTTATTATCAAGAAAACCATGGAAAATGTCTAGATATCAGCTCTTAAATTAAACTCTTATGAGCTATTGTTGTTGTTATCATTATATCTGTCCATACAAATGCACCTTTTGTTGTAGCAGGCATTAAAATTAGAAATTGAAGAAAATAATGGTCTAATATTTTTTTCGATGACTGAATGTGTGTCTTTGTTGTTTGTTGATTTCTTATAGTTCTATTTTATTTTATTATTCTATTTTTTATTATCCTAATCTGTTCTACACTGTACTTGAGCTGCTGCAGCACCCCTAATTTCCCCATTGGGACCAATAAAGGGATATATTTTCTTATTTTAATGCACTGGCAGCCACAGACACACAAAAATAAATAGTCCATACACCCACTCATACTGTCATTTACATTGTTAGTGACATGACACATTAAAAGAATGAGGTGACAACATCACAATAACAACTTTTTACAGCTTTGTTTGTTGGATAAAATGAACACACAGACCAAAGACCAAAAGTGCATTAATGGCTGAAAACGATTTACAGTGTAGCTCATTGTTGGTGTTTTTTGTTCCATCAGAGCAGAGACAGAGAGAGGACTGTCCAGGAAACACATTATTGAAGGTGAGACATGCAAACACACTGACACACACACACAAAACAGCAACTTTTTCTCCTACAACAAACCTTAAATAAAAGTCAGTTGTCTCCCACTGCACCCTCTCAGCCTTTACATCTCTCTGTCTCTTAGGTCTAAAAGGCTCTCTACAAAGGATGCAGCTGGAATATGTTGATGTAGTTTTTGCCAACCGCCCTGACAGCAATACTCCCATGGAGGGTGAGTCAGCCAATCAGCATTCAACTTCATACCCAAGTAACCAATCATGTCCTTTGTGTTTTTCTATCCTTTGTCTCGAGGTCAAAGTGTCTGAGTTTGTCATGTAGATGTGATTTGTTTTGCATCTTATGATTCAGGATATTGAGTTTGTTGTTTTGCAGCAGTATTTACAGTTTTTAATAAAGTTTTGAGTGACTTGAGTTGCTGATATAGTTTTCTGGCTAAAGGGCAACTGTGTGCTTGCAAGAAAAAGTCGTAAAATAACAAAATTGCTTGGCCTGAAACACAACGTTTGAATTTTTCATCCTCAATGTCTGTACTGTGTCGTTCTCAGAGAATATATTTCTATATATGACTGCTGATGTTAGAGCTGTTTCATGTCCCTGTTATATATATATAATAAAAATCTATGTTTCAGTGTTCTTCAGTATAGCTAAAGTGAAGCCGGCAGTCCTCTATGACTCATTATCAAGAAGTTGCTAATTGACATGTATATTAGTTGTGCATTGGTTCCTCATTATAACACACTTTATAACACACTTTATTTAAACTCGCGAGGCACTGAGGTTTCCCTCATTTACAGTGACGATGAGTACATTTACAGACAGTACAGGAATACAAATTCAAAATACAGATAATAGACAAGCAAACAAACTCAAGAAGTCTGGTGGCTTTGAAGAGAGCACAGATAATGTATTGAGCACCCCGTCAGAAAGGTGGAAATCTTCTAAATAATATAACTGATATTGATTTCTTTGGGCCTTCTTGTTAGGTGTCTAAAATATGTTTTGCTGCTGCCCCCGTCCAATATCAATATCCTTGCTGCTTCTCCAAACTTAGGGAGCACGAAGCCAACAATAGATTGATAATACACTGACTGTGGATAAGTACAACCCACTTTATAAAATCCAAATGACCCCTTTAACACGATTTTCTAGGAAAATTGATTATGATTCTTCAAAATCAAATCAAAGCCAAATGACTCAATAAGGTGTAACAGAGATTATACATTATCCATATTCTACTGATAATGTATATAATTGACAAGTGAAGTAATTAGAGTTTTATGTTTTAATTGATATGACAGTTTCCATATGATTATCAGTGTTAAAGCAGTTCATTTTTCACAATAAAGGCTGTTGCCTGGCAGTTCTAACAATACTGTGATATTGTGCAATCTCTGTAAAATTACAATTTAGTGCAGCAGTGTAGGATTTAATACTACACACACACACACACACACACACACACACACACACACACACCTTGATTTTACATTTTTCCCACTCTTGCTTCTTTATAGATTTCTACTTCCCTGCTAACTCAGCCTAATGTTTCTCACCATCTGCACTTACTGTTAATTTCCTATCCAATTCCTTCTGCAGTTCTGATCTATCATTCTTCCTTCCTGAAACTTGTTTTCCACTCCCTATTCTTCTTCTTCTCTCTCTTTTTATATTGGCCGGAAATTGAGGCAAGTAGCATTTTAATGTGGGCACAGTGTGCACAATCACAGCGTGTTGCTGGAGAGGAGTGGAGAGGAAAGCAGGAGACAGGAAAGAGGCAGAATTGTTGACTTTGTTTAATACTATGTTATTTCCCTCGACAGGATGGTATTTAGGAAGATTCAGGTTGTTCACTGTTGTTTACCAAGCTGAAGGGAAAATAAAAAGTCAAGTCTTTTAAGGACTCTTGGAGATTTCTTATTTACCTTCTCTTCCTTCTATTTTTTTTTCTTTCTGTTTGTGATTCTGTTGCTTTTTTTTCTGTCAATGTTTTTTTTTTCCGACCTCCTTATTCCTCATTTTCTGTCGTCTTGCCAAGAGCCAGTTAAGCTGAGTGCAGTACAAGAGTCCTGCCACAGTCGGGGCTTGCAGTGTAATTGGAGTGAGTGCAGGGCGATGATGAATAACCCTAATGACAGTCCTAATCTCAGTTTTTGTTGGCCCTGACCGCCGTTGGCTCGTGCAGTCGGCGGTGTCGGAGCTAATTGCGTCATTAAAAATGTGTGATCAGAAGGGCTTTCGTATGTGAGCTTGTTAGTTTGTTGTTAGAGACGGGTGATGAGCCATAAGCAGGTAAGAGAGACTCGAGGAGGCAGGTGGCCTCAGAGGACTTTTTTTTACTTTATCAGTGCATCACAAAACTGGAGCAAAATGAAAAAGGTTTGTGCACTCACAAGGCCAAACATGGCATTGTCTCTTGGCTAAAGTCGATTCAGAATATGATGGCTGCCTCTGGGCAAGTTGCTTCAAGCCTGATGTTCTTTATCTTCATATTTTATGATTAAGCACTTTCTCAAATACTTCCTCTTTTAGTGCCTGCTCTGTTTTCTACTTTGTATATAGTCATGGAAAAAATATTAGACCACCCTTGTTTTCTTTTATGTCTTGTTCATTTTAATGCCTGGCACAACTAAAGGTACATTTGTATGGACAAATATAATGCAATTTTATATGGTTTTCTTGATAATGATTTTGGTTATTATAAAGAAAACCATGGAAAATGGCTAGATATCAATTGAACACTTATGAGCTATTTTGTTGTTATCATTATATTTGTCCAAACAAATGTACATTTAGTTGTACCAGACATTACAATTAAACAAGAAATTAAAGAAAACGATGCTTTAATATTTTTAATATTTTTTTTCCATGACTGTAAATGTGAATTTCATGCTCAAGTGTTTTAGGATTCACTTCATTCATACCCTTTTTTTTTTTTTTTTTACAGTCTATGATCATACCATGATCTAAAGGACTCTGTGATTTTTTAAATGTCATGCAGTTACTTTAAATTAATACTAATTAATGTAATTAATACTGCAAGGTTGTAACTCCATCTGCTGAGTAAGACTGAAGTTCCCTGGTGGCTTTTTTCAGGTAGTTGGGTTGGTTACAATTGACGAATTGATTGTAATTTCAGACCACACATAATAGTCTCTCCCACATCTATTCATTAAGCCCTAATTAAATCTTTTTCATTTTTTAAATGAATGCTTTACCTGTACTGATAATGGCTTTAATTTCCCTGAATCGTGGCAACAACTGCTTCAAGAGAAAGAGGAAAACACGCTGAGAAATATTTTTGTCTTGGCACACAACAAGGTTTTTACTGTGTGACTCTTCAGAGTCTCAGGAGTCAGCCGTTTATGTTGAATGAATTTTGAAAGTGTTTAGTGTTGATCCAGCAGGGACGGATGTGTTCAGTTTGTTTAGAGAGCAGAACTGAATGTGGCGAGAAGAGCATGTTACACACTGGTGTTTTGTCTGTTACCAGCACTGTACAGGGTGGAAACGATCATTAAATGGATCACTGATGATGTGGGCATGTCTGTATCTCTGCAGAGATTGTTCGGGCCATGACCTACGTGATCAACCAAGGCATGGCCATGTACTGGGGGACGTCCCGGTGGACGGCCATGGAGATCATGGTGAGCTGCACGGAGCTTTTAGTGTCATTTCTGTGTCATTTTAACTCAAGAAGTCGCATCAAAATATACTTAAAGTTTGAAAAGTAAAAGTAATCATTCTGCAGAATGGCCCATTTCAGAAAATTTTCATTATTTTAATTATTGTATATACTGCTGGTTAGTTTAATCTATAATAATAAATTATTTTTAGTTGAATTTATTTTGTATTAATAACTTGAATCTGCAAAGGAACTAAATGTATTTAATAATTATAGTGGAGTGAAATGTTAGGAATTTCCCTTTGAGATGTAGTCAAGTAGAAGTCTAAACAAGAATAAAATTAAAATATTCAAGTAAAAGTACATCAAAATGATATTTAAGTGCAGCGCATAAGTAAATGAGCTTAGTTACATTCCAGCACTGTTAACATAAATACACTTAATTAACAATTTATGTGTTTAATCAGTATTTAATGATAGCAGTAGTATTCTGTGTCTTATAAATGGACCTGCACTACGCTCATTCACCCATTCACACACACATTCATACTGGTGGCAGAGGTTACCCTAAACGGTGCCACCTGCCACCATTGGGAATTCACTCTCACACTGATGAACGCAGCATCAGGAGCAAGTATCTTGCCCAATTATACTTCTGCCATGGTAAGGGATTGAACCACCAACCCTCCAATTGGTGGGCAACCCGCTCTACCAACTGAGCCACAGCCACCGCATAAATGCTAATGCAAATGACTACAACTACTAATATTTTCAAACATAAGTCATAAACAACTGTGAGGTACATATTTTACATTTCCAATGATTGCTCTGTACTTTCAATGTAAATAAAGTGCCCCCCCCCACAGAGATCTAGGAATGTCACCAAATCCTAGAAATGCCCTGAATTTTGATTATTAATTATTTTCATAACTTTTTTTCAGTGGAAAAAAGGGTGAATTAATTAAAGTGGATCATTGAGTTTCTCAGTAAACTTTTCCTACAAGTATTCAAGGAAGGTTGGACCCTGGCTTAGTAAATAAGTACAGAAAGTTCCTAAAGAACACATATAGAGAGCAGAATTAGTGTTAACTTCATTTCACTTTAAATTAATACCTATAATTGAGTTGCTGTACTGCACTCTTAAACCTGCCTGAGCTGCAGAGAAGTAAGGAATGAAATTAATTTGTTTTTGTGATTCGGTGTCTGGGGAAAGTTTCACGCTGCTTTGGCAGATTAGATTTCATATCCCACTGACTAGAGGAACAGAGGATAGACCCTTAGCTTGGCACAATCTCTGATTAAAACCTTGTATTTGCCCTCAAAGGAATACTGATTCAATGATGCATAGAAGAAACTCTCCAGAAGCTATTGCTATAACGGTTATGTTCTATATCTTGACTTTATCAGGGCCTCATATTTTTGTACCACCTTGGAAACATTGCTCATGCAGAAGGAATAAAAAACGATAAAACAGATACAGTCATAGAAAAAAAAATGCTTTCTTGTTTATTTTAATGCCTGGTACAACTAAAGGTACATTTGTTAGGACAAATATAATGATAACAACAACAATAGCTCATAATAGTTTAATTTAAGAGCTGATATCTAGACATTTTCCATGATTTGATCTTGATAATGATTTTGGTTATTATCAAGAAAACCATGGAAAATGGCTAGATATCAGCTCTTAAATCAAACTCTTGTGAACTATTTTTGTTGTTATCATTATATTTGCCCAAACAAATGTACCTTTAGTTGTACCGGGCATTAAAATGAACAAGAAATTGAAGAAAACAATGGTCTAATAATTTTTTCCATGACTGTAATTGCACTGTGTGAAAGTCTGACGAAAACATTTTTCCTCCTATAGCTCCTGTTCCAACTTTCACTACAGTAATGAAGATATACAGGGAGCATGAAGCCACATTATAAAACGAACACATGCCTAAAGTGACATTTAAGGACCTGACACCCATTCTCTCCTTTCTCTGATCTCTTTCTCCCCCTCCCTCTCCCTCCAAGTGCAGCGCCATGTGTTGACATCCTCTCGCTGTGATCACGGTGAAAAGGAGCAGATATCTTTGTAGAACACAAGCCCACATGAAAGCTGTGTAATTTAGATAACATCAATAATGAAGGGGGGGTGAACATCTTCTCAGTGTACGTGACAAGGCGGCAGTACAGTATACACACAGACACACACATACACACAAACGTTACATGCACACACACACACACACACACACACACACACACACACACACACACATTACATGCACACACAGGCTCGAGGCACATGTCATGGGTACAGAAGGGCAACGTGTAATTTGTAAGCTGAGTGATTGCGTTGCTCCAACATTATCCTTGCATTACGCTGAACATTCCAGCCTCTTTTCCTGCTCTCTCGTGCTGACATGTGTTTCACAGCAGGAGTCCTGCAAAATAAAAGAGTGGGGAGTGTTTAAAAAAGCAGAAAAGCCAAATATATCTATGCGTTTCCTTTGGCGTTCTTGAAGGACACATGGAAATCCAGATAAGACGCTATAGGAGGACATTTGAATATGACGCCTTGGAGAGTTGTAATATGGAATATTGATTAGGTGACTTACTGTGAGCTGTGCTTTTGAATTTGTGCCATGCTCCTACAAGCTGATTAACACCCTCCCTCTCTCAGAGTTTAACCCATCACTTTGTACAGCTCCTAACTTCTGCTCTAGCCTTCCGCGTCCCATTTTTTCATTCTTTTAATCTCTGCAAAAGAGAAAAACAAATGTTAATGTGGCACAAGGATGATGCTGCAGTGAAATCCAGCATCATATCAGCCATTCGTTCATTCTCCTTTTCTTTGTCCTCCTTTTTTTTATAATTTCTAGGAGGCGTATTCTGTGGCAAGGCAGTTTAATCTGATCCCTCCGGTGTGTGAGCAGGCAGAGTATCATCTCTTCCAGAGGGAGAAAGTAGAAGTGCAGCTGCCCGAACTTTACCACAAGATAGGCAAGTATTGTGTGTGTGTGTGTGTGTGTGTGTGTGTTAGCACAAACATCCTATGGACAAAACATTTTCCGTTTGTCATAGATGAGTAAAAATACAGGAATTTATTAAACACATGAATAAACATTGTTGCTCATTCTCTCTGAGTTGTAATCACTCACTTTTTTTTTTATCTTCTCATACATTTTCACCTTCCTGGCACTGTTCTCACACATTTTTTCACACCTCTTCCGTCGACACGTCTTACTAAACCTCCTCACGTTCAACTCCCTATGGTCTCCATGGTGACAGGAGTCGGAGCGATGACATGGTCACCGCTGGCGTGCGGCATCATCACAGGAAAATATGAAAACGGCATTCCTGAATCTTCCAGGGCTTCCATGAAGGTGGGCAAGCTCAACATCATGATTTTGTTCTTTATGTTCGGAGTGCGTTTGAAGTGACAGCTTTGATCCATAAAAGATTAAATTCTTTGAATATACTTTAATTACTGTCAGTGTCAGGGAGGGATATTAAAAAATGAGACCTGAGATGAGTTCATTAAGAATTCTTGGTAACTATCCTTTTTCTCCTGAAGCTTTTTTGTCTGTTTGTGTTTATCTTCACAGATCATCAGTGCTAAGATAGAACCACACTAGGCAGAGTTTTGTAACCTTGTGGTTTATAGCAGCGGTCCCATAGATATATTCTTATATTTGTCACAGTATCACTGCAAACATCTCCGTTTTACCTTATAGCTTGAGCCTTTAAAGTCTTGTTTTCAACAAGTAAAAACATCTTCCAGTGCAGTAAGAATATTTATAGTTTTTCCAACAATTAATAAATTATTTTGTTTTAATGTTTTTTATAAAATCAAGTTGTTACCTGCCTCTTCTTCCTTGGCTCAGAATACACGCACTTATTACTTGAAACAATTCTCACTGTTCCTGCAGATTTTTCAACTGGTTTTAAGAAAAACATTATTTGAATTAGAGAAAAAATAACAATTAGCAATAATGAATTAGAAATGAAAGAGAATCGAATATTCAACTTTGCCACTTCTTAAAGCTTCTAAAAATCCTTTCAAAGAGCAGGGACCTGTAACTCAGTAGAGTGTGTGTTTCCCCTCTCTTTTCCTCCTTTGATGTCATTCTACAGCTGCTCTAACAAGTAATGAAGGCAATAAAAGCCCTAACAATAATCTTTAAAAACAGTCCTTCTGAGAGGACAAACTCAATGTGACAAGGATTTGCAAATAGGCATTGCTCAGATTTAGGGTTCACAAGCCAAAAAAGTTTGGGAACCACAAAAAGTAAAAAATCTTTTGGTTTCTTGTGAAACCAGCCTGGACTGATGGGAGGATGAGCAAGCGCACACATTTCTGTGGCCTCGAGCTGCAGCACTGCAGGTTTTTTTTAACGTCAGCAGAGTGTCTCCAGTTCACTCTCCAAAATACTTTGAATTAATAGAAAAGAACTGCAGAGCAACTTACAATAGTCAGCGGACAGTCTTGCTCATCACTGATGCATGAAGGCCCATTAAAGAATGAACCTGAAGACGAGTTGTGTGTGACAGTCAGCAGCAGGTGCAGCAGAGCTCAGGAGGACAATGGAGGTCAAAACAACAGCCTGGTCTGATAAGATACATTAAATGAAATGGAAATTTGTCCTCGGCACTCTGGCAACACAACGTAAACAGGCAGCAAAGGGCGGCAGAAATAAAATACATTTTTAAAAGCAGCAGTGCCCGTGGACTGTGTGTGTGGGGGAGGTGTTGTGTCTGTTTTGGATGACCATAGCAGATTAGTTTTTGTGAGCATTGTCCCTGGCTAGTGGGACCTTGAGTCTCCTGGAATGAGTGGTGAGGAGGACGGGCGGGGTCATCAGGGTCTGCAGTTGCAGTTGTTTATTTCCAAAATAATTGCAAGAATTGTTGACCCAGCTGACCACCTGGCTCAGCTTGTTTCTGCGTCTCTAGTGTTAGTGACCTGTAGAGCACAGTCGGCATGTGTTTGCTGGCGCTGTAGTCCCTCAGTCTCCTGAGGAGAAAGAGCCGCTGCCTTGCCTGTAATGTGAATGTAGATAAAACTACACGGCCCATGCCAAAGCATGAACTGTGGAATGAGATGGTTAATATCCAGGAGATATCTAAATGGCAGTTCTCTTCACTACATTGTCTGGCAACAAGCTAAGAGATTTGGGTCAGATTTGCCCCTCCCAACAATCGCAGAGGTGGTCCCGGTCCGAGGTTAGCCTCAACAGATTATCTGCTCAGATGATACTATGTGCTGTATGTTGAAGGGTTTCTAGGCAGTGATATGAGATACTTAAAAGTCCTGTAGTGTGAAACGAACAGCAATAAAATATTGAGCAGAAACCCACAATAGTCAATGAGATATGTGAAGCATCACCGCTGGGAGGTGTTGGTTGATTGATATAATCGGGCGATATTTGCCTATCAAAGACATATTGTATAAGTTTTAATGTATCCGATTTGTGCCATTTTGAAAACTTTTTTAACATAATATATTGTGCAGAAAAATGCTGCTGGGTGTGATGTTTTTAATTATTTTTTAAATAGCCAGCAATTGACTGGCAGTGAACAGTAATGATGTTTATTTAGCTATTTATTTTGTTTCTATTTATTCTTTATTTTTTCAGTTCATAGAATCGGCTGACACTGTAAAACATTGTTTGTCAAATGTATAATAACATATAACAATGTTAAATATTATTTAATAAAGTTTTATTAAAGTAGCTCTCTGGGGACATTTGCAGAGTTATGTAAAAATCACTGCACATCCACATAAAAAGGGTCTATTTTCATTCCAGATCCAGCTATATTGGCCCCCATTATTGATGTAAAAATATAATATAATATAAAAAACAGTGTAAAAGTGAAGGTTTTACAGGAGGTTATGAAACAGACTCCAATTAATTCTGCAACAGGGAGACAGGATGAAAAGTCTGAAAGTAATTAAACACAACTTTATTGTCATATTATCCATCTGCATGTCCTTGGAATATGTATAAGAAACAGAGCATTACAAGTTAATCAAGTTTAAAAAATATATATAATCAGATAATTCATTCACTATTCATATATCGAGTACTTACAGCCTTGACCTTTTGACTTTTCTCTCCTCTATTAATTCACCTGTTCCCTTACTCTCTCCCTCCGAATACACCTCTGTCTCTACCCTAATCCAGTGATTCCCAACCGGGGGGTCCCGACCCGGCCCAGGGGGGCGCCAAAGATCCACGGGGGGTCGCGAAGCCCTCTTGATTTTAAGGGGTGTAATACATCTAAAGTGTTAAATATAGATGAGTCAGCATTTAATTCATTCGTGGGACAAAAACAACTAAATAAGGGCTACATTAAACAATTTTTCAATTATTTAAATAGAAAAATCGCTATAGAAAAGTTTAAAAATAAAGGCTATATTGCGATAATAAGGACATGTGTAACATCCCCCCTGCAGTATACACAGGTAACCTCACCTAGCGATAACTTCACCTAGCGGTAACCTCACCTAGCGGTAACCTCACCTAGAGGTAACCTCACCTAGAGGTAACCTCACCTAGCGGTAACCTCACCTAACAACAGAAACACAGAGCTAATGGAAAAATGGTGAAGCATCAGGGAGACGAAAATGCTGAATATCTCAAAAAGAAAAAGAGAGGGTACCATGAAAGTCACGTTGAGTTCGGCTTCATGGAAGCAATGGACAATGGGGGGGTCGCCAAAGTTTACAATGGTAAAAATGTGGGTCCCTCAAGAAAAAGGTTGGGAACCACTGTCCTAATCTATCTTGTCATAACCTCTCCTGCCCTTCCACCCTCACTCATTTAATCTCTATCCTCACCTCTCTCCCGACAGTCGTATCAGTGGTTGAAGGAGAAAATCGTAAGTGAGGATGGAAGGAAGCAACAAGCAAAGCTGAAGGAGCTGAACCACATTGCAGAGAAGCTGGGCTGCACTCTGCCTCAACTGGCTGTGGGTAAGACTTCACCTTCTTAGAGCAAACACCGTGGAAGCAGCCTGAAGCAAGGCTTTGAAAAATACAACTGCTCAGGGCTGCCAGACAGGAGCCTTTTTTTTTTTGCAAGCAAGATGTGACCAAATTCACATCACCCTTTTACACAACGTCTGTGTTTGTTTATTGTCTCGTGGGTTTGATTTCCCCCGCAGCTTCCCACTGACACAGACTTTTCAAATCTATTTTTGCTTTGAGCTGCATCATTTTGCATAGATAAAGTATCTAAGCTGCCTGGAAGGTACAAGTAAATGCATTCAAAGATTTAAAAATCTGTTGTGTACTTTTGGAAGAAATGGCTGGCAGTAAAGTCACATTTACGACTGGTAGGAAATGGACTAAAACAAACAAAATACTTTGTGATAAATTGTTATATACATCCATGAAGAGCAAACAGAGGACAAGAGCAAAAGCTTTTTTCTGGTGTGGTGTAAGACAAAAATAAGCAGCAGTGTGCCATCAAGTGGGCTCTTTGTGAACATCAATCTCTCTTTCTCTCCAGCGTGGTGTCTAAGAAATGAAGGAGTGAGCTCAGTTCTTCTGGGAACATCCAACCCTGAACAGCTCACTGAGAACCTCGGGGCCATACAGGTGGGAACATGCATACACACACAGCTGATTTTACCTGTGTGTCTCAGCTGTATCTCGTGCTATCCTCTTGCTAGATTCATTTCTGATCAAACAGTTCCCTGTATTTTAATTTTATCAGTGGCGGAAAGTAACACATTTACTCTGTACTTTAGTACAATTTTGAGGTACTTGTATTTTACTTCAGTATTTTAATTTTATGTGACTTTTCACTTCGACTCCAATAATTTTCTAGGCAAATATTGTACTTTTTGCTTCATTACATTTAGCTGAAACCTTTGGTTACTTTACAGGTCGAGATTTAACATGAAACATATAATTTATTTAAAGTCATTAGACATTTTTTTGAATTAAATCTTATAACAGTATATTAAGTAATTAAATTAGCCCTGTCTTTACAAAATGAAAACACTGCGTGCTAACATAAAAGCATCAATAAAAATAGAGTACTTTTACTTTTGATACGTTAAGTACATTTTGATGCTGATACTTTTGTACTTTTACTTCAGTAAGTTTTGAATGCAGGACTTTTACTTGTAGTGGAGTAATTTCACAGTGTTGTATTAGTACTTTTACTTAACTAAGGGATCTGAATACTTATTCCACCACTGACTTTTATTTCCAAGTTTATGTACTTTTTCCCCTTTTGCCTCGCTGTATTTCTCACTTCCTCCCTGCCAACCGAATTAAGTTTCTCGTCTCTTTTGCCCAGGTCCTTCCTAAGATGACGTCCCATGTGGTGTCTGAAATCGACCACATCCTGGGCAACAGACCATACAGTAAGAAAGACTACCGCTCTTAGGCCAGGCTGGTGGACTTAGCGAGAGGTCAGTCTACCTCCCCACCTTCCTACTTAACCATACTGCTACCACGGACGCACCGTTTAATGTTTAAGTCCACGGTTCTCTCCTTCGGGCCCCACTCAGCTCCAGCACACTTCAGCCTGGAACAGCCCAGCATTGTCCTGCTCAGATCAGTTCTACCAGGTTCATCTCAGGTTCAGTCCAGCTCAGCCAAGAGACGCTTAACAAACTTAGCTTTTCGCAGCCTCAAACGCAACTTAGTCCATGTGAGTGAATCCTCCTTCTCCCTTTCAGTGTCGATCCATTCAGATATTACTATGCAGAGCTTAGTCTTACCCATGCCCATATAGAGCTCAGTTCAGATCCTCCCAGGTGGCTTCTAATAGTTTGTGATACACACATTCACATTATGATTTAAGCAGTACAAAATGAAAAGCACTGCAGCAGTATTTCGAGTAAAAGTGCCTTGCTCAGGGGCACCTTGATAGCGGTTATTGAGTGAAACGCTTATGTTAGTTACTCACTTTTCCTTCCCACATCCTCCCGATGACTCAGACCCTCAGGTCTCGAGCCTTGCTTCTCTAATGTCCAGACTTCCACCCACAACTAATTTAATTTGAGCACAAAAATTCATACTGAGCACATATTTTATTCATGAGAATTGCCGAACCACAAGCTGAATACATCAATACAAGCACCTTAGGCTTAGAAATTAGATGTACCCAAGGAAAGTAGACATGAAGAACCTTCAGTTGCATGAACATCCCCAGTCAGTTAGTCAGTGCTTTCATTAAATTGCTATGCAGTGCAGCAAACAAAACAAAAGAGCGCAATACTTTCACCTCTTCTGTGTGAAAGGTGCACGCTCGTGAAATATGAGGTTTAACAAAGACGGCACTCATACTTCTTCTTCCTCTTAAAAAAAAGCTTTATGAATGAGGCCTCAACACACTAGTTCCCTACTAGCTTGATGAGCTTTAAACTACCTACCAAATGTACTCAGTCCTATATCCAATATAGCACAGAATCATATTCAGTAGATACTAAAGGCTGCAAACCGCGAGTATATTAACCAACAGGTGCATGTTTCTCCTGCTATAGTGTGCCTCTCTTTACTTTTTTCTACAAAGCACATAACGAAACAACAGAAAGGAGTTTGATCAAAAGTACCGCAAGCTTGTCTACCACCCCGACCACCTGTAAAGCAAAGGATTGTGGAGCATCAGTTTCAGTGGGACTCAGTTAGAATGAAGCATGTCGCCCCCGTGTGGTGTTTTTCAGGAACTGCTGCTCTGCTTCAGTAGATTATACTGAGAGAAGAAGAAGAAGAAGAAGAAGTGGACTACTTTTCTCTCCATTTGCATTCATTATGGAGACATTTGACTCTTTTTTTGCCTGTGAACTGAACCCGCATTGCTGATTTCCTCAACAAAACCTTCTGGAAAAAGGACTTAAGCAAATGATTAATATATGGAATAAAAGGATGTCTGGCCTCCTGGCTGGTCATTGTTTTAATAACTGCAAAAACAGCTTGTTAATGGCACAAAGAGGCATATATGTATATAAGTATTTGGGATGTGGCAAAGATTACAATATTTATTCTAGAGTAGATAATAGATAGAACTTTATTTTGACATTTTGAGATATTGTTTTAAAAATTACTGGGATGTTACATGTACTGTAAATACAATGTTAAGGCATACCTTGTAACATAAGCAAAACCATGAAGAAGCCTTTCATGCATATGAGGACTTCACAGTACTGTACACGGCTATTATATATAAATAAGATGTATATAGAATTATTTTGTTGCTCCTCTGTAGAATCATTGCATCAGTCACTCTTCTTCCTGCTCCAGTCTGACTTTACACTGTCTCACAATTCATTTCTAGCTCCTGAACAATATTCCTCAAGTCCATTTTTCTTTGTTATTGCATTGTGAAGTTAGATAATGGAATCTGTATTAATAATGGCATTATTTAAAGGAGCTCCTGTTCAAACTAAATCATCATCTCTGACCAGATGGCTCAGCTCTCCATGCGTTGTTGTTCTGGTTCTTTTTCATCTGGAAAACAAGCCATCACAGACATCAGCAGAAACGTTGGCCGGGTTCCAGTTGAGCCGCTGTCTTGTCCTTGGTGTACATTTGTTGACTTGTAGCACAAACACTTTTAATCATTGGTAATTTCAGAACAAAGCATCAATGAGCAGTGGAGTCTGACGTTGGATAATGGGTATTGTGACTATTAGTGTGGTAAATACAAAGCAGTCTGACCTGACCTTCTCATCATTTTAATGCAAACAACCAGCAATTTACCAACAACGAAAAATATTTTTCCCTTATAAAACACATTACTTACAGCCATTTGACTCCAGAGTACAGGTGCATCTCAATAAATGATCATGGAAAAGTCCATTTCCAGTAGTTCAAGTCAAATAGCCTCAACCAAATATTTAGTGCACATAGATGGATCTACTTTTCAGAGGCCAATATTTCCATATTACTTTTTAAAATTGGTCTTTTGTAATATTCAAACTTTTTTGAGACACTGAATTGTATGTCTTCATTAAATGTAAGCCATAATCATTATAATTAGAAGAAATGAAATTAACTAATACATGAAATGTTTAATTCTGTGTGTAATGGATCTATATAATGTGTTATTTCGGATTACTGACATAAATAAACTTTTCTATGACATTCTAATTTATTGAGATGCACCTGTGTCAGCTTTTCATGTCATTTACTTGGTGTAAGTTGTGTACGAAGATGAATTTTTAGTTTGGTTGCAAGTCAACAAGCTGCCTCTCAGTTAGAGTCAGTGACCATGTCAGCCTGCCGGTATGTGTGTGTGTGTGTGTGTGTGTGTGTGTGTGGACACTTCTCCACCCGACAGAGTGCCTTGACAGGAAAAAAAAAAATATTCAGGGATGTCTTTCATTACAAGTTGTTAAATGGTGTTTGGATGCTGTCCTACAAGCAAAGTGTGAGTCAATATGTACGCAGATTCTTATATTAATCGATTTCCTAATCAACAGTATGTGTACCTCAATTGGACTAAAAAAACAGTAAAGACTCTAAACTTTAAAGTTTTTGTCGGGATGTTTGGGCCTTAGGGTTTCAAGGTATGACAATTGACAGTTATTATGCCTATAACTTAAGATTTTGATTGCAAAGTGCTTTAAAATATATATAAATTGTCTTCATTTTTTTCTTAATGGGATAATGCCAACCAACGAGTTCTTTATCAGAGTCTCCTGAAGCAACTGTCCGAAACAGAGGACATATTGACCTTCCTGTGGTCCATTTATTCCTGATAATGGACACCTTGTCCAGCATTATACCTATCATGTTATTTGCTAATTTGCAATACTGAAAAAAAGGTAATAATTCTTACACATACCTCCTGTTTTCAAGTTTGTTAGAAAAAAAAAACGTAATTTGGTTTTCGGTCCTTAATGATGATAATTCTAAGAATTGTGTAGTCATGTACCGTGATATTTTCTGAAACGATTATATATCGTGAATACCTCAAAGAGTTGCAACCCTATCTGTAATTATCATCCTCCTCTCCTAAGTCCTGCCCTGCAGTTTGTCACAGTGTACAACAATGACTTGCTTCCATCTTGGCCTTTATTTAGGATGTTTCCCTCAAAGTAATCCCACTGGAACAGTTGAGTGACAGAAAGGTAAACCTAATTGTCTTTAATATGGTTTTGCTGGTGCAGCACTAACTTGTCATTTACTTCATGAAGCATCAGTTTGTTTTCAGAAAAAAAAAATGCTTTTCCAGCTAGCTAGTAAAACAATGTTCTTATGGGTCCCAATGTGAGCTGTTGAGCAATTTCACACTCTGGAAAACAGGTCTGAAGGCCAAAATGGAGCATAGTTAAAAACAGTTACACCGTGGCTAAATATTCAACTGATTCCTGCAATGTGACACAGAATTTGACTCACTATTTCCCGTTCTGCTACGAAGCCAGCCGAGATCAATTCTCATTAAAGTTTAAAGTAATCTGTTCTATGGGTCAGTGTTGTTTTCTACAACATGTACATTTGTGGATGGAAAAGACTTGACATCGAGTTTGATTATTTTATGTTAAGGTGACATGCAAACCATCAGTGTATCATTTCTCTCCTGAGCAGTGTTTTCTCTGTAAATAGTCTATATGAAAGTGTGATTCTAAATAAATGCATTGCCAATGGAAACATCAGTGCCTCACTTTTTTAACAATATACAGGTGCATTTCTATAAATTAGAATATAATGGAAAATTCCATTTCCAATAGTTCAAGTCAAATATCCCAAACCAAGTATTGAGTGCCTATAGATGGACATACTTTTCAGAGGCCCACATTTACATATTAAACATACTTAAAAATACTTTAAATTGGTCTTTTGTAATTTAATCTTTTTCAGACACTGATTTTAGGTCTTCATTAAAAGTAAGCCATAATCATTATAATTAGAAGAAATTAAGACATGAAATGTTTCATTCTGTATGTAATGGACCTATATGTCATCTCCACCTTTTTAATTGAATTACTGACATAAATAAACTTTTCTATGATATTCTAATTGCACCTGTAGTTTAAAACAGGTGATTTTATTTTTAAAAAATGTTGAATAGTTTATTCTCAAAGAGCTCTGAAGCAGATTGAAAGTGAACATAAGACAAGTATACCTGGTTGCTTTATTTGTTACAAAAAACAGAAGACAGACCTGGAGAAACACCCTCCAGACATTTGATCATGAATTTCATGAAGTTGAAATGTGGTATGTCGATCCCTTAAACCCCATCCTAACTTAAGTGAAACACAATATAGTGTATACCCATCTTTAACCCTCTGCCTCCCCTCCTACCCAAGCCCACCCTCCATCCTTTCAGCTTTTATTCCCATTTTCACTTGGATCCTGTGGACAGCAGAGCGATGAGTCCTGAGGACGCACTGATGGACAGAATGTAGTTGCTGGAGGAAAAGTAGGTTAAGGCAAAAACAAGTAACGTCAAAGAAAAAATGTAACCTTTTTGAGTTCAGATTTGAAAGGAATTTGTGTGGAAATGTGCACAATCTGCCTTAAGACAGACGTCCAATAAAGATGAGTGCTTGAAGACAAAGTATGTGTAAAGCTTCCAAGACCAAATGTTATGAGTGCCGATGACACGTGCAGTGTGATTAACCCTTAATAGGGCACTCATTGAAATACTTGGAAATTCCAAATTTCAACCCTAGAGAATATTACATACTGCCAGAATGTGTTAAAAAAAACAAAAAAAAAAAACATACGGAAATAATATTGAGAAAAATGTTTACAAGATTAAAGTGGCAAATCTATGAGAAAAAAATGTGCAGATTTATGAGATTTAAAGTGGTGAATCTGGGAGAAAAAAGCTTTTTTCCCACTTTTTTCTCGTAAATCTGCGACTTTTTTCGCAAAGATTTGCCACTTTAAATCTCTTAAATCTGCGACTTTTTTTCTTGTAGATTTGCCACTTTAATCTAGTAAATTTGCAACTTTTTTCTCGAAATATTAGCTGAAGTTACCAAATATAGTTCTTTGCCTGATAAAGGGTTAAAGGATACACGGTGGGGTTGAAGTTCTTCAGCAAGAAGAAGGAGGCGACGATGACGAGCACCAGGAACAGAGTGTTGTTGTAGAAGATGGAGAAGGTGGTGGCCTCGTAGTCGGCGACCTCATTCTTCTTCCACAGGATCCTAAATAAACAGTAAAAACCTTTATGATCTTGTAAAAATACAGTACATCATGCATTTATTCTTACACTAAACTACATTCATGCTTCATGCACATTTATGTTCCGACATAATACAATGAAAATCTTTAAATTTGCTAAAGCTAATTGTGAAACGACAAATGAAAACATCCAGCACACTATCTGTATTCATGTTTCACCTCTCATCTTTCTCCTTGCGGGACATCTTGCGGTTGTCTGCCTCAGACAACTTCCTGGTTACTTCTTTGGAAACAGCATCCTCACGTTTCTGGGCAACTCTGAGGGATGAAGAGACAAAATATTTAGTGCAAACATCCAGGAAAAACACACTCTCTCCGCTCAGCTTTCACATTAGTAATGTGGTTCTGTACCCGAGTACACTTGTACCATCACCTATGTTGTCGCTACAGCGACATTAAGTAATATCTATGAAACTCTACTTGACGACTGCTAAACAAGGTGAATAGTAGTGCACTTCTGTGTTTTGTACAGCAAAGAAGAAACTGGACATTGGGGTCCCTAATGTGAAAGCCTCCTTAGTATCCATGAAAGATTTGAGTACACTACCACAGAGCAGTTAAATAGTAAACAGAAATTGACTGATAAGAAGGAAGATAAAGTGACTTAGGCAAATAAGAAACCCCCCCAATCATTGTTTTATATGATATATTGTCTACCATCTGTATTGACAGTATTGAATGGTAGGGTACACTAGATAATTACTTTGTTTCACAGGTTCCCTAATAAGTGCTGTATTCTGTCAAATTGTTCAAATTACCAGCAGCGTGACAGTAATGTGCATGCACAGGAAAGAGAAACTGTAAAACCTTCTTACTTGTGTTTGAGAACAAACTTGACGTTCTTGTAGGCAAACGCCACCAGGTAGGTGCTGACCAGAGTCATCACACCGTACAACACTGCTGACTGGACCAGGTCCATGTGCCAAATCCTCCAAAACAGCCCTAGAAAGAAAGAAAGAAAGAAAGAAAGAAAGAAAGAAAGAAAGAAAGTCAATATGGGGCGAAACATTTTAAATGATCGAGTAGGTAAGTACACATTTATGATGGCTCAATGCATGTTAAAAACCAGGTGTAACTAAACTGTATACAGAGTAACTTAAAGACTGGGAGTGCATCCTTGGTTATTTTGTTTATTAGACATACTTTAAAAGGACACAACTATACGTTTATTACTACATACCTACAATATTAAAGTTAGCAAAGACAGTAGCCTACTTTAGCATAACCACAGTCAGTCTTACTGATAATATTTTAATTAAAGCTCTTCGATCTTTAAAAGTATATGCTGTATTCTCGTTAATTCAGGTTACTGTTGACAAACACATCATTAATTCAGTTTTCTGCTCCAGTAAATGACTGTTAGCTGAGCTAGCAGTTAGCATCATTCTCTGGTACTCACAGATGGGGATGGCAGAAACGATGAGTGCGTTTCCGTAAAACAGCGCGGTGGACTTGGCCGAAAGGTTTCTGCTGAAGTCCTGGAGGAGAAGGTCTTCCTCTGACTGCTGCTTGCTGCTGCCTTTGGGTGCCATGTCTGCAGATTGAACCGGTGTGTGTGCCGCTCAGCTCTGGACACAAGAGGACTGACACGTCGGAGTATTGAGGAGAAGAGGGACGCGTCAGCATAAGGCCGGAAACCAAACACACCGGCTCTCTTCTTCTTAGTTTCGGCCGCTTCAGATTGTTGCTGCCCCCCACAGGAACACAGAGACACTGCAGCTGTTCCGCCCCACAATTCCTCAAACTCGTGGTTATATAGCCTACAGTCATGGAAAAAAAACTATTAGACCACCCTTGTTTTCCTTAATTTGCTTGTAATCCTGAATAAAATCAGATGGATTAAGTGTATGTTTTTGTTGTGTCGTGGTGTCTTTATGTATCCTGTGTCTATGTGTGTCTATGTGTCTGTAGCCTATATATGTTCGAAGTACATGTGCAGGCTGCAAAAAGAAATTTCCTGAAAAGGACAATAAAGTATCTGTCTGGACAAATATAATGATAACAACAAAAATAGCTCATGAGAGTTAAATTTAAGAGCTTATATCTAGCCATTTTCCTTGATTTTCTTGATAGTGATTTTGGTTATTATCAAGTTGTTTTTTCTTTTGTTCATTATATTTGTCCAAAAAAATGTACCTTTAGTTGTACCAGGCATTAAAATGAACAAAAAAAATTAAGGAGAAAAAGGATGGTCTAATATTTTTTGCAATGAGTGTATTTAGGATTTTAGCAGTGGTGGAAAGTAACTTAGTAAATTTTAAGTATTATACTTAAGTAAAATTTTGAAGTACTTGTACTTTATTTGAGTATTTCCATTATTTATGTAACTTTATACTTCTACTTCACTGCATTTTGAGGCAAATATTGTACTTTTTACTCCACTACATTTAGCTGACAGCTTTAGAGATTTAACATGAAAAACATGATCAATTTAAAATGATTCAGTATTGTTTTATGCTGCAGTCTGCTGGGGAGGCAGCATCAGACACAGAGATACAAGGTGGTTGGACAGACTGGTCTAAAGAGTTGGTTCTGTGGTTTGAGCCAGGTTGGACCCACTGGAGGAGGTGGTGGAGAGATGCACTGTCAAGATGTTCCAGGCCACCTGAAATACCCGGATCATCCACTACACAAAACCTTTATGGACCAAAAAAACAGCGGTGGACGGATCCTCTCTCTCCGTTGCAGGACAGAGAGATACAAAAGACCCTTCGCTCCTACAGCCATCAAGCTGTGTCATTCTTTCAAAGCTAACAGGCTAACTGAATTTGCCCTCAGGGATAAATACATTAATTTTGAATTTAATTAGAATTTTTATAAATTAAACCACATGAAAATATATAAAGTCATTAAAATGAGCCCTACATTGACAGCAGTAAAATGCTGCTTACATGAATTCATCACTAATAATAATCCAATAATATATTAAGAATATATAAAAAAGTCTGAGTGGGTTCGTTCTGCATTACGAGTACTTTTACTGCTAACTAAATTTTGATGCTGATACTTTTGTACTTCTATTTAAGTAAGTTTTGAATTACTTTTACTTGTAGTGGAGTCATTTCACAGTGTGGTATTAGTACTTTTACTTAAACACTGAAAACTTTTTCCACCACTGGATGCTAGGTTATGCTAAATATGTTGCTGACTTTTTTTTAACCAAAGAATTAGACTGTGACTGACACACACGCAACCCCCTAAGACTGCTTCCACAGGAAGACATACACAGAACTAATAAATTAAAGCTATTTATTGAAATTTCCCCAATTAACTTGCAAATATACATAATTAGAATCATTTTTTTAAAGATGCTATTATTGTCCTACTTGTATTTATGCCATATTTTACTTTTCTTTTTTAAAAATACGTTTATATATATAAAAATGTGCTACAGATATTGATATTGTAACATAGACTGTAGCTTGTAATTTTAATATAACCAATGTTTAAGAGCTTGAATTTCCTCACTATTGCTTCATTACCTAACTAAATAAATACACTACAGCATAAGCTGGACTTCTAACTCCAACATGCACAATGCATCAGACTATTAAACTGGTTATTATAATCTGCAAACATCACTTTCAAAGGAAAAAGATCAAATGAGCTGTTCCTCTTTTCTGCAGAGTTCTTACTTCTCCATGAACCATGCTCACTGCCCACCACATCCTGTAACGTTACAGTCACATCAGCACATTTTGATCATGCCATGCCCTGGTCTTTATTATTTTAATAAAATAAATACCTTTCCGGGTAGAACAGAAATTTCCTCTCCTTCCTTTTTAAAGCTCTACCTCCATCTTCCTCTTTGGAAATGTTACCATTTATTCAATACATTTTATTGAAATCAAACCCCCAAAGCCAAATACTGTCATGTTAAAAATCATATCTTCCTGATGGTTTGAAGAATAAAATGTTCTACTAGTGCTGCTACAGAAGAGTGCAGAGTTCAAATACTTGCAGGATTCCCATTTTGCCCACTAGAGGTCAACATCTCCATGTCTGTACATGTCAGTTTAGATATCCAGCTGATTCACACTTCCTGAGGGACTGGAGTGCAACAGCAGGTCTTAAATCACAAGTATTACAAACAACCAAGCTGTAAGATCATGGCCTTCTAGTTTTTATAGTGTCAGAGAAAAGTACTTATTTTGTGTTTTAGAGAGGTGGATATTATTCAGGAGGGAGAGATTAGACTTACTTCTTGAGAAAATGAGGAAAGGTTTGGACGGACTGGAGAGAGTTTTGGAGACTAAAAGGATGAGCAAAGAATACCTCCCTCAAAAACAACAAAATCTTCATGAGCAGGTAAGTAAATAATACTTCTGTCCAGCCCACAGGCCCACATACCTCCTGCAATCAAGTGCACATATTCAAGAAGCTATTTAAAGCTCCTCCTCCTCCACACACACAAATCATCATCTGACAAACATGCCACAGTCTATGGTGTGCATGAGAGTGTGACCACGCAGCTACAGATGCACAACCCATTAGTGGAGGCATGAGCATCTGTAAAAGTCCCCCCTCTCTTCCTTATCTTGTCCTCCGAGCCCGTCACATGCATGCCTCTGGAGACATTTTAGGACGGCGGAAAAACAGATATTTCGGCCTGCTGTTGCTGCCACGGCAGTGCTTAACCCCCCGCTGAGCTGTTCTCTTTCTTTTTCTGTGTTTGCAGAAGCAAGCAGCATGTGCGTGTGACTGAGTGCGTGGGTTTGTGTGGGTTTGTATGCGTTTGTGTGCATGTGTGTTAGAATGCAATGCAGACAGGCAGGTTTGCGTGATGTCCCTGTCTTTAAATGAGGATAGAGCTTAGGGATTAACCGTGCACTTCAGGGGTGCAGGAAGGAGGCAAAGAGGAGGAGAGGGAGGGTGGAGGTGACGCCAAAAGGCCTGCCAACACAATGCCAGGCAAGGCTGGTGATCTCCCTCTCTCTCCCTCTCTCTCTCTGTCTCTCTTTCTCCCTGAAGTGTAAGTGTGTATGTTTGTGCCAGATTACTTTGGCTTTGGTGGTACCACAGACATAACCACAGGGGCAAACACACATACTGACCAGCCAACAGGGAATAAGGACACACACACACACACACACACACACACACACACACACACACATCCTTGTACTTCTATCTTTGTGAGGACCCTCATTGGAATAGTGAATTTGCTAGCCCCTTACCCTAACCCTTAACCTAACCTTCACCATCACAGCTAATTGCCCAACCCTAACCCTAACATAAACCTAATTTTAACGTTAACCCTAAAACAAAGTCTGAACCCTCAAACAAGCCTTTAAAGGCCAAAAATGTCCTCACTTTGCAAAAATGTCCTCACTCTGTTGGTTAAAAACTTGTTCCGGTCCTCACTATGTCGAAAGTACAAGAACACACACACACACACACACACACACACACACACACACACACACACACTGGCACACAGTGGACTTCTCCAGGGCACTGTGCCTGGCAGTGCTGGTATGTTTAAGCTCACTCTGATCGTACCCTGAGGAGCAGTTATGACAGATCACCTATCATAGTGACAAATTCTTTCTGAGTTATCTTCTCTCACTTGCCCAAAGCTAAGCTCTGAGAGCCCTACATCTCTTACATCTGCATGCCACAACATTGTATGTGTGTGTGTGTGTGTGTGTGTGTGAAAATGATACTGTGTAAAGATAACACTATTGTGCCATCGGCTTTCCGAAGCTATGACATCAACATGACTTTCTCACCACATGCTATTTATTTATCAGCGTTTATATTTCTACATCTTCAAATAGCCGAGGCTTTCTGAAGCACAAGAAGACAGAGTAGAGTTGATGAGGTGAGTGTGATATTCATTTAAATAATAAAAAAAAGAGTCTTATTGGATTTAAAAAAGAATCTAAAACAGAACTAAGTAATATTCCAGTGTTGGATTTTATGGAAGTCCCCCACTGCTGCAAAAATAATTCACAAATGGTATAAAGTATGACTGAGGAGGCGTGTGGTGACCCAACATCCTCTGGCTTCTGATGGTTAAAAAAAGGAACTACATTTAATAATCTTTATCACTGACATGTGGCATGAGTTCTTAAGTTGGAGGGCTCGGAGAGGGAGTTTATAGACTTTTTCCTTTTCCTCAAAAACCTTTGGTTTCTCAATTTCCTTTCTGAGATGATTCCAAAAGAATGGCAGCACAGCTTTACTCTGCTTACTACAGCTGAAAAGAGGCCTATGTTTTGAGCTTTTGTCGACAGTGAAATGTCATAATATACACAATAACTTCTCCAGTGTCTTTTCAAATAACGTTTATCTCGTAAAAATATACTATTTTTAGTCAAACAGTCACACCAAATGTGTTTTTAGTGCATTAAGGGCTAGTCAGGTCATCTTTATAGCACTTTAAACACAGCAGATATTATCCAGTCAGCATTGCAGAGTTAGCAATAAACAGAAATAAAACACACAAAGCTAAAAACAAAAGCCATGCACTTTTCAAGCACACTTAAAATCATGCTTTGTTGCATAAAAGAATAACTACGGTTTAAAGTGAGCTGGTAAAGGTCCAGCCAAACCTGAAAGTGACCAAATTTCAAGGAAAAATCAACTGAATAAACTTGACAAACAAATTTGCATCATGGACCAATAGCAGAGCGCCCTGACAGTGCTGACCTTTGAACGCAGAGCAGAAGAGTCCAAAATGAAGGACGCTGTTGTTAACTGTGCTGCACCATTCGTTTTTATTTAACCTCCTCAGTTAGTATGAGTATCAACCGAACAGACTGTGTTGAAGAAGTGAACATAGCCACAGTGACATCAATGACATCATTGGCCTATGGATTATTGTTTTGAATCCTCAAGTTTGGCAGTTTGGTACGTCACCATCATTGTTTTTTTAAACCAGAAGTGACCATATTTGGACAAGACGACGGAACTTGGGAGGAGGATGCTAAGTTAGAAGCTAATGCTAGCATTAGCTTGATAGCATGGTTAGCAGGGTGCATCCATTTTCCAAATGGACAGCTGACGCCTGAGAGCGTGTCTTAGAACAACCAAATGCCAACAAGACATTTTTAGGCAACCAAAACAGGCCTTTTGTTCCGTTTCAGGCCCATGGTTGTGTATTGTGGCACCAAAAGCTTTAGCCCAGTGGGCCTGGTCCTCAGAGTATGACATGTGGTGCTCTGCCTCTTGTGGTGGAACTAGTGAAAACACACACGCAAACTGAATCATAATAAATAAATTATATTCATACGTGTCAAAGTACATAAGTGCCATAAAATTAAATGTATAATGGCTGCTGTTAGCTAATGCATATTTTTTTCCTTCAGTTTTTCGTTTAAGAATGAGGCTGCACTTCTGAGAGTTCAACTGTGTTTACACCTGCAAAAAAAAGCACCAGTTTGTCATGATCAGCCATGCTTTTCTGTTTGACGTTGTGCACCTGCAATGCATTGAGCTCAGAATTTGAAACGCAAGGTAGCATATGAGTTCAGTCAGTAACTGAACAATAGCTAGCTAGCAGCAGAGCTTTTTTCCTCAAAGCCAGGGAGCACTGAGCTTCACAAAGCACATGAAATAGATTTAAAAAATTTGAGAGTGCTGGCTAGCTGTAGCATGTTGCTGGCATGTTTGCATGTTTTCTGTTAGCCCACCAACTATGGAGGTGTGGCAGGGTCTTAATGGTTAGTTTCAGTTGTGCTTAAAGTTTTGACACAAAGAAGTTAATTTATCTTGCTGCCTTACTAGATGTGGCGTATGCTTCGGTTCAATGTTGCCCTGTTTTTGACAGGGGAAAGAACAATTACCCAAATTACTCAAATTATGTTAGGCCTTACTTTCAAAACAAACAAACAAACAAACAGCTCCTGGTTGCTTAATTGTTTTAGAGATTATCACAATTACGCAACAAGAGGTAGAACGTCACCTTAAAACCTTAGTTAAACCTTAAACCTTTTTGTAAATAGTTGATAAATAGGTCATCATAAGATTGTTTTACCTGTTCGTCGACTTCGTCTGGTCTCTTTGCACTTTATTTGTTTATTTAGAGGTGGAGAGCATGTATTTTTATTTTAACCTGTCTTCCCTAAATTCAAGATCTGCCATGTTTTCACCATTTTTAAGAAGACCACAGTGGAAATGGGACAGTTCAGGCAGTCTTATATTTACTCACAGACAGTTGTGTTATTATGTGGATGTTAAGTTGTGTTGTGTTATAGAGCAGAAGGAGGACATTTGTAAGGGATAGAACATTGCTTACTTTCACCTTTGTTTCACTCAGCGTCACCTCTCAAGCCTGTGATACGATGATATCAAACATGACAACAATATCCTTGAGTCAGGGTGAGAGATGAATGAAGAGACTGAACGGATTAGAGGAGGAAAGAGCAGGCAGACAGAAGCACCTGTGTGATGGCACTGAAGGCGCCGTGCAACTGTTTCAGGGTCTGGTGACATCTCTTCTGTCATATCTTGCTTTCATTTAGGAAAGGATAGCATTCCACCATGGGAAAAAAATACACCCAGCCCCTCCACCCCCACCTCCACCTCCTCCTCCACCTCCACCCATAACCCTTCGACAGACATTTGCTCAAATGGTTGCATGTGCTTCTCCACTCCTATCTCGTTTGTGTCCGGTGATTTATGTCCCCCCTTTGGCTAAAAGGCATGAAGGAGAATGTGATATGGTAGAGGTGGATGGTGGTTTGATGGAGGTGAGGGGTGGGGATCCCTCAGAGAGATGAAGGGAGCAAAAGGAGTGAAATATTTGTCTTTTCAAAGGATGCCAGACATGTGTTTACACTTTATGCCCACTTTCACCATAAATAGTTTCCTCACCCTCAGGGTTGTGTGCTTGCACATGAACCTGCATGCGAGCACATGATTGTGTGTGTCTGTGTGTGTGCCTCTGTGTGTGTGTGTGTGTGTGTGTGTGTGTGTGAGAGAGAGAGAGAGACCCTAGAGACCAAAACTTAAACTTTGTTCTATTTTCTCCGTTCCCTTTCCTCATCATTGACAGGGGAATGTGTTGGAGTTAAAAGGAGCAATAAAATGTGTGCATGCCAAGCAAACAAGCAAAAAAAATCCATAACCATCAAAATTACTTTTTTATGGCGGATATATATGGTGTAGTATTCTTTGTGACCGGATGTCTTAAATGGCTTCATAATATTGAAGCCTATTTCTGGAGAACTTAGAGTGAAACACCACAAACTAGAGGTTAAATCATTTACACATTTTAAGGGAAAAAAACTTGACTTTATGTTGTTTCTGTTGATTTTTTCCCCCTTTAGCAGTGTGGTTGTGTTTCTCAGCTGATGATGACGTCCGTAATGAGTGAGTCATGCTGTAGGTGAGGAGGTGTAGCTGCACTCAGATAAACATTACTTATCAGGTCAGCTAGACCCAGGCGCTGAGATTCTTAACTATCCGGACTGCGATGACACAGGCTCAGCCTCCCCTGGTAGAGTTATGGTGACCCTTTAGGCTTAGCTCGGTCCCAAAACAAATGCGGTTATGTGGTTCATTCTTTCACTCCAGCAAACCACAGATTTCACTGTGTGCTCATTGAGAAACCCATTGATAAGATTGTAGTGCTCTGTTTTAACATGTAGATACAGACAGTGTGCACTGTGGGCATGGGTGTCTATTTGCAAGGCTGTTGGCTCTTGAAGGAATTACGTGGGAATTTATATCCTTTGACAAATCTAATGATCAGAACGCTGTGCAAAGGACATTGTGTGTGTGTGTGTGTGTGTGTGTGCGCTAGACATGAAGGCTAACCTGCTGCCAACTTGGCTTGTCTAAGAAGCAGAGAGAGAGCAGAAGATGTTGACATTTTGGCAGTGGAGAGAAGCTGCTGTTCCATCTGCATCTGAAAGGTCACTGCGGTGTGTTTTGGAGCACAGTATGTGTGTGATTTTGTGTGTGTGTGTGTGTGTGTGTGTGTGTCCTTGTGCCTGCCAAAAGCAATGTGTTCAATGTGTGTGTCTTTCTCATCAATTCTGTGTGAAAAGAGCAGAGGAGAGCTATAAACAAAGATGCTGGATGTGTTGGGCATTGCACAAACAGAATAGTAGGAGTCCACCCCCGCCTCCGCCTCACAAACACACACATACATTCGTAAACACACACATGCTTGCTTTGAAGATGTTTATAGGAACTATTTAGGAACAAACATTAGGCAGTTTCAGTTAAAAGAATACTCCTTACCAACTGAGTTAAATTATGTTAATTACGATCAGTTTATTCTTTGTACAGAGTATCGAGATGCCTCGCCGTCTTTAACTAACTAATGCCTGAAATAAAGAGGAGAAACTAATTGCGGACAATGACTGCTTGCACTAAGAGCATGAAATGAAGATGTTTTTGTGCAATGAATAACACAAACAATTGTGAGGGTGACTCTTGGTGAGTTGTATCAAACAACAGCACAAACCTGCAGTAATGATGTGCTGGAAATTCTCATGTTGAAAATAAAGTGGTTCAACTGTCACCTTGTGTGCCTGAGGATGTTGACGAGAGGTTTTGGCAGTTAATCCGTTGTTGTGGAAGCAGCTGCAAGGAGCTACAGCCAAAATATGTTCAGTGCCTGCGATAGTTGCGACCTAAGTCGGCTCTGGTGTCTGGTCAACTAAGTACTGAGTACGGCCCACCCGGTGGTTACAGGGCACTTGTGATCCACACACAGAGTGCTGTGAGCCTCGGATTCACAAAGAACAATTCAGATTCCATCGTGGTCATGTAACCACGGAGCAGCTGCTCACAGTCTCGGAGATAATACATGAATAATGAGAGCTTAGCTAATTGTGTCCGCACATTTTATAGATTTGGAAAAGGTGTGTGGCGTGTGGGGAGCCAAGAGTTTAGCCAGTCTTTATGCACTTTGTGTGAGAGCTGCATTCTTGGCATTAAGTCAAGCTCTTTTAAGCTGGGTGTCAGATGTGCTGTTTATGATGTTCATGGAAGAGATGTCAAGGTGCCAGAAAGGTCTGGAGAGTGTCCAGTCTAGTGACATTAAAGTGGCGTCTCTGTTGTTTGCAGATGATATTGTCCTTTTGCTCTCATGGGATGCTACGGTGGACACATTTGCAGTTTGTTTTTTTTGTCAAACTGATTCTTTGCTGAAACAGGTGTGGCTAGTTGGGGGCTGACCCAAAATGAGGGAGTAGTGGTAAAAAGTGACTGAATGGTAGTTAGTTATCTGTATACCCTACACAGAATAAGGATCTCAGTGAATTAACAGACGAGTGGCAGCGGTGGGATTGTTTGACTGTGTGTGCACACACAGCTGTGCAGCTGCATACATCCTGCACATATGTATATACAAACACATGCCTCTGTGAACATCCCTGGTGTGTTTGTTGGATGTGTACAACACACCATATGGGCAGCATGAGTGATCAGACGGTGCGGTTGGAGAACATGTGTGAGATAACAGAAGGAATTCCTCTTGGATATACTGCATGTCTGACCTACTCCATATAAAAACCAGGATCAAAGCTCTAGGACTGCTGCTGCTGCAGACTGTCTGGTTCTAGTACATAAACTTATCACCAGAGATGGATTTAGAGTGTTAAGCTGAAATTATTATTTCTGCATCTGAGAGTGTATGTGTGTACAGAAATCTGTGTATCTTCAATTTGTTGTGACAAATTTCAATTTCTGGACACTGAACACATGTGGCTTATATTGTGAAATAGAACTGTCTGGCTGTAACTATGTGACGCTGCAACATGGAACATCACAACAAACATCAATGTGCTGCAACTCCTGGCTTACAATAACGTAGGTTATACACAAATTATTATTATTATTATTATTATTATTATAGTGCATAACTTTTGGTAGGCATAAGTACGAACAGTGAATGAATACAGCCTGATGCAAAAATATATAACACATATTAGTTGTAAGAGAGCAAAAAATATTGCCCTTAATGAGAAGAACTAATTCATGATCAGGATTTAGTCAGACAAACTTTTTCCAACTCGCTTTCTGCTCATTATCTCTGGACAAAGCAGGTTTACTCTTTACGCTCTGCGGAATATTTTGCTTAAAGTGAATAAATAATCTAACTAAAGCTTTTTAGATTGTGTTACAGTTTTTAAGCATTCGTTAAAAATATATCAATTATTCAAAACTTTTATGACAAAATGTAATAGTCATCATTACAATTCCTTTAGGTAATTACATTATCTCAAAGTGGTTATGAGTCACTTGAGTCACACAAACATTGCTTTTAACAGATTATGTCACTCGATTTAATAATGATTATTTTTTAAATAATTACATTAATTTAATGCAGCATATTTATAACGAAAATGGAAATTATTCTGTGTAAAAAACGAAATAAATCCTGTTTTTTCTTTTCTTTGTGTTCTGCTTACTGAACTCTTGTGGTGTTTAGCTCAGTTCTGCATCTGTCAGGTTGTCTCTGTCTCAATCCACACAAAGTTAAAGATATTCCCTGCCAATGACGTCCTCGTCCTATGACATGCAACTGTCATGCATGTGTATCTGTGTGTTCGCATGTTAAACACCACCTATGGCTACTGCGTGTGTGTGTCAAGAAGGAATTGTGTGCTGAGGCCACTGATGGCATGGTAATAAAAAACATATTTGCATGATAGTCTGCCTGTATGCATGTAAGGCTGTGAATATGGAAGTACTTTGTTTGCTGGTGTGCGTGCCACTTTGATCATATGTTCAAGGTGCATGTGTGAATTAATGTCCAATTCCCTGTGAGAGGTTGACACACTCGCATGAGAGAGTGTAAATGTGTCTGTGTGTCTGTGTGTGTGGTTGTGTGCTACTGGGTGAGGCAGGGGCCAAGGTCTTATGAGAAGAGTGCTGTTCGTGTTGGCATGTTGGGGGGGAGAGGGGAATAAACGTGTTAGTGAATGGGATGCTAAATGAGGAGTGGACGAGGTGGGCAGGAAATGTGTGAGAGCTAGTGTGTGTGTTTACATGTGTGAACCGCTGTCCTAATGAAATGTGAAAGCCCTCCAAGTCACCTCTGCCCTCCCCCCCGCTGCACTGAATCCCATCAGCCCCTCGCTCCCCTTCTGTCTCTCTCACACACAACAACACATACCGCACACACACTCTGTTATTCCCTCTTTCACACACATAAACAGACGTGCGTGCACAGCTCGTGTTAACATGGAAGCGTTAGCGTGGAAAGAGGTCTTCTCTCTGTCTTCTCTATCCTGTGAGACGAGGCTCTCCCTGGGCATGTTGAGAGTACAGCTGGCAGTCCGGGAGCCTCTAGACACACACACACACACACACACATACATGCATGCAGACAGAGGCACGCTAGGCAGTAGGTCATGAAGCCGCTGGCGTGAAGGATAGACGGGTCTGACACCAGAAAAGCAGACAGCCTCGCTGACATGCACTGGGGAGCATTACGAAGATAACAATGGCGTGTTTCACTGTGACTCCGTGTGTGTGTGTGTGTGTGTGTGTGTGTGTGTGTGTGGATAGGTTCAGGCAATATTGTATGACAGCAGCATGCAGCAGAGTGTGTATGTGTGAGAGTATAAAAAAACATTTAAACACCACCTTGCTGGTGTTTGTGTAAATGAAAATGTAACATTTTTCACCCTTTTGCCTAAATTATTCCACATGTTGATGCAGTGTGCATACTTTGCTTTAACCCTCTCAAATACAAACGCAAAAATAGTATTTAGAGAACTTTACACTCCAGCAACCCCAACTACCCTAGGACCTGCAGTCTTTTAGCACAATATCATGTATGCAGCAGTCAAAAGCCTTTTAAGACACCTTTTTAAGGGCTTTTATCTTAAATAGAATCTGAAGGAAACATTAAACAGCCAAGTTACCAAACCACGGTGGTGGAAAGTAACTAAGTACATTTACTCAAGTACTGTACTTAATTATCATTTTGAGGTACTTGTGCTTTACTTGAGTATTCCCATTTTATGTAACATTATATTTCTAACTGAACATTTTTAGTCAAATATTGTATTTTTACTCCACTACATTTAGCTGACAGCTCTAGTAACTTTTCACATCAATATTTAACATAAAAAACATGATACATCTAAAGTGATTAGACATTAAAAAAAAAAACACTGATAACAGTACATTAAGTAGTTTAAATGAGACCTATCTGGACAACAAGAAAATGCTGCTCACATAAGTGCATCAATAATAACAATCCAATAATATATTTGGTATATATAAAACATCCTACATAACGAGTACTTTTACTTTTGTTACTTTAAGTACATTTTGAGGGTAATACTTTTGTACTTTCACCTCAGTAAGTTTTAAATGCAGGACTTTTACTTGTAGTGGACTAATTTCACAGTTTGGTATTAGTACTTTTACTTAAGTAAAGGATCGGAATACTTCTTCCACCACTGCCAGACTAACCTTAACATTATTAGCAGTAATGAAATCTTCCATATAGTTGTCATTACAGACTACAAAATCAGTTAACAGCTAGAAATGCTTTTTTCTACTTTTATCAGAAATCAAGGACATTTTGTTTAGTGGAACATTTAGTGGAAACCACAATGTGAAATTTCATGCATGCTATCGTTTGTATTCCTGTGAATTAAGGTGTGCCCTATAGAGCAATGATGGTGAAGAACCGTGTGAAGAAAACAGGAACAGTGAGTAATCTGTTCTTTATTACTTCTAGTGAAGTCTTTATAAATTGGTTTCCTGGCACTCCCCTGAACATTCCCAGGATGTTCTGTGACATTTTGGTGAATGCTGGTGGTTGGATCCCGTGCTGTGGGCCCATTGAGAGTGTATATGTGTGTGTGTGTGTTTTTCTATAGATGACTTGTGTGGGATGGTCAGGCAGGATAAGACTTTTCGTTCACAAGAAAACGCAAATGTTTTTACACATGGCTTTATCTCCCACACGTAGGCGGCATAGACACACAGCACACTTGCAGCTGTGTTCCAGATGGGTCAGTGGTCCTCCAGTGAATCACACAATCTCTATGACTTAACTGTTGCACAAAGCCAGTAGCAAGCAGCACATTTTCCATATTACCACCTCCTCCCACTGCTGCGTCAACTCCCACCCCCGTCTGTATTTCGCTTTCCCCTCTCAAGTTTATTTTCCTCTATCTGCTCAACTACTTTCACTGTGCACCTCTGTCTCACTTTTTCTGGTTTCTGATATACATGAGAGATATGTCCATTGTGGTTCACTCCATATAATGTGTCCTTGTTTGTTATTTGACTCCCTTTTTAAGGGAATAATACTTTGACATTTCGGAAAATACACTCTCACGTTGTTGCCATGAGTTAGAGGATATCATGGATACCACTCTCATATATGTCTGTCAAATATGAAACTGAAGGTTCAAAAGTAAAAAGTTCAAAGGTAACAAAATCTGCCTAGGAGCCCCTATAAACTAGAACCCGACAGATATATCGGTTGACAGATATTATCTGCTGATATTGGCCTATCAAAGGTATCAGTGTCGTTGGATATGCTGTCTGATATATGTGCCTTTGGGAAAACTTTCTTTACACAATATATTATGCAGAAAATGTTGCTCGGTGCGATTTAGAAATATTGTTAGATATTCATTTAAAACAAAAAATATATATTTTAATAGTCAGCAATTGACTGAAACTGAAGAGTAATGATGTTCATTTAGCTATTTATTTTATTCCTATTTATTATTTATTTTCTCAGTTATCATTTAGAGAATTGGCTGACAATAAAACATATTTTGTATAATGTATAATAGTATGATATTATTTAATAAAGTTTATTTTTGAAAAAGCAGCTCTCTGGGTACATTTGCTGAGTGGTGAAAAATCTGTGCACAATTCACATAAAAAGGCTCTATTTTCATTCCAGCTAAAAAAATTAGTTATTGGCCACCATATCCGTTATCGATTATTTTTTTCCCATTAAAATCAGTATTGGCATTGGCCATAAGAATCCCATATCAGACGGGCTCTACTCTAAACCTCATTAATTAACGTGTAGTAGTAGTAGTAGTAGTTTATACAATATACAATCCAGTCAACAACCAATACAAACAGTCCAGATGGCATAAGCAAAGTCTTTTAGAGTGAGAGTTAAGTAATGACTAGCATTACACTTAAATTACCCCAACAATAGACACACATCTCCTTTTAATCCACCTTTTAGCTTTTTATATACAGTAAATGTAAAAACAATCTCTCAATTCATATTTACACTCATTTATTGAAACGGATGAATACACAGTCATCTTGTGTATTTAAATAGTAAAAATAACTTATTGGCAAGGCAAGTTTATTTTTATAGCACCTTTCAACAACAGGGCAATTCAAAGTGCTTTAACCAAAATGTTAAAAACATTTAAAAGACACATATATAAAATGACATTCAAATATAAAAATGTAAGACTAAAATATAAAAGTGCTTTCAAATATACTATTTTAAAAATTGAAAGCGAGCTGATATTTAAAAAAAAAATTGAATATAAAATTCTTCTAGTCCCTTCTTCTATTCTCTGCAGGACTATTGCTTAGCCAGGTGCAGTGACTTCCTGTTGTGTCCACTGGAACACGGCAACCTCACAATGACGATGTGACTCCAGGAAGTCACAGGTCCTCGGAAAGAAATAGTCCCACACATAGCTCCCCAAATATCCTCAATTGTTGCTTTTACACTTCTTGTTTAATGCACAGAAATGAGAGTGGTATCTGTTTTCTCATCTAACTCTCAATAAGAAAGTAAACAAGCATATTCCCCAAAACTAGCCCTTTAATTCACATGTGAGAGCAGAAAGAAACAATCCAACTGGTCCCAATTAGTACTGTGTATAAATTCTGGGAAGACTGAATCGGCTCATACCCGCATGTTTAGACTACAGACTAGCAGTGTGTGTGTATGTGTGTTTAAGACTGTTTTGTATGTTACTTAACAGAGTCACTCAGATCTCTGATTCTGACACTATCTCTTCATTCTGTCCCCCATGCCGCAGGTGTATGAAAGCAACAGGCCAGGAGGTGGAGCTAAAGTCTTCATATCTCTCTACTAGGAGCACAAATGAGTGTATTAATAAAGTAATGGCTGGTGGCTCCCTGCTGAGAAACTGCCTGGTGTTTTGTTTCCCTTTGAGAGGAGGTTACAGGGTCAGAGAGAGAGCTGGTCTGATCAGAGTCTTGCTCAAGGACACTTCAGCAGCAGGGAGTGTGTTTATCCTCAGAAGGTCATGAACTGTAGATGGAGGACAACTTGTTGTTCATTATACCACCCTGGTTCATACGCTTCCTGGACTGTGTGTCATAAAAAGAAGATTTACCCTCTGCTTTTTCTCTCCGCTGTTTTACTCCCCTTCCGATTCCTCTGCTCCTCTCGTGCCACTCTGCCCTTTTGTCAGGAAATGAGGTGATTGACTCCATTTCAATCCACGCTGCAACACAAAGGCGACTGCTGTGCACACGCTTCCTGTGGAGAAGGTTCAGGGGATAAAGTTCACCCTCTTTGTGAGTCAGTTGTCCTACAACCCACACACAAACACACCAGTGGGTACACACATGTGTGTTCAGCATCCAAAAAAAACACAAACACACACAAGCCGTTCACATTTAGTTCCAAATTGTTTAATTTAAGAGCTGATATCTAGACATTTTCCATGGTTTTCTTGATAATAACCAAAATCATTATCAAGAAAACCATGGAAAATGTCTAGATCTTAAATTAAACTCTTATGAGCTCCTTTTGTTATCATTATATTTGTCCAAACAAATGTACCTTTAGTTGTACCAGGCATTAAAATGAACAAGTTTGAAAACAAGGGTGGTCTAAGAAGGCTTGTTTTCATGACTGTATCATATCTGCAGCTTTATTGCATAACTTCCATACTGCGGTTGCCATGCAAGCAGGAACACATACAGAACAATGTACAGAACAATGTGTGTGTGTGTGTGTGTGTGTGTGTGTGTGTGTGTGTGTTTGTGTCAGAGAGAGAAGGAAGCAATAACTGAATACTCCGTCCTGGCAACAAGCTGTTTTCCTGTCAACATTGCTGTATCTGTGCACAAATGTGAGTGTGTGTATGTGGGACCATTCTGCTTAAACTGTTTTTCCAGTCAGGAAATGGTGGAGTGTCATTCTTTCTATCATCCTCCACCACTCCTTCAGTCAATATACTTGAAAACTTAACACTACCCCATGGCCCTCTAGCGCTCTTTCTCATGTTTTTTTTCTGTCTCCCTCTTCATTCCTCTGATGTCTTTGTATACTTGTCATTTTCGAGTGATGGATGGTCAGTGAGGGAGGAGGACAAGGAAACATAATATGACAGGATAAGTAGAAGAAAGGGCTATCACAGATCAGTGAGAGAGGGAGAGATGGATGAGACAGACACAAGAGGAGAGTTTGGGAAATGGAAAAGGGGAACTTGGTATTTTTCAACCTGGACCCTATTTGCACATGATTTTGTGTCTCAGTGACTAATGGGGACAACAGTTTTTGAAATTGTTCCAACACTGAGTGAGAGCGATGCAGACGGCAGCTGCAAAATGAGCTGCAAGGGGAGTTCTGCACAATCAGTGTTACATTATATCCACTAAAAATGCTTGTTTTTGTCACTAACGGGCTCAGATTGAACATTATGGAAAGGACCCTACAGAGAAATGAAGGTTATGCTTTACCTTTTGCTTTATCTGGTCTGTTTGTTATTATGTCTAAGTTAGCAGCAGCAGGATTTGCCAACTGCAGTGCTCTTGCTCAATACTGGACCAATTTTACAAAAATTGCTTTACATGTTAATCACTTCAACACAAGACATGGGAAAATAGATGCCGATGTTCATTGAGAATGTAAATTTCACTTTATTCAGCACAGTGGACTAAGAGATATTTTGTGTGAAAAGTTGATATTTTGGTCAAAGAGGAAGTGTCCAGAATAAAAAGGAATCATCCTCTTTTTTAGCTTCAATGTGCTTGTAAATTTAATTCTGCAAATTGTGACCTGTTGATGGCACTAGAAGAAACGTCAGAAAGTCATCAAAATTTTATCATTCCTGCTGAGGGGACCTTGCATATTCACATTAAACTTGGTGGTTACTGGGCCGTTGGTATTTGAGACTTAAGTATTGATCAGGACAGATGAAAACGGTCAGTAGGTCCACAAAATCATTGAGAATCAATCTTTGGGGCCTGCAGATACTGTCTGTATTTCATGGAAATCTTGCTCTTTTGAACAGATGGACTCAACGATTGACACTGAAAACCAGGGGCCCACAGCCAGCAATCAGGATCAATATTAAGATTCTGAGGAGAACATGATCATGTCTGATGGAGAAAAAAAGGCTAGATATGATTAAAAACACATTCAAGTTCCTCTTTCTAAGATGGATGAAACTTGTCTCATAGCTAAGGCAGATATTCCTGTATTTCTCCATAATGTTATCTGCATCCACATACTGAGTAATATGTGGCTGATTATGCAATTTAACAGACGTCCAACATCTTGTCAAATGCCACCACTAGTACCATTTATAGAGATGCAAGCAAAGCAACCTTTGCCACTTCCTGAGCAAAAAGAGATCTTTTATGTCCTCTTTTCTGTCAGTTTCCTCGGACCTCAAGTTTCTGTGGCTAAGACCTGCACGCCAGGGGCGGTACTGGTCACCATGGCAATAATGGCACCACTTGGTCGAGTTCATTCCCTGGTCAACCAGCATAACAGTGTCTCAGACACAGCAGTGTAGGCTGACTTCAGGCTACTGACTATAAAAACTGACTTTAGTTTTATGTCCTCAAATGTATTTTGAGAAAAAGAGATTCATAGCATTTTACCAAGTGAGCTGAGGCTGTTGTGAGTGAATAACAGAATAAGATCCAAGATAATCTAATTCAAAGCAACTTATCAGAAAGGCAGCATCAAGAAAACCATGGAAAATGGCCAGATATCAGCTCTTAAATTAAACTCTTATGAGCCATTTTTGTTGTTATCATTATATTTGTCCAGAGAAATGTACCTTTAGTTGTAGCAGGCATTAAATGAACAATAAATTATCAAAATCATAAAAATCAATAAGTAAGTCAGTTTAAAAAATAAATTGTTTCTATAGTTTATTTATAACACTGAGATAACATTAATACAGCTACAAAGTGAGCTTGTATAACATGGGACCAAAACAGGTACTGAGAATGAAAACAAAAACACCCCCCCCCCCCCCCCCCCCCCCCCCCCCCCCACACGCACACACACACACACACACGCACACCACACCACCACACACCCAACACACACAAACACTCACCGCTCACTCACGCACTGCCAGCAACAATACAGCAGGACAGTCATTTGCTTCAAAACTGATTAGAGAGAGAGAGAGAGAGAGAGAGAGAGAGAGAGAGAGAGAGGGAGAGGGAGAGAGGGAAAGAGAGAGAGAGAGAGAGAGAGAGAGAGAGAGAGAGAGAGAGAGAAACACAGTGCAGCGTGTGACGGAGAAAGGAAAACAGCAGATCACACCACTCTGAGGGATTGTGACGCTCGGGTCAAAGTTAAACTTGGGACATCAGCTGAGGAGGGAAAGGGAAAGGCAACACGTACGCTCTTGTAAACAGAAACCTAAAGGAATCATTAACTAGCTTTGAATAAAAACAGAGAATCTAACCTAAAACACAGAGCTACACAGAGACCACACACAAACTGTAACAGATTATTGATGGCACAACAGGGTACAGAAATAGAGATGCAGCAGATAATGATGCTGCCGCTGCCGCTGATGCGGATGTTCCCTGTAAATAATAACACTTATATTTAACTGAGAGAGGGGAGCTGAAGATATAGAGGAGGAGGACGAGGGAGGTATCTGAAGCATTCCTCCACTCCAAACCTGCTGGGCTTGTTTCTGGGTCATTAAAATTCCTCCTCTCCTCTCCTCTCCTCTCCTCTCCTCTCCTCTCCTCTCCTCTCCTCTCCTCTCCTCTCCTCACTTCTCCTCTCTGAAGCCACAGTTTCTGCCCCAAGCGACATGTTGGCTCATGTCCACCTGCTCGGCCTCGCCTCCTCTCCTCCACATTCACTCTCTCTCTGTTATCTCCCTGCTGCAGAGCACACTGCTCTCCCTGTGAGTCTGGAAGACAAATTTCTCTAGAAGTTTTCTCTCCTTCTGGCTGCCTTGTGTTTCCCTCTCCTTTCACTCCTTTCCAACTTTTTTTCTTCTTCTTTTAAACTCACCTTCCTCTCCCTCCTGTCAGTTCCCTCTCTGTCCACTGAAGTGTGTGAGGCGGTATTCTCTGGAGTGTCACTTCTGCTCAAATCTGAGATGATGAAGCAAACAAAGTAAACGTCAAACCTGCCCAGACTCCTTACCACTTGTTTGAGTATCCCCTGCCAACAACAACAACCACAACAAAAACAGCCATGACCTGACTAAAATATGTACAGGCAACCTGAGCTCCCGAGCACTTCCAAATGTCACCTACACAACAGAAAATTACAACAACAAAAATTTGGAAAACAACTTTGTGCTAGGGAAGCATGTTGAAATGAAGTTGGCAAATGGCATCAGTATCGGATGCCTATTGTACATGTTACAGGATTACCATCAGTCTGTTGAGAGTGAGACACAACATGACCTTTCATTTGTATCAATACAGAGAAGAACCGTAAAGCCTAAAGTCATGGCAACTTCCACTCATTAAATGGATATTTATATACAGTATGTATGACACATTTAGGTCTAACTGCAAGCAAGATATAGCAAGTTTTTTTATTTTTTTATTTCGCTTTCATAATGCAATGATGTGCAAATCCTTTGCAACCTACATTTAGTTGAATACAATACAAAGACAAGATGCTACAATTGGGAAACTTTTGTTTTCTGTAATTTTATACACTCATTCTGAATTATAAGCATTCTGTTTTTATTTTAACTCTTGTTCAGAACTGCTTTTAATGTATGACCATTGTTGTTGGTTTTAATTGTTTGTTTTTATATTTAACTGCATTTTAACAGTTTTAACTGTAAAGCGTCTTTGTGTACCCTGAAAAGCGCTCTATAACTATTATGATTATGATTATTCACAGCATCCCAATTTTTGGGAGAATTGAGGTTGTTCCTTAGTTAAGCTGGCAGGATATGTACCAATAGGCCTACCCTTAACAAGCCTGGCAGTTGAAGGAGTGTTTTTAACTATCATAGACTGTATATGGACTGCCTGCCAAAATTAAAGTCAAAACATCCAGATCGCCCCCTGGTGGCTTGCTGCAGTGGTCAGTCGTAGCCGACGTCTTGAGTCAAAGTCATAAAGAATGAAACACATTAAAAAATAATTGTTAAAAAATAACTAACTGCTCCGGTCAGTGGATAAAAACGGTCAGCTAATGTGTGGTCGTGGCACGATGACCTTGTTAATTGATCACAGTTTACTATTCCATGAAATGTCAAATTAACCAGTGTTCCCTGGAGCCAACCAAACTTCTAATAGGTCACTCAGTATGAGTCACACAGGACAGCATGACCTGCATGTAAACATGCAGAGAATACATCGAAACATACATGATCAAAACATTATATTCAAATCATGTATGTTACTAATGATTCACATCTTATTTGTATTTTTCTTTTATTGTAGGAAAGGTTCAAAATTTGGGGGAAATTGCTTTCCCCAAATGCTATTTGCATGACATGAAGCGACATCCAGCAGTCTGTTAGCTTGCATGGCTAGCTTAGTTTACTTTATATTGTGTTAATATGTGTTATTAAGTGAGGCTTTAAGTTTCTGGTCAGGGTATTTTGCTGACTCTTGGCAGGAAAATGAGTAAGCATATTTCCCAGAATGTTGAGCTATTCCTTCAAAACATTTATCTTCTCAAAAATCATCAGTCAGGCTCAGTCATAGACTGTATATAGAAATAAACAACAAAGTACATTTTTAACATTTCCCAAAGATAGGGGTCTGTAAATTGTAAATTTGTCATTATCAAACTGATATATTCAGGTGTTTTCTGATTTGGTTTCAATTCGTTATTTGATGCTATTAAAATAGGTGTAACATTACCATTGACAGTTGTGATAGATTTCCAGATATCCGGGATATTTTAACCATCCAGCTAGGCACCCGTAATTATTAATAAGTGTTAGCATGCAAGCCAGGCCAATCTTTTGTGATATATGAGCATGGAAATCAATGAGGCCAAGTGCAAGAGGCGTACTATCCAATAAAACTCAACAATAACAACATGTGTACTTTGTGATTCAGTTAATTTAGTCAATTCAAAAAGGCAGTTTTTTCTTAAAATGTCCATTTCATTTTTGTCTCATCAATGAAAATCATCAACCCAAAATCCCAATGTTAGTTAATACATTGCACAGCACTCATGTGACTGTTAAAGAGACAAAACTTCCCTCTAAATTTTATCCCATTTAATCCCAAAACTGACCACTACTCTCTTGATGAATGGCAGGCACACCAGACTTGCTGACCCACAGCACACATGAACAACCACACACAAGCTCACACTCCCTCCCGGGCTAATCCCCCCCCCACCCTCAAGAGCCAGAGCCTGCCTTTGATCAACATACATTGTCAAGGCACACTAGGTGACCTGTGTGTGTGGTAGAGAGAGAGAGAGAGGGACAGAAGTTTGGTGGGGGTGGGAGGTCCTAACCTGAAGTGCCGGATATTGTTGCGCTACTTCCTGCCCTCTAAGCCCTGACCCGGGGAAGCATGGCCAAAGAGCCTTTTGTTTAGCTGACCCTCAACCTCTCCTCTGCCCCTCCTCGTCTCCCTCTCCCCCTCTTTCTTTCTTCTTGACCTTTTTCCTTCTCTCCTTGAACCTCAAACATACACTAATGCCAAACTCTTGGAATTGATCATCAAAGAGACCACCAGAGCACAAGCTCACACAAACACACACACACACACACACACACACACACACAAACACACACACACACACACACACACACACACACACACACACACAAACTCTCTCCCTCTCACACACATGCATTCCTGTTATGTTGCCATAGCAGCAGAGATCTCTGATACCAAGCTTTGAACCTGTATGCGAGTAGGTCATTCTCACCTTTAGGGGTCCATTCAGACAGATCAGATGCGACACTGAGACGGTTCCTTCTAAAGGTTAATGTATGGTTAGAAGCTTTAAAAGCCTTAAGAAAAGCTAATGCATTATACACAGTGACATGGTGGTGAAGAAAACTGGTGAATAAACTCGTCAAGGAATAGCACTAGTGGGAATCTGTCTGTTGATTTGTCCACCACTTTGATCAAGACCGATATATCTCACCAACTATATGATGGATTACAGACATTCACAGTGGAACGAGGACAAATCATAACAATCCTCTGACTTTTTGTCTAGCACCATCATCAGGTCAAATGTTGTTTTGTCAAATACTTTAATTTATGACAATATTCCTGCAAGAAATAATGAGATTTACATCGGCCTTAGCTGTACTCTACTGTGCAGCTCATAATGAAATAGCATGGAAACCGGGACTACCTAGTAATTTTTCCATTTATCGTAATCGTATGATATAACCATGAATGACACACTGCCATTATTTATGGTGAGGTGTTGCAATCAGGTCAGTTTTTCCCTTAAAATCTAAATGTATTTTGATGTACTTCTTAAAAAATAATTTTGTTTCATAATGCTATGGTTAAGGAATGGCTAGGTTTAGGTGCAAACAGTACTTGGTTAGGTTTAGGAAAAGATTGTGGTTTTGGTTAAAATTATCAATTGTATGTCAAAACAAAAAACATTAATGGCAGAGTGTGTTATTTCAGCACAATGGGCTTTTGTTTTCATCAGAAAAATGACATTTTGATGCAATGGGATATTTTTTCAAGTCAGAATGCTGACGTTAGCATTAACTCATAGCACCGCTGTGCCTCAGTCTTGCTGAACCTGATGTAGTTGTTGTGACAAGTAACATTAATTCATAGCCTATATTTAAAACTGAGGCAGACACATGTGCAGATCTTTCCTACAATGTTCCTACACAGCATACTTATTTTCCAGCCCACATCTCAACAACATAAAGCCCTAATACTCATGCTAATACACGTTACTCAGCTGTAAGAGTGTAGGAGAGCACGTAGCTCAACGTGTAAGAAAGTTAATGTCTGCAATTTGATGCGCTGGCACGTGTGAAGACTACACATGCAGGAATGTATGTTCAAAACCAATCTCACGCGTACACATACATACACTGAATGCAGTTGGTATGTCAGGACTTCACTCACGGCTAGCGTGCTTGTCATATCTCTACTAGTTATTTCGGGTAACATACTGTTGTCAGAGAGAGAGACAAATTTACAGGTAGCCTGACTGGTTAGATCACAAAGAGAATGACGTGTTGTATTTCAGAGCAAGAGGATAACGAGAGTGTGTGTCTGCGTGTGTGTGTGTAAAAAAAAGCTGTATGCGACTGATCCCGAGGTGTGTTGAAAGAAAGGTTCAATAGATGTGAGAAATTCTTTGTGCCACACCATACTGCAGCGGTGAGGGGAGCCTCATAATGGGTTAGCACCACCACAGTGTTCCCTCCAGCACTTCAGACCATTAACATCCTGTTCATCCATTTTTGTCACCAGGTTACATAATTTCATTGACTATTTTAAAATTTTCCCCTTTATGCCTTTTAAAAAACCAACATTGTCTCTCAAAAGTAGATTTTGCTACTCATTAAAATGCAAGTAAATCTAACAGACTGCAAATAGTATCTTTCTCTCTGGTGTTTCCTGTTGGGTTTTTTGTTTTTTTTGCATGAGTGCAATTGTAACACAATACACAAAGAGAAGACTCAAAACCATTTCAACTATTTTAGTCCCACATCACCTCAAATACCTCTGGGTGTGTTCACATATCAAAGCTGCCCTGCAAAAAAAAAACATGTTTTTTTTCTGTGCCATCTTTCATCATTTGAGGAAGAATGTACAGCAACATGTGAACATAAAGTAGGAGGAGATAGACAATGCACAATCAGGTTTATCTGGGTACATGCAGGCTGCAGGTAGCGTATTAGTCATTTGTCTGTAAAAGGCTGTTTGCGTTCAAAGCTCATTAATTCAGATTGTTTGACAGTTTGTTGACTGTGTAGATGCAGGTGTGAGGTTGCACTGCTGGATATACAAAGCAGGTGTTTAGATTTCAGTGAACCCATGACCTAGAAATGTACAAAACTGATTTGAAGCAAAATATGTAGGCATGTTTTAATGTTCTGATAAGCTGTACTCTTTTGTCTTAAAGGGATAGTTTCGATTTATTGATTTGGGGTCGTTTATTCACAGTAACAGTATTACCTACACCTCATACAAACCCACCTGAAAAAAATCTGAACTATCCCTTTAATGTCTCTTTGACTTATCTTTCCTCTTCTTCTTGGTACCACACACAATTTTCCATGTGCTGTGTCCTATTTCTAGCTCGATTAGAAGAATGGGAAAAAGCTTAATCATTAAAAAAAGATATATAACCACCCCTCATTCAGCAGTATTGACAGTACTTTCCCAGTATTAATGTGACTATGTCAAACGCCTCATTTACTCCTTTATTTTCATGGTGTCTCACCTCTTACACAAAACAATTAGTCATAAAAAAAAACGGTCTTGGCACAGCTCAAAGGTGGTATAAGACGCACACAGAACCAGTTTCAATGTGAAAGAATGGAACAAGCTGTATCTCTGAGTCACAAAATAAAGCACCTGCTATGGGCGTTGGAAGTTACACATATCTGGAACTTTAGTCATATAAAGTCAATAGTCTCGGGTCATTCACACTGCTTTCTGTTATTCCTATCAGTGAAGGCTACCAGTGGCCAGTGGCGGGGAAAGTATTCAGATAATTTAGTTATTACTTAACTTAAAAGGTTATTTACTCCATTATGTTCTGCATTCAAAATGTTACATCAGAAAAGGTTAAGAACAATTAGAAACTTAAAGTACTCAGTGTGCAGAGTGGTGCATAGTGTGTATAGTGGTGTAAATTCTAGACATTTACCCATTTAAAATTCACATGAAAGAGACATAATGACTGGCCATAATGACGATAATTATACAGCAAGACTTTCATCGTTGTTTATGGCACCCATGGGTTCCACTGCCAATCCAACACCAATTACCACAATAAAATGTATTTTTATGTTTCCACGCTGTGGAGCCGTTTCGTGCTTAAAACAGGCGTGTCAAGGCTGAAGGCCTGTCCCTAGTGTTAACTGATCTGCCTCCAGTATGGTGTCATGCGAGCAGATAAGAGTCAGTGGGTGGGGGCCGAAACGCGGCACCTTTACCGTTTCCAAAGACCCACCCTAATGCCCTTTCATGTGTTTTTGGATTGTAGAGTTAGATTACTTAGAGTCCTTTTTCATTTGGGACTAAACATGATTGTTTAAAAGCACACATGGGTTTAAGTTCCTCCTGCAACCTGTTTTGAGTCGACCTTTGACCTCCTTTTTTTGAAGAAGACAAGTGGGCAGAAATGTACCCACAGGGAACGATGATGCATCAGCACAAGTGCATTTTTTCTCCAAGTTCGAGCATGATCCTGTATTCAAGAGTTTATATGAGTTTGGCCTAATAAATGCTCAAATTATACTGTTAGAACAGATACTGACACAGTCTATGAAAAACGATGTTATTTTTAATCCCTAATGATACGACAATAGTACTTCTGTAAAGTTTTTTCAGGCTTTTACACTTCATATCAGCACTCATTCCCAGATGTATGAAAGGATCATCACAGTACTTGTTGTTTCATGTATTGAGATCACTCACTGACTTTTGTAAGACAACAAGCGAGCTGGAGTTGGCAGACAGGTATCTCTTTTACAGGGCGTCCTCTGAGACAAGTCAAAACTTGAACAATAGGACGTCGTTATGCATGTCAGCCGAGGAGGAATGCTGGAGATCCGTCGGTATGCAACCAGGCAATTACTCTCATATACGTCAGCTCTCCCATGTCTTCAGCAGCAAGCCTGTAATTTCCCAATTACTAACCCTCATTGGACCTGCTTTGACGGCATTGGTGTTTGTCTGGAAGATGGTTGCACATGTTTCTGTTAATCTCTGACCTCTTGAACTGCAGCCTGTGGCCTGTCCATGGAAAATTCAATCATTTAAAGACTTTGCAGGGATCCGTTAGTGGTTTGTGGGTTTGCATGTAAATAGCAGCGGTGCATTATCAGGAGTTGCCCTTTTTACCTTTGTTGTTAAAGTTCAGGCGGTTAATGGGGGAGATGGGAAAAGATACACTTTAAACAGCGTTGAGGGGGTGATTAATAGGTAATTAATCTCATGAATAACATATTCAATTTGGTGTTTCCTCCATAGTGGCTCCCACAGGGATACTGAGAGGGAAATGAGGGTGACTTTAATTTCCTGTTATTTCGCTTTCTAGAACAATAGAATAAAGTACAAGACTGAATGTTTCATCTGACTGTTATCTCTCGTTCTTTCAGAGACATAGTCTACACTAAACCATAATGGGTTAAAGGTTTAAATTGAGTATTTAGGTGCACAGGTTCTTATGCAAACTAGTTCTAGAAAATCTGCATCTAATTCCTGGTTCCTTATGACAGGCTTCTCTTTAAGGCCAATCATCTGATATGTAGAGGTATTTGGAAACAGCTTTCATGAACTTTTAACTCTGGCCACACCAGGCATATTACTTAATATATAATCTGACGTGTGCAACTACGTGGCAAGCATGCATTTTGTTGCATGCAGGCCAGCCCTTCGGAGAAATCCTCTCTTTGGAAACCGTTTGGTTGAGCAGGCTTGTCTGCACACAACGAAACTTACGCCGGAAGGCACAGCAGGTTCCTAAAAAACTACTTCTGGTAAAACAGGGAGGAGAGGGAAGCTGACTCAACATACAGTCAGTAAACATCACACTCCCATATGGAAATGTGACGGATAAGCTGCACAGGACAGCACTCTGGCTTTCTACAGTGAATACATTATGAAAATGAAAATAAACTATAGATAGTAGCATAAGAAAATGACTCACTCTCTTCAGCTTTTGGTGTAATTATGATTATGTCTCAACAAGTTTCATGTTTAGTTTCATGTAAAACGATCTGCTGTAAACCATCCAAATGTTTCCAATGCAGTTTCACTTCTTCACAAGACCTGTCATGAGAGGAGTGATAATCATCTTTAACCGAGACTTAATTAACAAAATATTTGAGTTGGCAAATTTCTTGTGTGCACAAATAATTTCATGTTTGAGACATATTATTACACAGTATTTTGCGTAAAGTCTGTGTGTTTATTAGCCTGTCACAGACATATCGGTACTTAGGTTTGATAAGTTTGAATCTGCTGTGAGGCCCAAAAACCCCGAAAAGGTCCTAAAAACCAGGTGCACTAATTTGTGTTGGAAATTTGATTAATAAACGATTTCTTTTGGAATCTGCACCTCTAAAGTAATCGACTACAAAGGGTCTCGCATTATTACCAAATCGCACAATCCTGTCTTCACCATAAGACCCTATTTCCTTCTAGTTGGCCCACATTATGCATGTTCCTTATTCAATTTCTATTTAATCAGACTGCATCAAACTAAAAGTACTGGTTCAATTTACATGTAGGAGTAATGGTTGTGTGGTGTTATGTGTTTGGTGTTTTTAGGTTCTTTGTGTGAACTTTTCTTTTACTCGGTGACAGTGTGCATAAACAAAGAGAGGTCAGTAGGGGCCCAATAATTTAAAAAAAAAATGAATCTGAAAGAACATTGTAGTGATACACGTGTAGTTTACCGACCTAAATAAATACCTGTGTGACTGATGGTAGGAGTAGTTGTATTCTGATGGATTACTACCTTTACTTTTATAAAATGATCTAAGTTCTTCTTGAGCCCCTCCTGCTGGTCTGCCTTAATTATGTTTTTTTCCCCCAATTTTCTTTATTACAAAAAAGAGGGATAACAATCAATATTCAGCATACATCCAGGGGTTAAGGGGTCATAATTATACTAGGAAAAGAAAATATTCAATGATAAATTTACATATATCAGGAGTATTTTTTTTATGACAAATAGTTTGTATAGTTGCATTTCATTAATAATAAAAATATTTTTGTTGTTAATTATTTGACAAATGTTTTCTGTTATAGGTATTTACTTTTGTGAATGTGGCATTTCACAAGATAATAAAATATTTATAATATAATACTGTTAAAAGTTTGTGTCTGTATAGTTCTGAAAATGTATGGAAATGTTACAGAATAAATTGATTGGTTAAATAATGTATTCTATTCTATTTTTGTTTTAATTGTTAATACTTTTTATATTTCTACCTATATATATTGTAAATTGTTAATACTTTATTTTATTTTTTACTTGTTTATTTGCTTATATTTCTAGTTTATACTGCTGTTTACTATTGATTGTTTTTTGCTACCCACTTTGCTGCTGTACCACTTGAAATGTCCCTGTTGTGGGACTGATAAAGGAAATCTTAATCTTAATCTAAATGTACAGGTGCATCTCAATAAATTGGAATATCATGGAAAAGTCCATTTCTAGTAGTTCAAGTCAAATAGCCTCAACCAAGTATTGAGTGCATGTAGATGGACATACTTTTCAGAGGCCAATATTTCCATATTAAACATACTTTTTAAAATTGGTCTTTTGTAATATTACATTTTTTGAGACACTGAATTTTAGGTCTTCATTAAATGTAAGCCATTATCATTATAATTAGAAGAAATTAAATAAATTAAGACGTGAAATGTTTCATTCTGTGTGTAATGGATCAATATAATGTGTTATTTCCACTTTTTGAATTTAATTACTGACATAAATACACTTTTCTATGATATTCTAATTCATTGAGATGCACTTGTATTGATACTTTTAAAACAACTTTATTGAACATTTTCACAAAGGTTAATACACAGTTATACAATAAATATATTTAAACCTCTGAAGTCCAAAAGATTTTGGTTCAAATTTGTCAACTTCCTGCATTCGTTTCTGTCTCTGTTCAGCATCTTTCAGTCTGTCCTTACATCATATGCATGGCTCCTTTTTCTCCACACAAACTTGACTCAGTCAGATTTTTCTTCTTTTTTAAATTAAAAGTATCAAAACTGCCAGGAACCCAAAATACAAACAAAAGACACAGGTTTACATGGAAATGTACCTCTTTTTAAAAACTATTTATACACACAAAAACAGCATAAAAAACAAATAATAAAACTATAAAAAATTATTTTTGCATGTTAATTAAAAAAATAGTAATCCATTGTAGAAAGGAAAATTCAAATTTCAAAAATGGTCTATAAACATAAATTGCACACTGTGTGAAAGCCCCTATGATTGCACTTTTAACTAGCATTTTCACCTTGTCTACATATGATAATAATAATAATAATAATAATAATAATAATAATAATAATAATAATAACCAATATGTGCTGTGTGTGAGTCTGAGTGTGTGTTTGTGTGCATGCATGACTAAATGCGTGTGTGTGCATGTTTGTGTATGTATACTTACAGATGTGTATGTGGGGGAGGGAGGGGTGGGTTTCGTCATTTTTATTGTCTGTTTTTATTCTTATTTTTTGTAAAGCACTTTGTGTTGCATTTTTATGTATGAAAAGCGCTATATAAATAACGTTTGATTTGATTTGATGATGATATAGGCTATAAATAAAGTTATTACAGTATAAAACATGCGAAATAGATGGACTCCAGAGGGTTAAAGCAGTTCACAGTTCAGTGTTATTACTTCCGGGGCCCAGCATAAAGGCCCCCGAGGGTCCACACACCCCCATGCAGCTTCTTCCGATCACCACCAGACGACTCTCTCCCTCTCTCTCTCCCTCCCTCCCTCCCCCTCGCTGTGGAGCGGAGCTCCGCCTGTGACCAGGTTACGGGGCGGGGCCAGGCTGTGCGGAGCCGGGAGGCAGGCAGAAGCATCTCTCGCCACAGCTGTGCCTCTTCTCTCTTTGTCGGTCTCTGCTCCTCTCCTGCGCTTTTCTATCCGGCAGAAGGATACAAAGAGAGGGACAGACAGGCAGTATGAAATAAAGACAGAGCATGAGAGCGGCGGGGGCAGCAGAGGGACACGAGAAACCTGACCGGACTACGGTCTAGTCCAGACACGGATACTATTATCGCCAGACTGGATACGGAGCTCCGCCGATGTACGCACTGGATTTTACCCACCAAAGAGTGTCGAGACCAGGGGGAGAGGGGCGGACTTTGTCGCGCAGGTAGGGTTTTGTCGTCTCGTTGTTAAATTTAGAGAGGGTGTTCGTGTTTTTTTTTCTTCTCTAAACCGTCTACGGGAAAGCTGCGCTATAACAAATCACCCTGCCTGCCTACTGCAGTGCTACACTGCTCGGGTTTTAAAAGCTGTTTAACTCCGCAGCCTGCACGGCTTCAGGTCGCTGAAGAAGTGTTTGCTAACCAGGGGAAAGCTTGCTGTAGCTACACGGTGAAATAAAGCTCCTGGTCCGGTTTATCTTTTGTCGCTGCTTCGCCGCAGTGCCTTGTGTGTGTATGTGTGTGTGTGTGTATGTGCGTCCGCTGTTGCCTACGTGCAAACTTGCTCGGGCAACGATGTGTACGGCACGTAGACGGCAGGGGCTGCGTATCGGACTCCCGTGATCAAAATACATAGTCCCGGGAGAGAGAGAGGTTTTGTTACAGTGGTGATTTTATCGCTCCTGTTTGGAGACGCAGCTGTAATTGCAGGCATGACGTTAGTGAGAAACCAAAGACACCAGGCGAACCACACTGACCGATTAAATATTCTCATTTTTAAAAAAAATAAAAAATAATCTGAAACTGGTGACTCTGTGCCCAAGTTCCCCACAGCAGGATTAGATAATATTTTTCCGCTTCAGTAGCTGGCTGCAAGGAGCTGCTTCTCTCCTTCTTAATCGTCTGTAACATTCATATGTGGGTTTAAAATAAAAACTGTGTCAGCTGGTCATTAGTGTGGCTGTTGCTGTGTTTCCCCCGTTAATCATTATTAATTATTCCTGCAGGGACATTACGGGATCAAACTAGCCAGTAGTTTTTGTCGGAGAGGTTAAACAGGTTTCGTTTCAGCAGTCATATAGAGGAAGCTTTTCTTTTCCAGGAAAGGAAAGATGAGTTTTCACACTTATTTTTTTACAGCATAATAGCTCGTCCAAGCAACCTATTAATCATCGCTTTATGCGCCAGGATGACTTCACCTTGGAAACTAAGATTATAGGATTATAGCTGTTATCTTTGATGACTACCTCTTTCTCTCTCTCTTTCCTTTTCTCTCAGGACTATCGGGGTTGCGGAGGGGGCCATGGATAAAACTTTGCACATTCTCCAGAAATCCGCAGACGGTGTACCGACTGGGATCTCCCTGGATATGAGTTTAAATATGGACGAAGGGGAAGATTTCACGGAACAGCAGATCGTGGGGCTCCCGGACAAAATCCCTCTGGTGAAACCTTATTTTAAAAAGAAGCAGAGGAAATTGGACGCCAAATGTCTCCACCGCGCCTTGGAAGACCCGATCCTGACCACTCTACTGAGCACGGATACGTTGGTGTCCGGGGATGGGGTGTTTGTTCCCCGGAACCAGCCGGGCCGGACACCGGGTAACCTGTGCGCAGCGGGCGTGGTTAAACAGAACTGTATGGGCCAGGTGTGTCTCAAAGACCCGGGAGCTGCTGACACCACAGCCGGGGCTGTGGTACCGGTGCTGATGGCCAGGGACGGTGATGTGGAAATAGCCGATACTACTGCGGAGCTGGAGGAAACTGAGCGGCGAGGGGAACGGCCCAAGATCACGGATCCTACCCCCGACAGCCGTTGCTTTCAGCCGAAACCTGGCCTCAGGGCGGCCGGGAGCACAGTGACAATAACGCCCCCCGGCAGGGATATACCTCCCACAGTTGCACCCCAGGCTCCTCACCAGGAGGGGAGCATCAAAAGCAATGACCTCTTAACCTCTGGGGCTAAAATCCTTTCAGTCAAAGACTGCACAGGCGTCCAGGACCCCCTTCCCCTCCTCCTGCAGCCCGACAAAGGAGTGCTATTTCAGGATAAAAGTGAAGAGGCCTCCCTGGACCTGGTTTTTGAGCTGCTCACCCAGCTCCAGTATCACACACACCAGTCAGACTCAGTGGACATTTGTGTGGATTTCCTCCAAGGACAGTGTGTATATGGCAATGACTGTGCCCACCACCACACTGTCCTGCCCTACCACTGGCAGATCCGCAGGAGCAGTAATCAGACGTGGCAGAGCATAGCAGACGACTCCCAGGAACAGCTGGAGAGACTGTACTGTAACCCGGACAATGAGCAAGTCAGGCTCAAGTTTCAGTAAGTATCCTTCTGTAGTATATAATGCAACCTGCAGGCTGTGTTATTTTATATTGTGTTTATATGATGTCCCCTGGTTAGACACATGATCTGACTGTGTGGAGGGAAGCAGTGACAGAGTATTTCTGTTTTGGATCTGTAACTGTGTGCAATGAGTCAATTCACTTTCAATTCAATCAATTCAAAACAGGAACTGAGAACATAGTTTGTGCACATGTGGAACATTTAAGTCTCGTCTGGACTAAGACAGATAGACCATTAATAACATTGTAGCAGTTTCCAGCAAAAAATCCTCTCACAGGATCAATAAAGTTAGTACATTGCACGTACAGCAGTATCCTGTGGTGGCGTAAGTACTGCTGAAAAGGGTACTGGTTGGTAATTTAGTAAGTACATTGTTGCCATGTCACAAGTACCTATGAATTAACAAATATTTGACATTTGTGACATGGCAACAATGGTGCAGTAAGCTGATAGGCTGCTTGTGAATGATAAGCACTTCTGGTTCAGCGTGTTGGAAACAGTAGACTTTGGCCTGAGCTTCCTCTTTGGTTTCACCACCGGTGACAAACTGAAGTTTTGGCTCTACGGTATATATATATATATATATATATATAGTGTGTGTGTGTGTGTGTGTCTTTGTCTTGTGGACTGCAGCCAAGTGAATGTGCATGTTTTGGTGTTATTTCCACATTTCTTTATACCGTCAGTGTGGCTTATTGTTGCGTGTGTGAAACTGTGTATCGGCCCCCTTCGTGTGTGTGTTTTGGCCTTCACGTGGCTTCTCGTTAATGTGTAACCGACATGCATCTTTATTTGAACTATCATATCAGCTATCGTGCCCTTGTGTAGTCACGGCACTCCATCTCCCAGCCCTGATATTGGTTATCTATTTCCTCCTGTATTCTTTCCCTGCTCCCGAAAACCTGCCCTGTGATTGGCTGGAGCCTCATCCAAACTAGACTTTACAGCACTCATAGCAGAAAGCTGTGAACTTCCATGACCCCCAGTTGCCTTGTGCGGTCACTGACACAGACGCACTTGGCAGCTTCTCTCCCTCCCTCGGTCATAGACATGCACACCACTGTGTACACACACACACACACACACACACTGCTGCTTGGCACGCAGGCGCTCACACGAATCGGCTGCACAGAGAAGCTCAGTGGCTTGCAGTGCTCACACGCACGCCTTTTAGCAGACAGAGATAAACCTCTCTTTCACTCTCTCACACACACACATAGATACACACACATGCAAGCACTTGGCAGGCCCCAGTGGGGTGACATAAAGGAGCATGCACCGCTTCCTGTGAAACTGTATGCAGGCGCATTCACACATGAGCACTCACGCACAATGAGTGAGTCTACATGGACATCCTATTCTAAACAAAGGTTGCTTATTGTGTTTATATTCCAGTTTACTATATTAAAGTATCCCCTCCAAAGTAGCCAACCATGATAAAGTCCAATCCCACAGCCCTATCAGTGCCAGCAAGCTGTTCTTTTTTCTTGTGTCAGACATATTTTCCTCTGTACCGCTCGGGGCTGCTGCTAATGATTATTTCCATTTACAATATTCCGCCAAATATCTTCTTTATCGTGTTTTTCACAATGACAGTTTCTCAAACCCCAGTGCGATGTCTTCTAATGTCTGATTAAGTCTAACTGACTACAACTTTTATTATCAATTACTCTGCGGACTATTTTCTCAAAAATAAGTGAAGAATGCCCACTGCCATTTCTGAAAGTCCAACATGATGTCTTTGAATGTGTTTTTGCTCAGTTCAAAATCCAAAGAGATTCAGTTTAACATGATATAAAGCAAAAAAAGCAGGAAATCTCAATATTTGAGAGGCTTAAAAGTGTATTTTCTGCTATAAAAACATACAATTAGTGATGAATAGATCATGAAAATTGCCGCCAATTGTTTTTACGTCTTATCAAAATTAATCAAATAGATATCAGCCTATTGTTTCAGTAAAACTTTTTTTTTTTAGTTAATAATATAATAATAATATTTATTTATATAGCACGGAGCAGGAACAATCACAAGACAAGTTATAATTATATTTCAGTTTGAGAAAGCGTACATTGCGAAGCAGTTGAACTGTCATTTTTTATCCCAAAATCAGCAAACACACACAGCCAGTGTTTGATTAAGGTGTAGCCACATCTTCAAGGCAACCACCACATATTTTAAGGTCCCCTGAAGGATGATCTCATAATTTAATCAGGAAATTTAAACACTGTATCGGCACATTATTGTCTGACTCGGGTTAAAAGTGCAGACTGTGTAAACACAGTCAATGACACGGCATTATGTCTTTATACCCTCAAACTATCAACCACATCATCAGGTCTTTCATGATTAACTGAGCCCTTTGAGCGGCCATGTGTGTTTGTCTTTGTTTATGTCTGTGTGGACACTAAAACACACACTCAGGTTTGCGTGTGTGCACAGAGATTTGTATGTGTCTGTGTGTTTTGACTTGTTGACTCATGTTTTCAACTGAAACTCTATGCAAAGTGCATATTGCTCCACAAACAGGATATGCACCTGGTGGTGTCAACCCAAATTCTTCAGAGGCCTTTTGAGTGTGTGTTACACTCTCACTCAGTCAGACAGGACCATCTGGCTTCCTCTGTGGACTGAAACTCCTCGAGGAACTAGAAGAATAATTCGGCATATATTTGTTGTCATTATAATGATAATGATTATTTTCCTCTTGACACATTTTGGGTTTGTGGTTTATCACACAAGCTATTAGAGTTGTTTCTTTTGATTTTCTATGTAATATTTTACATCAGTCAAGTTCTCTAATATCTAATTTTTCGAAATCTCTTGACACACTGTGTTACAAGCTAGATAATTATACCATTCCAGGCAGTGTCAACACATTTTAAATCTCTCCTGTAAGGCCTGTAACATCCTCATCATGGCTTTTCTTTATCATAAGCCTCCTTGTTGCTTCTTCTGGAGTGCATTTCTCCTTATTTACCCTGACCCTTGAAACTGGTTTGACTGTTTAAGAATGGTAGAGTGAAAACATAACGCTAAACATTTGACATGACGTAAAACCCTTTTCATTCCTGACACACGTGAATTCTCTGACACACACAACACTCCCGTGTTTGTAGGTTTTTGTGTCTTTAAGCATTCGTCCACAGTAAGTGAGCTAATTTCTGCTTGTGTAGTGTTGTTTTTTATCTATCTAAAAAGTGTTGTCTTCCTCTAATCCAGTGCTTACGTACACCACAGGTAAGGGCTTAAAAAAGGTGGTTGGGCTGCCTCGTTGTTAGATCAGTTGTTTGGGTGATATGTTGACACTGGGTAAACTCAGCATTAGTTTGTGGCTCTCAAGGGCCAATCAGGTGACGGAAAAGTTGGTAAACTACGCAGCGTTCATTCTGTTCTTGTTATTCAACGATCAGTTCAGTCATTTACCCGAAGCTTTGTGTTGTCCTGGGTGTGTGTGAGCGCTCTTTTGATACTGTTCTTTAGAGACGCAACCCAGCCTGTCTTTTCATGCACGCAACTACACACACACACACAGGGCGAAGGCATCACCGTGGTTACCAGAGCCAAATGATAACATCGTTAGTGATCTAAAGAGCAGCAGATGACTTAACAAGCTCTACTGTCGGTATGGCAACACAGGCCTGTTTTGCCATCTGCCATCATGTGTGTGTGTGTGTGTGTGTGTGTGTGTGTGTGCGAGTGAGGAAGACAGGGAGTGGACAGAAAAGAAAACGTATGAGCATTCTGTGTGTCTGCATCTGATTATGTACTGTGCAGACCTATTGTAGCGTATGTGGCTGTGTGTTCCGCACTGAGCTATTCCCATGTGTGTATGATCCATAGCACAGGTTAATCCCATCCATATGATAAGCAGGAATGGAAGTCGGGCTAATCCGCCTTCGTCATGAACTCAGCAGTAAGGAGGAATGTCACAGTCATCTCTTCTAAAAGTTATACTGTGATAATCTTCGGCTGTACACTTACTTGTTAACAGATTTATGCTGTGCTGTAGTGTGTCCATGTGTATGTGTGAGAGACAGAGAAAATACGAAAATCTGCGCTTTTATTCCTCCTCGGTTTATTAGAGTAGTTATTAGAGTATTACGTGATGATTTTTGTTTACAGGAAATACTAATTCTGAACCAAATTTCCTATAATTACACCAATTTCCTGTTATGTCCTTGTAAAAGAGACTTGAAAGAAATCTTTCAGATGTTTGTGTAACCATGACAAAGAACACATTTGACACATACAGGGTTTGTCTTCAAATTTTGGAAAATGCTCAATTTTAAGGTTAGGAATATGCTTGAATTTATATATACTCTTCGAAAATATGCTCTATTTCCAACATAATCTAGTGTTTCATCGACACAATGACTCATTTAAACCAAAAGTCTTTTCATATTTGAAATTACACAAACCTGTCGCCCGCCATATTTGTTTGTTGTCTCCTGGTGTCTCACACCAGACGACCTAAGCCAGCTAATAACTGGATAAGTCTAGTTGATCCCTTGTTCTGGAAATTTGCAAGCATTAACTAATCATGATCATAACATACAGTCAGAGTTAGTAAAATAAACAAAGTTTTGATATACACAAATACATTTATAGTAATAATTTAGATGTGATGATAAAGGCTTTGAGACTTTTTTGCTGAGGTACGATTTAAAGTGTTTGACAAGTGCTTTGAATTTTACTCTTCAAAGGCCGTATGAACCGCGTATGTGTGTGTGTGTGTGTGTGTGTGTGTGTGAGAGAGAGAGAATGATTGAGAGAAACTCTTTTGTCAGCCAGGTGATAAAAGCCCTGCTTGTCATTAACTGACATAAAGAGTCACCGAGTACCAAGGGCAGAGCGACCTGACACCAGGGTGTGTGTGCTTGTGTAGGGGGGTGTGTGTGTGTGTGTGTGTTTATATCGTGAGGGATTCCATGTTACCTCATTGTGTCACAAAGCAAAGAAAATCAAGGGTAGTTGTGTCTATGAGAGCTTGTTTGCGTGTGGTGATTGTGCGTGTGTGAAAAGAGGCGGTGTCAAGATAATCAGACTGTGTGTGTGTGTGTGTGTGTGTGTGTGTGTGTGTGTGTGTAACGTGTCAGACAACCCATGCCATGAATCAGTCGGGCGAGGTCTGGGTCGCTCTGCCTCTTATTACTCAGAGTCTGCCTTCATCCCTCCATCTTTTTTTCCCCTTCTCCAGTTCTTTTTCTGATTTCCTCAGTGGATCTTCCGTCCTGTTAATTCCCTTTCTCTCACCTCTCTTTTACTCCCTATCTTTCTGTCTTTATATCTCTTTTTCGCTCCTCTATTGTCCCTTGGGGGCCTTAAAGAGGTGTAAGAGATGTGGATCGGCACTCAAGCAGTATCCTCTTCTCTTTTTCTAGTGTCACTAAGTGTTATTTTTAATGTCATTCTCCATTATCGTACCCGTGGTTCTTTCACGTTTTGTACCCTGGGAAGAGTTTTAGAATTTCAAAGAGAAGGTTAAAGGACTGAGAGAGAGGACACTCTGAACTATGAGCTTAATGATGTGCTGTAGAGGAGGATGGAGACACACTCTAGCTGGAACAATCCAGGACATGCCGGAGACGAGGGTGTACATTTTTTCCTGTTCTCTTTGCGGGATTAACTTCATGTTGTTCACGGCAGCAGTAAGTAAGTTAATGAAGCACATTTGGATAGATAACTGGAAAGTGAATCGCTCTGACATGAGGAAATAACACCAACCCATGACATCAAGGTTGTGTGTGTGAGAGAGAGAAGCTTTCGTCAGCAGATTTGGTTGACTGACTGACTTATCAAGGCGTGACTGGATGAAGTTTTGCGCGTGTGTACATGAATCTTTCGAAAGAATGTGTGTGTGTGTGTGTGTGTGTGTGTGTGTACATGAGTGGCTGACTGAGCTCTCATGTTTTTTTTTCCTCCCTAGCCTGTGACGTTCACAATAGCATGACTGATGCTGGTATGCGGGTCCTTGTGTGTGCAGCCGTGAGAAAGTTTCAAGGTGTCTGTGTATGTGTGTGTGTGCTAAGGGCAGTGCGGGGGATTAACAGCCATTTTGACAGTGCAGTGAGTTTCCTTAACCTTTATTTATCCAGGGAAAGGTTTTGCTGATCACGCTTTCTATTCTCTCCAGCAACACTGCTTCCACATTCAGCACTGATCCACACATTCACACTTGGAGGAGCTGCCCGCTACAAGAACAGTATAGAGCAGGTTTTGGTGCATTTCCAGCACCACATGCTTTGCTCAAGGACCTTCTTCTTCCACCTTTAGCATACAAGCACCCCTCCCTAGTCAGCAGTTAGGTTTTCCATTCAAATGTCTTTTTTTTCTCCTCGTAAAAGTCAAACACGCTGCTCTTTCAATTTGCATTTTCAGTTGACTTTCGTGTGTGCGTACCTTTGCACAAACTTGGAGCAGCTCGACATTTCAAGCATGGTCTTGAAAATGTTGAACTTGCCAGAGTGGGCGTGCCCCGCGTCTCTTTCCAACTTTTGATTGGCCTCCACTTTGAAAGCACCGAATCTCAGTGCACTTAATTTAACCGGTGGAATTTTATTTTTAGAACAGCACAAACTAGTCTGGGAGCGAGGGAGGGGAAATGACTCTGTAAAAGGCTTTGAAAACCATTGACTGACCTCTATGGAAACCTCTTCCTCTAAGTGTGTGTGTATGTGTGTGTGTGTGTGTGTGTGTCTGTATGTGTGATAGAGACGAAGGTAATCAGTGAGGTGGGGACGCAACCTCAATCTCTTGTCATCATAACATACCGTTGCAGGCAGAAACTGTTCTGTACTGAGAGACAGGCCGTAAAAGAGAGAGAGAGAGAGAGAAGGAAGTGCAGGTGCATCTTTCTCTGTCAGACACAAAGTGCAGAGAACAGAGATGTGCGGAGAGACAGAAAGAAGCAGTGAAACAGGGAACAGAGATACGGGAGCAGAGAGATGACAGAACAAATTGAGAATGAATTAAGAGAACAAAGTGAGCACACTGACCAGAGGTGAAGTAAAGGATGTGCTGTTTTCACACTTAATTTGTTTCTGCTGCATTTTCAGTTTCCTGCCTTTCACATCCTTTATGTATCCCTGTCTCTTCTCATATTGCCTATTTCTATCAGTCTTTTTATTTCCTTTCTCCGTTCTAGCTCCACCTTTGATATTCAAATGTAATTTTCTTTCGCATGAAACAGAAACCTGCCTTTTAGTTATTTGAATGCTCTAATGCACTTCAGAAATGAATAACTTGTTGACATCTGTGTTATGTATCAACCTTGTCTTCCTGGTAATCTGGTGATTACTGAGTCACTCCTCAGTTACTGTTTTTGTTTCTGCACATGCTCATCAGATTGATCTTTGTTTCACTTCCTCTTATAAAGATGCAGTCACAGTGTGACTTAGCAGAAACACAGACTGTAAATATAGCGCATTTGTATCAGTTTGCTTTAGGAGAATGACTCAGCCTTATCACGTTCCTGACAGAAACTGGTGTGTGTTTGGTGTGTGTGTGTGTGTGTGTGTGTGTGTGCCTGTAACCCCAGTGACCAGTAATTGCACTCACAGTACATGAAACGGAATACTTATATGCAGTAAACCCCATTATAATATGAGGTTTCACTTCTCAAAGCTGTTGAAGTTATAACTCAGCAGGTCCACACACTCCGCTTCTGTGTTTTAGATAGGAAACATCTATTTCATGTGCTTTATGTAGTACAAACCTTAGGCACAGAAATTACCAGAACACGACCCCTGATTTACACACACACACGCACACACACACACACACACACATTTCCAGACAGACACACTCACCGATGTCTAACCTTTGACATGACATCCAATTAGTTCCTCGGCAAAAATCAATGAGCCCATTAACACTGTCAGGCTGTGCGTTTGAAATGTTTGCATGTGTGTGTAGTGTGCATGCATATGTGCATGGCTGTGTGTGCATGTGTGTGTGTCTGCCTCTCTGTCTGGCTGCAGTCCATGGCATAGCGTGCCAGTCTGTGATGCCCACATTTATGTGAGTGGTATGTCTGACCCAGAAAGGATTTGCCAGAGGCTCTATGGAAGACTGATGTAGAGAGACTGATGCACACACACACACACACACAAACACACACACACACATGCATAATGGGGGTTTGACCCACGCTCGTCGAGACAGAGTGGGGTTAAGGGAGGTTGTATGTGCATGATAATGTCATGTGTTTCCACCACTTATTTACTTAGCAGATGCTAACACAACATTAGCTTCACCGTAATCATTGTTCTCTCAGCAGAACCAGCTAGATGGCTTCTCAAGAATTACAAAAATGAGAGGCAAACGAGTAAATATCTAGCTCAACATTTTGGGAAATATGCTCAGTAATTTTTTCTTGCTGAGAGATTAGAAGAATGATGCCACTCACATGTCTGTATGCTAAAATATGAAGCTAGAGCAAGCTAGCTTAGTTTAGGACTGAAAAGCTAAACTCAGCTAGCCATGAAAGCTAACAGCTGGTGGTAGCTTCATATTTACCGGACAGATACAAAAGTATTATCAGTCTTTTTTTATCTAATTCTCTGCAAAAATGCGAATTTGCACATTTCCCCAATTTGTCGAACCATCATGCTACATATTGAAATTGCACAATAGTCCTGCCAGTCCTCATTCTGGTTTTAATATTGACAGGATGTCCTGGAATAATATGTGAATCATAAGTCACATTAATGATCTCAGTGTGTGTAAATATATTGTTTTGATCATGTACATCTTGTTTCCATCTCTTCTTTGCATGTTTACATATGACATGTAGGCAGTGTGACTCATACTGAGTGAGCAATTATAGGTTTGGTTGGCCCCAGGGCACTCGTGGTTAAATTAACGTTTCATGGAATAGTAAACTGTGACCATTTAACAAGGTCACCATGCCACAGCCGCATGTTAGCCAGCCGTGCCAATGTACGTTATGTTTTTGTACACTGACCGGAGCAGTTAGTTATTTTTCTAAACTGTGATTTTAACTTTGTGTTTCAGGGGTCGTGTGTTTTCCCTAGACTTTGGGGCAATGCGAGTGTGTGACCTGGAATTTGACCGTGTCCGACGACTGACCTCTCCCGCCAGCCCTCTACCCACGCCCACGCCCACGACGAACCCAAACCCCACCCCCAGCTGTCACACAGTGTGGAAATACTACTGCAGAGACAACTTTGGCTGGAGGGAATACTCTGAGGTGAGCCACTCGGTCTAATTATGTGTGTGTTTGTTTGCGTGTATGCTCTATGAACATGAGGCCAGACGCATTAACTCTGCCCACACTGATCGATCGTCTAACCGATGTGATGGGATCAATTTAGACACACACACATACACACCTAAACACCCCCTTGTGGCGCAGCTGTCCCCAGACAATTGCAATTTATTTCACCAAATCAGTAAAGATTGACTGTTTTCTATCTTTGCATAAATATGAGTTGCCTCATGATGATGTTGTTATCAGCTTGTTATCTGAACGTTGCACCACACTTGACTGGAAATTCTCTCATAACCTTCCTCCTTCCAGGGTTGAAGTCAACTGTATAAAATGATAATATATATATATATATATACATATATATATATTGAGTCTCATCTCTTCCATGTGTCCTTGTCATCCTCTTCCTTTTCTACTTTTCTTCTTCCTCTTCCACCTCTTCTTCTCCTCCACAGCCGGTTGTGAAGCTCATAGAGGAGGCGAGTTCGAGGGGTCTTAAAGAGGTGCGATTCATTACGCTCCAGAACCAGTATATCCTCAACATCAGGGAGGGCTTCCAGCAGAACGCCGTCTTCGGGTTCAGGCGTCAGATCAAGAAGCGGCCAATGTTCATGTCCTCCGTAATGCTTACACCCCACCTACAGTAAGTAGAGACATTTATTGGTTAAATTTTCCCTTAATGCTCCTAAAATAAGGAGCTAAAGATATATTACCTGGATTTTACTGCGTCTCTTGGGATGGCAATGTCTGCCTGTTGATCAGTCCACTATCAGCCAACTGTTGGATGGGTTGTGATGACATTTTGTAGAAACTTTCATGTCCCTCTCAGAGTGAATTGTAATGACATTGGATTTAGATAAATTTGTTCAATAGTTTGGTTTGTAACCAGATACCTGCTGAACAGTTTGTTGCAAGGTTAGCATGCTAACATGGTAAGCGTGGCAAACAACCTTCAAAACATCATCATGCTACCGTTGTTGTTGTTGCGTGCATGTTAGCATTAGACGTTAGGCTCTAGACTCTGACTTGTTTGTGTCTTGTGTCTTTTGGTAGTCAGGAGCTACTTGGATGCAAAAACAGTATATTTGCAGCATTTTAACAAGGAATCACAATATGGACTTTTTTTCAACAAATATCGATAACTGCTAAGATACCCGCCAACAAGGAGCTTATTACCTGTAGTCTATGCACACTTGAGGGTAAGAAAGGGTCAAATTTAGTGAAATGGATGATTTACAGGTGCATCTCAATACATTAGAATATGATGAAGTCCATTTCCAGTGGTTCAAGTCAAATAGCCCCAACCAAGTATTGAGTGCATATAGATGGACGTACTTTTCAGAGGCCAACATTTCCATATAAAAATTGGTATTTTGTAACATTCAATTATTTTGGAGACACTGAATTTTAGGTCTTAATTAAATATAAGCTGTAATCATTATCATTAGAAGGAATTAAATAAATTAAGACATGAAATGTTTCATTCTGTGTGTAATGGATCTATATAATGTGTTATTTCCACTTTTTTAATTGAATAACCGACATAAATAAACTTTCTATGATATTCTAATTTATTGAGAGGCACCTGTAATATTCCATAGCTCTGACCTAACAAAATATAACAATTCTGACACTTCAAATGTCCATTTGTTTGTCAAGTATAATCAGAAACTTCACAAACATAAATCATTTTGCTGAATAATTCAAATGAAATACTTGGACATAATCTATTAAACCAGACATTTAAGTGTATTAAAATACCACTGACTAGCCACCGCGACCTGCTCTTATCAGTGTGTCAATGCTATTCTTAAGTCAGTGAAGGCAATTTGGCTTCTGTCTTATTTTTCAGCTATGATTTCATTTTGGGATTAATAATTTAGCATCAAGGTTCAGTGTCGGGAACAGTCAGTCCTTAGTTAATTTTAACTAATTAAATTAGTTATCACCTGATTGATAGTTTTCTAAATACTCGAGCTAAGTTGATGTGCATTTTGCTGAAAATGATTAATGTTGGACTCAAGTGAGAGGCGTATTTCTGATGATATGGTCCACTTCCTTTCTTATTATCCCAGTGTTGGTGTCACAAATAACGTACATCACATATTTTCCTTCTCACCAAATTGACCCGTCTTGAACAGTTTTGCCTATTTACCGCCTCTGTTACTACCTCCAAAGGCGATACAGAGCGGAGATCACTTGGTCCCCCCCCATTATGCTTCTGTGGCATTGAGCTTGATGACAAAATGTCCCAAAGGCGTCAATATCACAGTTTGAAAGGGCAGTCTGAACAAGCCTACTGTCTCTATCTGTCACCGCCAACCTCCTTTTCTATTGAAACCTCTGGCAGAGCCTCACTGAGCTGATCGTTTAGCAGATCCCAACCTTGTTAGAGAACATTTTGTACTCTTGATATGAGGCCACATTAAGTATTAGAACAAAGTCCCCATTTTACATAAAGTTCTTGGCAACACATGCACAGTAACACACAAAAGGTTGGCACTTCAGTATGTAATACACCATCTCCCTGCGGCTCTCTGTGTTCTGGGAGTGTCCTGAGTCCCTGTTTGGAGACAGTGAGGAACATAGAGCTCTGTACACAATGCTAATGTCACACTTAGGGCAACACTTTAATAGCATCTGAACACCACATTAACCTTTAATACATTTCCCTACTGTTGCACAGTGATGGCCTCATCTGAACCTGAACACATTTTTACTTCCAGACTGCTTAGTCAGGAGCCATTTGGGGTTAGTTTTTGACATGCAGGGGTAGTCTGATAGACTTCAAGTCACACTAAACTAGCCTATTTTTTAATACCTACTTATCATACTTGCTTATGGTTATTTGTAACAGCTTCACATGGGACAGGAACAGATGTCTCAGCGGTCAAAGTCTATGTTTGTTGGAGCCATCGATCAACTGACTGACAACCTCTGGACTTTTGCACTCCAAATACATCACTTGACTTCCAGAAAATTACGCTAAAGGGGCACCCTGTGTGATAGAAAGTGGCACTATGAGTTGGGAATATGAATGTTTAGGAAACTCATGTGAACACTAGATTTTTGGGAACTCAAACAGAGTCACTGGGACACAGGAGCTGTGCAGAGTGAAGTGGGCCTGAATCAGACAGATGGAAAATTAGATAACGAGGCGAATGAGAACAGATGAGGTGAGAGGTACAGAGAAGGAAGAGCGAACACATAAAGAAAGAGTGAAAGAAGATTTGAGATATATCCACAGAAGTAGTTTAAACTGGTGTTAAATCTTATTAATTCAGTAAACGAGATGAGATCTGTTCACTTTCTTCTCCAGGAAATAAGCAGATTTCAGGAATTTTCATCTCTCAGCTGCCACCTAATAGCAGTGAAGTGATTCGTCTTTCCGCACTCGCCTCAGTGATATACCCGAAACAAGTGATACCAGATTGGAAACAAGTGGAGTCATCTCACCCCATTTGCAGAATTTTTCACTTCCTTTTGCCGGAACAGGCTGCCGTAGAGGTGTCCTGCCAGTGTCCCGCACAGAGTGAACGCTAGTACGTGCTGTTCCTGCAGGGCCTTGGCAGTGGAGAGGAGATAAAATGGAGAGAAATGAGATGGAGGAATGAGGGAGACGGAAGAGGAATGAAGGGAGAAAGAGACAGCGAGTTGGTGAGATAGAGAGCACAGGCAGAGGAAGTGAGAGCGGTCTAAATGGTTTCCAGACTGGGTGCACAGCAAAGTGGAGCTGCTGAGTGAAGGAGTGTGAAATGTGACTGTGGGGAGCTGGAATTTGGATCGTGGGATTTGTTCCTGGGACTTTTCATCTGTTTGTTGTGTGTTCGTGCATGCTTCGATTAACCACGTTGCGGGAACACAAATGTGATCACACAGTCACAATATGGGAACAGAAAGCAGAAAATTATTCAAATCATAGCGTTAGCACTTGTGTTTTGGTTATTATTTCCAGGGGAATTGATGCAGTGTCTTCCCAAGTGACTGTGTGTGAGGAACAATCTGTGCTAGGCTTAGAGGTTGAGGTCATTAGCTTGATTGGCACTCTCCCTTGCTCCCTCCCTCTCTCTCCTTCTGTCATCTCTCTCTCCTGATGATGTTATTTCTAGCCATCTCCTTCCTCCCCAGTTATCTACCCTAATCCGTCTCTTTTTCACTCCTTTTCTCCCGTCTACCCCATCACTCTCTTGTTATCTGTCCCTTTTCATTTCACACTTGTTTTCTGCAGCAGGCTGTGCTGTGATCTCTTCAAAGCACACGGGGGAATAGAAACATTGATTGCGGGGAGAGATCGAGACCGGACAGACATGATAAGAGAGAGAGAGAGAAAGAAAAGATGAGAAAAACTGTCACACTGACTCCCACTAATCACACTCTCTTGATGACAAACACACACACACACACACAGACTCTCTTATGGCTGATCGGGCTAACAGCATTTAGACTTAGAGAGCGATAACTTGACAGCCAAACCACTGGTATTGACTCAAATGCCAGACAAAATAGCTTTTTTTGTCATTTCCATGACAGCTCCGAAAGTGGCTTTTTAAAAAAAAATTCTTCCTTCTCTTGTTCTCCTTCCTGTCTCTCCCTCACTCTGCCTCCCTGTTGTCTTGTTTGGCGACTGGGTTTCATTTTCGAGCGGCCCTGCTGTTTTGTTTGGTCGGTGACGGCTGAGGGCTGCTGTGGAGCTGCTCGGCAGCGCAGTGATGTCATTGTTGACAGTTGGTGGAATATGATTTTGGAAGCAAAGGCGAGTCGGTTCGTCGCAGCAGACTTCGGTTTTGTTTTACATCAGGATGTAGCTTTGATTGGAAACACATGGGAATGAAGCTGTAGGAAGGAGGAGAGATAGGTAGCAGGCTGTGATGCATGGCCTGGGGTTGGTTAGTTAAAGTCTGAGCTTTTTAATAACGTAACATTTAAAATGAAGCACCAAAGCAAACTCTTTTACCCCGATAAAGACATTAAAAATGTTGTTTTTATAAAAAATATGACTGCAACTTTCACTGATGTGCATCATCATTTCATATGCAGAAGGAGTGGTTTATATAGTACACACACACACACACACACATATATACATATATATATATATACACATACATATATATATGTATTTAATGTATTTATTAGAATGTATGTCACTGTTTGCATTGATCATTTATTTATATTATTATTATTATTGTTGTTATTATTATATTTAGGGAAACTATCCCAACTGATCTTAGGGTCAGTGCTACAGTAGTTAAAAAAATACAAAAAACCAACAAGCTAATAACAATGTTGACTGTTGGGAACAGAGTAAATGCCTTGTAGGCAGAGCCTAGTTTAATGGCTGTATTCCAATCTATGTAATTTGCCATTAATTATAGGGAGATAAAAAATAATCATAGTCATATCTTTATACAGATAGCAGTTATCAAGGCAAAGTTACAAATTGCTTTACATAAAATAAAAATATATATATAAGTTAAAAAAATATAATTTTTTTTTATCACTTAAATTTTTATTGGGTCCTTACAAATAATGGCATACAATACAAAGGTAATAAAGTAAATACTAAACATATTACCTATCACATAAGCACAAGGACACACACACACACACACACACACACACGCACACACCCTCACCAGACAGTATTACTCAAATAGAGTACGATCAGAAATCCCTTTGCAAAAAATATATGAAGGGAAATTGAAATAGATAAATTTCAAAATAAATGTTGACCCCTAAAATAAGGACTTACCGTAGTTCAAAAAACTATAAAAGCATAGCTGAATAGTGTAAATATTCTGCATATTTTTTATATGTATGTGTACTTTGATTGTGATATGTCTGTGTCGCAATGTAGAAAAAACTAAACCAAGTAGCCATCATATGATTTAAATCTCATTTGTAATTGTACTTTTTGTTGCTAACCAAATATCTATCACCTTTTCTTTCTCTCTAGGACTTTGGGCGGCCTCTCTTCAACTCCACTCAACTGTTCCTCCTCCTCCTCATCTTCCTCGTCCATGGATCTCTCCGTGTCCCATCCCCTCTCACCGACCACCACCAACCCTCCCAGCCTTTTTCCGGAAACGTGGTTGCCCATGGCGATGAGCCAGGACTTCCTGCAGGTGCCGGTCTCGCGTGAAGACCGCAGCTACCGGACAGTGTACAGCCTTTTCCACAAGACGGTGTCGGAGACCAAGTTCAGGATCCTCAAGATCCAGCGTGTGCAGAACCCCTTTCTCTGGGAGAAGTACAAGAGGTGAGCCAAGGAGCTGCAGAGCATTTTTTACTTTTTCAAGCACTTCCGCGTTGCTGGAGATATGATCTGTTAATCTAACCAGAGAATCAAGAATCATTTCCAATAACCAGTACCCATGACACCATCTTTAGAAATGACAGAAATGCATCCTCATGGGTTTTTTTACAAACCCTGCAGCTGTGGCAAATTTTAACTTTGACACATTTGTGGTTGTTTTTATTGAATGTTACTCTGCTGAAATTATCACCAGCTACTATGGAATGGAAGTGAAATGATTTTAAAGGGACATTTCAGCAAAGTTTATCAATCTAGATTGTTTTGGTGTAAGAGTCTTGGAGATACCAGCTGAAGAGATGTCTGCTTTCTCTTGAACATATTTGAACTATGTGGCAGTTTTTTCTTGTGGTGCTCAACATGCCAAAAAAACATTTGAGAAACTGAACAGCAGTGTCTCGCTTCAGAAACCATATGAGCAGTTTCATGTAGAAAAAAAAGGAAATAAAAGAGTTCCCACATGACATTTAAAAGATGTGGATTTAGTATTCAGTTTGATAGTTTCACAGTCATGAGACCTCAGATTGTATTTCGGAAAAAACAGATATAATTCTTTCATTTATGTGTTTATTATTAACTCAAAGTGGTGCTAAAGTTGTATCCAGATAGTAGTGAAGTGTGGGTTCTGTTGCGTTAACATATTTGGTTCCTCTTTTGTCCTAGTTTCACATATTTTGCTTGTATTGTGTTGAACTTTCTATATCCAGAGTTCTGTGTTATATTTCAGACACAGCTGCATATTTACTGCACACATGAACAAAAACATTTCTTGAAAACAAATACCCTGGGTGAATGAGAAACAAGTGAGACAGAGAGAGAGAGAGAGAGAGAGAAAAAAAGAAAATAGGGCAAATGAGACCAGCTGTGTGTCTTCGTGAGAACGAGCTGGCGGTGGTGTGTGAGTGCAGCGGATGGAGAGATGTTTGGTGATGATGGTGTTCCTGTTGCAACGCAGTGGTTAGAGCAGGGCTGGCTCTATCAGCTGTGACAGTTAAACTCTCCCACACTGACTGGTACCACACGGTTTCACAATGACTGACAGCATGTGTGTTTGTGTGCGTGTCTGAAAGTAATGCCCCCCACCCCCCCCTCTGAATGTCAGTTGATTTCCTCTTCCCACACTTGAGTTTTGACGGGGGAAGCCATAACTGCTTGTTTGCATGTCTCTGTGTGTGTGCTTTGGCTGGCTGTTGATTTTAAAGTTGAGCAGCTTGATCCTGAAATTGGTTATTAGGAAACTGAAGTTGGTGTTTGTGCGTGCAGTGTCTGTCTGTGACGGGTCACAAGCTGCGCAGTCGCGGGAGGTCATGCCCGGGTCACAGCCTCGCTGGCTCGAAGCGCTTTCACCTCCGCATGCCTGATTGATCGGCTCACATCAAACGAGCTGCCTGTGTGTGTGTGTGTGTGTGTGTGTGTGTGTGTGTGTGTGTGTGTGTGCGTGTTGCTCAAGAAAGGGATTAGGCCCAATGTTCTTAGCCTGTTTAGAGCAAACACGGCTGTGATCACAACTTCAGCACAAAAACGGCAGGACGGCTCCCAGCTGGTTATTAATTCATCACCTGAGCGATGATCTGTCTTGGTGCATCAGCCTCGTAGAGAATAAAGAGTTCACAATTTGTTTATTATTTTATTATATTTTGTGTAGTTCTAAACACTTAAACTAATCTTTATGTCTGTCTCTGCTCCAACAGGAAGAAGGAGTACATGTCCCGGCGTATGTCAGAGATGGACCGGCTGCTGAGCGAGCGCCACCTCTTCCACGGCACCTCAGCCGACGTAGTGGAGGGCATCTGCAAGCACAACTTCGACCCCCGAGTCTGCGGCAAACACGCTACCATGTTTGGCCAGGGCTCCTACTTTGCCCGCAAGGCTGTCTACTCCCACAACTTCTCCAAGCGCTCGCCCAAAGGAGTCCACTGCATGTTTCTGGCCAAAGTCCTTACTGGCAGGTGTGTGTGGGCGCAGTTGTTAACAAGTGGATTTTTTTTTAAAAAGTGTTTTTGATTAGGGATGGAATTTTTTCATGTCTGCAATGCAAAGAAGCTTCTTAGGAGATATTGCTTATATTTTTTACAGCAATATTTGCTATTTTATATCGCAGTATATAATAAATGGTATTATAATACATTTCTACAACATTAAATTATATAATAAAATACGTTTTGTCTAGTTTAACGCTAATGCCCTGTATTCAACTTTTTTTTAAATTAAAAATCAGTGTACTTCATCATATTTATGCAAAATCCTATAAATCCAATATTGCCATAAAGCAATCCTGCACATTGATTTTCAACATTGCCAGCAATAACCTAATGCAACCAGAAATTTCTCTCTATAAACAAGCTAAAATAATTTATGATGTTCCACATTGTTTGACAATTGGTGCTTTCACCAAATATTTACATAATGGGATTTTGGATAAATAATTATTAGTAATATAATAAATAAGTTGGTAGAGGCAAATAATATAGATGCTAGCAATGACATCACTTTAATGTAATGCAGCCTTTAAAACCAGGAGGACCAACAGTTATACCATATTATGATATTAAAAAGGTGATATTTAGTGTCATATTACAATATCAAGATAATGAATTTTAATCAAAATTTTCTCCTAATATATTTATTGTAATATTAAGCATCAGAATTTCGTAATATTTGCAGCACAATATATATTTTCCTCAGGGCATCAAGCTTTGATGTGTTAGCTCGAAGTGACATATTTGATGAATGCTAAATTGAAGCTTTATTTATCCCGATGTCACATGTTTTGGTGTCCCTAAATGAGCTGTTAGGTGGGTTTAATAATTACATACCTTTGCATGAACAACATCCCGCTCACTATCTCGCTCTCAGTGCTTTGAACATACATTTACAGAGCACGTCAGCATTCATTTGGGTCATGGAAATGCGGAGGTTCTTTTCCATAAACCATCATTCAGTCATGCTTTGCGTCACGCTTTTCCCATTCCTTTAAAATGGAAGTCAAATCTAGAGCCACACATGTAAAACAGCTGATTTGGCTGAAGCCATCTTATCTCACCAGCTTTGTTATGGTGCAGCAGACAGTCTGCAGAACAACCAGACCACACATAATCCCTCCTTCAACACACCAAACCCGGTTCAGTGTGTTCCACGGCACAGACGGAGACATTGCTTCCAGGCGTGAGCCGAGATATAGCCCAATAAAGAAGATATCTGTACGGTGTGGTTAACTCTCCTGTCTGGAAGCGTATCTGCCACACAGACAGTTTAACGTCTCAGCTCCCCCCACTTAGTCTGTAGCTGAAAATGTTCTTATTTTAATATGTTTTATTTATGACCTCAGAGAAAGTAGAACAAAGATTGATGGATTACGGGTCTTTAGAGTTTGACATGAATATTTAAGAGAGGAAAAACAAACTGGTTACAATGTGCTGGCTCATTTCATATACTTAGTACATTTATTTAATGCACTTACGGAATATGCTTATATTATTTAAGATGCCCTTAAACACACACAGAGGAGCAGCAGTCTTGTAATCATTAAATTTATAAGAGTTTTCTTTTTAGATGGTAAATTATTCTTCTGTGACTCCAGACTTGCAGAACTGAATGGAAAACTGTTGTATAATACAGTTTTTAAGTGTTATTTTTTCAAGATTTGGTTTGGAATATAATTAAAATTGAATATACTCCTTGAAAAATGCCAGATTTGTAACATATATCTATCTAACTATCTATCTAACATCTATGGTTTTATCTACACAATCACTCACGTAAGCCAAAAATATTTTAAATCAACGAACCCTCTACTTGCTTTCCCTCGATAAATCCTCTGCTGTTACTCTTGAAACCAGCAAGCACTAAATAATCATGATCACAACATACAATCAAGTATCAAAAATCTCATATTAAATTCAAATGTTCAATTATTATTTGTTATTTAATAGTTGTTTTTTGTTGTTGTACTGTACGGTAACCTTGAGTGATAAGAAAGGTGCCTATAAATAAAATTGATTATTATTATTATTATTATTATTATTATTATTAATAATAAAAGTGCCTGAAAAGTGCTTGAATTTTACTCTTAAAAAGCTGCACAAACCTTCAGTTAGAACGCTGTCAGGAAACATTATTTTGGTTATTTAAAGAGCAATGACATCTAATTTAATGTGATCAAGAAGTAAAATAATTTGATATACTTTGTATGAATGTATTTCTTTTTGGGACCAGGTGTAGGAACTGTGATCACTAACCTCGCTCCTCTTTCTTATGTTTACACAGATTTACTGTAGGAAATCCCTCCATGCGGCGACCTCCACCCATCAACCTCCGCGACCCCTCCAGTGACCTTTATGACTCCTGTGTGGACAACTGGGTGGACCCCCAGATCTATGTCATCTTCAATGATGACCAGAGCTACCCGTACTTTATCATTCACTACGAGGAGGTACCCGGCACTGTCGCCGTCTAAGCCCTGGATCAGACCTACGCCCGTCTGTGTTTGCAAATACTTAACTCACAGTTTGTTTTAGTCTGTGAAGGTGCCAGATGGGTGGAGTTTGTCACTGAAGATGAAAAGGAACTGTTTAGACCAATAACAAGCTGAAAATTAGAGTACTTTGCGAGAGATGTTGCTCTAACAGAATCAGTTTGCCAGGCTAAATGTCACCCATCTGCAGCTCTTAACAGGTTATAACAAACATGTATGCAAATACTCAATGATTTTTCTCTGCCGTCAACTGGATCCAACCAGACTGGACTGCAGTAAGGAACAGCAGACCGGATCTGGACCGGATTAAACTGGACAAAACTGGACTAGCACAGGACGACACCTGTTTCATCCAGTGTTCAGAGGTGGATGATAACTGACAACAGCTGCAACAGCAACTGACTTGACTGGACTCATGTACCACACTTTGCTATCTAGTATGAACAGGAGCCTAGTGATGATCACAAACAGGATTTTATCTACCTTAGCGATCTGGAGCAGATGCAGGAAAAAACCAAACCTAGTCCTCTTATTGTTTTGACTTAGTTGTATGGATGTAAATTAACTCCACATCAGGACATAAGGCTGTAGTAGACAGTTAGCGTCCTGCCAGTACTGTGAATGACCAACTGGCCGTATTATTCTGAGGAAGCAGCAACCAACCAATCAGACGCTTCCATAGAGAAACTATGGCGACACTGATCCCCGTCATTCTCTTACAAAAATCATTGTGAGTGTTTACCCAGCCTCCGGCCCTTACGTTTTTGTTTTTTTTTGTTTGTTTTTTCAAGTCTATGTGCTGCGTGTTTGAATCTTTTAATTTAGTGGAAATGAATCTTGTGGCCTCTTCAAACAGACAACGGACGTGAGTTTCAGTGGGACTTTTGCAAACGGACATGCACAGGAAAAAAAACCTCCCGGCAGAGGTTTTTGGAAGCCAGTGCTGTGCCCGGTTGGCGTTTTTGCCTTTGCGCCAACCACTTCAGTTCCTCGTGGGGGACTGAAGAGTGTACAGTTTCATGCTGAGACTCGGCAGCGCTGTAGCGTCAACAAACACCCCTCTGAAACTCATCTCTCTTGGACCGCTCTCTCGCTCTGAGACAGTAGACATGTTTTATTGAGACAGACTGTACAGATGTTCTCTTTGTTTATATTTGAACTGTGTGCCTTTTGTTCATAAAATTTTTTATTTATGTTAGTTTAATGTAACATTGATTAAATAAAGAATCTAAAAGAAAAAAATGACCAATCTGTGAATTTGTGCTTTTTATTCAAATAATGTTGAGTCACATTTATTAGTAATGTAGCGGTGATGAAGTCCCTCCTGGACATTCCTGTAAACCAATCAGAACTCTCGATATGGAGAGTATGGAAAATGTTTAGTTTCAATCGCTTTTTTATACTCCTTGAATTTTTTTTTTACTTTTGACAAAAATGGTGTTTCATCTTCACAAATGTGAACGTGAACCAAAAATACTTTCATATTTAAAATAAACTATCCCGGCGTCATGTTAGTTTTTTAAAATTATTTTTTCATCAAATGCTTGGTACAGACATAAAGTGTATACATGAATACAATTAATTTTAGTTTCTAACATTTTATGAACTTTGTCGTATTAGTTTGTTGTCTCCTGGTTTCTCACACCAGATGTGGAGTTGGCATGGTGTTAATGTGTCATTTTCAAGGTTTGAAAGACACTTGGATTTGAATATGGTGCTTGAAACTGCTTGAAATTTAGGCTATATAGGATAATACTGAGAAAAATATATTAAAAAAAAACGTTTAAGTTTAATTCCTCACCCTTTTTCTTCATTTTGGTTGTTTAAGGCACATTAACATATAATTTAATGTGATTAAGAAGTTAAATAATCACTGTATACAGTCATTGAAAAAAATATTTGACCATTGTTTTCTTCAATTTTTTGTTAATTTTAATGCCTGGTACAACTAAAGGTACATTTGTTTGGACAAATATAATGATAACAACAAAAATAGCTCATAAGAGCTTAATTTAATAGATGATATCTAGCCATTTTCCATGGTTTTCTTGAAAATAACCCAAATCAGAAAAACATGGAAAATGGCTAGATATCAGCTCTCAACTCTTATGAGCTATTTTTGTTGTTATCATTAACATCATTGTCCAAACAAATGTACCTTTAGTTGCACCAGGCATTGAAATGAACATGAAATTAGAGAAAACAAGGGTGGTCTAATACATTTTTTTCCATGACTGGTATACAGTAATGGAATAAAATTATTACTGTAACTGTATTTTAGTTGAGCTGGAAAAAGTATAAAATGCTTGAAATGTACTTGAATTTAGTCTGGATAAGGTGTAGCAACCCTGCAAGTAGTTGTCATCTAATTCCTTGCTGAGGGCTCGATGAGGAGATTGATGTGACTCACGACAAAACAAAAAAAGGCTGTTTACCGGATTGTGGAGTAAAAAGCCTTAAAGTACTTCCGGCCCGTACAATATGCAGCCAGAGAAGCATTTCTGCTGACTGTAGCTGTCAGCCATATGCCGTCGGCTGCACCGCTGGTCTCAATAAGAGCTACGTGATATTTCACAGTCAGCGGCTTTGAGGAGTTCATCAGATTATTTGTTCTTGTCAGGGTCCAGTGGTATTAAAGTCAGAAAAGAATTCTCCCTTGCTCAGCCCTCCCTCTGTCTGCCACCTCCCCGGGCTCTCCTTCCCCCCACATCCCCAGCAGTGTATTATCTGAGCGCCATGTCTAATGCAGTCCAGAGGGAGGCTGGCGGAGGTAGCTGTCTGTCCCAGCCCAGAGACAGCACACATGGGGCACAGCAGAACAACTCACCAGCCCTCCTCCTCCTCCTCCTCCTCCTCCTCCTCCTCCTCCTCCTCCTCCTCGCAGCTCATTCACTTCTCATTTCTCAGACAAACTTCTCCCTCCTGCCGTATCTTTAACCTCATCTCTTGCCTTTCTATCCCTAATCCTTTTATCTAACCTCCCTTTCTCTCGAATTGGCTTGTTCTCATTTGCAGCATTTTTGTTTCCAAAGCCAAATCTACCATTGTGGACAATTAGGTGAGGTCCTCACTGCTTAATTATTTTGTATTGCTTTCCTGTCTATTTCTGGACTAATGGAAAAATAAGTTGACAGCTAGCCTGACAAAGGTAATGAAATCTGCCTACCAGAAACTCTAAAACTTGCTAATTAACATGATGTATCACATTTGTTTAATTTGTCCAATTACCAAAGTAGATAAACAACTGAAGTTGCCACAAAATCAGAAAAGTATATAATACATATATATATATATATATATATATATACATACATATTTTTTTATTTTTAATTGCTTTGCTACTATTAATAATATCAAATTTGAATATTGTAATATTTTAAATCCACACTTTTAAAACAGTATTGGTACCTTCGTCCATACTTCTGCCCGCCTTATGAACAACAATTTGTGTTGATATAGGGAGTTATATGCGGGACAATTTTTTGTCCGGACTCAGTGACTGCCTGAAGTCTCTGCTGCTTCTCCTGGGGAAAAAAATAGTCCATAATCCCTGAAAATCCATTTTATAACCCAAATTATTGTTCAACTATTCCTTTAAATGTACACATAAAATTTAATGGTGTGTTTATTTTCTAAGCTTATTCCAATATTAGTAGAGTCTGTGTTTAAATTTGACTTGTTAACAAAACAAATAAAACATGGAAAAAATCCGATAATAATTTAAAAATGTCATATTTTTGTTGTCTGGTTAAAATTATGTGAGAGTAGCGGGGGAGTGTGTGTCCGGGGACTCATGACTTCATTCAATCTAGAATCTTGGCTTCGGCCCTTTCTAAATCATTCACATGGTTTAAAGCAGTGGCTTTAAATCTTTTGGGCCTTGTAAGCCTTTAAATTAAAACAGTGTCTCCCCATGTGAAGTGTGAGCAATAAAACAAAAAAACTGATTTCAAAAATGTTTTTTGTGTAGCTACACAGGGAAAAAAAGTGGAATTTAAACCAAAACCGGCATCCCAATGATTGACAGCCTAGCTAAATTATCTTTATGTGTAACTCCTCATCCATCAGCACATTTTTCTGTGCTCCTCTTCACTCCCACTTCCTTCCTCTCTCTGCACCCCTCTGCCTGCTTTTGGTTGCTCCCTCATTCCCGCTCTGTGCTCGTCCTCGGGTCACCGTGTCGTGTAAGGCTCTCGTGCTGAGCTTCGCTTTTTGGCAGAGGAGAGGGGAACGAGGGAGATAGAGAGAAGGGAGGGGAGGGGGGATGGAGAGGGATAGAGAGGGAGGAGGAGGAGTTATTTTGCTCTCTTCGTGCCTTCTCGCTGAGCTGCGTGCCTGTCTGCTCTTCTCGTGTGCATGCAAGATCGCGCAGGTTGCCCTCTATTTGCCCCCATCCCTCTCTATCTCCCAGTCTCTCTCTCTTCCCTAGCTTCCCTCTCTTAATCCCTCTTACAGCCTTTCGTTCTCTTTCCACTTTTTTTTGTCAATCTCCTTTTCCAACCTGCCCCCTCTCATCAGCTCTTAGCAGCTTAAAATCCTTTTGCCCTTACATCTTAATGATTCTGCCCTTCTCTCTCTCTCTCTCTCTCTTTCTCTCTTTGTCTCTGTCTCTCTCCCTCTCTCGGTCTCTGTCTCTGTGTGAGTCATGCAGCGGGCACTGGCTGGGTTTGTTTGCCTGACTGCCCTCCAGGAATTGCTGCTGGCACACAGAAAGCACTACTCTGTAGACCTGCTGGCTGGGGTTAGAAGAGGAGGAGAAGATGTGGAGGGAGGATGGAGGGGATGAGAGGAAGAGAAGAGATGAGGGAGACAAGGGAAGGACAGGGGGAGCGATAAAATTTAAAAGAGGGACAGAGGAGAGATGTGGCTGCGGAGAGAACGACTGTGTGTGTGTGAGAGAAAGATAAAGGCATGCAGAGAGAGTGAAGTATAGCCTTCATAAGAGCAACGACAGAACTTTGAATTATTCAAAGGAGTCAAGATTATTGTGTGATGTTTGATGCAGTCCCACAGAGACCATTTGGGTGTGTGGATGTGTGTTTTTTACTTCTTATGTTGCAGCATCTGAAGAATGACTGGTAGCTTCTAAAACAGATTCCAAATCATTTTGAATGCATTTATAATTCATCTGGGTCTCATTGTACATTAAGTTCAAATGTGCACCTACACATACAAACACACTCATCAGTTTGAATCAGGCTTATTAAACTTCCCAGTCTAAATTATTCAGTGTGTAAAAAGACATTTTCTTGGTAGAGAAATGAGACAGTTAAACACTCCCACACTGATTTGTAACATGCAGTTTTGCAATGATTGAGCATTTGCAAAATTGCCTTTGCTGATTTTTTTCCATTTTCTTTTTCAATCAAGGGTTGTAATAGACTTGTAGTGTTATTTTCACTTCTAATAGACAATGCTGTTACCAAAAAAGCAGCAGAACATCACCCCTGTTAATCTGCAGGACATATTATCTCTGCACATGAGACACAGCCACCTGGTGACTCACTGAGAGGTGACCTCTAGGTCCACACGGCTGAATTTCACTGCTAAAATCGTCTAAGTTAAACAATTCACCTGAGGTGAATCATTCAGTATTTATAATCCAGCGATGATGCAATTTTAAATGTCACATTGTGTGAGTAAGTGTCTCATTTTGAAGCTGTTTTTATCACAGGAAATGACACAACTTTTTAGAAGGTTTATTAAAAAATATATTTTGTTTTTTTAATATCATGCAATTGTTTTTTTTATAGTTTTAAACGCTCTTCTCTACTGCTCTGCTTTGCTCTGCTACACCAAAACTTTCCCTCCACACACACATACACACACACACAGGTTTCATTCTGCAGCGCCATAAGTTTCCGGCTTAAGCTTTCTCATATTGCTCTAATATCTCTGTCAGTCACACACATGCCGGCATGCATGCAGACACGCACGCAGGAGCTTGCATACATGTGTTTATTTTTCAGACTCGCACTCACACAGACACATGTATCTGGAAATGTCTAAGCTTTGGTACGTATTAACCCAATATCTCGTTGCTCTCCTCTCACACGCATGCACAGATAAACATACTGACATGCATGCACATATGTATGCACAAAGATACACACACACTTCCTGCATTAAGCCCAGGTCCATATTGCTCCAACGATGCCCAGCTGCAACCAATGAACATTCCAGTTGCTTTTTTTTTTCTCTCTCCCTCCCTCTCTATCATTTCAAATTTCAGCTCTAAGCCTTTAAGAGAGCCAGCAGCCAAATATGGTCAGGCTTGTGTCATGAACTTTGTGCGACCTTCTAAAGCAGCATAGAGATCGTGACCTTTAAGACCTTGCCTGAGGCTGAGCTTTAGGCACCGTTCTGTGTGACCACGGAAAGAGTCAGACGTGCGTGAGCGTTTGTCGTGGGTAAGAGAGAGACAGAGTTCATGACCTGTGACTTATTAAATATCTCTGACCGTTTAGTGGCTCACTTTTACTGTTTCTGCACCCTCGCTTTATGGCTTCATAATTATCTCCAGCACTTGTTTTTGTGTTCTTGTTTTTTTTCCGCTTCCTTTTTATTGCTTCCTCTTAATGCTGTAAATGATTTAGGAAACAGAACTGTACAGTATAAAGTGGTAATTCCTTTCAGCCGCTGAGTTTTATTTCTAAACAGGTAGTGCAACCTGGCAACTACCTGATGTATATACAGTATTCATCTGTCTTCTCTCATTAGATTTGGTGGGGTTGTGAAGAGAGAAGATCAAAAATTTCCCAAAGCTTTGATGGGGCTACATCTTGTTTTACCACCTGAAAACACACAAAAACACAGCAGGTAACATCAGTGCTTGTTGTGCCATGATGTGGCCTGAGGTGGATACTGAAATCATAACCAAACTCCTCCGAGCCACATTAAGTTTTTCAGGGCATTTCCTGCTCAGATTGTGGCAAACAATGTCATGATGAGATGTGGAAGTACCAAACACGTGCAGGTAACAAAAGAAAAGTCCACCTGTGTCCAAAACAAAAGCCTCTCACTGTGTTTGAGCTGAGCAGGTACAAAATGAAGGCCCTCTTTCTCTGGGTCCAACTCCCTATTCCTTCCTATCTCTTTCTCTATATTCTCTCATCTATCTCTCCGGCTGTGCTCCACCAGTGCTGCTGTCATCTCCTGTTTATATAATTGGGGTTCAGAGGACTTGAGTCCAGCAGGGAGGAGGGGACAGGAGACAGAGATGAGGAGGAGGAGGAGGCAGAGAGACAAAGGGACTTCAGGAACAGGCCTATCAGGAGCCTGAACAGGCAGGAATATGCCAGGCCCCGGTCTTCGTACTTGGTTAAATGAATTATCCAGATTAAAATGTTGACATGAGTCTGGATTTTTTGGTTCTTCGAAGCTGTTTTAATTTATATCTGGAACTGTTGTCAGAGCAACAAGTCCTAAAGCCCAAACCTGTAAAAGAGCAGGTTGATTAACAGTTAGCTGGATCCTGATACATGAAGTCAAGGTTTCCTTCTTTCATTCACTATGAAAGTGTGAGTGTTGGTGTAATGATAATTTGAAATGAGAACATCCAGGTCATTGTAAACTCACCAGGATCTGTAATTATCACAATTTAATTGTCACAATGAAAATGTTCCTGTTCTTACAAATGATGAAACTAATAAAAAAATAATACAAGTTTGTAAACAAATAAAATATGAATCACAAAAATGTATAAGCTCAGCAACAAGATTCTAACAGTTAAAAAGACCAGTAGAGCGAGATCATTTAACTTAACATTAAAATAGGAATGTATTATTTTAACACTAAAATGTATTAGAACTCACTCACTCTGAATTGTTTATGAAATTAAAGCTGCTTTTACAAGATATGAGCAAGGTTTAATTTTCACAAGAGGCTTATGATTATCACTTAAAAGTGTCTTTCTAGTCCATGGGGAGGACCTCAGCAATCATCACTGATTAAACTTTTTAACAGTGATCAAAGTGTGGAAAATATTGTGGAGAACAATGAAGAACAAAATGACACTAAAAATTCAGGAACACATAAAACAAGATTATTAATTAATATATTTTATTTCAAAATAATGATTTACAATAAAAAGTGTTAGTTAGCCTGATAGTTGTTTTTTCGACTGAACTGCATTTAAAGACCAGACACTGATCTGCACTACTAGGGAGTCTGCAGTGTTAAAAAGGATTCTTGGTGCCCTGGTATACAGTCCTGGTAAGTCCACCAGTTAATATAAGTCACAGCTTTATAGCTTTGCTTGCAATATAGTCCACAGTATGGACATATTATAGGATTAAGAAAAAATAAATCACACTCACAGGGAAATGTAATTGCTAATCTCTGGTAGCTTGGTAAAATTACATAAATTCAACATTTCTGTTGGCTCGATGTATAAATGTTGAGCTGACGTGATAGGATGGTCTTACCAGGCTAAATCTCTGGCCCCTGCTCTTAAAATGTGATGCTAGATTAAATGTAGCGTGTGAGTCTGTCAGTTATAATTCTAGCAAGTACCCATTTCTGCTGTGTCTCAGCAAGAATTTGCTCCATTAACCAGAAACATGAAGACTTATCTAAAGAACTTGCTTTTTAACAGGCCAATTACTGAGCCTGGTTTTGCCACATTTGCTTTAGTGTGTGTGCGTGTGACTGATTAAGTGTTTTACGCAGGAAGACCACTTCTCTGAATGTGGAGGCAGACTTGACAACACCAGCACCTTGGCTGTTTTGTTATCCGAGTGGAGGGTGAACTAAACACGCATTTGTTTAATAGAAATGTATAACTGATGTTGTAAGACTCTAGAAACAACACCATTTGAGGTCACTTAGGTGCTACAACACAAGGAGGAAACTGAATCGATTTCAGCTTTATTCTGCTGGCTGTTAGAAAGAATGCAGTTTTAAGTAGCTTCACTTTTCAGACCAGGAGGTTGCCCCTTGGTCTAAGTTGGCCTGTGGTGAACAACTGCTAACTGTAAAATGTTTGTTAGCAGATGTCTTCTCTTCCGTCTCCAAAGAGGGAGTTCAAATAAGCAATTGTTGGCAACGTGTCAGTTGGGATTACCGCCAGCCCCCCACGAACCTCTAAAGGATAAGCGAGTAAGCTAATGTTAGACTTGGATGGGTAAAAGGCTCCTCGGTGCAAATTGAGATCCTTGTATCATGTTTGGATACATTAATGTGCAGCAGTGCAGTGGATGGTAACTCCCATTTTCAGCTCTTTAATTCAATGGGAACATAGGTTGAATTATATATATAATTTATATATATTTAAATATCTGAAAACTTCAGTGTGTGTTATTCAATCAATCAATCAGAATTTATTTGTAAGCACTTTTCATACAAGAGAAATGTAACACAAAGTGTTTCACATAAAAAAGGGAAAAAAATAAAAAATAAAGCATAGAAACAAATTTATTTGTAAGCACTTTTCATACAAAAGAAATGTAACACAAAGTGCTTCACATAAAAAAGGGGAAAAAATAAAAATAAAGCATAGAAACAAGCTAACAACCTCCACCCATCCCCAACCCTTCACCCCAACACCCTTCGCCCAGCATCAGTTCTCCACCCCTGACCCTCCATCCCATCCATCCCACTATAAACAAAGCACAAACTGAGGAAGCGCCATCTCAACGTCGAGCAGTGAGGAAACACTGGAGGCAGGTTAGAAATGAATTAGATAAAATTAATAAAAAATAAAGTAAGGTACAATAAAATAAAAAACAAAAGTAAATAATAATAATAATAATAAAAACTAAAATAATACAATAATAATAAAAAATAATAATGAATAAAAAAATAAAAAAGTAAAGCATGATTAAATATATATATATATATATATATATATATATATATATATATATGTATATATATATATATATATATATATATATATATATATATATATATATATATATATATATATATATATATATAGACTCATAAATAGTAGCAAATAAATAAATAAAAGAGAAGATGTTGTAACACTAAGATGCATGAGTAGAAAAATAGCATTCGTCATGACGATGTATACCTGAGGGCTCCTCAGCAGCCAAGCTGTACGATGTGACAAATGTTGAAATATTAAATGTAATGCTTCCAAATGATGACATGTATTCAGAAAAGCTGAATGATTCTGTGGCAACTCTAGCGGGATGTTTCGCTCACTTAGCCCATCTATATATACATATAGAATAAACGGGTCTGCATCCTCAGATGGCTTTCTGTTTGGCGTATCAATATAGTTTGAAGAGGCAATTAAATGCGTAGAAAATATGTTGTTGCCGCTCCTAAGATAGCAGCATTCCTTTCTCTATCTAGCAAAGTACTCTTTCTCAAATGCGTGAGAATCGGGTGGCTTCTTCTCACACCAGCCGAACCATGTATAATGTGGCCTTTCAAGGAAGAAGACAGGAATGATGGCTTCTAATCAAGGTTAATTCAGGAGCCTTCCACTTATTCCCACAAGGTTCCGTGTAAAAGTCCATGGATGCACATGTATGTGTGTGTATCTATGTATGTTCATGTGCATCTGTCTGACTGTGTGTCTGTTTGGAGTTCAAAAGGTTAATTGTGCCATATGGAGCGTGCGTGCATGCAGCCTCATGTATGCCAGTGTGCATGCAAACCAAGCTCGTCTGTGCTGAGTTCAAAAGGTTAGCCGTGCCACAGGGCTGTGGATCCTGCCTTAATAATTGAGGCTTAACAAGCACATGTTAAAACATCATGATCCCCTCTCTCAGTCAGTCATGGCTCAGACATGAGAGCAGCTTGTTTGTCCAAATTCAATTATTCACCAGTTCGCATGCCCAATGTGAACCCATTCTCCTCTCATTCGCCTCAGGCTCCCACTTCAGTGGTTATCACTTAATTTTTATGTATTTGTTTTTGTTTTTTTAATATTGTTATGTACAGTAGGAGGAACATACCTGCCCACTCACCTATTAGTCACCAGCAATCTCTCTCTTTTACAGGGAAGTGTGATATTTCTCTCAGTCATACTAAAAAAACTTGGAAGCTGATATTATGAATATTATACATTTTGTATCTGCGAGACAAATCGTGCTTTCCAACAGGAACACAGACGTATTCACAGCTTTATTTTGTCAAGAAAAAGCAGCAGTAAAGTCAATCTTTTGCTATAGTAGTTGCTATAAAGACATAAAAAAAAAACCTGCCAGTTTAGAAAGAAAAATGATGGATGCTTATCGTGATGATTTTTATATCATTGCATTTAATATGTAATTGATCTTGTTGGATTCTTTACCTTTCTTGATTTATAGCATATCTTTGTGAATATAAAATATACCATGCTTCATTAAATTTACTGAAAATGTACTTTTGTTATTAGGGCTAAATGTTTTGATAACTTAATTTGAATGGATAGTTTGGATTTAAAAAAATGTTTTCTAGGCTCTCATCACAGCTATCAGACTCTATTGACAAAAGCACGAGAGTTGCTGGTCAGTCGGTTAGTTTGTTTGTGTTATTAAGTTATTTAATTGTTATTAGTGTTTTTAAAGAGCTAGTTTGGATTAATCAAAGCCAGACAATAATACAACAAACTAACCGATCAAGGCAGCAATAGAACAAGAATTCCCATGTTCTGTGAAGTAAAATTATTGTTTTTGTCAATGAAGTCTGATGGCTTTGGCCAAGGTATATTACAGCTTAATTCCCCCCTGTGTAAACATTAACAGGACTGTTTGATGCAAGGTAAAATAGTGAAAATATTCTAATTCACCTCTTCAAATCCTACCTTTCTCTGTGACAGTAAACTAGTAGAAGTAATCTGACTCCATTGGGTAATTGGGTTATCTGACTAATTATTATTATTATGCAACTATGATGGAAAATACTTTTAAAGTGGCCTGCCCAACCCTGGGTGTTATTTAAATGAACATCATGTTGCCTCTTCCTTGAGTATTGGTGTGTGTGTGTGTGTGAGTGTGTGTGGGCAGTGCAAACAGGCACACACACAATGCAAATGTTCAGCACAGCTGGCAACACCTCAGCTCTGTGAGGCTCATGCACTGTGCCAGTGCTCATTCCCATGGCAACATTATCAAAAGTTCAGCAGCCATGTGGCAGCTGTCTTACGTGTTCCAGTGAAATGGCCATTCAAATGTTGATTTGAATAAATATGCTCATCCTATCCATTCAAATTGTAATGTGTGGAGCTGTGGTTGAGAACAGAGTGTGCAGAGAGGAACAGCATGCAACAGAGGAGAGCAGCCTGGTCTCTCTGGGTGTTCAGTAAAGCCTACATCTGGGGATTTAGACTCAGGGAGGAGTGGAAGGAGGGAGGAGGCAGGAAGGGTGAGGGCCAGCAGGGGCTCATTTCCAGTGTATACAGGTGGAATTAATGGGAAGCAACAGGAAAAGACTGAATGTGTGCACACCTCCCTAAGGCCTCAAGGATTATAGCTGGAGCACACACACAGGCTTTTCACAAATACTCACTCAGTCCTGCAAATCTTATCGTTACTCGGTCTCTCTCACATGCTCATATATGGGCAATCGAGTTCACTTGGTTTTGCATCTCTCACACCTAGATCACTCCAAATCCTCTCCACTCCTTATTAACTCACGTGTTAATAACTCAGGCGTGTGCACAGCTTTAACAATTAGACTGTAGGCTGACTAAGTTCTAGCAGTTGCCAAATGACAAACTAGCGATGAATCAGCACACCCATCCTATTTTCCAGCTCTGTACTGCAGTGTTTCTTAATATAATGGGCTGGGACTTAAAAATGTGTCTGGCCGCTCCCGACATGATAAATGAACTTGCATGTCTTGTTCATCCATCCAAGCCTGCAATTGAGGCTAAATGTGTTGGAGCCTATTCCTGTCCCCCCAAATGGAACAGAAGCTGCTCTGCTCCATGCAGGAACCACTCTGTCCACACCGGTGATTTCATTTAAAAAGGCAGATATTATTACAACTAAACTCTGTGTGGTTTATATATAAATTCAGTATCAAGTAACGTCTCTCTTGTACAGTACATCTATCTTTGGGAAGCTTCCTGTTTCCTTAATACCATACAGGCTCCGTGTCATGTTATACTACCTCAATCCACCAGCCAAGGGAAGTTATTATGTGCTGATTACAGCCAATAATCAGATAATAGTTTGATTAAAGAATTTAAATGGTTCACAGTGAGTCAGTCAGCCTAGTTCACATATAAATTGTAGCACTGCTGTTTATGTGTTTTAATAGGCACAATATAAATAACATGTACCTGCTGCGTTATTACAGATGCCACTGCAGTTCCGAACAATTTGCGATTCTAGGATTGATCAGCAGATTGCCTTATCACCTTTCAAGAAGCTAGCAAAACGCAACTGGAGCATTCGTAAGAAGTTGTTTATTAACTGCATGAGACCTTGCGTAATTATAAGTTAACCCTAACACTATAGTCAGTTAGATGTTAGTTTAGCTTACTAACCAACAATATTTAACAATTTCCCACCAATCCACACTAGATTGAACAAAAGAGTAGTTTCACCACTGCACAGCAGGGTGTTGAACATGCAGTCCCACGTTTGATAGCCCCATGACTCTCAACCAAAGCTAACAAGCCAATTGATAAAATATCCCTCCATACGCTTTTTAAGGTTAACGTTAAGCCAGAAGGACGTAGAGCCAGAAGGACGTAAGGCACGGCCCTGACCGATCATAGTGTCATAGAGCGGGTCTTGTTTGGAACTACGGTGGAGTGGGATCCATGGTAACAAGTTCCTGCTACATTAGCATTAGCTAATCTGGTAAAAAAAAATACAAACAAAAGCAATGGCAGAATATTATTTCTAAATATCAACTCGCATCACAGCAGCAGCTTCTGTCACAAATGTATCAATAGACTTTGAAGGGCTGTTGTCCAGAATCACCATTGAAACAATTAAGAAATTCTCACTGGGCAAGTTATCATTGATCTAATTATTACTGGAGATTGCTCACGTGTAATCAACGGGATAGTCGTAATGATAAAAGGCTGGAAGATATGCCTGATGTGATGTAGATAGCATTTATACTTGAACTACATTTTTCTGTTAATGTTATCATCTAAACTGAGCTATTCTTAGGCCAGGTATATGTCACCATAAAACCAATGTTTACTTCCTTTTTATTTGTCTCTCTTTCTCTCCCCATGTCCCCGTCTGCTGCTGAACCCTGAGGCCAAATGATGCAATAATAGGTTACAGCGAGGGAAGGGAATGTGCGATGGTGACAAACAGGAGGGAGAGCAAAGTCATCTTATCAAAACCATTTTGTTTGCCATCATCATAGGCCAGTGTCTAGGTATAAAATGGAAAACAGCTCTGCCTGTCATAGAAAAAAAATCCCGATAGTGCAGGAAGCCTCATGCCGAAAAAAAATAACGAACCATCGGAAAGAGAGTAGGGAAAAAAGGAATAAAGAAAGAAAAAGGCACCATTTCCTGCCCTATAGGGAGTATGCTGGAGGAAGTGGGCATCATTGTGGGAGTAGGAGGGGTGTTGGAGAGTGTGTGAGGCATGCGTACGTGCTGCGTGGTGTGTGAGCTTTGGTGGAGGTGGGGACGAAAAGAACAGGATGCACGGCCCTTGAGGAATGTGTACAGCCTGGTGGCACGTCTGTGAAACTCATCCCTCCCTCTTCTGCACCACTTTCTTCTCTCCCTTCTTTCCTCACCCCCCCAGTCTCCTCTGTGCCGTCCCTTCCCTCGCTGTATGGGACAGCAGTCACACAGGCAGCGAGAGGGGGAGATCTGTAAACTGAGATAGCGAGGGGAATTAAAGGAGAGAGGACGAGTATGAAAGAGACCGGTGACGGCAGAGGGGAGAGAAAGGGCCTTTGGGATCTGGGACATAAAAAAAAAAGGTCAGAGAGATTGTCTTTGAAGTGAGCATGATAGATAGAGAGAGACTGAGACAACTGCAGTGAATGAGACACGATCCCATTATCACTTTTTTCGCCCTACAACCCCCCTGCAACAACTCCAAAGCCCAGAATTTCCTGCTATACGTCACATCTTGCTGCCGTAGCATGAGTCACAAACTCAAGGGAGACCTGCGAATGACTCCAGCTTGCAGCTCACGACTTCAAAAGGTTGCAGTGGTGACCTTTGTGTCACATCTCTCCATCTCTCCTACACCTGCAGACGCTGCACAATCCCCTAAAAGTGGGAAAAGTCGCCTCTCGCCTGACTTCTGATTGTATCGTTTACCTTGCACCTGCGCTTTTACTTCCTACCTCACTCTTATGTATCAGGCCGGATCTTGTTTTTTTGTTTTTTTATGACAAGTAGCCTTGGGCATGTTCCCTTCACATCCATTTCATCCGCATTCTTTTCCCATGTAAAAACTCTGCCTCCTCCTTTTTGCTCTCCTGCACCCCTTCCCCTCCTCTTCCTTATGCCCCCAAAAAACAGCTGCTCTCCATTCGTCCTGATTATCTTGGAGACCAGAACAGAACAGACCATGTAACAGAACAGCACAGACTGCACTTTATTTACTGTGCTGCATGCTGCTTAGCTCTGGCTGGCTAACTAGCCACAGCAGGCCTGCATTCCAGCCTTCTGCAGTCAGCCTGCAAACTCTGTACCCTACTTTGCAATTTGTAGCTCAAGTGACTCACCTTTCATGTATCCTTCCAATGCTGTAATGAGCTGGATGGTTGCATTTATAGCCAAATTACCTACTGACCTACAGAACAACATTATAATATACAATGACTGGCAAAGAGATGCTGGTCAAGCTTAATTCTTAAAGTGCTCATTTCCTTATGTACAAATCTGTCCTAAAATATCATATTGTTGCCCTATGAGTGACACCTGAATCACATGTTATGATTATAGTGTTCTTGTGTGAAAATTGCTACTTTACTCATCAACAATGTGACTCACTGTACAGTATGACTCACATGTCCTTGTGTTGTACGAACGGCTGCGTCATCAGTTTTAGTGTAAAAGGGTCCCCCTTTTTTCACAGACAGTATCTGTCAAGATGGTATTTTCTTTCATTTTTTTAACCATATCATTCATGTAGATTGCCAATTGTTAATTGTAAAAAAGAAAAAGCTAATTGTACTATGAAAGTGATCTTTTACCTCTTTGGTATATATAGGTGATCATCCATTTTTGTCTTAATGGTTTTCTCTGTGCTACAGTAGATCTCCTTCTCCACTTATGTCTTTAACTGATCGCTCAGAGATGGTTCCACCTGTAAAACTTTGAAGTCAGGCAGTGTGGCAAGGAAAGTCTGCATAAGTATGAAGTTACAGGTTTGATCTTTGATGTCAGCTTAAGCTGCAACAGTGCACTGCCATTGTTCCGATGTCCAAATAGTATGAAGAAGTGATGTTTTTGATATGTGTCAAGGGAAACACGTTTTTTTTTTTCTTACAGTTTACAATTGCAGTTTTGAACACATGGTTAACATTGCACAGTTTTATTAGGTTTAAGAAACACAACTAAGTGGTTATGTTTAGTAAAAGATCCTGGTTTGGGTTAAAATATGTTCTTTCATGATGTAAATAAGACCCTAGTTACACTTGGTTATAAAGTGCGTCTTGGGTGATTAGATCACAAGAAACAAGCAACAATACGCATTGTGATCGGATCACTCAAACCATTTGTCGAGGTAGTCTAGAACAAATTTGGCCTCATATATTTTGTAGTGTAAATGCCGATGTGTCGTGATGCTTCCATGACAAGGACGTTACAGGAAAATATGTTATCAATGCAGGCTGTATGGTGGTTGTTTTGTTGACAAAGAGAGTTCCAAAGGCAGAAAAAATGGAGGGGAGCAGTGATATACGTGGTTGGGGTGCAAGTTAAACCAGATGTCTAATCTCGTTTTCAGCAGAAAATTCAGTCGGAAGAAAACTTCACGACTCATACTGTATCTGGGCCATTTACGAGGGTAATGCTAGCAAGATAGCACTCCTTGCTCAGACAATAATTAGGACTTTTTTAAGTATTGTATTTAATATATCAAAACAAATGTAATCTGTAAGACAACATGTTTCCCTCAAAACATAATTGACATTGCAGTTTTGTTGTATGAGACCACCATTTTGTATAGACGATGAAAAGGAGACAATTTCTCTTCATTTAATGACATTCCTCAACCAAAAAATCAATCAAATTGAAAATAATCAACAAATTAATCAATACTGAGAATATGACCGCCTTGTAAGTGCTTTAAATGTAAAGAAAGCACTTCTTCGCTGGGTTTCTCAGTGTTGGCTGAAAACAAGAGGCTGTGCCTGTTCCTGAGAGAAGGCCTGTAATGCTCTGACAGCCTGGATCTGTCATCTGTCTGTGGTGTAGCTGAGTAAATCTTTGTTGTTATTTCTTTTCTCTCGTAACCTTGACAACAAGCCTTGGGGGCGTAATGGTCCCCAATCATCTGATATTGTTTTGGCAGTCAGAATGTCCTGCCTGATTGAACCGCGCGCACACACACACACACACACACACACACACACACACACACACACACACACACAATCACACACACACACTGTAGTTTGACCAGGTGCTAGGAGGGAGGGGGTGCAGGCGGTTACAGGATATTGGTGGGTCAGGGCCACAGTGTCTGGTACTCTGGGAAGTATCGTACACACACCCTAAACAAGGGAGATGGAGAGAGAGAAATACCAGACCTCAGGAACAGATCGCTGTATTCAGAGGGGACGTGGTTACCTGTTCTGCTCAGTTTCTATTCCAAACTCTCAGAGCTGTTCTGTTGTGCTGGATGGTGGGTGTTTCAGGTCATTTTCACTGACTCAGTCTTAAGCTGTTTGTACTCACAAGCCAACTGATGTTTACTGCCAAACACAGCTGCTCGGTTAGATGGAGATTGTGTGGTACGATGTGAAGCAGCATGAAGGGCAGGATATACATTATCATCACTGTATTGACTGTTCGTCTCCAAAGGCAAAATATCTTTGAAAAATATTGCTGGCATTACACGACAATGAAGCAGAATTTTTTTTTAAAACCGTCACTGTCATAGCTGATACTACGCTTTTTATGTTAATGAGAATAACTAGTCAAATGTGTCTGTCAGTGTCTGTTTTGGAGGTTTTGTTAGAATAGACTGCTTATAATAAAGCCCAAAAATGGCAAAAAAAAAAAAAAAAAAGCTTTGTAGCAACTGTTCTGTAGATAATCCTGACCTTTGACCTTTTGGGGATTCTTAACGCAAGTTTTTAAAGCAAGAATTTGACATTTTCGTAAATATCATTATGAGAAGATCAAGACAACTATCACAAGGGTCCAGTAGATACAACCTTGACTCCAAACAGTGGACTTTCACCCAGGAGAACAGGGTTTGTGTCCTGCGTGAAAACAAAAGTAAAATACTTTTTACGTAATTTGGGTTTTTTACATAACTTCCCTGGCTCACATCACCCTCTAACTGCTTTACTTCAGGCATTTACGTACATTTACAGTTTAAACTGTCTACTAACCAGGAAGTTTTTTTGCCCTAAACCCTAAATTCACAGAAACTGCAGCCTTTTTTACAAACGCGAACTGTACGTGTATGTGTACATGTGTGCTATTCTTTGAACCATCAGTGGTAATGTGAGCTGGGAAATGCTCATTTTTACAAACGCTCATATGTGTCGTTATGTGTGGCATTGACAAACGGCCTATTCTGTTGTTAAGGATGGAGATCTTGTTGGTAAAAACAGAATTCATCAAATTCAGAATTCCCAGTTTTAGCATTAGATATCTTGTGTTTATACTGTAGTCTATTGAATGCAGGTCGCAAAAAAATAGTAAAACATTTTGTTCTGTTTTTATTCTTTTTTTCACAGCATCACAACTTTATGGAATTAGTATTTCTGCAGGAAAATGAATAAGTGTATTTCTCACGATGTTGAACTATTCCTGATGATCAAATAATTCCCCTAAGCCAAAACATGATTTAAAAAAAGAATCTGGCCTCCAAACTGGACCCTAATGTTGCACTCAGTTTAGCGGTTCAACATTTCCTGAGAACACAAAGATGAGAAACATTTTTCCTCTTCCCTCCCTATAGACATATCAGCACGATCAGCCTACGTTTGCTGCTTGACAGGTGAAAGCAGGTGGGAGAGCCGTGGGTGTCGTTCACTCGAGAGGTGAGATGAAAAGCCCAGGACGATGTCATTCTCCGTCCTCCCTCTGTTCCGATTTCTGCTCCTGCGTTGGTGTGGAGTCCGCTCTCGGCTCCAAGGGCAAACAAAAAGAGAAAATGCAGCAGGTTGTCAAGGCAACACGGCAGCCACACACACACACGCGCACAGGGACACATACATACAGGTGATGTATGTAGCCTGCTGAGACGTGCGCGGCGAATACGTCACCCTAGTTCTGTTTGCAGCGTGAGTGCTTGTAGGCTGGAGCTGAGGAACCTTTCACGACTTCAGCTGATGAGTGGGAATCTGGAGTTGGCAGCATGTCACAAGCTTTATTTATATGACACTGTATCTTCTGTCTCACAGCTAGTGTCCTATTATATCACAGAATTTTGAAATGATGTATTAGATGAGAAAATCACACCCTCAAATTGAATTTTTATTGAGATCATATTGATGCAACTTTGTATGTTTCCCATGGGTTCTCCCACATCGTGCTGTGAGATTTTTTTAATGTGGGATTGTGTGAACTTTTCATCCAAACGGTGCTTTGTATTTCTAAAAAAACAAGACATTTATCATCATGTTGCTCCTCCTCTTAACCCCTAAAGAACGTGGCTTTGATAATCTCTCATCTCTTCTTCTCTTTTTCATGTGTCATTCATGTGTTGTCCCCCCCCCCGCCCCCCCGAGAGCACTGCGATAGTTTTAATGGCTGGGCGTGCCTGCGCTTCACATGCAAATGTGGGAAAAGTAACGACCAGGCAAAATCAAGAGAAAGATTCAAAACAAATGCCTAATTAGTAGCTGGGGATTCAAATGGAGCCAACAACACCACAGCCAATATAGCAAACAATTTTGAGAAGGGGAGTCGCGAGAGGCAGAGTGATATAAATGTCAGGTTTTAAAGATGTGTTAATGTGCACTTTGTGGTACAGAGAGAGCATTCATGGTTGGCTTTAGGGGGTTTTGCATGTTTGTGCGTGTGAAAGCGAGTGTGCACATCTGTGCAAGTGTGTGTATGTCAGCCCTTTTCTAATGTGTGTCTAGCTATGTGTTAATTAACTACGATATGCAGCGAGCATTACTGAAGGGGAAAATGGATCTGGAACAGCTCAAATGCAAACACCTTGCTCAACCATGCAAAAGATCAGACTGACACTGTCAAGTTCAGCTTTCGCTGGCAGATTTAATGATCAAAGGATTATAATCTGATTTTGGATCGCGGCCTGGGATGAATCAAGGATTAATTTAGCAGATGTTAACTACGAAGAATGGATTAGGCAGGTATAGAAAGGCAAATACAGAGAAACCGGGGAATGAAATCCACCCTGAACATATTTGCTTACGAGGACAGCAATTCGTCTTTTTCTCGCCTTCCAAGCTTTTCCTTACTGTATTTAAGAGAGGAAATGCTACGCCTGAATGTTGGCCGCCCCACCAACAGGCAACAACAGACAAAACAATATGAGTAGCAAAATTAAAATGGATAACTCTGTATATAAGCAGGCCGCCAAATCCCTGTACGCCCTCCAAGATCCCAATCCTAATAAACTCTCCCCTGGTCTCTGCCAAGTCTAATTTGTTCACTCTGCTTGTGTTTCTACACGGAGCGATCTTGATTAAGACACACACCCCTCCAAAGGCCAGACCAACTCCTTATCTCACAGCAAGGAAGTGAGGAAGGAACCATCAACACTGACACAAAGGGTGGGCCACTTGTGATGTGAGTCGGTCATGTTTTGGTTCGTGCATTTTTCCATTAGCTATTGGGTCTAGAATATAAGTTATTGTAATGGCCCGAGGGGCTGCCCAGACTTTTTTGTTTTGTTTAGGTTTTTTTTATCTGAGAATTACAACATGGATACAAAGCATGTGGTGAGAGAAGGATCTCCTAAGGAATGATGCTACGTGCAAGGAGCAAACAACTAATGTTATACCACTATTTCTAGATCAGACCTCAAGACACACGAACACCAAACAAAAAACACATTATAAAAAATACACATACAAGTACTGCATGATTTTGATTATTTTTGTGTATTTTGTGTGATTGATACCACTCTCATATCTGGCCATTATGTGAAGTAACAGCCTGCCCAGGAGATGGTATGGTTAGCTTAGCTTAGCGTAGCTTAGTTTAGCATAAAGACTAAATGCCTGGGAAAACAGCTAACCCGACTGTGCAAAGGTAGATGTCTATCAGAATTTTAAAGATAATTTAAAGGCCCCTTTTAGAACTTTAACTGTTTTACACTTTAGTTTTTATCCAAGCTTAATCATACTCTGAGTGTGCTAAGCTTAGCTGAGATTACTTTATTAGTCCCACAATTGGGAAATTTAACCCATCATTTTTTACACACCAGTGAACACACCATGCTAAGCAGCAGTACATTTCTGTCCTGGTTATGTTTTCATATTTCAAGGCAAGATAACAGAGTGGTATTGATTCTCTTATCTAACTTGCAGCAAGTGAGCGAATAAATGTTTCCCAAATGTCAAATTGTTCCTATAATTCTGGTTTCTTCCTGGTTTCATAATGTATGCGTGTGATAGGGAGGAACAATTAAAAGGTCATTAAAAAAAGATAGCGTATGAATTAAATAGGAGTCAAGGTGAGAAGAGCAATAGAGTGTGAATGACATAAGAACAGGTGAGAGCTGAGGACAATGCGGCAGGTGTTAAAGAATGACAAGTGAAAGAGAAGACATTGAGGAAGACGTGGGAAAGGGGATGTAAAAATAAGGGTAAGACAAGTGGTGCTCCTGTGTTGCACTCCTCTCCCCTACAGCAGGGGTGGTCCTCTGGCTAGATAACCCCAGCCAGACAGCCGTGGGTGATAGAGATCAGATTGAGATGACAGACTGGAGTGCTGCCCAGAAACACACACACACACACACACACACACACACACACACACACAGACAGACACACACACACACACACAAAGTAATGAGGAGGAAATTAAAAAGGCATTCTGTAGAAAGAAAAGAAGAAAAAAATCAGCATTCTTTGTTGTTTGTCTTTCACAGGAGGAGAAAAAGAAGTGAGTGAAAACAGAAGGCTGGAAGTTCTTTGTTCTGTCAAACAAACACATCAACTTCCCAGAACTGTCTACATGTGTGCTTATATACTGTTTCACTGCACTCTAAATGTCCTTTTGTTTATCCTCAATCTATCTTTTACAGCTGCTTATCCTTTATCATAAAAGAAAAAAAAATTTTTTTCCTGCTACATGAATATGGTTCTGCCTCTATTTACATCTCAGAGTGGAAAGAAGCAGGTATTCAGAAGTTGTGTTATAGAAAGGTTAAAAATGTGGGTTGATCTTTGGCACAGTTGTAGACTGGTTTGGGTCTAACAGATCTAGACTGCTTTGTTTTCCTTGGGGAGTTCTGATCAGGAAGAGTAAAATATTTATTGTGTTGTACCCCAGGGTTCAGTCCTGGGACCCTCTTTTTTTCATCTATAGACATTGCATCTGTTTCTATATCTCTTACTCGATCTTTGCCCAGTTGGTGATCATGTGAATTGTATTTCAGAAAAAACGCAGACTTTCACCTAGTAGAACGGGGTTCTTGTCCCATGTGAAAACAAAAGTAAACAATTTTTTTTCGTAACTTACGTTTTTTACGTGACTTACAGTAGTCACGTCACTCTCGTAACTACTTAATTTCTGGCATCCTTATGTACATTTATTGACTGTTTAAACTGTCTTTTATAACGCCTAACCAGGAAATATTTTGCCCTAAACCTAGGTCAGTGGTTTTGTAGCATAAATTCTCAGGAACTGCAGCCTTTTTACAACCGCAAACCGTACATGTATGTATAATGACGTGCATGCTATTTTTAGAATGCTCCGCTGTACCGCAAGCCACTTTTGACAAACACTCATATGTGTTGTTGTGGGTGGTATTGACAAATGGTCTATTCTGCCGTTTAGGTTGGAGATCTTGTTGATTTTATAGCAACAAAACTGCCACCATTTGCAATTTGTGTATAAACAGGGCTCTTGTTAAACCGGCTCCAGATGTTCAGATTCGACAACTATAGCCTTGATGACATATCTCTGCTTCAGTTGCAGCATTTGATGTTTCATTATCATTAAAGCAAAGCACACCACATTTACCAGAGATCCTTCAGAAACCCACAGTTAACACCAAAGCAGATTTCCACCATGTGTGCAGTAGCATGTGTGTCCACGGACGACAGGTGCCCTTTGTTTGATGATCCATCACAGTAGTCTAATGTCTTGTCATTGCCTCACTGATGTTATTCATGCTGGAACTTTGTGATACCTCGGGGATTCATGAACTGCCGATCCTGCTGACAGAGTGAAAACGTGCAGCTCAGGATGGAATTTACGAGCAGGTGATAAGCGTGTAGATACTCCTTTTTTCCCCACTTAACTCCACCTTTCCGTGAGGATATGTGTTTGCATATGTGTGTGTGTGTGTGTGTGTGTGTGTGTGTGTGTGAGAGCCTCTATCCCAGAGGTCATTGTCTCTGGGTCCAGACGGCTCCGACGGCTCTCAGTGTGGCTTCACTAATCTGCCGTAATTATGTCTCACAGCCAGCTCACTCACAGTCACACACATACATTGACTCCTTGTCTCCTTGACTATTTTTTTCCTCCTCTCTTTCTCAGGAGACCAGAGTCGCCTCAGGATGGCTCTCAGTGCGTGTGTGTGTGTGTGTGTGTGTATGTATGACATGGTGTTACCCATGCGATGGGGCTGCTACCCTGCTGACACACAGCTCAATGGACTCCCTTCACAGCTTCAGGGAGAGAAAAGAGACGCAAGAGCCTTCGTGACTTGCTGCATAGTGAAAGGGGTTTCCAATTCAAGAGTCATCCGCTGCACGCATCACACACATCTCCCTCGTCCTGCCACTGTGACGCATATCTTCCTTGTGTTTCATCAGTCGTCATGCCTCAGGGTGTGTGGTGACGCAGAGGCAGTGTGGGCTTCCTAAATCCAGACTACCTGACCAGGTTCATGCAAGTTCACTTTAAGGAAAGCCCTCGCTATCAAAGAAAAAAGAGTATTACTAAAGTATTACATGAAATTGATTGTTGTTGTAAAGATATAGATGTTTGTTGTAAACATTAATATACAATGATCCAATGATTACTCTAAAAGAGTAATTGCAGTTTATAGCAAGTCATAATTTTGTAAATTTGGCCAGTTATGGGTTATAAAAAAGCCAAATTATTACTGAGATATTGAAATTCAGCAACTAAAACATTGAGGTCAAGTAGGGAGAGAAACATGAGCAGTCAGACACAAAATTACTTTGGTTAGTGCAATATTATCATAACTAATAGGAAATATGGGCAGACACATAAAAGTGAGAACTGAGAACTATTCTATGAAATCAGATTAATAAAGCCAGATGACTACACACACTTACATTTAGGCCTTTGTGTTTCTCAGGAACAAATGTCATCAATAAAAGCCTTTCATCCTTTCCGGTCTTGTGCTTTTCAATCCATTTGCTGCAATGACAGCCCACGGACTTGATCTCTTGTTCTGTTTCCCCCAGGTGTGGTTCTAGATCGTTGTCTCTCCATGTTAGTGCCTGCTTTCTGATTAATTACCTTCGCCAAGGAGGATATGTTTTCAGTGCTGTTTCTGTTTCTCTGTCAGTAGGATTACAGAAAAAAATACTGTCAATTTCAAATATATGAAACTGGAGTGTAGCATTGACCAAGGAAGAACCTATTCAATTTTGGAATAGATCCGAATTATAGGGTGGATACAAAAATTGTTTTTCACTTTCGTTTTCGTTTCGTTTCGTGAGATTGCGTATTTGTGCTGTATTCATGTGGTGTTGGAATAATCGGGGAAAAAATCTGGTCATATTTCATGGCATCATATCCATGGTCTTCATGGACAGGATGTCAAGGCGCAGCCAGGAGGAGGAAGGGATCCGGTTTGGTGACCTTAGAATTGCATATCTGCTTTTTGCAGATGATGTGGTTCTTTTGGCTTCATTAGACCGGGACCTCCAGCACTCATTGGGGCGGTTTGCAGCCGAATGAAAAGCGGTTGGGATGAGAGTCAGCACCTCCAAGTTTGAGGCCATGGTTCTCTGCCGGAAAACGGTGGGAAGACATGGTACTGCCTCAAGCGAAGGAGTTCAAGTTTCTCTGGGTCTTGTTCACGAGTGAGGGTAGAATGGAGTGTGAGATGGACAGACGGTTTGGTGCAGCGTCAGCATTGATGCGGGCGTTGTACTGGACTGTTGTGGTGAAGAAGGAGCTGAGCCTGAAGGCAAAGCTTTCAATTTACCGGTCCTTCTACGTTCCAACCCTCACCTATGGTCATGAGCTTTGGGTAGTGACCGAAAAAACAAGATGGCAGATGCAAGCGGCTGAAATGAGTTTCCTCTGTAGGGTGGCTGGGCTCAGCCTTAGAGATAGGGTGAGAAGCTCAGACATCTGGAGGGAGCTCGAAGTAGAGCCGCTGCTCCTTGGCATCGAAAGGAATCAGCTGAGGTGGTTTGGGCATCTGGTAAGGATCCTCCCGGGCGCCTCCCGTTAGAGGTGTTCCGGGCACGTCCAACTGGTAGGAGGCCCCGGGGAAGACCCAGAAGACGGTGGAGAGATTATATCTCTTGCCTGGCCTGGGAACGCCTCGGGGTCCCCCAGGAGGAGCTGGACGTTGTGGCTGGGGAGAGGGACGCCTGGAAGGCCCTGCTTAGCCTGCTGCCCCCACGCCCCGGCCCCGGATAAGCGGAGGGAAATGGATGGATGGATGGATGGATATTTCATGGCTCACCTGATCTGTTTCCTTCACTCTTTGTTGTCACAGAAACAGCTATCACTGTGTTGTCTAAAGGCTTTTGAGTACCATTGTAACTTATTTTGCTTTCTGAGTGTGCCCACCTCTTCTTCCTTTACTAATTTGAAGTTTTAGGATGATAATGTCTGGCTGGTAGATTCCGAGGAGGAATCACAGGCAGCAGCGGATGAATGTGTTTAGTTTGTTGAGTATATAGGGGGAAATTTCCATGTTTCAGCATCATACAGAATAAGATAGAATGCTACATGAATAGGTTGTATTCATTATTTTCCGAAACTTTTCTTTCTCTCGTCTTTTCCTCTGATAAGCACTCGCTATACCATTCTAAATTATCCTACAGTTTTAACACGATAGTAAGAAAATATCATCAGACTAAAAAGATGACCATGAATTCATTTTATGCTGAACAGCTGAACCTGCAATTTCCATTCTCATTGTTTTCACAAAACACTCTAAAACCACTCCCAATGCTTAACCATGAGCATGACTTGTGAGCACAAATAAAATGTTTATCTTTGGTTTTGCCACCAAAACAAACATTTTTCATAGTACAATAAATCTAAAACTAGAAAATAGAGTGACACTACCACAAGGACAAAAACTGTAATCATCTTAAAGTATGTACATTCACATTTGTCTGCCACTTTTCACACAATTGCTCGGCACAAAGAAAAACAGCTATGATACAAACACCCTTAAAGGAGAACACACAGGATAGTTTGCTCTGTAGAGCATTAAAATAATGCTTAAAGTAAATATAAACCTTAATTAAGTCATTTTTTATTCAGTTATCAGTATTTTCACATTAGATTCTGCACTACTATTCTGCTCAATGTCAATCACCTGACACTTATAGAAAGAAATCAAAGTCTCCTCCAGGAAAGAATCTCTCAAAAACACATCTTTTCATTAAAGTTTGTAAAAATGCAGAGCAGTGAGTTTTTTATTCCGAGGAAATTATCTGGTAGCTATGTGGCATAAACAAGGAAATGAAAAGCAATATAATTTTATTTGACAGAATGGGAACATGCAGATAAGGGAACAGAACATAAAATGAACCCTTGTTTAGGTGAACAATCTAAAAATAATTAATTGAATTTGTTTGAACAATTAGTTAGAAGCTGAACCTTCTGAAATTACATGCTATCACTATAATGAAGAGTTACAACTTTAATGTAGAGCTACAATTCATAATTGTGGTTGGAAGTCATTTATATTGCAGCTATGTATGTTGAAGTGAACTCTATTTAACCCCGTGACAGCGTTAATTTATTTAGAAGGCAGCTTGGCCTTACAGGACAAACCTGTTCCTTTTCAAAGAAACTTTGTGGCCCATGTGTCAGTGTGTGTGAACCCCACTGAGCTGATTAAACTGTTAATATTGCTGTCTTCCTCTCTACAAAACCTCAAACCTCACAAGATATTGCATGCTCAGTGGCTGAAACACACAGCCCTGCACAAACACACACACACACACACACACACACACACACACACACACACACACAAAGCCTCGTAAAGCTTTTCTGACTAAATGCGTGCCTGGCTGCTTGCTTAAACACACACACTCACACACAGACGTACACACACACGGCTGCAGCACAGCACTCTTATTTAAACTGATGTGAGTGCTGTCACGACATCCGACTAGTCCTATTTGTTCCACAGAAGCCTTGGCGTGAGAGAGCAGGGTCACCCCACTGGCTCTCATGCAAATCCATTCAGCACACACGCGCACACACACACACACACACACACACACACACACACACACACACACACACACACACAGACGCATGCACACACTTAATAGTCCTGCAGATAAGCAAAAAGACAGAGAGAGAGACAGACAGACAGGCAAGCAGAGAGCCATGTAGAGATTCAAGCAGAGAGAAAGAGAGGAGTGGACAGGAAAACCCTTGGACAGAGAGACAAAAAAACTGAAGAACAGACATGCAAATCATAATAAAACATAATGAAACTCACGTCCAGATGGACGTTTTCATGTCTAAAGTAATCAATTGTTTCTCAGCATTTTAAAGTCCCGAACTAAGTCACTAACTAGTGGCCCCAACTGGTAACGAGGTATCTGTTTAAATTTAAGAACATAGCAATAACGTGTAACTTTTTCTACTGAGTGATTGGTGCAGGTGGAGGGTGTATCCGATCAGCCATCATTGATGGTCGTTCAGGGTGTAGTGGAAACCAACTAGTACGTACAATGCGCCATCCAAACACGCCTGAAGGCAACAATGTTTATAGCTAGGGCGTTCCCGGTGGCACACCTGGTAGAGTGCGTACCATAGGGGCATTGTCCTCGTAATCGGGCGGCCCGGGTTCGAATCCGACTCGGAGCCCTTTCCTGCATGTCTTCCCCTCTGTCTCCCCCTTCACTCGGTCGGTCAATCAATCAATAAATATATATAGATAAATAAAATTTATAATAAATAAAGCTGTTCTTCATGGACATACTTGTAAAAAAATAAATACAATCTATGAAGCTGTCCCTGGTGATGAAGTAACAGACGGACTTGAATTAGCAAATTTTCTATCCAGTCAGTTTCGTCTTGAATCTACCAAAAGTGTCATTCATGCCGTGGTTTCCTAGGTATGGGTGAAAAAACAAACCTGGTTCGTCTCTTCTGCTAAAAATGAACAAATCACCAACTGGACAAGACACAATAATTCAACTATTAGGATGTACAATAAATACAATGAAAATCCAAATTTTAGACAATCTCTGTGTTAGACTAGCTTATACACATGATTAGAAAAAACTGAAAAAAGAGAAATTCATAGAAAAGTTCAGATCCTGCTGAATTTCTCACATTTGCACAATTTGCTAAGTGTAACAAACAAGAATAAATCTCATACTAACACTACGATGTCAGCTGAGCTAACATCGTAATGTCTGCTGGTGAGCTGGGCTGAATGACTTCTGCTACAAGGGATTCATTTCTAATGCCTTGTTGGCGTTGCTCATCATAGGACCGCTTTTAAATATTTCTAAAATATACTTCCTCAAATAGTAATTATAAAATATTACTCATACTTCTTAATTGCTTATAAATATAAATGCATAAAAAAACAAAGCAACTGAGTTGGGAACTTGTAACAACTGTAACATGGACGTCAAGGCATCCATTTCCTAAATATTTGGGGCAGTCTGTTGCCTAGAGGCTAATTTTGCCTGTAACTGGAGGGTCACTGGTTTGAATCCCGGGTCTCAAGTGCCCTTGAGCCAGACACATGACCCCCCCACCCCCACCCCACCCCACTAGTGTGCTGTCCACTGGTAAGCATGGTGTGTTCACTGGTGTGTCAAAAAAGGATGGCTTGAATTTTTGAATTTCCTCATTGTGAGTCTAAACTACTTACTTAAAACCATGTCACTTAAAAAGTATGTTCCCATACAACAAAACTGCATTCTCAACTTTTTTTTTGTTATAGTTGCAGTTTTAAACACATAGGTAGCATTTTTATTTGAAACTAGGTTCAGGCAAAAACCACAACCCACATGGTTAGGTTTAGTAAAAGATCCTGGTTTTTGGTGAAAATCAGAATGTTTGATCCATAAATAACTGTGCTTTTTTTTGTTTGACCCCACAGACATCCACAGACTGAAACAAACAAACAAACAAACAAACAAACAAACAAACAAACAAACACACACACACACAAAAAACAGGCAGATCAACCATAGACTAGACTATTTTATTTTTTAATATAAAAATATGACACTGAACTTTGCTATCTTCTGTCATGGAAGTGTTATCTGATAGCAGACATGATTATTGCAAAATAGTTTTGAGAGTTTTCAGTCTTTTGCTCTCATTCTTAATTTAGAAGAGTGTAGCTCATTACATATGAGATGAAATATTAGGACAATGACAAATTGCCTGGCATGTGTCAAATTAGTTTTCTTTTCTCTGCTAACAAAGGAAAGAAAAAAAGGCCCAATGAGTGGCTGGCATACCGGAATCAGGGGCTACACACAATGACGCATCAGAACAGGTGGAAAGACTCGGACGGGGCTGGTGGAGTGAAACATCGCGTGCACAAGAGGACCATTTGGTGCCACCCAAAGAAATACCAAGAAAAGCAGCTCACATCCAACAAGCAGAGTGAATGAGTGGGATGGGCTATTTGGGTTAACTGGGTGAGTGAGTGTAGAGGAGCTTATGTCATAAAAGTTATATCATAATACAGAAAAAAAGAAAGAAAGAAAGACCTTTTAATTTCACAGTGTATGTGTCCTGAGTGCCTTTCTGTCTCACCAGTTTCATAATTCTCCTCTTCCATTGTCAGTCACAGTTTTGTGTGTGTGGAGTGCTGGTCCTGCAGTATTTTGTGGGGATTTTGGTGAGTTAAACCTGCATGGTTGGCCATCGGATTTGTCCCGCATAGCCTAGCCCAAATATGTCAAGCGTGACAATATTAGTCATTTCATGCCAAAAAAAGAATAGTGGGTCATATTCACCCCTCCTCCCCCTCTGAAATCCGTGCATGCACACACAGAGACACACATACACACTTTCGCCTGTCGCCCCTCCCCCTCCTTCTCCTTCCTCTCTCTCTCTCGCTCTTACACACACGCACGCAAGCACACACTCAGCATGCTTCATTATACACTTGCCCACACAGCATAGCGTGCCGGAAACAGACTCAATAGATGCCAAGCTCCCGGTCCCTGCAGGCTCAGTGCCCCTAAAACACTGGATGCACCTTCCTAAATTAGGTTAATTTGCTTTTGCCACAGAGACTGCCCAAAATATAGTCTGGTGATTCAACAAACAATTATGACAGAAAATTAATTAGATTTTTTTATTAATTTTTTGGGAGAAATTCCAGCTCTTATTAACTATTAACCTGTCTGGGTTCAATAATCAGACAAGCAAAAGTGAAACAGATATGAGCTATATTAAAATGATGATAATCAAGACAATCAAAATGTTATGGTAACACTGATTGAGTCAAAGTCACAAGATGTAATCAGACAATTCCGAAACGAGGCTTGATTTAAAAAAAAAAAAAAGATTTCACTGTTTGATATAATACAAAAAGAGTTTAGATACACTTCATAAATGACAAAATAATTGTGATCCAGTTATATTACTTTTTGATGTGATGCTGCATCAAATGAAGGCTTCTAACTCCTTCTTTCCATGTCCTTGCCATGGGGTTATTTGAGGATATGACCCGTTTCAGAGAGCGAGTGAGACAGAAAAAGAAGGGAGGGGGGTGTACAGAGAGATTGCTTGCCTTCTTTCTCCCCTCTTTGGCACAGTAGGGTGCGAGGTTTGATTATTGTCTTTGCCTCAGTACAACATTTTTTTCCCTTTTTGTCACGTTCACCAATTCTTTCTGCTCTGGAGGCAGATAAACAAGCACGGAAGGTAGGCTAGACTTGAGTGGGCGAGTGCAATTTGCATCAGAGCGACTGAGTCTGCACGATTCATTGACGGGTCTCGAAATAGCATGAACATGCATCACAAATGAAATCATCGCAAAGACGCATCTCTCCCTCTCAGTTAGGGTGGGGGACTTTAGCACAGATTAAGATACAGGTTTGCTTTGGTCAGCCAGAGAAAAATAAGGGCAATTTTATCACATAAAAATGCAAAAATATCTGTCTGAAGACATTTGTAAGCCACATATTACTATGAAAAGATTGGTCCTGTAAAAGCCCCTGCGGGAATGTCTGGCCGTTATTTCAAATTACTTCTGAGGCAATGAATTAAATGCACACAACCCAAACAGCTCATGGAGTGTGTGACCTATGCATGCAAGCTGCCAGAGCTTAGCTAATGTGACTTAAAGGCTTTGTCTGTGTTTTGTGCTTCTTCATTCTTTATTTTTTACACACAAAAAAATAACTAAGTGTACTCTAAAGGTAAGTTATTCTTAAGAAATATATCAGAGCCTGCTTTTCTGCGTTCTTCTAGGGACTCTCTGACATTTTGGGAACTATACTTGTCAGCTTTTTACCTGGAGTCACATCATGGATGTATTGCATAATCATCGTCCTGTATCTTAATGACTTCCCTCTTCTCATTCCTTAACTCTGTTGTCATATAGCCACAGGAATGCCACTGTATCATTCATGTCAGCCAGGGCCATTCCTGTCATGTGAAGTTTCCAGCTGACAAAGCATAAAATTGAAATTGAAGTGATAGTGTTTCCATCCTCTGAGACTGACGGAGGTTAAGGTGGGTTGTGGTTATGGTAAACTTGCTCAAGAGACTAAAGATTATCTTTTCAGGGAATATTGGAGCATTTCCCTTTGTAATTGGAGCCAATTATACACCCAACCAATGCTCTTAACCCTTAATAGGGCACTCATTGAAACACTTGCAAATTCCAAATTTCAACCCTAGAGAATATTGGAGGATATTATATACTGCCAGAATGTGTAAAAAAAAAAACATACGGACCCAGGGGAGGGGGGTAATATTTTGAGAAAAAAGTTTATAAGATTAAAGTGGCAAATCTACGAGAAAATTTTCTCGTAGAGAAATCTACGTAGAGAAAATCTACGAGAAGATTTATGAGATTTGAAATGGTGAATCTTCGAGAAAAAATTTGCTGGAGAAAAAAAATGCTTTTTTTCCTCCTCTTTTTTCTTGTAAATCTGTGACTTTTTTCATGCAGATTTGCCACTTTAAATCTCTTAAATCTGCGACTTTTTTTCTTGTAGATTTGCCACTTTAATCTAGTAAATTTGCAACTTTTTTCTCGAAAACCCCCCGGGGTTTGTATTTTTATTTTTATTCATTCTTGGCCCTAATATGCCGTCATAGTCAAGTTCTCCTTGTACAAGTAATTGAAGAATAACACGACTGTTTCTTTTAGATTTTTTTCCTAATTTTTCATTTTTACATTGGAGGTCAAGGTCAATAAAGTTAAAATTATATTATTATCATACTGATTGGTCAAATGTGGTGTCACCGTGACGAAGCCTGATCTTTGCTGATTAGCTGGAAGAAATCCATGTGGTTCTACGACCTCACAGAGAAACATGGGAGAGACATTTTGATATCCACTGAAGTTACCAAATATAGTTCTTCGCCCAATAAAGGGTTAATAAATACATTTATTGTGCCTTTATTCTGATAGGGAAATACACTTCCTGTGCTGACTCTCAGTAACCTGCTTGATGGTCATTGGACGTTCTACCGCTCTGCGTGGCTACGTGGCAAGTCTGCGTCGTAGTCATAGCAACATGCAAAGCATGGCTCACACCAGGAAGAAAATCAGTCAAACTTTTTAGTATTTTGTGATTATTTTTGCTGTTATTCCGCAAGGGGCTGTAAAATATGGGTAGGTAAAGGTTTGTTCTGTTTACAAGTCGATACAAATGAAATTAAAAAGCTCTATTTTTGTTTGCATGAAGTGGTAAACGCCATATCAAGCGAGAGACCGCAGTGATTTGTTGACAGTTTAGCTCAATTAAGTGTTAGCTAAACTAAGTTGCGCAGTTTTTGAGAGTAGCGTCATATCAGTGCTGTTCGACTCAGTTTATTTTATTTAGTCGTTTCACGCACGGTTCGTACCTCATTTGATAAATAATAAAGTAGAGTTTATATTAGATACTGTTTACTATGCCTGCATCTAAGATATTCAACGTTACATTTCGTCACACTGTTAAAATAATCGCCTAACTCATTTTTACAAGTTCTGGAGGAAACACAAAAAACTTCACCAAAAGTGTAACGTATGACATTTATTGATCATTTCACTCAAAAAGGACGTAATAAAGGATGGCTATTGGCATAGTAATAACACTGTGTGTAAATTATGCAACTTAAGAGAAATAAATGACTTAGGCAATTTTTTTAACATGCCTTTGTGACTTAAGCAAGATATGGTAACACTTTATTTTGAAGGTGTCTACATAAGAGTCACACAAGCCTGTCAGAAACATGACATGAAAATATGAGCATTAATGTTACTTCAAAGTGTCATAAATGTTTATGACACATCCCATGTCATGTTTATGACACGCTCATGTCACTCTTATTTAGACACCTTCAAAATAAAGTGTTACCATATCTTGATTAAGTCACAAAGGCATGTTCAAAAAATTGCCTAAATCACATTTTATTTTGACTTAGGCACAATAAATCCTCTTAAGTTACACACTTGACATAGGCCATTATCTTAAAGGGATAAAATCACATGATCTGATCAACTGAGGATGTAGGCGATTTTACCATAGGTGGCCGGCATCATGAGGAGATGATTTAGGCAAAAAATCCCAATTTTGACAAAAAATGACTATTATTATGCGATTATTTTAACAGTGTGACGATTTAGGATACAATGCACATTGCAAGTGAACTACTAATAGTCAGGACCAAACTACTGTCATTCTTAATAACAAGTTTAATTATTTAACTTAATTGTTTGATCTACTATACTTAGTAATGTTATATCAACTTAAAACTGCTTTGATTATGTGTAAACTATTTTCTGACTTCTTTCCATTACCCAAACAAAATTTTGGTCAGAAAGGGCTACAGTAGCTCAGGCTGTGGTGACTTTGTACTTGCTGGACTTGGATCGGCCTGGTAACCAAACAAAGTGTGGACTGGTAGCTGGAGAGCTGCCTGGGAACATTGGCAGTGGCAAGCACCGAATTCCTAACACAACTGCATGTTTGTATTTTGGGTTTATATGTGTTTGTGTAAAATAACAATAGGTTGAAAAAAAAGAATTTCTCTGACAATTTATAAAGTAATTCCTGTTTAGTTGTTAGATACCATTACTACAGAACATCCAGCTGCGAGGCTCCTTAAATAAACAATTATCTTGTGGATCAATGAAATCAAATTATTTCAACTCCATCTGCTTCCTTCAGGATGTGGTGGGTGGGGACATTTCTTCATCTTGTCCCCTCCCAAGTAGCCAAATGCTTTTTGCCCCTCAGTGCTTGTCTTTGTGCTCATGCCGAACTGTTGGCCCTCATGAGTTTATGTGTTCGTGCATGTTTCCTCTCACGACTTAGGCATGCGTCCATGCAGAATAGATGAGTTTATGAACAGCTTGCCTCTCTCACATTAGACTGATTAATAGTTCAATCAGGGCTAAAACGGACAAAATGTCACGGGGGAACAGTTGTCATGCAAAATCAGCCCTTTATATCTGCGTCCATCTAAAAGGATAGGCCTGCTTAATGCTGTCACAGGGCGTTACTAATTCATCTGTGTTGTGTGAGCCAGAGATTGAGGATCGCTGCCGTGTTTTAAATGCAGAGCCTAGAGACAGTGGGGGGGCAATCAGGCTATTAGCGTGCATGAGCATGAAGCCTGCTCTTTGACTGGGCAGGGTTTGTGTGTCTGCACTGGTGTGTGAGTGTGAGGGAGTTAAACCTGTCTGTCTTTGCATGACTTCTTAGATTGAATATAGCTGGATGTGTGTCTGTATGTGTGCATTGTGCTTGTGGCCAAATCCTTGTGTGTTTGTGCTGTACATTTTTATGCGTGTCCTCTCACTCTATTTCCCTCTGATGGTCTGCGAGGGCATTTAGTGTCTGGCATGCAGCTTTGCACAGGGGACCATCTGATAGGAGTGACCCCTGGCCCTAAGTTAGCCAGAGGTATTTAATCTGAGGTCAAGTGTTGAGTTAGCGTGATGCTTTTCCCTCGCTAATGGTGAACTGATAGATAAATGGCCTGAAAGCATGCACACATAGAGAGACAGACAGAGGCTGGGTTAGGCTTACACTGTTCTCCTCGCACGACCTCCTGCTCCCATGGCCACAATGACTGTTTCTCAGTGGCCACATTACACAACTTGGGAAAGCTGGACTTTCCTTGGTTTGCAACTAAAAAACTGAGAACACAGTGTACACAATTTTTCTTTTTTGATCCATTTGACCCATTTTGTGGATTTTCCCCACACTTGAAGTTTGAATCACTCTTTGTCAAAACTTGTGTTTCCCCGTGATGGAGGACAGGCAAATGTATAGCTGTGAAGTCAAATACCTTTAGCTGTGAAATGCTATAATCTACAGTCTATAAGCTTATGGCCATAAGCTTGACTGATTAATCTATTGAATAGAGTGTATGGCAAATGGGTTTAATATGGTGGACATCACGCTAAGGGATTTACCCTTACATTAACCTCAAAGACTAAGTGCTATTCATCACTTTAAAAGTACCAACCACTTTTATCCTGAAAAGAGTAATCAATTTTTCTCGGAAATACTGGGTAGATCACAGCAGGGTCGTTAAGAGGCAATGAGTGGAGTTAGAAAATAAAGACATTGTAGCCCGCGGAAAATGGAATACTTTTCAAATGCCATAACTGTCATTAAGCCATCACTGCTTACAGTCCCTAATGTGTTTGTAAGGATAAATACTTTAATATTAGTGTTTTAATTATAGAGTGATCAGTAGTTTTTTTTTCTTTTCTTTATGCTACTACTGATGATTGATTGATTATTATTACTTTAAAAAAACAATAGGAAAGATTAATCAGTATTATTAAAAATAATTGTTAGTTGCAGCCATAGTTTGCAACCCCAATGAACATTCATAACACACACTGTATACCATTTCCAGCACTATAGCTAACTCTGCTTCTTGTTTCCAGGAGACGAGGAGAGATCTATGGAGGCGGAGAAGGAGGGGGAGACGGAAATGAAGATTGTTCTTCACTGTCCTCCGATATACCCACTGCCTGAAGAGATAAAAAAGGTAGGCAGTGATTCAAAAATCATGTTCCTGAAAACCACTGGCAGGTACCTTGCAGGATTTTTTATTTGAAGTTATATGTGAACACCAAAAATCTCTTCTCGGGGGAACGTATATGAAATCATTTTCAGCACACACATACACTCAGTCTGGGACCATACTGTACATGTTACATTTCAAAGCAGCATGTTGATGAAAGACCATATTGACACAAAATATGTTATTAACAAATGTGACTTTTTTTTTTTTTTTTTACAGCCTAGAAATACAAATGTATGTGACATACTGATGAGTGTTTCAACACTGCTATCTCTCCATATGCTGCAGTAATCCATATGATTTGAATAAGAAATGGGACAATGTCTCCTCTTTTAATCTTCCATCTGTTTTAAGATAAAGCACTTAGGAAGTAACATGGCAATGATGGCGTGTTGCTTTATATCCTTGTCAATGTCAGGTGGCAGTTACATATTCCCCATATGATATGCCATATGGTATGAATATAAATTAGCAGGGAATATCCTGTGCTTTAAACAGAAGGCACATAAAGTCTCCTACCAGATCTAGCAGTGTAATCTTTGTTTGTCTAAGGAAATTATTTTCTCCAAAGACAATGTTTTCCAGAAATTATCTTAACTTCCTAACTTTTTTTTTCTCTTATGTACATATTTAATATTTTTACATATACCCTTACATTAAAAATGTACTGAGCACACATGGCACGTACAAGCAAAGTGTTTTGACTAGGACAGTGTTGTAACCAGTGGTTTTACTTCCCTTTGTGACTGTCAAAAAACAAGTTGAGTGATCCTCAGCAAAGTCAATTCAGTTCCTGTCTGTGGGAAATCCAGCCAACGTAGTGTCATTTCTACTTACAAATGTAGCTTTAAATCATCTCTCCAAAGAGAACAACTGGATGTTTATGATTATAACACAAATCACAACTTGCGACCAGACTCGATAACATAGCCCTCTTCTGCACAGTAATTGCCATTAGCAGCATCACTAATTTAAAACCTGATGGCCTATGCATCTTTTAAATTGGTTAGGTCGAAATTACATTGGAGTGTCACATTAGTAATCGAGACATATGGATTGTCAATTTATTTTGATATCTCCATATTAGTATTTATCATAGATGGTCCACCAGCCAACATTGATCTGGCTCATTTTGATTGTGCAACAGCAATTATGTAATTAGCAGAACTGTGAAAATGACCCGAGTATCTGAAAGTGTATTTTGAAAGCTCACAATAGAGTAGTGAATGAGTGAATGAGTGAATGAGTGAATGAGTGAATAAGTGAATAAGTGAATAAGTGAATGAGTGAATGAGTGAATGAGTGACGGACACAGCCAAAGTTACTGTATTTTTGGAACTAATACTTCCACAGTGGAGCCAATTTTTTTTTAAAATTAATTTTAATAATGTGTGTTGCTCCTGCATATTCAGGATGTAGATAAGCCAGCATGTTGCAAAATCAGCAATAATAATATTTTAACATTTATTAACATTTATCACATTTCTCATATGATGTGGTTGTTAACAATCTGTCTCATCATCCCATTCAATGTCTGTGCCCAGTTATATAACTAATAGAAGGGATGGCTACAAAAATAAAACCAAATTTGTAATAAACTGGAATTATCCATAAACATGTTTATTTGTTGTACATTATCAGTCACATTTGTTTTATATGATCAGTGTAACACAGCAGACATAGAGTGTATAGTTGTAAGATTAGCCAATGGATCTATGATGCTGCTGTCTGTCCCTCTGTGCTCTGCCCTCTCTTCCAGTCCCTCTCAGTTCCTCTGTCTGTTGCTCTCGAGTAATTTCTGGAATTTCTCATTGAGGGCAGTATGTCTGTGAACAATACACACCCTGGTATTATGTGAGAGTGGCCTTTCCATGCCCATGTACAGACAAACACCCCCCACCCCCCCTCTCCAGCCTCCCCCGAAAGTCTCCTACATACATCTATGCATGCACAGTGTACACATACACACAAACACACACACACACATACACACACACACACAGGCTATTCTCCTGTCCAGCCATTTGTCGATCTATCTTTCTGCCTGCTGCACCATGGCCAACACACTCAAATGGGAATCCATTTTATTTATTGATTTCTGTGGTGGGCATCCATCTCTCCCCAGTGTGTGTGTGCATCCGTTTCAGTGCTTTATGATTTGTCACAAGGGGCATGTGATAATCAGACACAGAGCAAAGGGAAGCGAGAAAGACACAATAACAAAGAATGAGAGCAGGAGGGAGAGACTGACGTTTTGATCATAGCCCATCTGGTTCAGTCTCAGGACCTACCTCCCTCACTCCTTTTTTCCCTACCCCTGTCATCTACTCAGATTCCAATAGGTCCGTAAAATAGAGGATGTTCTAGGCTTAGCCCACCGCTGAGTACACTTCAGCACCATTTATTGGAGGAGGCTTAGGTGGCTGGGGGCAAGCGGAGAACAAAAAACAACAGAGGCAGTGTGCGTTGCAATCGCAAAGCTGTGGGCAGCACCATGTGCGCTAGTCGGCGTGGGAGGCAAAGAGGAGGTGGTGTACTAACAGGCCCATTTAAGTGCTGTTAATCCTGGTGTGCTGGGAGAGGGCTGGCACCAAGGTTTAATGGTGGGCTGCTGAGAAGGAGAGCGCTGCGGTTACACACAAACACCATGCCTCCCACCCACACACCCGGGCACAGAAACACACATACTTGCACTGAACTTTCATGTCGACAGTATGTTTATCGTGTGCATACAAACACAGGGATGCAACTTAATTACAGCGACACACACATGAATACACCTACTCAAACATACAGTAAAGTCAACAATGTTAGACAGGGCATGACACTACAGACGACCAACGTGGGTTTCCTTTTAATGTGGGTTTTCTCCCACATTAAAAAGGAAAATATGTAAGTTGGATGGATTGAAAACTTGTAATTTTCTGTTGGATATCTTTGTTGGACATGCAGTGGTCCAGTCTGTCCATGGCATCTCCCTGTCTTCTGTCCAGTGCATGATGGGAAATTACTAAAGAGAATTAAGCTGGATAATTCATAACTCACCACTCTTGAAATGTGTTTGTCAAGTGACAGTGCCATCCATTGTTTTGCATTTTCTCTGAACTTTTCAAAATTGGAACGTCTCTAGACCAACAATCTGTGCTGCTCTTATAAAAGCGTACATTTCCACAACTCCCAGCTACCTAATGAAAAACCTTTTAATAAGCAATCTTAAACAGGGGGAGATCAGTATGACGTCAGAGTAGATAATTACAGTGGTAAAGGAAAAATGTAGCATAACAGCACATTAAAGGGCTGGGGCTATATGTCAGTGATAGCGAAATGAGCATTTCATTTAGTTTAGTGTTCTGCTGGACACATTACATGATGATGACCCCATTTCTAAGTAACCTCAAGCATTTGACTACTGGTAGAAAGCTATTGGTTGCATGGCAAGTCTGTCATCAATGCTAGTGCTCCTGGGTATAGTTAGTGATTTCAGTGGAAATCTCATGACTGCATATTTTCTGTGTGACACTAAATCATATGCTAACTCCCTGAAAGGGCACTCATCATGTCATCAAAACATGAGCACCTCTGAAAACCAACTACTCTCTGCCACCATAACAGTTTTTACAAGGGAACTGAAAATAATCTATGTGGTATTATATTTTATTATAAATATGCTGAGAATGCATGGTGCTTCTTAGTTTCACCCTGTGCCATGTGAGTACAGTCACACTTCCCCTCAATCCTGTCTTTGTCTTTCACAAAAGCACATTAACACTTATTATTCAGGTACCAGAGTGTTACTCCCCCCTTTCACTGATGGTCTTAGTTAAAAAATCAACTCATACCTGCTTCTCTGAGCATGTGGTCAGACTAAAAATAGCACTGCATTAAAATAAATGCAAGGGGCTGCGTTGGCGTGTTGCTACAGGTGCCAGCGAAAAGATGAAATATGATCCAGAAAGTCCAATTTGATTAAAACATCAATTCATTTGAAGGTGGTATGATACTGCGACAGCAATGTTACCATTGCAATAATCATATTGTTTTCTCTTTTGCCAACCACAAGGTAGAAAGTAGAATATGCTGTTCCTGATACCTGGATTTTGTGCTTGCACTTATTTGATTGGCCAGCACCGAGTGCTACTGGGTGACGTGCTGTGTGCTGGACATATTTTGTGGGAGCCCTCTGCGTCAGGACCCATGCCATGGTAATGCAATGACACAGTGCTACTGTCAGTCTGAACACATAATAAGCCTTTGTCTATTGCCACCACCAAAACAAAGCTGTTTCACTGTTTCTTTACTTGGCAGAAATGTTCTCAAAGTTGTCAAACTGACACATTTAACTTTTCCAGTCAGTGTTCTAGTCCAAATGTGGCTCAAGGATTAGTTGTTGTCAGTGCAGCGCTGAGCAGAGTACAGCACAGCCTTTTTACGCAGCAGCTGAGCACCTCTTGTTCTCCACGAGGCACTGATACTACATATTCACTTCTCAAGTGTCACACACAGAGGGCCTCGAACACACAGTGTAACAGAACAAGACGTTCACCTCCAAGAGAGAGGGAAGCACAGGGAGAAGGAGACAGGGAGAAGAAGCAAGAAAAGCAAGTAGAGAAAGATGGAGACAAGAGGGACAATACTCCCTGTTAACTTCTCAAATGTTGTGGTCTGTGAAGAGCTTGGAAACACAATGTAACAGGACAAGACGTTCGCTTTAGAGATAATTAGAAAGCGAGTGGAGAGCAAGGGAGGCAGAGAGAGAACGGGGAGCATCCCAGTGTGTGTGCAGGAGAGATAAGTGATTTTTCTGACAATCAATGAAAAGAATAAGACAAGAAAGACACTTTCAGTCATACACACACATACACAGAGATACACATGCAAGCACACAAACACATCCAGCTTCTTTCTTTATACTTTTTTTTTCTTGTTTTCCTTTTTTAACACTAAACATACAAATTACCAAGACAACGTGAGATTTTAGACAAAACATTGCTACTTTAAAAGAGCTGTTTTTCTACCCCTCTCCACACACACACACACACACACACACACGCACACACACACACTGCACGTCATGGCATGTGTTCATTCGCTGTCTGACTCGAGTTTCATTCATAATTGAGGAGGTGCTGGGTTTTGTGAGCCTGTGCATTCACATTATAGTGAATTTCCTTCTATCCCTACTACACTGTCTCAGCAGCATGGTACTTTTTTCTGCCATCTACTTCTCTTACTATATACAGAGCAGTCATGTATGCGTAGCTCATTGAAAGTATATGGACAGCTGACAGAGTGGAGACATTGGTTGTTTCACGATAGGGGTTGCAGAGATTGGCAGATCGTTGTATTGCAAAATAAAGCAGCAGAAAATAGACAGCATTTGGTTGTGGTAACATGCAAGTGAAATGCTAACTTTATGCTACCTTTGTATGCATACAGCTGTGTATGTGTGAGACGCACAATGGAAAACACAGCTGAAATGATTTGGTGAAAACAAGCATTTGAGATGTGGTTTAGGCTGTTCTTAGAGGGTGCATTGTGTAACAACAGTATAAGAACTCATTAAGAATGTAATAGAAACATATTAATTGTGTTGTACTTAAACAATACATGCGGATATGACAGTGGTGTGGCATACACCTGTTACATCAGTGAGAAGAGGAAGTCCAGTTTGATTTAAACATCCATTAACTTAAAGCCAAAACAAAATATCATGGCAGAAATCCTCATATTCTCTTTAAATGATCATGAAGTGGAAAGATAGAATATGCTGTTCATGTTACCTGGATGTGGTGTCTGCACTTGTTTGATTGTCCCACACAGTGCACTGCTGGGTGATGTTGTGTAGGGTTGCTGGACAATCCTGCAATTTTCTCTGGGAGCCCTCTGCGTCAGGACCCCTGCTGTGTTAATTCAATGACACAGTGCTATTGTTGGTCTGAACACAGCATAAGCCTTTGTGCCACCACAGAAACTCAAAGCACACAGTTTCACTCCTTCCTTACATGGAAGGATTTTTTTCTCAGTTAAATGTTTACCACTCCATCCCACCTGACTGGTATAATAAATGTAACAGTCACAGTTCCACATGTAGGATATCTGGTGTGCAGATACAGACCTGCTGGTGTGATCGCTGTGATCATGTGATCAGAGTCCATGCTTTGGTCACACTGCCCTCTGTATGTTGACAGGACAAATACAAAAGGGACCAGGCCTCAATCGTCTTTATTACAAGTTTGAAGTTTGAGTTTTGTTCAGTCTAAAGAGCCTCTGCGCCTCCTTATCCAACTGCTTCAACGCTCCTGAAGTTTGTTGTTATTAACTTGAGTTTCTAATTCTTTTAACTTGCTGAGCCTCTTTGTGTTATCTTTCTTTTTACAAGGAGGTAAAAAAGTCTACTTGATTCAAACTGCCTTATTCTGCCTTACTGTTTTTTTTTGTTTGTTTTTTTTGTTTTGTACTGTTTTATCATCCTTTAAAACTCTTTTAGCTGCAATTGTATGAAATTATACTAAACAACTTGTATAAGTAATTGTCCACTCACTGGAGTGAATCAGTTCCTTTTAATAAAGGCCTATATTATCTCAAAGAAGAACACAATAATATTGCAGTAGCAGCAGGGCAGCAATGTATAGAAAGCTGAGACGTTTTCATGTAGTCTGCAGTCTAATGTCTGGTACAACTAAAGGTACATTTGTTTTGAAAAAAAATAATGATAACAAAAAAATATTTCATAAGAGTTTAATTTAAGTCTAGTCTAGTCTTATATCTAGACATTTTCCATGGTTTTCTTGATAATAACCAAAATCATTATCAAGAAAACCATGGAAAATGACTAGATATCAGCTCTTAAATTGTACTCTTATGAGCTATTTTTGTTGTTATCATTATATTTGTCCAAACAAATGTACCTTAGAGACATTAGAGAAAACAAGGGTGGTCTAATAATTTTTTCCATGACTGTATATACAGTAGTTAAACTAAAAATACTCAATGCGGGTGTGTTTGATGACGAACTCTTTTTTCCCTCTCACTAAATCCTGGCATCTGATTCTAAACACATCTTCTCTCCCTGTTTATCTGTTTCAACACAAAGGCGTAAATCCAAGTCCTGAATGCCGTGTCTTTCCGTGCCTCCCACTGTTGACTGTCCAACCAAGTGCTCTAAACTTCATGCTCTCCTTCTCCCTCCCTCCATCTATCCATTTTTAATGTGAGCATGGCAAAGTCTTTGAGAGGAAAAGAGGAGAGCAGAGATGAGCCACACGTCCCAATGAGCTACACCGTGCTACACATCTCTCCTTTTCTCTTCTCTCTCTGTCTGATTGTCTCACTTTCTTTACCTCAGTTCTCCTTTCCTTGAATAATGGATAGTTTAAAACCAGACACACTCCTCCCATTTTTTCGTCTTGATCCTTCTCCTCAGTAAGACCTCAGGAGGTCGCTGGATAATGGTAGCACATGTGTTGTCTGTTCGATCTAATCAGTGTATCTCAGACTTGCTCCCTTACTGCTCCTCCCTCTTCATTGTCTTCTTCACCTTTTCTGCCCTTTTTCAGTCTGTTTTCTTCAATCTGGCCGAAGAGAGAGAGAGAGAGAGAGAGAGAGATTAAGAGAGAGAAAGAGAGGGGGGGAGGTTTCATCAGGTGAATGCTGATCTGCAGTAATGACTGAGAGACAGCGGGGGGATTATTGTGCAATACTGTCACGGGTGTTGTCTGGAGCCTGGAAATACAAAGTGACAATATTGCATGATAATCCAAGGGTCACTACAAGGTCACCATTGCTTTTATGAAGCAGTTGCCATGCCAGCCACTGTGGCAGTTGTTATTGAAGAATACACATTAATCAAGTGCTCAGACAGTCAATCCCTAAACACAAAAATCCCAGTTATTGTCAGTGTTTATAACCCAACATCCACATAGTGCCTCTGGTTACAACAGAAAAGTATGTACTGCACAAAATGATAAGTGGAAGGTTTACAGAGATACTGAGAGAAATTCACTGTCAAAAGAGAAATCATTTTCTCATTGATAGTAGCCTCAATGGCCCATTATTCACCATATTCACAAAGATGTTTTGTGTTTTCAGCAACTGGTACAAATATCACTTTCTTTACTACCACTTTTACTGTTATTTTTATTTCATACTATCATTCTCACTGTCATGGTTACAGCTTTCACAACTTATTCAAAGCTGAATGCAGCTTGTGGGTGCTGTTAAAGGAATACTTTAACACCCCCAAAAGGATCATTTGTATATGAGTTACTCACCCTGTGTTACCTTGAATAGAAAAAAACTTTGTGTTTCTCCCCTGCCTTCATGTGATGAATCAAAGAACAGAGAAAATTCATGTGCATTTTCCGTAAAAATATACCATTTAAAACCCTTTCATATCCCGCACTTGCACAGGTAAGAAGTGCACACTTGTGAATCTTGTTTTTAAAAAAAAATATTTTAGCAATTAGATTAGAGATTATATCAGCTTTTGATTTTTTTGTTTGGGAAGTTGCAACAAAACATCTTGACAAAATGAGACTTTGAATATACTGCGCAGGTTGTGTGAGTCTGTAAATATTTTTTAAACAATTCAGCTGTTGTTAAATATGGCTCCCATTTACGTTTTGGAATAATTGTTTACTGTTGTACGCAAAAAAAAAAGTATTCTATACAAATTCAAGGTGGTGAGTTATTGATATACAAATGACTTAAAAAGTAATTTAAGAAATCCTCAATTATTGAGGTAAAATTTGAGGCAAAGTGGGACCAACAGAAAGACAAGATACCCCACTTACAGAAGGATCATGCCTAACAGTGCAAGAGTAAACGTAAAATTTAATTTAACTACTTTGCTCCGGAGGTGGCCCCTGTGACGTAAACTTGAGTAAAGTCAAACTGAATTAGATCTTCTGTGTTTTACTGATTCATAAACGACTTTGCATAATGTACTTCAGCACAGATTTAAACACTGCAGGCCACAGCACTTGTTTTCTCTTTCTTAAGAGGGTTAAATGAGGTTGCATTTAGCTTCGCTCCACTGACTGTCATCTAGTCAGACAGAATGTCATTCCATCTGGTTTCGACTGCAAATGAAGAACACTAAAGTAGGATACATTTTAAGAATATATGGGTAAATTGACAAACTACATCAAAAGGAAACAGAACACAGACAGGCAGACACGCATACACATTTCAGCCGGTGTTACCTCCTCTGGCCTCTCCTGGCTTACTGTGCCGTGCCATGTCGTGCCTAGCCGTGTGTTGTGATGCGTGGTCTAGTGGGGCTAACGGAAGCACATGTGTTGTCTGCTAACTCTGATTAATGTAACAGACTATACTCCCCCTTCCCTCTCTGGCTTATTTTTTTTTCGCTGGCCGCCCCTCTGTCCTGGCTTCACCTCTTATATGTATGTCTGCACTCAGTCTGCGTTCAAAACCCGGGCCCAGAGAAAGCAAGAGTCATTAATTTATAATACAGTGCTTCTCCTCTCGTGTTGGTATAGCATATAGTGCATTGGAGTCTATAAAGTGAACAATGCAAGTTAAAATGGTACCATAGTTTCAGGACTCATGAAAGTTCAAGTTGCTGGCACTGAAGGGTCAAAGTAGCTTCTTTATTGTTATTCCTGTTATTATTACATTTCCAGCCAACATTGTTTTTGCTGGTGATTCAAAAGCAATTTAAGAATATAAACCATAAGTCAATTGACAATCCTTTGTAAATTTAGGTATGACTTTTTTGTTTATAAATCTATACATTGATAAATTGCAAGGGCACAGACCTTAACCAATGCATGCCCTATCTTGCACTATTCTGACTTGAGGGGGCATTCACACAAATCTTTCCAATCTGGAGCTCATTTTTCTGATTATTCAAAACAACATGCAAGCAGCACAAATGGACTCAATGTTAACAAAAGCGAAACATAGTTATCGTATCTGCACCATGATTGTGATCTGCTCCCAAATTTTCAGTTTTATGAAAATTGGGCCTGTAGTTTCTCTGTAATCCTGCTGACAGACAAACAGAACCAAACTGAAAACGTGAACTCCTTGGCAGAGGTAAATATATGTATATTTCAGAGTTTGCAGTAGTTATGCAATTAGGTACGAGTGGGAAATATATGATTACCCTAACCCTGCTACACTAACCAGCACTAATAGTCATTTGATCGAAGGTGATTGGCTTAACAGTTATAATGTAAAGTATGTTGTGTTGTATTTGGGAGATTAATGGGAGAGTAATTTAAAATCTTCCCATTTTTTTCAGCTCAGCTATCACCATCATGTTCAATATTACCTTTTTTTTGCTCCAAACAAGCTAATGTTAGTGAAGGTAATGTTAGTTGTCAGTTAGCTATGTGGCTGTTATGGTAGTTAGTAGGTGTGAATATTTTGTAACAGCTAATCTCTAAGCTTGTTTTTGTAAATCTCCACTTTGTATACAAGAATTATAGCAACCAGAAAAAAAAGTTTTTGTCTGCAGAAGAATAAAATTGAAATTAATTGGGTGTTTTACAGTCTAATGCACATTTCATGGCTCCACATTATCCCGACACTAGAGCAGTTTAAAAAAAGATTGTTAAGATAGTGGAGATGTGCTGACGACTGTGAAAAGCTACCTGGCTGCAGTCACCAGTCAGTTCTGCAGACGAGCTCAACGAACTTTACGCAAACACATTAAGACAAGTATGCTGATTGGTTAACTCCCACATGACCGAACCCCCCACCCACACACACACACACACACACACAGAACAAAACGGACACAGCCAGTCTTCTGCATGCTGCTCCTCAGGCTAGTTGTTTGTTGTTATGTGTGCCGTGCCGTGCCATGCCGTGCTGTGCCTCACCCTGTGTTTGGATGTGATGTGATGCATGGCCAAGTGCCGGTCGAGGCAGCCATAGGTGATTCTTTCCCTGCCACTGCCCTTTCCCTGCTTCCACGCAAAGGAGCAAGTGAGGTAGGCGGCCAGGCAGACGGGGGAAGGAAAGGCAAGGGAAGAAAGGATAATGTAACGGGAGGACAGCCAGTCAGCCGACGAACATATAAACCTGGATTATACGGGGGGGTATAAGCCCTCACGTTATTATAGTCCCAAATTCTTATTACTACCCCCATGCCTCAATCAGCCCTCTGACACATGGGTCAGTCAAATCCCTCCTTCCTGCACTTTGTCTGCTCTGCTGACTTTGTCCTGACTTTCTTGTGACTGTTGCTGATCATTTCAACCTCTGCTGTCTGCATGCACACATCTGTCATGTGTGTGCGAGTGATTGTCTGTGGATTCCTATCCGCTACTCATCCACACACAACCCAGAAACTGGTCATCTCAAACACTTTGATTCATCCACTCTACAGTACAGTAAGGCCCTGATCTGTCTGCCCCCTCCCTTCTCTCCTCTCTGCTACTCGCACGCCTCTGCCCCCCCTCTTGCACTTCCCTCTATCCCTTGTGACCGCTACTACCCCTCCCTTTTCCCTCCTCCACACACACCCAGTTACACACATACACACCCAGATAAACAGACATAGAAACATATTCATTCACAAAGACACGCACACCGTGCCATGGTCAAGGAGCTTACACACGTACACACAATATTCACACACATGCCCACATCTACACTCATGCTCTGGCTCATAAACACACACTTGTCATGTGATGTGTGGTGCGCCATGGGGTCCAGATGAGTGGAATCTCAGTGTTGGCTCTCGCTACACTGAGCACCACAGGAGGTCTTTATCGTCGCAAAAATCAACAAAGCCACAGTCACGAAGCGCCGTCTCGATCACACACACAAACACGAGCACACGCACATGTGCACACATATTATCTGCGCACATGCGTCCAGGCATATTCATGCACACACCAGCAACACACAAAAAAGCCCCCCCCCCGCCCCAAAAAAAAGTGCTCACATGAACACACAAAGTGACAAAAGCTCACAAAAACATTCTCGTTTTGACACGCAACGACAAGAGCACAGCTGGACAATGTTTTCAGTGGGACACGTACACACACACTTCACAAGCTCTCACGCACTGTCACAGTCCAAAAAAGAAAATAATTTAGGAAAATTAGGGGAAAAAAACAAGATAAGTCCCTCAACTACTTAATCCCTTCTTAAATGCTTGCGTGATCTATCGTGTCTGTGATTTCACAGACAGACAGAGAGAGAAGCGGGATGAAGTGCCAGCTAAGCAGATGGAAAGGAGAATGCATTTGTTAGATTGAAAGAGGGAGAGAGAAAGAATTTGAAAGAGAAAGAGTTTAGATGGATCCAGGTATGATGTGAGGCAGCACTCCTGCCTTTGTTATTTCCTCTCTAAATCCGCCACCCATCATCATATCACTTGATTAAACCTAATCCTAATGCCTCTAATCCTCTGGGCACCCAAAAAAATGCCTAAGTGCCTTGTAGTCCTCCATAACATCTCTCAGCAGAATTCAGTCTTTGCTGAATTTTGCCTCTGTACAGTATTTCTGTGACTTTGTTGGCAAGCGTGGGTTGTAGTTTTTCGAGCCTCCCCGCTTTCAAAATTACACAAGGGTATTCAGTTTTTTCAAGTACTGAGGATTAGAGAAAATAAATTGTTTAGGCTGTCTGTTTGTGAAGATCTGTTGGGGCCTGCTGTCTACAACACTCTGTTTGTGCTGGCTTTGTATAGACTGTCTCTCCTTTAGTAAAAGCCTACTTATCTGATAAATGCAATTATCAGACTATTTTTTTTGTCAGATTTCAGCCTATTTGCAAGAATAAATGTTGGCATTGTATTTTTTTCTCTTTTTTACAAACCACAGATATGTAAACATGCAACCTGTTCTTATTGTGATGCAGGACGACTGCAAACAACAAATGTGACGATCGCTCTCTTAAACACATTGTTTAAACACTTTAAAAACACTTTGGTTTAAACTGAATCCCCAATTAAAGTTCCTGGGATGGTTGGTGCTGTCAACCATTGTGCCACCCACGTCTTTTAACATCAAGAAGCATTTCAGATAAAAGTAACTGTGGTTTGCAAAAACGTAAAATGCCTTTTTTTGCTGGGTGACTTGGCTTAATGTTAAGGATCGGCTAATTTATTGACTGATGTGTTGGCCATTAAGTACAAAGACACTGTAGTACAGAAGCAAAAGATATGTGATGAGGTGGCGCTCGGCCGGGAAAACTATTTCCAGAGTGGCACCAACTTTTCGGTGGTCTCGAACCTTGAACCATTTACATCAGGGGCTGGGGCGGGATTATTGTGACCAACAAAACAAACTACATCGTGTTTCATTTATTTTATTTTGTTTGTTTAACTGCAATGTGATCAATGCAGGCTAGCATTAGCGGGCTAGCTTTAGCTTACAACAAAGGCTAACATTAACATCTTATGTTCAGTGTTAAGTAAGTAATAGCTGTCCACAGCATTCAAGACAAGCAGCACAAAGGTGTTGTACCAGTCGTGGTTGGATGCCAATAGGCTTGCAAAGTCAAGAACACCATTTGTAAAGAGACAATGTAGTCCGCCATTGTTGTTATTATGCTTACATAGAGCAGAAACATATACAGTGACCTATTGATGTGGCTCTCTAGCCCGGTGAAAAGCAAACAGGTTCCTTAGAAGCTTCGCAAGTTAAACCAACAGCAAACCAGCACCGGCACCAGTCCAGCACTAGAACTAGGCTCGCGTTGGTTGAAAAGGCGTCAAGGAAACTTAGGCCTTGTAAGAAGGTCAGTAGTAACCAAAATATACAAAGTTAGAGGAGCTGCTTTATTCGGAAAAGTGAGAAAGTGTAATCTGCTGAAACAATAAAAATCACTCAATCCTAGTTGTTTTTGGTCCCTTTAAGGGCCTCCTTTTGTTGTCAAGAAATAAAAGTAACTTTGCTGATAATATACCTCTATAGCTTCTCAATAATGTCTGTACTTCATAATATCCTTTAAACAACGTTTTACTTGAATTCATTTGGATGAGGGAACTGCGTGCTTTCATGTGTGGCCACTCATATACAGGTACATGGTTGCTACATTGTGTTTGCACAGTGCATGTTTGTGTGTGTATGTGGCTGCATCAGTTTTCAGTCATGGAATGCAATATTTTGGGCTGTGTATGAATATGCATGCATGCATGTGTGTCCAGTGCCTCTGTGTGTAGCATAAAAGGTCCGTGTTCGTGACAGTGACCCACCTCTGGTGTTTTGATGAGACAGATGGGTCACGGCAGCTGTAGCTGAGGAGGCGGAGGTGGACGAGAGAGAGGAGCAGGAAGATGAGGAGGGGGGGGCGGTTATTCAGGAAGAGCAGCAGGAGGACAAAGAAGGACAAAGAGGAGGAAAAAGGATGCAAGGAGGAGATGATATCAGGGGATAAGATAAACGAGGAGTGCAGAGGTGGCGTGAACGTATAAAGAGAAGTTGGGATAAAATGAGATCTTTGTGTCATGTGTCTTGTCTGCGTCTCCACCCTTCAGTACATGAGACAATGAGCGCAGACATTTGCACACAGACACACACGCAGACAGTCAGGGAGTTAAAAAGGCATCACGTAAATTAATTATGTTTCTCATCTTGGCAAGACACCAGCCACCCACTGAATGCCCCCACCCTGTCGCCCCCACCTGCGCCACTCCACCCCTCCTAAATGTTTCACATCAGGCGAGAGGTAATAGCCCCATGTTTAATTGATGGAGCATGGAGGCTTTGTGGCGATAACATGGTCTGTTGAGGAGGTCCAAGTCCCAAAACACGGACACACACTCACACATGGAGCAGTCTTGGTACCTGTTTGGTGTAGACACATACTGGAGGTTCAGTTGGTGGATGATTCAGCTCTGGAGCTTAGTGGTTAATGACTGATTACTAAGACTGCTGCAGTACATCACTGATGTACCCTGAGGCATTATGCATGTTTTGCCTAGTTACATACAGCATGTTGACTTTATCATAAACTTGTTTGTAAAAGATATTCATTAACTCTATGTATAATAGAATAACCATTACTAGATTAATTCAACTGATGTGCTGTGAGTATATAAGCTGTTGGGAAATTTATTTGTTAAAATTTGTTTTAAACCGTTTTTTGGCAACAGTCCAGCATGCTAATGGAGTCAATCAAGAGACAGAATGAAAGACAGATAAGAGAGACACAAGGGGAGCCATAGAAGTGTTGTGCACACTGGAGGACAAAGAGGTTTTGTGTGTAGAAGAGAAGCATATATTGGCTGCTGGCATGAAACATTTAAAGGACAACAAGACCTTTTTCCTCCTCTCGCTCATCCCTTTTTCTCCTTTTCTATCACTTCCATGTTTCATTCAAACTATCCTCGTGTCTTTTTTCTCCTCTCAGGTATTTTTTACCAGGCATGTGTGGTAGTAGCCGTGCGTGTGTGTCTGTTTGTGTGAGCGTGTGGAGGGGTTTGTTTTGTGGTTTGAGTGCTAAGTGAACGTGTCAGTGCCCAGGGCAAGGGGTCCCCCCCAGGGGCTGAACTCAGTCACGGGAGCACACAACCCACTGGTGGCACAGACATTCTGCCCTCAGGGTGTGTGTGTGTGGGTGTGTGTGTGTGTGTGTGTGTGTGTGTGTATATGTGTGTGTGTTTATGTGTGTGAGCAATTGTGTGAGTTTCCTGTCTGTCTGAAGATACTTATGTGAGTAAATTTGCCTTTGTATGCGTCTGTCTACGTCTGTGTCTTTTGTGTGTGCCCGTGCACATGTTTGTGCTTGTATCAGTGTGGGTTTTAATGCGTGTATCTGTTTGTGTGTATTTGGATATTTTGTGTGTGTTTCTGTTTGTGCCTTTCATCTGCCCCTTTACGTGTGCAAAATGTGCTTTTGACTGTGTTTGTGTTGGATTGAGTGTTGGAATGAGTGCAAGAAAGCTTGCCTCTTTGTGTGTGTGTGTGTGTGTGTGTGTGTGTGTGTGTGTGTGAGTGTGTGCGTGTGTGTGTGTGTGCGTGTGTTTCAAGCCATAGCTAAGGCACGATTCAGCCCTCAGGTCACTTTAACATTGTGTATTGCCCCCTTGTTGTCTGTCTTCATGACTACATCACTTGCATAAAGAGCACACACACCCACCCACTCACTCACCCACCCACCCACCCACCCACACACACACACACACACACACACACACACACACACACACACACACACACAAATTTACATGCATAAGCATTTTTGGATAGAATTCAACCCCCTTTCACAAACCCAGTCACACAAACACACACACACACTTAGTAGTTTTTGCTGTATCTATGCCTGCAGGAACCATGAGGACATCTGCACAGTAAACACTAAAACCCCCTGAGCCCCAGTCCCAAATATTGCTCACACTTGCACGCACTTACTCTCCCTGGCTCTCTCTGTCTGTTTCTCTCTCTCACTCATACTCACACACATACATGCTCGCACTGCAAACAGATAATAGCCGATATTCTCCAGAGTGCATTCTGTAGCAACAAAATGTAATACATTGTTGTGTTGTGGATATTTTTCTCCCTGCACCCACACTAATACACTCCCTCCTCTCTGTCCCATTCTTCTTCTCTCCATCTCGAGACCTTCATCAGGGAAAACGTCTGACACAGGAGAATCCAACACCTTGCAGGGAGATCCATTAGAAACGCTTTATTGTACAAGTATCCAAATACATAACTCAGTGAAGAGCACGAAACAGTACAAAAACAACAAAAAATCTAATCTCATGCATTTTCTTTCCTTGTTTCTTCCTTGGACTAAAGAAGAAGTGAAGAACAAAGAGAACACTATTAAATAAATACATTACATTCAGATGTGTCAAATAGGTGGAGGGTAAGAAGTTTTCTGCACTTTTTCTTGTCCAGTACTGAAGGTTCTGTGATTGCATTTCTTGATGTGCGCACTTAGTTGACTAAGTAATTTAAATGTTGCTAGCCTTGTAGCATATATGTACCATATGCTCCAGACTAACCACCTCACGTTCTATGAATCAATAAAGTGGGCTGACACCAGCTAGCTCAATGAATCAGACTTGCACCCTTGATACTAATAATATAAGCAATGGCAAGACTCTTCTTAAACTTAAATCCTTGCTGGTGTTTCATTAAATATTATTGAATGAATTGCCATGACATTTGGTACGGGTGTCCATGTGCCCCTCAGGATAAATTGCTATCACTTCGCTGTTGCTAGACTCTTCATCTTAGCACCATCATCAAGTTAAATGGTCTTTGTCTAATACTTTGGTTTCTGACCAAATTCCAGCAAAACTACTGACATTCACATCAGCTTCAGCTGTACCTTGCACACTAATTAGAAAATGTGGGAATGCTAAGCAAAGAGGGTAAAAATGGTAAACATTACTGCTGACATTGCTCTGGGCCCCTTCAAATCAAATCAAATCAAGCTTTATTTATATAGTACTTTTCATACAAATGCAACACAAAATGCTTTTAAAAAAAAAGAAAGAATAAAAACAGACAATAAAAATGACAAAACCCACCCCTCCCATCCCCACATAAACATCTGTATGTACACCTACACATACATCCACACACACGCACATAGACAGACACACACACACACACACACACACACACACACACTAAGACTCACACACAGCACATATTGATTGACAGTGTAGAGATATGGCAAGGCACCGAGGATCCAGATGAGGAAAAAAAGCCTTGTTATTATTTGCTTGCAGTGGATCTAAGTTTGTGCAGCCTTCTCCTTTTGTACCTCAGAGTGTACTCTGAGCACAGTGCTCTTCTAAAGTGTTATTCTGGCTGTCTTTCTGTCTGTCATGGCTGCTAGAAGACAGACTCTCGCTGTCCTGAAGACATGTGGCAGACATAATCTGCACCTTGACCTTGACATGGATAGACAAGATGCTAACACAAAGCAAGACGGTAGGTGGGAACAGAGAGAGAAAATAAGTTGTGGCTGATGGGAGACTGAGAGACAGAAGCTCTATCTTCTTAAATGCATCACTTGTCAATCATTTGTCACGTCAAAAGCACTTTCAAGTGTTGCTGTGTATTTTGTCTGTCTGTCTCGTCTGCCACCCTGTCAGTCTTTTCTCCTTCTCTCTCAGTGTTAGGAAGAAAGAAACGAGAGAGGCAGAGATGGAAGAATTCATACAATGAAATCAAATTCAGTGCCTTTTAGGAAAAAGAATTTCAAGCAGTGACTGGCATTTAAAAAAAAAATCTATCTCTGTCCTTCAACTTGGATGTCTTTCTAAGAGTTTAGACTCTTAACATTTGTTGTTGATTTGTTTTAGTTGTAGATCCCCACAAAGGACAAGACAGTGGAACTACCAAACACACTTTGAAAGACATCTTAGTATAGATTTCAGTCTTCAGCCTAGCTTTTATTCTTATTTTAATGTAAATTATGTTGATTTGAATATAACAAAATAGTCCTAAAATTTGCATTTGCATTCCTAGATTTAGAAGGCATATTTGTTTTCTTCCATTCTGTAGATAGAAATTGACCTACTTTGCATTTCATTTTCAGCAGTATTTTAACATTTGAATAGAAAGACATACATATATGCAAACAGTAAACACCATAGGTTTGACCCTGCTTTGGATTTTAACTGTTTATCATTGTTTATTCCTCTCTCTTTTAAAGCCCAGACACACCAACCTGACATCTGAGAACTAACAGTAAAAAAGGCTAACTGTTGCATCTCCTCACATTCTGTCTGGGCCAGAAGGTTACCTAAACACACCGCAATGACTACAACCAACAGCCAACTAGCATGTACGTTTTCGAGCCTGCATGAGAGGAAATACCTCTCCACAACAGCAGGTAGAGGTACTTTGTATTCAAAGTAAAAAAAGAAAGAAAGAAAGAAAAAAATTCAAAAAGGGAAACTCTTTGTAGGCCAACCCGGAAGTTACCATTGCCATGGGGCCTATTGAGAAATGGAATTTTTACTTTGGATTTTGGATTATTGCAGAAAAGAAAAGAAAAATAAACACCACTTTTATTATGTTTGAAGCGTTAATGCAGCTGACAGAAGTAAAAGGCTAACATTATGCTACTAACTACACCACGGTTGCATGACTTCACTACCGTTATGCATCAGACGATCTCCGACAAGCTAACCAGCAGTTTTGACAAGCCACTGAAACTGTAGCCTAAGAAATTGTTTATTATGCTAATCTACAATCTACAAGAGTTTGCAAGAGCACTGAAAAACATGACTAGAGGCTGTGAGGTGGACTAAAGAGAGAGTTGTGGTTCATGTCCAGCATGATGACTTTAATGTTTAAAACCACTGTAGTCTCATTTAGCCACTTGTTAGTAACTGCCTTTTAAAGGACACGTAAAAACTTCCAAATTCACAAGTTGGGCTAACGTGTTTTATGTCGTACAACAAAACACGAACATCTCTTAAGCTGGTGTTAACCACAGATCTTTTTTCAGACATCTAACCACCAACCCATTCAAAATCTTCATTGAGTTTGAGACGATAGACCCCAGGGTGCTAAAATGCTAACTTACCATCCGTGTCCTCTTGACCTTAGTTTTTTGCTTGCTTTCCTCACTTCCGTTTCTTTTCTCGTGCACTGCAAAACACTGCCCACTGACCACCCAAGATTGACAGATGGCAGGCCATCAGCCTGTTGTGTCAGGGCCTTTTTCCTCTTACAAGGATAACTTAAACAGGAAGAGTGTAATTAAACGCTCCAAAAAACAATCAATCTATGGTGCTGTGGGCCTGGGGGGGCAGAGAGAAAAGGTCATGGGGTCACCAAAACAAATAAGTAAGTAAGTTAGTTTAAGCATGAATGTGTGTTTAAGAGCTGTCTTTATTAGAAAATGCCAGGTCTGTTGTGAGTAAATCAATAGGTTTTTATCCTCTTTCTACACCAAAGTACACACCACTTCTGTTATTAGTTTTTGAGACATTTTAGTCACACTCAAAACAAGTGGATGACCAAATGGACAAAGGCAATCATACGGCCTCTGAACCTCATCAGCAGTTATTAAATAATCTATTCGGTTCCCCGTTGTCTTCCCAAGAATGCTGGCTTTGTTTGCTTGTTTCTTTCACCTCGTTTACATCATGTAGTAGTCTATTTGGATCTTTCTGACATGAGAGCTGTCAGCATGCCATCCAAATATCAGCTGCCGCTCTGCCACGTATCATCATGAAGATGAAAGCTCGGGGATGTGATCTTATCCCTCATAAGCCTGAAAGAAGTGACAACAGCTTGGAGAGAATAAACTGACATTCATAGAGAAAGGAAGATAATTTTGGGAGATGTTTTTTCTAACAGACAGCAGTAAAAACAATATCTGAAGCAGGGATTAGAGTATCTGTGTTCCTCTGCTTTGAAGTGCTGACAGATAAAAAGATGTTTTTGACACCGGCGGTTGCAACAGATTTTTATGGATAACGGAGCCTGTAGTTGTCAGTCTAAATGTTTTTATAGACAGCTTTGATACTTGAGTTGTAAAGGCCCCATACAATAAACCAGAAGTGAATGCTATTTCTAGTTACACTCTCAGTTTTATTCCCTGATAAAATTCAAGATAGCTGTTATGATATTTACCTGACACACCTTAAAATCCTCATAATACTTACCTAAAGATATTATCATTTGATTTAATTGTTAATATATTTTTCTAGGGAAACACTCACCATTGTGTCTCATCAGAGCAGCGTATAAGCTGTACGGTACATATATTCGTGTTTAACGTTTTGTGTCCAGGTAATGCTTATTCCAAACAGTCTTTACCATTCAAACTAACAAAACAAACAAAACTAAACTGTCATCACAAACAAAGGGTATTTTATTAATCAGAGCATCCACAATATTTACTCAGAATCAGTAGGGATTTAAAAAGGTTGAGAACCACTGTCCTAGAATAAGGGATGTTTTTCCGTACATATATGAAACATAATCAAAAGATAAATCCAACTCATGACAAAACTACGAGCACTGAATGAAATAGAAACCAAACACATAATCAGAGATAATTGTGTCTATTTTCATCAGCTACTGTAGCCTGCCTCAATTGCCTCAATAGCATGAATAGAAAACATATTTTCTCAATCCTGTTTTAACTACGACAAATGACTAGCGGGTTTACAGTGGGCAGGGATCAATTTGAAAAAGTTTTGAATCTGATATCAGTTGTGAAGCTGTTTGCTTATGCTTAATAAAATCTGATCAAGCACAACTGATCAAGCACATTTTTGCCTTGCATTACTTGCTTGAATAAGGCCACTTGACAAGTATTCCAGGAAAGCCAGATTTGCTAATGGTTGTGCTCAGTATCTGTGTCTATGTGATTGGTAGTAAAATACAAAAGATAGCTGGAATCAAGTAGCAAATAAACATTTTTAAAACTTACCACATCATCCCATGGTTTTGCATAGTTTTGTCCAAGCCAAGCAAGTCATTTGTTGTTGTATCTCTGTACAGTACTGACAATGAGTCATAGAGCTCTTGGTGCCAGAACATGGTGACAATAAGTTGTTACTCCATTTCTAATTATTGGTTACGTCAGGAGAATATCAACACTGATAGGGTTTCCTGACACACAATTTGCTTTTGCTGAAGTTGAAATATAATTTCATACTGCCACATATTACCGTTGCTCTTGATAATTTGCATTAATTTGAGTCTTTATGTAAAAAAATTCGCTTTGCATTTGGTCTGAATGTATCACCAATAAATAATACCAAACAATGTGATTTGAAAACAAGTTTTCAGGGGGTTGCAGTTGTACTTTTATTGTCACTTTAAAATAGTATTCTTATAATCATTTCCTGTATTTTCCCCTTAGATGGAGCACAGCGAGACAGTCTGTCGTTACTGCGGTGTAAGCTACCTCATTTACCACGAGTTCCATCAGCTCCACACCCGATTGGTTCAGATGGAGGAAGAGCTCCAGGAGCTGAGAGAGACCATCCAGAGAGAGAAGGCCCAACGAGAAGCACTGGAGCTGGGCAGGCTGGAGTGGGAGAGGGCAGTGCACCTGGAGGCACTGAGGCAGGCAGAGGAGAAAGAGAAAACCGTAAGAGAAGACATAGAAGAGAGGAATAAAGACACAGAGAGAGCTCTGAAAGACGAGTATGAAAAAAAAATTGAGAAGATGAGGCAAGAAATCAAAGATGAGTATCAGAAAATAAGCAAAGAAAAAGAGAGACAAGTGAGAAGAGAGCTGGGAGACTTGGAGGCGGAGACACTGAGGAAGCAGCGAGAAGAGCTGGAGAGGAGGGCCGAGGGGAGAGAGAAAGTTCTGAGTGACGCACTTCAAAAGGCCAATAAAAATTTAGACGAGCTGAGAAAATACTTCCAACAGCTGAAAGAGAGGTGAGGTTTATGTGTGTTTGTCTGTGCTTCCCGTTCCTGGTGTGAAATGATCTCTAATGCCAGGCTTCATGTGGGCAATTATCCTGTGAGTCATGCTCTTAGCACAAAAACACACAAACACACTCAGACAAATCATGTATGCCACTCGCTGTTGTGTATGTGCATCTCTGGTACAGACCTTGTTGTATAATTATATATTCCAATATCAACTTCAACACATCATTCAATAACTAGAAAAGCAAACAGAAATATGAGGCTTGGCAAAACATCTTAAGGAAGTGAGGGTTTTTTTTCAGGAAAGTTGCACTGATTAAATCCCAAGTGATTCAATTCGATTTCCGTGAACTGAGACTGTTTTACAATACGTTATTAGGTTTGTTTACTGGAATTGTCTTGCTCAACAACAAAACATTCCTCCTGTTGTAAGCAGGGTCTGGCTTAATATGGGGGAAAATAATGTGTTTGTGAACACAGTGTTTGATAAACATCCTCCTCATTTTATCAGAGAATGTCTTTGTTGGTAAAAAACGTAGCAAAAATAGACCACGTTGCTGCGTTTCACTTCGACTCAGTGTCCAGAAATGATACATGAGGGGGCAGACTTTTGTTTCAGGATGTGTGGAGGTGTTAGGTTGACAAAAGATAACCCTGGCAGTTTCACAATGAAGCAAGAAAGAATATATTGTGGGCTGATGCAAATGTATTTAAGCAAAACTCTACATGCTGGGCTTGAAAATGATTTACTCACTCCTACCCTCATACAATGGGACAGGACTCCATGATATAAGTACAGAATAAAAATGTTTTTGTGACTGAACATAACTTGTCTCCTATTCCGTGGCAATGTATTAACCTCTTAAATTAAATGCACCTCAAGTATACTCATAATAGTGGCCGCCTGGGAGAGGTCTTGGATGGCACCATGTGCAATGCATCCCAGTTGTTGTTTCACCTGCAGGGCAATAGGTAACTGCAGCTGTCAGTGGTGAAACTGCTCTTTAAGAAACTGCAATTTTTTTTTACTATCTACAGATTGCTATGTAGTATAACCAGCCTCAAGACTGCAAACTTCACACTGTTCAGTCCACACCAGGGATGGGCAACTTAAATGCTGGAGGGGGCCACAATTTTTCATGGACACTACCACAGGGCCACATATAGGACCGTGCACTTAACCAGATATGATGAAACTGCAATTTTAAAGATGTTAACAGTGCAGTAACTTAACATATTTCATGCTCAAATGCATGTATAACAGTATAAATAAGAAAACAAATGGTTTAAAGCAAATAAAAAATAACCACTTACTGTGATTTTTTTCCAATGCAAGAACAGCAGACCAACATTAATTGCAAGAAGTAATTTTGTGCATTTTGACACTGCACTTTGCATGTAGTTGTACTAAGGGCCACTTCAAGTGAGGGTGCGGGCCGTATGTGGCCCCCGGGCCTCCAGTTGCCCATCCCTGGTCTACACGGTTAAATGTACACCTGTGAACAGATTTAGAGGCTCATTCGGATCCAACCTCGCAGCACCTGCAGATGGTCACCAGTGTTACCATTAAAGTAACACGTGAGCATAGACTGTAAAAAACGTGAGACATGTTGGCAGTCACTGTTATGCAGATATTTCAACATCCTTTCAACTTAATGTGTGAATCATCAAAGAAAACTTTGTTTTCCAAAAGACATACTTGACCAATACAAAATAGTCGAGCATTATTATAGGAAATAACCTTAGATATCCAGTATTTGGGATGTCCCGTAAGTCTCAGACCCTCAGCATTAAAGAGGATATTCACATAAAAATTAAACAGTCACAGAAGCGGAAATTGAATGACTATTTTCTGCATTCACAGTGCTGTTAATACGCCTGAATCGTCAGAGCTGTGTGGTATGTTATGATTTAAAAATAATGGGTGCAGCTCTTTCCTTTTCTATTCATTACTATGTCATCATTCACTGCTATTTCTCTCCCCACCTACACATGTTCTGTATCTCAGCTGAATAGAACAAGTTCAGTCATGTTCTCTGGGGGCTGTACAAAGCTATTCAAGGGAATGCACTAAGTGTAGACCAAAAACAGTCTCATAAATAGGTGTTATATCATTGGTATCTATTTTTGTGAACACTTATTAACGTCAGAGCTTACTTTTATAGCAAATGCACAAAAGAACTATACCGCATGTATTGTCAAAATGTAAGTAATTGGGAAGAATTTACACTTTATTTATTCTTTACATTTTGTGTGTACTAGTGTTTGTATTGTGCAGTTGAATTAGGAAGGTGATGGTAGAGGTATTGTTGTGTTTTTGCCACTAAGTACAGCCAATTTTAGTGAGAGTTCAAGTCATGTATCTATCAGTACATATCCAGTTACACTTTTATAAAACATGCATGTAGGTTTACAATTGAAAAAGAAATTTAAGGTTGCTGAGGATTAACAATGAATGCACCATAACTACTGCCAGCAGATAGACTGAATGACACACTTTTAGCAGGCAGGCTAACTCAGCATTGACCAGAAAGCAAAAGTGTTGTTATATAGTGCCGTTGCATATTTTGCAAATTGCATGTGTGTTGTGAACTTGAAAAAAAAGATAAAAGAGAGATTATTGGTAACATTTCTAAATATAAAGGCATATAACCTATAATAATAATTGTATATAAATAAATTGGATTTCCCATCCCAAATTTGGTGCACACTCATTTAGTTGGGAAAAGGCATCTCCTGGTTTTATGCCAGTGAGACCCATGCAAATTGTTGAATCTTACCATCGCTAGTGTGTGTGAGTGTATATGTGTGTTTGTGCAGCTACCCACATTAAGTGACATATGGTGTGCAAACTCACACATGCACACAGGTGGTGAAGATTCCTATTCCTCACATCAGCTTTTATAATGTTGGTAATCAAATAGCAGGTGTCTGTAATCAAACAGCCATCAAAGGCTTAGTTAAGTTTCTCGGGTAATATGTATGAAATGTTTGCATGCCATGACTCATGGGAATGCTGAGGATAGCTGAAAACTTCTAAAGACTGTCCTGTTGACATACAAAACAATGACATCAATCTGAATCCCTAGTCACACAAGTGTATGCAACCATGCACGCACACCTGCAGCTTCACTTTGTTTTGTTATTCTGTAACTCTATGCCTTGTCTTAACTTCAGAGCTTACAAAGATAGACACAGGTCATCCACATACTTACGTTTCATACACTGTTTAGATTTAAAAAGAAAATAATAATTTGGATTGGATTCTGTACCCATGAGTTTTTCTTAACTCGTGTTTATTCCTTTCTCCTGTAGTTATTAGTGCTAGGATAATAAATCAGCTGGGCTGAAGCACAATAAACAATCTTGTAGAGAAGTGAGGAGAGGTTGCTGGTATGTAGGCCAGGAGAGCTAATTATGAGAAAGAGGGGCAGGTGTGAGTACAGGACGGCATCAGAGCTGTGTCCTAAATAACTATATTTAATGAATAGTGCATTATATGTGCCATTTTATTGGCATGCTCGTATTCTTAGCAGTACTCGTAGTACTCATCATTTTACATAATCACTGACAGATGTTGCACGATGGTAATTTTCACATCTGACATCATGTGGTGCACTACATTGTGGCACTGTTGGCAGAAAGAGTTTTTGTTCCATTGTAGAATATTTGAGGGAACTGTACCGTTGATACATTTTAGACTCAAATAAAATATGATATGAATTATTTAGGAAGTAGGTAGTGATTTTGGTCACAGCCAGTGTCTATGGCATGAACACTAATTTCGGCTAACAAATGAAATGACTTACTGATGGAGTTGCCTACACGATACAAAATGTTGATGATTCATTTATGTCTGAAATCTTGATTTACTGCTCAGTACAAAGCAAACTTTTGAACACAAATAAGTGTTGAGTCTTGTTGTTTCATTTGTGTTGTTGTCTTGTATTTATTGTTGTTCGTTTGTTTTTAAATGTTCATCTTTTATTTTGTGTTCAAATAAATTCTCAAAAAAAACCTACTAATTGTCTATTATATAGGAAGCAAGTGAATGAGTGAATGAGGGAGTGATTTTTGTGGACACCTGGAGAAGTTAGGTGCCAACAAATACATTGGTAGCCGTGGATATGTTGGGAAATTTAGAAGAAGAAATTACAGTCCAAAAATTTCAGAGCCAGGCTTAAGCATTTGGTATGGATTAGTTCATAGTGGGCATTTGGCTTTGATTCTCTGCAGTGTTTGTGTGGCCACAGCCGGTATGCTCATATGGCTAGCTGGGTTTCAGGTTGTCCGTATGTTGTTATGTGTATGGTAGCCTGGTGGGCCAATCCAATATCTGCTCTAATGTAAGCTGATTATCTCTCACATACACTGCCTCCTCATTGAGCCAAAAACACACGCAGATACACACAAACAAACACGTCGTACACACAGTTGTGCTCTGGAGCCTTGGGGCCAAGCGTGGGTCAGGAGGTCAAGGTTCAGTCAGATAATGATGCACGACAGAGTGATGTGTGAGAGGCCAGCATGGACTGACAGCAGTTGATTATCTCCCCTGCTCTTTTGTCTTTCTATCTTTTTAAAAAAATCTCTATCTGTTGCTTTATCCATCTGCTTTTTATCAGCCTTAACTATCTGTATGTATATTCTAATGTTCATTTTATTTCAAATAGGAAAGAGTTATTTTGTCATTTTGAGTCTCATAATTATAAACTAATTTGCTTTATACTTTCTTTCACTCTTTTCTTTTTCTCTCTGTCGATCCCTAAACACTCACACCAGAAATTTGCCAGTACAATTGTACGGCATCACCCACACAGGTGGTAATGAACCGATTAAAAGGCAAAAGAGAGAAACTGAGAAAGATAGCATGCGAGTGGGAGTTAATGAGGATGTTCTGAATGGCTGGCTACACAGCAGGAGTGTGACTCTGTTGTTATGTGAGATGCGTTTATGATTGACAGCCCTCCCCTCCCTTTCTGAGAGACTTAATACAGCTTTTGTTGGGAGATTATGTAATTTGCCATAAAAGGACAATAGATTTTTCACAGGAATGGACAGAAAGGTTTCTAGCCTGCAGGGAACTTGGTTTTTCCAATACTCTTTCTGGACTTTTTCCAGTTTTTCAGGGATCCTATTACTGACCTCCACCCGCACATGCAACTACAACAAAACCCACACATACAGGTTCTTCCTATATCTGACTTAGGTGTTTGATCCAGTGTTGGTCTGGCAGGATGAGAGAAGTGCTTGAGGTGTGTGTGGGTGAGTGTAGTGGGAGAGCCTGACTGATAGCTCGATAAGAACACACATACAAACCAAACCTGATTTAAATGTCACCTGTCAGACAGCTTGTGTGTTCATGACATGAGGGTTTGAGAGTGTGTGTGCGTGTGCATGGCAGGTGTATGACAGAAGAAAACAAGGTGAGAAGGGTAGTCATGTGCAGAGTGCAATTAAACCTGATTTTTAAATGCCACCTGCTCAACAAGTTCAAACACAGATGAGCAGGAGATATTTTGATCTGCTGTTGGGAGAGAGAGAAGAGAAATAGACATGTTCACGTCATATTATACTTACTTTCCTTACCATTCCATGACTTGTAAATACTGTTCATGTCAACATCTCCAAGTAGTGATTTTGACTTTGATTGGCATTCAACTTGACGCCAAAGTTTCTTAAAGGCAAATAGACAAGAATGTCTCACATTGTCCATCAATCAAGATAAGTACACTTCACTGAGATAGTAATGGAGCAAACTATTAGATGCAAAACTGCCTATAGGCTATAAACAGATTAATTATTACTATAGTGACAGTTTGGAGCAAATTACTGAAATGTATTCAAAAATATAAATGATAAACACATCTGTAACATATGATGTGTCTCGCTATTTTCGTCAGGCTTTGGCAGCAGCAGTTTTTTAAGGGGATAGTGCACCCCTTAATAAAAAAGTATTTTTCTTTCTATTATCTGTAGTGCTATTTCTAAATGTAGATTGTTTTGGAGATATCAGCTATAAAGATGTCCACCTTCTTGTGAATATAATGGAACTACATGACACTTTGCTTGAGGTCCTAAAAATACAGTGTAAGAACTCAACAGCAAAGTTTATTTCCAGAAATAATCAGTTGTGAGCAGTTCTATGCCGGAAGTATTTCCTTTATACCAAACTACAGTATAGTAAGGAAGTTTGGAACTACTCCTCTACAAGAGGCTTTTCATGACAGTCCAAGATGTAAATGTTATTGGCATCCTCCATGTTTGAGCTGTAATGTTAGCTTGCTCATCTGAGCTAATTAGCCCCTTTTGTACGGTGTTACAGTAAAACACTTTGATTGATAAATAGCACTCCTGGTAAGAGAAAAAACATATGACTTCCCCTTTAAGATAAGCTTTGGCTAGACCAGGAACCAGACCATTACACTAATCTAACTGACTGATGATGAAGCCATTAAAGAGTTATAGGTGAGCTGTAGACTTAAGGTGACTTTAGGTCAGTCTATGACTACTCCCAGATTCCTGTGCAATGCACCACCCTTTACTTTATTACTTTATTCTGTCATCCAGCTTGCGCACGTCTTATTACAGAACAGATATGCATTTTAATCAATACAGGACTGACGTTGCTGCTGTCACACTGATGATTTGCTGCTCTTGCTGCACCTGTTATTTCAGAGTGTCATTTAATCAACATTTTATATTATATGCTATGCACCATTTTCAAGTTGTTCCTACAGGCTGTGTACATTAATTAGACTGCCACTCAAATCACTTTTTGCCCACTCAGCGAACAAAAGCTGTTTACTTGCTCATAAACTTTAAAAGCTGAATTTAAGAAGATTCTGTTCTCGATTCATTATGGGTAAAATGCCATCCAACGCCTAACTCTGCACTTGGGGTTTTTTCAGAAGCCCACATTCTGTACTCTTTCTCTTTCTATCTCTCTATTTAGATGAGTTATTGGGTAATGTCAGTTTCTTTAAGATGAACTACCCCTTAAAGACACTACACCTTGGTAAAAGACACTAATAAACAAGTATGAATAGACTGAGCTGATCTAACTGAAGACAGGTTGAAACATATCATGTAACTTGTGCGCATGCTTATGGTGTTGAGAGAAGTGTCTGGGAATTTAATATGCTCTGTTTGCTTCTCCTTGGCTGGCTGGTCTCAGTCTTGATCCCAACAGTGAGTCTGGGCGTGAGTCTGTGTGACTGTGTGCGTGTCGGTAATATATTTGCATTCGTGTGAGCGTGTGTGTATCCGTGCATGTGCCTGCACACACTTGTATACACCTGCAGTGGCTAGGATAGTCACTCTTGTGCATGGCAACAAAAATTATACTTGGCAGTTATGAAGAATGAATCATAAAAATGTGTGAAAGCAGAAACACACACACACACACACACACACACACCTGGGGCTGGATGGTAAAAGTGATAAGGAGACTTGCAGGTGGGAGAGTGGGAGTGAAGTAGAGACAAATGATGGATGACAAATAGAAAGGCATCCATTTGTAACAAGGAAGTACTTTATGGCAAATTAGTTATGAACTCATGTGGTTTTATTTCTCTTTACTCTGGTTTCCACTGGCAACCACGGAAAACAATACACAAATCACTATTCTCTCTCTCTCTCTCTCTCTCTCTCTCTCTCTCTCTCTCTCTCTCTCTCTCTCTCTCTCTCTGTCTCTCTGTCTCTCTCTCTCTGTGTGTGTGTTGGGTAATATGTCAAGTCTACTATGTGCGAAGTCAAACAGCCCTCAAAGCCAACATGTGAGGTATTAGCACAGATCCAACTTCAAGTTCACATTACCACATCAAACAGACAGACTGACACACACACACACACACACACACACACACACACACACACGCATATTTTATCCGCATTGGAGGGGAACTCTCGCTGGTAGAATATGACCTCTATCAGCTCCAATGGTGGCTCAACTTTCCTGTGGCGCTCATGACAACAAGATAAACAAAACAACAATATTAATGTGTCAATGAACACACACACACACACACACACACACACACACACACACACACACATACATACAATATGACAAAGTTTATTTGGTAATCAACAATAACATGTTGGAGCAGTAGCATAGCAACCCACACATACAAATGAAACACAGAGACACATTGCTTTTCTGAATTTGGTTTTTAAATTGACAAGCTGGAGGACAAATTAATTCTCACATCCTTGGAGTTCATTCAGTTAGCCATAATATGATATCATTGTTTGTTCTTGTAGTTGGTGTGTGTGCCTGTGTGCCTGTGTGCTGTTTTGATGATCACAATCATTGTTATGGCATCCCTGACATGGTTACCAGATAACTTGAAAACAAAATATATACAGACAGGTGTCCAACTACACAGAACATTTGCTGTAAATGATTACGGGTAATTGACTGATCTAATTAAGGTTTCATCGGAGCATTTAAACCAGCCCAAAATATATTTTAATTTAAAAAACATTAAAACTGTACATACACAGTGTTCGTTGGCTGTTATATTCGTGCTCCCTTTTGGTCACAGTAAAATGGCTTTTAGCTTTGAATGTCCTGCTACTGTGTTGATCAAAACACTCTTTTAACTCACACACATGCGCACACACAGTGGGTGAACAGATGACTCTTTGATATGGGTAAGCTTTTCATGTCACTTCTAATGATGATAGGAAATGCCAGCACAAACTCACGTGAATATGTGACCACATTTACACTGACATCATGCACTCATAAGTTAACAGATCCATATCAAATTCACCCTGACCAAAGGCAAAAGGCCTGGAACAGTTGAAGCTTGACAGTCATTTCAAGGTAAATATCAGTTCACAGCATTAATGTGTGTCCACTGTTGAGAGATGGTCTCTTGTGGCTGAGAAAAGGAATTACATCAAATTGATTTTGGCAGTTTGTTTTGAAAGCACTGCTGATGATTTCCCACAGTGGTTGTGCTTCTAGAAAAATAATAACAGATGAAGCAGCAACATATTGTTGTATACAAAGATACTAACAATGTAAGCAGTAAAACACCAAAAACAAAAATTTTAGATCCAGTAAAGCAAATAAGGGCCTTAAAGCTATTATTTTTTTAGATGTTGGTTAATTTGCATAATTGGATATGAAGGGAAAGGATGTCCAAAAGTTAAGGGTCAGCAATACTAAAATTGCAATCACCCTTGAGTTTGAGCCCAGTACTAAAACTACAGGATAAACAGACATGCAGAACAGAACATTTTGTACACAGTGTGGGGCAGAAAATAAGCCTACTGGCTTTGTAACGTTGACCTTCAGTCCAAATCTCTGAAAATACGAAGGAGCACGAAACTGGTAAACTCTTTGACACGTACACGCCCCAGAAGGGAAAACATTTGACTCGGTAGGTCACGCTAACACGGTGGCTGGCAGATCAGTGTTGTTGACGTGTGTGTGTGTGTTGTCTGTGTGTGTGTGTGTGTGTGTGTGTGTGTGTGTGTGTGTGAGTGTGTGACATGTCCTGATGAGGCAGTTGATTTGGGCTGCTGGTAGGGGGTACTCTAATCTGGCACGCACTCACTGGCACTGCTCTACCTAGTTATTCCACTGACAGCCACTGCCCTGGGAACAGGAGCTCAAACTCACGCACACAGAGCACACACAGATTCATATAAAGAATACACACACACAAAATTTACACACACATTCATGCAAACACACACACGCACGCACGCACCCCTCTCGAGGCAATGTTCTTTCTGATCTCGCTTTGGGACTGGTGGGGACAGATGGGTGAACAGTGGGAGTCTGGGCTGCCATCACTCGAAAAGCAAAGGCATGCACGCACAAATACACACATTTCTCACACACACACACACACACACACACACAAATGGATACAAACAGACACAGGATCACAGGATCACCCTGACTTGGTCAGAAAGTGGCAAACATATAAACAGACAGGCTAAAATGCTCACGGAAAAGTCTAAACTCGCTCTGTCTCAATCACACACTCACACACACACACACACACACACACGCACACACAGGGACGCATGCATTAGCTAAGCCACAACCACACACATACTTATTTATGTGTAAACACGCGCTCATTCACACGCACAGAAAGGATTACTAGAAACATGCCCACTTGTTCACCCAACATTGCTCTCAGCCGTCCCTCTGTACGTCCCCCTACCAGACGAAGTTTATCACACAGATAGAGGGAAAACATGCATTGTTTTTATTTGACGTTGATTTAACCAAGATGGTCTCTTGCAAATAAGAATCTTTTGAAGTACAGGCCCAAATAGCTTCATAAATGCATGACATGCCTGACCACATTTATAGAGAAAGAAAACCTTGCATTGAAACAATTGACTAAAATAAGCTTTTGCTTACACACACATACAAAATGTTGTATTTCATGGATCAAAATGGGAACAGAACACAGAATGAAGAAAGACAGTCCCCTGTGCATGGATGATTGTTCTTGACCTTTGGAAACAATATGTGGTTAAGGTCATCTCAGCTGAAAGGCCCACTTACTGATGATGCTGAGCTTTTAGCTGTATCTTAATTCAGTGATGTCATCACATGACCTAAATTTGAACTCTTGGTCAGGTGATATGTATTGTACAGTATATATTAATTAAAATCTTAGAATAATTAATAAATGCACATTTGAGCTTATTTTAGCATATAAATGTGATTTTCTTTCTTAGTTTTGATTATTTGTCATTAAAAAGTAACATGCTTCTGTTGTAGCTCATCGGTAAGTTTATGATTTTTGTTTTAATATGTAATCAGAGTGACATTTCTTAGCCTATTTGGTTTTCATATTAGTAGATTTTTTTCCTAACTGTAATTTTTTTGCATACTGTCTATGTGTCAAAATGAATGATAAGTGATTTGTTTGCTGGTTAACAGTCATAGGGCACTACCCAAAGGTACACACTGTCTGCAGATCAATATCTCTAACACCCATTTTACAATAGTCACACCCAATACAACATGAAGGAACAGTGCGTTCCTTTACTAGTGGATATAAATCATCAGTGAAGGGTGTTATTGTGTAATTATAGGTTGCATACCTGTTATAAAATGTGTACTGGACACTATGTACTGGGTCACTTACCATTGATGTTCCTTTCATTGTTATATAAACAATGGCGTGTTGGTCTGTACTTAAAGATAATTCTGCTGTTTGTCTTACCGGATATTTTCATCGTTTATGGTCTCTGAATGACTTGCAGAAAGCAGAAAACCCCCTGGCAGGAACAGTGCAACTCATTCAAATTATACACTTTCTTGATTAAACTTTAGTGGTCATGATTATTACCTGTCTGGTTTTAGTCTCTGTTTGTCTCGTCTGCTTCTTGTAATACTTAGTGCTCATGATGTTTATTCCTCTCTCTGGCTGTCTGTCTGGCTGTCACTGCTTATTTGTGGTGTTTTAGGAAAGAACAGGATGTGTTGTCTCTGTTGTTAGGTGTCCAGGTCACACAATCTCACTGTTTATGTGTCTGGTTTGATTGCGGGAATCTGTCTGTCAGATTTGATTGCTCCTGCCTGGAAACAATCAAGTTAAAAGGCAATGCAGAGTAAAGGGCTTGTCCCAATACCTATGCTTGCAGTATTTGCAAGTGGTCAACAGTACTTTATGAAGTTTAACTTATTCATGTCGGTAGATTATTATTGGTCTTAAAACTATTTTATGGCCATATTACCACCAGCAACTGGACTTTGTTGATCAGTAGACAGTCATGAATTATGGGAAATTCTTAGCTCTGAAAACTGCTCTGATGAGTGTTAGGGCTGTATATTGGCAATAATCTGGCATAAGAGGTATTATGTAGCCAGGCTGTCCATCTGTCCTATTCTCATGAACACAGTATGTCAGGAATCCCATCTGAGGCATTTCTTCAAAATTGAACTAACGTCCACTCAAGATGAACTGATTCGATTTTGGAGGTCGAAGGTCAAGGTCACTGTGACCTCACAAAACACATTTTAATCCATAACTCAAGCATCCTACGCTAATTATGGAACAATTTCACATGGATAGATAGGATGGAATGATAAAGTGATGACATTTTATGTCCAAGAGGTCAAAGGTCAATTTCACTGTGACATCATAATGTTATGCAAAAGCACTTTTCCGGCCATTATTCAACACCCCCACTCAAGAAAACAGAAGGGGGACATTGTCACCATAATTTACATCTGGCTGGATACTGAATTGGTGACATTAATTTTAGGAGCCCAATAACTGTGATAGAATATCATGGAAAAGTCGATTTCCAGTAGTTCAAGTCAAATAGCCCCTACCAAGTATTGAGTGCATATAGATGGACATACTTTTCAGAGGCCAACATTTCCATATTAAACATACTTTTTAAAATTGGTCTTTTTTGAGACACTGAATTTTAGGTCTTCATTAAATGTAAGCCATAATCATTATAATTTGAAGAAATTAACTAAATTAAGACATGAAATGTTTGTTTTGTATGTAATGGATATATATATATATATATATATATATATATAATGTGTTATTTCCATGTTTTTGAATAAGTAACCTTTTCTTTGACATTCTCATTTATTGAGATGCACGTGTAGATTTTCTGTGCTGCCCAAAAAAAAAACACTTATTAAGTCTTCACTACATACAACTCCAATTCCAAAAAAGCTGGGATGCTATATAAAAAACTAAATTAAAACTGAAACTTAGGATTAGTGTATAAATATTATATGTATATATTATATATATTTTTTTTTTTCACAGCGTCCCAGCTTTTTTGAAACGTGGTTGTATTTTATATGAGTCTTTACAGACATTGATATAAACTGCAACTTGACTGGATGATGAAGTGTGGGTTAAGTGTACTGTGTGTTGGCCAGAGTTGCCCACTACCTTGCGACTCATAAATATTCCCTTCAGTGCACAGGACTTCATGTGTGGGTAATTGATATAAGGACAGACCATCAAGTCTGTATCTCCAAGCTTCTCTTAAGATTTGTAGCACTTTGACAGTTATTCACTTACTTTCTTCTTTTTATCTCTATTTTGCACTTAATCCTTTTAATTTTTCCCTTTATGCATTGCTGACTCTGCTCATTTTCAAATAATAATTCATTATGTATTAAAGTATCTGGGGAAGCCCATCTCTTTATATCAATTACCTCTGAGGTACATTTTAATTTTTCATCTCATTCCTTTTCATCACGATCATCCTCTGCCCTCTATCATTAAAGTTGCATCATCTATAAGCTCATTTTACCCCATGGGAGTACAGTGGCATTACGTTAGGCTTAGGTTCTCTAATGAGTGAATATTGCTCATGGCTCTTCACCCTCATTCCTCTCACCCTCATTCTCTTCCTTGGCAGGCTGGCAGTTGCGGCTTCCATGAAGGAGGAGGCAGAGAAGTTACTCGGAAAAGAGAAGCAGCAAAATGAAATTCACAGGTAAGGAAACAACCAGAGAGTGAGAGGAGACTATGGCAGGATGGAGATGAAAAACAAAAAAAAAAACAGATAAAAAAAATATTGCTCTGCATCACCCTGATTGGCTGTCAGTTCCTGACCAGATGCATGGCAGGAAGGCTCGGGCAGATGGGAACCAACTGTGTGAGATGAGGGAAAACAATAAAAGAAGGAATGGAAAAACAGAGAAGAGAAAGTTAATTCCGCTGACCCACTGGTTATTTCCTGGAAATAAAGAGAGAGATTGAAAGAGACGTGACAGGAGAGGAGCAGAGAAGAGAGCTGGAGGTGAAGAAAGTGGGAGGCAAGGAGAAGTCAGGTGGGAAAAATGCTTTTCAATTAGTCTGCTGACATTGAAAACTGTTAAATGAGTAAACTATCGGATGAGGAAACGCAAGCAGTCTGTTTCTCTCTCTCTATCTGTTTTTCACTATCTTAGCCTTATCACCGTTGACAGATCTGGCTCATATCTGTTCCTCCATTTGGTGCTGTCAGCCTTATGATTTATGTCATCTGACATTATAAAACTGGCTCTCGTGACAAGCAGTGCCCGTGCTCTCCTCCACTCTGCACGCACTCACACACACACACCCACACACACACACCACAGAGAAGCTCAGAGTCTCCCCTCTCATCCCGCCTCGTATAAGACTCCTTTCATTTTTGATCACCTTAAGCCACAAACCCTGAATAAGAAAAACAACAACCACTCAACCCCGCTGAGCTCTCAAAAACTGTCACGTCACTTGCACGCAAGACCCAGCCATGTTCATGACGTTTGTCTGTGAGTATACAGGCTTGTGTGTGTTTTTGCGGCTGGTGTGTGTAACTGCATGTGTGCCCCCTGTGCCAGGGAAGTATCCTTGTGCTTCACGTGAGTCCCTGCTCACCCACCTTGGTGTGTGTGTGTGTATGTGTGTAAGGAAATAGGAAACTGTTCAGTGTGCTCATGCTCACATGTTCCTTCAAAAGTGTTCTTGGAATAACAGAATGTTCTATTCCAGCACTCGTTTTCCACGTCCGCGCTTTGCATGAGTTTGTGACTTGATTGAGCATGTGTGTGGGTGTGTGTGTGTGCACATATGTGTGTGTGACTTTGTGAGCTGAGCTAGTGATCTTTCATGTTGCTCAAAGTGCTTTTCATCTGAACATATTTCTTTGAGAGTGGGAGAGATGGAGGAGAGAGAGAGGGAGAGGGAGAGTGCTGTAAAACATGGCTGTGCCCTTTTTTAAGGACATGGTAGTTACATCAGTCCTCAGTTCCCCTATATCTCTTACATTCACCTTTTTTATTCTTCTCTTTCTCTCCATTATTTATCTATTCCTCTTTCTACCTGACATTCATTCTCTGTGTCTGTAGAAGCCTATAAATGACAAAATATACGAGTTTATAAAAATCTAATCTAATCTGCATTATTAGAGCATTCAACCAAAAAATTTGTTCGTGCAGAATTAGATGGACAAAATCGTAACATCCAAAATGTTTTTGAAATTGGGGTTGTAATTATTTATTATTAGTCAGCCTCACTTTGAATGCAAGCCTAAACAGTTTGAAGAGTCATCCTGTTCGACCCCTCTGTCCAATTTCAAAATAAAAGCTGGTACACTGGTATTTTTAAACTATATTATTTGTATTTGTCCATGTATGTATTTTTCAGATCAATCAATCAGATTGTGTTGACAATTAATTAATTAAGTCAGATTTCATATGTTGGCAATCAATTCATTTCAAGGCAGAGGATCGTTTTGGGACAGATTCTCTCAAAAGTAGTCTTAAAGGAAAACTTTCACCAATTTCCAATCGACTATGCATCATTTCAGTTTAGGTATTATGTACAGATAGAGGGTGTTTGGCGTCTATTTAGGTTCTATTGCCAGGGCCTGGAGCTCCCTGCTCATTTACTGGCAAACATCTGCTGGAAAGCACCAAACAAGTTGCCTGCAACATCTGGTATCATGGACAATGCCGGTTGAAAATTGGTAAAGTTTAATTTTAGTCATTGGTACCACTTCTAGCTTGATTTGCATCCCTTTTTAATTGGCTACATCTTTAAAGCCTGGCTATTGGCTTAACATTGCCATAGTCAAAAAGTCTCTTTTTGGGGGGTGATTTTGCCATTAATTACAAGAAATAATAATGAATACATAATTTACAGTCATGGAAAAAAAAAATATTAGACCTTTGTTTTCTTCAATAATAACCAAAATCATTATCAGGAAAACCGTGGAAAATGGCTATATCAGCTCTTAAATTAAACTATAATGAGCTATTTTTGTTGTTATCATTATATTTGTCCAAATAAATGTACTTTTAGTTGTACCAGGCATGAAAATGAACAAGAAAACAAGGGTGGTCTAATCATTTTTCCATGACTGTATAGTTGAAAGGCAGACATTTAGGAAGAGATAGAGACAACATGTAACATAGGATCAGGACTACACACTCAAAACTACACTCTCAGGAATCAAAGCCTGGCAACACTAAATGTTGACTTGCAGCCTTGAATAGAACTTGAATTTGTTCTGTGCTCACACAATTATTGTGTCACCGTTTATATACTTTCATACACTTCCATATATCTGTCTCACACATTTAAATGTCACAAAAGTAATTTGAGGTCAGTTATTGTCCAGTAGACCAGACAGTAGCAACTGGTCAAAGTTCTTTACAAGACGGAGACAAAAGTGTAAAAAAACTCTCAATCTTCTCAGGGAGTATTGTCACAGAACGTACTGTGTGCTCTTTTTCAGAAATGCTCTGCTTGAAAAGCCCACAGTTACACACACATTCACACCAGGGAGCAGTGCCCACAGTCCTCTGCTCTTACACACAAATAAAGTCCACTGGAGCATTCAGGGATTAAGAGTCAAAGTATTTGCTAAGGAGGGAGAGAGAGATCCCCACCAGTTTGAGATTCCAACTATAGTCTTTCTGAACCACATCTTTAATGCTTTAAAGTTTTATTCACACACGTGTCACTCTAACAGCACTTCTTAACAGCCACCTAGGTAGCTATTCACAGTAATATCGTATGTGACAGCTCCCATGGCATGTTTCGACATTCTAGCTGTCTGTCACATAGCAAGTATTGTCAATTTATTGAGACAAAATACTGAATCACTCTCTTCTCTCTGTGTGTCAGAGGAGTGTGTGTGCAGCAGCAGCAGGCCCTGCGAGCCACTCTCTCTGTTCTTCGATCCTCCGGCAGTGAGCTCACAGATGTACAGGGTTTCCTCAGCCAGCTGCTGAGGGCATGGCAGGCCTTCAAATCTCAGATACTGCAGCACACCACACAGGTGTTCTCAGGTAAGACACACAAACACACATGACCCAAGCTTCACATGTTAAGAAAGTATAAACAGACAGAGAGAGAAATGGAAAAGTATGTATGAGGGTAATTGATAGGACAGAGAGTGTATATTAATACAGAGCTGGAGTGGACATGAAAGAGAAATGTTGGGAAAAAAAGGAGGAAAGAGCAAATAATCTCTCAGCAGGAGTAAATATTATTTTAACTGCAGTGTGGACTTGTTTAGTTCTAAGGGCAGGACCCACAGTGGATAACTATAATGTGTGTGTGTAAATGTGTGTTTACAGTCCCTACACAAGCTCTTGTAACCTTGAAAGAGAATTTAGGCAGGAAGGAATGTGTTCATACTGTAAGTGTGTAAATGCTGTGAACTGATGAAACTGTTATGGTTAATTTAAAAAAAAAAAAAGAAACAAGATGAGTAGAATGCAGGATGTGTGTGTGTGTTCATCGCTGACAGTAAAGAGCTAACCTCCGGCTCACCTCATGGGTGGGTCTTTCTCTCTGTCGCACGTTCCAAAGAGCTGCCAAGTGTGTGTGTGTGTGTGTGTGTGTGTGCGTGTGTGTGTGTTGGAGAGGGAGGGAACAAGAGAGAATTTGATAGAGGAAGAGGAAGAAAAAGAAAGCAGTCTGCTGTTTGTATTGATGCCGTGTGAGTATGTGTTTGTTCAGTGACGTGAGCACGAAAGGCAGCTGCTGCACGAACCAACACATGCAATAAAATACACACCCAGGAATGCACACAGACACACATGTTTACAGAAACCTATATCTTTTTCCAAACAAATCTACACACTCAGACCCGCATGCCCAGGAACTAGAATTAGGGTTAACTTCATAATTTATATTGTATACTGTGCTTTGGTCTTCATTAAAGGGGACATAGAGTACATGCCAATTTTCAGGTTCATACTTGTATTTTCACATTTTTGCGTGCTTTAATGTTAAAAACACACATTATTTTTCCCAAACTGTCTGTCTGAATATGCCTGTATGCTCCCTCTGTCAGGAATGCTCTGTCACTTTAAGCCCTTTCCTAAAAAGTGCCCAGTCTGCTCTGATTGTCCCCACACTTCCTGTCTTATAATCATCGTTTGTGTTTATTTTGTCTGATTTAACCAAAAAAAGAAACTTTTCAGCAGCATGTGGTTTGCAAATCTGTATCAGATCATTTCAGTGACCAAAGTACAACAACTGCAATCAGTTTGAACTTCTGTCCTGTGTGTTTACAGGTCACAATACCACAAATCAGGTGATGATAAATACAAGACACAACACATGAAAATAAATACAATAAAGAGAAATGGCCATCATACATTTACCCATACATACATTTACAAGCCCAAGGTGATGTCCTAATGCTCGTTTTGTCCGATTTACAATCCAAGTTATTCTATTTATGATCAAATAAGACAAAGAAAACCAGCCAATTCTCCTACCTGAGAATAAAGAAGCAGACCTATGTAAATCTTTTGTAATAATTATATCAAAAGCAAAACTGAATAGTGACAACATTAAATATTTAATGCTGAAGTAGGCAGGGTTTTTTTTGTGTAATTGGTCAAAAATGCCATAATAACATTTTCAGCTTAATGCAGTTCAATGGGTCCAAGAGAACTCGGTTTTCACAAAACTGGCTACCCAGCTTTACCTTGGTTTGTTAAAACACAGAACCTGCAGAATGTGCTTGTGTGAAAACCTTTGGGCCCCGTCTGACTGAGTTGCAGAACTCTACAATGCACACACCTTAGCCAGTCACCTGTACATGACTCCAAGCTGATATGGGCGTTAGCTAGCAATTAAACTGTGCTACCTGTCTATCAGCGTTCTGTGGTTAGCATCAAACAGCAGAAGAAAAGAGAAGGAGAGAGGGGGAAAAAAAAGACAGAGAGAAACATAAGGAGGTTGCTTAATGTGAACAGATGAATGTGGTTTATGGTTAGGTGGAGAAGAAGAGGGAGGAGACGAGAGAACAACCTCAAGGGATGTGGAATTTTACAGAGAACAAGACAAAGACAAGCACTGAGAGCAGAGTGAGATGAAAACATAATTGATTTCTGTTCACTTAGTGCAGATGTCAGCGGCTGACTTGTACAACTTGATTTGAAGGTGATGGACAGAGACTTTGGGAGAGTGTGGGAGTTTTGTGTGTAAAAGAGGATAGATGGTTGTCAGGGAAATCAAGGTGAAAGGCCATGACTAAGTCTGACTAAGTGTTTATGAATGTGTGTGTGTGTGTGTGTGTGTGTGTGTGTGTGTGTGTGTGTGTGTGTGTGTGTGCGTGTGTCGGTGTGTCTGTGTGTGTGTGTGTGTGTGTGTGTGTGTGTGTGTGTGTGTGTGTGTGTGTGTCGGTCTGTGTGTGTGTGTGCGTGTGTGTATGACCGATCCTTGAACCGAAGCCATCTGCCAACACCCTGGGCTATCCTTAGACTATATGGTATCTAATTCCCTGGAAGCCAACTTTGTATGTGTGTGTGTTGATAGTGACAACAGCAATATAAAAACATCAAATATGTTCTCAGCAAAGAGTTTTCCTTTCCATCACCTCCACGTCCAGCATTCCACGTCTCTCTGTGAGCCCTGTGGTATACTATGACGCTACTATGTCATATTATACTGTTGTCAAGAGTGCTAATGTTCATGTAAGAAATGTATCTGTTGTAACATGCAAAAATCATTGAAAGATTTATGGACTGCTTCAAAAACTAGAAGGGCACTCAGAGAGCGCAGACCTCCACAGAGGCCAGTGTTGCATTCACATGCTCCCCAGGTGGTCCCATTTCCCTGAGCTGGGTAGTCGCCCCGACTTTGTTTTGTGCATGAGCTTTGAGTTGTACTGTCAAAACAACATGGACGCTGCAAAGAAGATTTGTTGTATTTTTTTCAGACCATTTAAAGAACAAATTGATAGCTGTTTCCATTATTTGGGTGACTAGGGGAAAGGAAACACATCCGGTGATCCATAAAATATGATGGGGATATCATTTTTTCAGTTATTCTTATACCACATGAATGCAGCACAAATGCCCTATCTCGCAATGTTAACAAAAGTGTAAGTTAATTCAAGGTAGGGCTGGGCGATATGGACCAAAAGTCATATCCCGATATATTTAGGCTGAATATCGATATACGATATATATCCCGATATTTTTTAGCGCAAAGTGAGAGCAAACGTCAAAACCAATTGTGACATATCACAAGTAGTTTTATTGAAACTGTTTATTTAAGTGAACATAAATAGTGTATAACAACAGTAGTACCTTTCCTTTTTTTAAAATCAAAGCTCCATAAAGTGCGCATTTAAATTAAAAAATAAATCTTAGATAAAAATAGCCTATGAAATAAAATAGGCCAATCTTTTTCTGAAATAAATATATTTATATGAGAAAAGAATAACCAACATTACAAAATAACTAAATATGACATACCATTTATATCAATCAATCAATCAACACTTTATTTCGGACACAGGGGCGGTCCATATAACAATAGAATAAAACACAATGATAAAAAAAATAAAAAATAAAATAAAATAAAATAAAGATAAAATATATAAAGAAAGAAAAAAAGATCCGGTCCAAAATGTATCGGCTTCTTCTTTGGCCCACACAACGTCCTTCCGCCATGTTTTGTGGATCGAAATCAAAATCAGTCGAGTAGATTTTCAATCAAAGTCCTTAGCAGAGGTATTAACCTGACCCTCAGCATGAGAAATTAACTGATTCCCTGACATAAGCCTCAACTGGAGTGCAGTTTAAGTATTGCTAAAATTAGTTGCTGTTACCTGGCATTAGAAACACATTTTTGTTGTTAGTTTGGCACCACTTAGTAAGTTTTTGGTAGGACAAATATTAAATTCCATTATATTCCAGTTGTAATAGCTGCACCCCTCCTGGTCCCTGCACTCCCATGGCTTTTTTCCATGCTGCTGCGGTTTAGAAGTTGGTATTGGTTTTATTACGCATAGTAAACTAGGCAGACATCCAAAAATGTTTGTGGTACCCAACCACTCTACGAATGTGATATTATGGTTTTGACTCTCATTAGAATTCCAAGGCTCATTAGAATTCAAGGTCCTGTTTGTGTGTTAATAGATAACAGTGAAGGTAACTGTAATGAACCCTGTAGTGCCACAGTGTGCTGTAGATTAGTTACTTACAGTTAGCTGCTTATACAGTACATTGCCTCATACAGTGTGAATCCAAGCATAACTGGAGGCGCCGGGTGTGTCTGTGTGTGCTTTTGTTGGTTTGTGTGAATTTGTGACCAATTAGTGTGAATTGCGAATCATTTCATGTTGAAATTAGTTAATTAGTTACAGTCTTTGTTACTGCAGAAAATAATATATTGAGTGAAAAATCTCACCAGCTGTGTGGTACAGAGTTAATACAGTTTGGTATTTTTCATTAGTTTTTCTTTTTCTTTTTTTTTCCAATTCAATTTAGTTTCAGTTCCGACAGTGGGTTTCATCATTTCAGTTTAGTTCTTACTGTTTAAAAATGTTAGGTTTTAGTCAAGTTTTTAATACCTCCAGTATTTCAGTTTTTTTTATATGTAATATGGATGAATTTTCCAGCAGACATATTTTATCATTTCAGAACAGGTGTTACAATAAAAACACAACACTTAGTGAAGGCACCCAGCTTAGACATTCCATTCTTAATAAACATTTTGTGACTGTGGTTAACTCCTGGACAGTCAGCTTATTTTATTACTATATAATGCACAGAAATCTGTCCAGTTATGTTGATGTTGTTGTGATTTGCTGGAAAAAAAAGTTGTGCGATTTTCTCTTATTTTACTGCAAACCTTCCCAGGGTTTTTATGATATTTGAGTTAAAAATGATTTTTATGAGGACCGGTCAATAGTAAAATGGAGACACATACTCGTAGTTGTAACACTTTTCCATAGGGTTAATAGCAGTGTACTGTGATAGACATGTACTTTAACTGCAGCTCTGCAAACAACCTGCCCAGTAACAATACTGTAAAATTGTTACAGTACCTTGGTGGCCAGCTGCCAGTAAGTTACTATCATATTTACAGCCACACTGTGTGTGTGTGTGTGTGTGTGTGTGTGTGTGTAAGCACTGAGACACATGATAGAAGCACTGTAGAGAAAGTCAGACATGTTGCTTTGCTTTCATTGCAGAGTCTTCTGCTCCATCTAGTATTTATACAACTATTTCTGTGTGTCTGTTACTGTGTGTATTTTTGTGCTGCTGTGTGTCTTCTACTGCAAGTGCTTCTTTGTGTGTTCTGTGTAGCTGTGTGTGTGTGTGTGTGTGTGTGTGTGTGTGTGTGTGTATGTGTGTGTGCATGCTTTACCCTGGCGGACCTTGTCATGTCACAGTGACCAGAAAGCAATTATCAGTGTATTGCCGCTTTGAGGAGGACCTCCTACACTGCCCTCTTCCTGCTGAGAGAGAAAGAGGGAGGAGAGAGAGAGAGAAAAACAAGCCACAGAAACAGAGGAAGAGGATGGAATAGATGAAGAAAGGCTGAATGGATAGAGTTTGTGTAGAGAAAGATGAAGAAGAGAAAAACAATGAGAGAGAGAGCGAGGAAAACAAAGAGGGAGCGGAGCAGAATGTCAGGCTGACATTGCTGCATCAGTTTGAGAGCTGTCCAGAGTCATAGTCACTGTGCCCTGCTCCTCTGCACTGAAGGACCCTCACAGACATCTCTCTCAATATACAGTAGACACACACACACACACACACACACACACAAATACAAACACTTCTATGACACACTCCACTACCCATATTGCAAGCCTGTCGGCCATGCAAACAGCCAGTCAGACACCCACACAAAGCCTTTGTCTCTTGGCTTTTTTGGCAGTTTTTTTTCTTTGTAAAACAGCAATGCACAAAATACTTAAACTAATGTTAAAATACAGTCATGGAAAAAATGATTAGACCATCCTTGTTTTCTTTAATTTCTTGCTTCATTTTAATGCCTGGTACAACTAAAGGTACATTTGTTTGGACAAATAAAATGATAAGAACAAAAAAAGCTCATAAAAGTTTCATTTAAGAGCTGATATCTAGACATTTCAATGGTTTTCTTGATAATAACCAAAATCATTCTCAAGAAGACCATGGAAAATGTCTAGATATCAGCTCTGGGATTAAACTCTTATGAGCTATTTTTGTTGTTATCATTATATTTGTCCAAACAAATGTGCCTTTAGTTGTACCAGGCATTAAAATTAACAATACATTGAAGAAAACAAGGGTGGTCTAATCATTTTTTCCATGACTGTATATATATAATTTTTATCTTGACTAAGATTTTCCAAAAAAAAATCTTTTACAAATAAGTCATAGAGTGGTATTGAATGGGTATATATTGTATTAGCTGGTGAAAAAAAACAGACTTTTTGTATCTCGCTTCTCCTCGAAGACAACAGCCAACATGCAAATATTTGTACTAAAGACAGTTATGTATGTGCAAAACAACGTGGTGTTTCTCGAAAACGGTGGCGTGTCTTTGGTTATTCACTATTCAGACTGAGATCTTAAGTGCTTTTCTCTTGCGTGATATCCACTCCTGCCTGGAGCTGCAGTAAGTCCAGTGCTCCAGTCTGACAAGTTGCTGGCCTGACATAAGGCCTAAATATTGCAGTAAAACATTTCTTCCAGGTCTGTTTTTTAATAAATGCATTCACCGGCCTGGAAACCTGTTATGTAAATTTGAATTTTCAGGGCAAAATGACACTCTGGACCTTTGAAAGATCACAGCAGGCTCAGAATCAAGCAAGTGGAAATTAGCGGTATATATAGCTGACAAACATGCTTCCTCAAAGTATCTTCAAAATTCAAAAAAGAATTCATGCAACCATCACCGTCCAGGTGAAAATAGACCGAAGTGTAGAAACAGTAGTCATACAGCAGCTACTTTGTTTCAGACACACAACAACAAAGACTGCCAGACTGTGGTGTACAGTTTCATGGTTTCCCTTGAGCACAAACTCCCTCTTACTCCCTTCTTCTCAACACACTCCCCTCCTTCTGCTCTCCCCGTCTTTCTCATTTTCAACTGCTTCCTTGTGTATCAATTTCCCACCTCGGTTTTCTTTTCAGTCCGACTGTATTTCTCACTCTTCCGTCTCACCTCCTGACTGAGGTACTCTCATGTTTCTGTCTGGAACCTTTGTCTTTCTTTTGTTCCTCCTTCTCCTCCACCTCTTGTAGTGTTCCTCCAATCGTGTCAGTCTTATAGATAGATTCATTTGGTGTAGTGTGTCCTCCATTGCTCAAGTGTGAAGTAACAGAGTGATAGACTGTACCTGTCTGTCTCTCTCTGTAAATCATAAAGTGTTACAGCCTCTGGTGACAAGCCTGGCTTTGAGCCAGCATTATACGGAGGCAATCTTTTGTCAGCTTTTACAGCATCTTCATTGTGTCAAATAAACTGAAACCTGTGTGTGTGTGTGTGTGTGTGTGTGTGTGCGCGCGCGTCAACAGTGCTGACGGAGGAGCTCAAGCATTCCAGAGTGGAGTTACAGAAAACGAGAGAAGAGAAAGAGCGCCTAACTCAGCAGGTGATGTAAGTGTCTGCAGAATGTGGTGAAACACACAAAGTCACACACATACTGTATATTAAAAACATGCACATTCACAGATGGGGACGCAGGTGGATTTTGGTATGTGGAAAATGCCGGGTGAGGAACAGGTCACCATAGGGCTTGGCTTTTTGTATAATTTTCCTTTACCAATCAAAACCTTCTGAACAGCCACTTTGGCACCGCCCAAACCAGGAAATGCTCACGTTCCACATACCGGGCCTGTTAAGCTGCAACTACAGAGGATTTGACTTGTATACACTCATACAAAGGTCTAGTCAGGGGTTTAGGAATTCAGAAAAAATATGCCCCTGTGGCTTTTGAAAATATGCTGATGACGGAGCTCTATCAGTTCAGACATTTTGCAGCTCATGTGACATTTTTTTGCCCTTTTTAGTTCAACCTGCAGACACAAATACACACACACACACACACACACAAACACACACAAAAACTGCACAAGCACATACTGCATAAATGCACCTAGAGATTCAGTAAATCGCATAAATCAGGGGTTTTCAAACATTTAAATTCTCATAAGCCTTCGTATTTGCATGGCTCTATGCCAATGCTGGTAATTGTATTGGTTAGCTGCCAGGCCAACAGGACCTCTCCCCAGGCCAATTTTTTTTTAATTCCAAAGTTTTTGTGTTTTTTTAATCTAAAGTCTTTGAATGAGGCAGGTTTCTTTGGTTAGTTCACATGTCTCTTAAAACAGCAGGTCAGTAGAGTGTCTGTTATCTAAACTGCCAAAGTGTCTAAACAGGTAAAGTGAAGATTACGTTGTCAGAGGCCGACCAGTTACAAACAGGTTTGGGAGTAAATTATGTGCTGACAAATGTAGTGTTTTTAGCAGAGCTAACAGAGAGTATTTGGTTAAAAACCGACTGATGATGCTGTTTGCCCCCCTGATTGTTCTCTGTGAAGTTTCATGGAATTGATTATATAATAAGTTATATTGCCCTGGTCTCGTTTTATGTGGAGCGAGCACTGTGCCAGACTCTGTATTTCAAAAAAGCCTTTTAAATGCTACATTGCTTACATTGCTCAACAACCAGTCATGTGCTAGCTTAGAAGACAACTTGGCCTTGTGTGCTTAGATTATATGTCATGCAGTCAACACACCAGTCATAATTTAGTTTTTAATGAAAACTTGATCCTTGGCATTTGTTCCTTCTGTTCTTAACCACTGTTTTGAAAAAATGTTATACCTGTAAGAACAGCCGAACCAGCTTTAAAATGTTGTATTTGTTGTCTAGTGGAACTTATTTTTTGCCAATGTGTACACTACACTGGGTTACATGGATTTCAAGAAAAACAATGCTAGATATTTAAAGAAACTTTAGAGATTTTAAAGCTAAAGTTGAGAAAAGAATTTGGTGTGTTGGTAAAGTGAGTATTTGTTTTTAATGTATTTATTACGAAATACCAAAATGAATAACACTCCCATCAGCCTCAGCTGTGTTTATTATTAGCTGATTAAACTCCAAGAATTGTGTTATAGTGAAGTTTTTTTTACAAGAATGTTTTTAATCTTGGGTTAGTGAACTCATTCATCTTATTAGAAAAAAAAATCAACCACTTCAAAAGTGCACACACAAATAAAAACACACACATGAGCAAACCCCCCATTAACACACACATCCCCCTACACACAAAGGGAGTAAATGTTAAATGTTGCTTTTATCTGATAATCAGAACATTAAAGGACTACTTGACCTGACAGACTGCAGATGAAGCACTCATTTGCTCACCAATATTTCCTCCTTCTCCCTCTAGAACCTCCTCATCAGTCTCTCTTTCTCTCCCCCAAATGTTTTTGTCATAAATCTTCATTTTTGACCTTTAAAAATTACTGGTTTTACTCTGGTTTTGCTCTCTTTTTTATCGGTTTCAACGTGGGAATGACTATCTTATGCAGTGTGCAGTGGTGGAGTAGAATTTATTTCTGTGATAATGGCATTTTGATGAGATAGTTAAAGTTCCCACATCACCATTACCATTGAGTACAGAGTATCAAGATAATGTTACTTGATAAAAATAAAAACAGTTGGTTATCTCTCCAGTTATCTCACCAAACTGGTTCAAGGAAAAGATCGGCGCTCAGCCAAATCCCTCTTTTACTCTCAGAGTTACTATTGACCCCTTGGCCTCTGCGCTGCCACGCAAATTGTACAGGCCACTGTGTGCATGTATGAAACACAAATTGGTCTGTGTGTGTGTGTGTGTGTGTGTGTGTGTGTGTGTGTGTGTGTGTGTGTGTGTGTGTTTGTGTGTGGAATGTGCATGTCCATCCAATACAGGGATCAGGGCTGAGACAGGGAGGATGGAGGGGATGTTTGCAGTCGCACGCGACCCACCCAGACATGTGGACATATGCTATAGGGAGAATCTGCCTTAAGGCATGTTGCATGATGAGGTGTGTGTGTGGAGGGGGAGGAGGAGGAGGAGGAGAAGACATGTGTACTCAAGACTGTGTGTGTGTGTGTGTGTGTGTGTGTGTGTGTGTGTTTGTGTGTGTGTGTGTGTGTGTGTGTGTTCGTGTGTGTGTATGTGTGTGTGTGTGTGTGTGTGTGTGTGTGTGTGTGTGTGTGAGAAGGTTTTGCAGAGGGAAAACAGGGTCTTACATTTATCTTAGCAGCTCAACTCTGCTGTCTAATGTATAAACAGCAACACTGTGTAAAACAGTTAACCTTAAGTATAGGCCTTTTGATTTTAATTTTGCCAGATGCAGACAAAGAGTTATCTTGATTACTTTCATGTTTTCCAAATTATAATATTAATTAATTAGTTATTGATTAATTAAGAAATCTGATTTCAACTTTTTTTCATTAGGTTAAACTGTTGAAATGCAGTTTTAATTGCAGGCATGTCAGTTTCATTTATATTGAATTAAGTTACAATTTAGTCACAGCAAGTTTGAGTCAGAGGCAGTTTTACAACATAACACCCTTAATATCTGGAGAGAAGAAGCAATACTGTGAGGAACATAATTACAATTTGAGGTACAACTCCATAAAAGGTGAAGAATAAAGTACAGGATAATATTAAGGAAGTGAGGTATAATAAGTTAAAGTTTCAGGAAAAAGTAAAATTACGACAGTCACTAAATGCCGTGAGGAGGAAGTTTTCAAATCACAGATAAAGCAGAAAACTATAAAAATAATAGTTACAAGTACAAGTCTTGCTTAAGTACACAGTTGCCCATAAAGTTGGAATAAAATACAGTATATTTTACCTCTTTCCATGAAATGATTGTGATATTGTGATTTATTCTTGACGGATAAAGTGTATATCTTCTCCAAGCTGTATTAATGAATCTCTTCCAAACATATCACAATGAAAATGAAACCACAATTACCAGAAGATTGTGTCTAAAAACAAAATTATTCCTAATTTATGGGCGCCCGTGTATTTTCAAAATGTGCCACAAAAGTGAAAGTATTCAACACAGAATAATGGCTAATCTTTACTATATATATACTGTTGGGTAGTTTAAGCAAAAAAATATATTAAAAAAGATATATTATATTGTATTATAACTAGTAACTATTACTTTCAAATAGATGTTGTGATGTAAAAGCATGAATTCGCATGGAAGGAAATACTCTACTCCAATGATTTCTCCTCCGTTCTATGTGTGGCAGACAGCCAGGCGAGGTCTAGACTGAGACGTCCAGATGGGATGTCTGAGTTGATTGGCTAACTCTCCTTTCACTGTCCAGTTGATCCTGATTGGTCGCCTGTTCAAACACCCTCTTGCACAGCCTCTGTGTGTGTGTATGTGTGTCCGTCTGTGTACCTGTCCATCATATCAGCTCCAGAGCTCCACAAACGCTCGAGATCCAAGAACAAAAAGTACCAGTTTGTTTGTGTGTGCAAGCGGTGTTGCCATGACAACTGCCCAACCTTTGACCCCCACTTCCATCAAACCTCAGCGTTCCGCACCTGTTGCGTTTCTGTGGCGCCAGACCCGTTGCCCTGGAAACGCACATACACACATAATTCAGGGTCGGTCTAAGGACAGCGAACGGCTGTGGAATCCTTCTGATCCTAGCATGCAATCTGATAAGCATGCCAGAGAGACACTCAAGGGCAGCTTGTTTTGTCATGACTATTAACACACACACACACATGCACATATTCTCATACACGCTTCAGGATATTTTAGCTCGTTTTCTATTTTGATATGCCCCTGAATGTTTCTGTATTCACAATATTGGTACATGGACTTCTTTGACATTCGCATAGCATTACTGGTTTTGGTTTTTGTTGGATGTAACCATCACCTCTTGTTACCCGACTTATAATTCACACTATTGGCCAATCAACAAGTCTGTAGACGTGATGGGCAGTTACCAGTGGTGGAAAAAATATTCAGATCCCTTACTTAAGTAAAAGTACTAATACCACTCTGCAGTTACTGCAATTACTCCACTGAAAGTAAAAGTCCTGCATTACAAATTTCTTCTGTAAAAGTACAAAAGTAGCAGCGTCAAAATATACTTAAAGTATCAAAAGTAAAAATACTCATTATGCAGAATGGCCCCACTCAGACTGTATATGTAGTCTTAATATATTTTTAGATTACTTTATTGATGCACTTCTGTAAGCAGCATTTTCATTTTGTAAAGACAGGGCTCATTTTAACTACTTAATATATATACAGCCATGGAAAAAATTATTAGACCTTTGTTTTCTTCAATTTTTTGTTCATTTTAATGCCTGGTACAACTTCAGGTACATTTGTTTGGACAAATGTAATGATAACAACAAAAATGGCTCATAAGAGTTCAATTTAAGAGCTGATATCTAGACATTTCCCATGGTTTTCTTGATATTAACCAAAATGAATTATCAAGAAAACCATGGAAACTGTCTAGATATCAGCTCTTAAATTAAACTCGTATGAGCTATTTTTGTTGTTATCATTATATTTGACCAAACAAAATGTACCTTTAGTTGTACCAGGCATTAAATTAACAAGAAATTGAAGAAAACAGGGTGGTCTAATATTTTTTTCAATGACTGTATATGAAGTTTAATTTAAAAAATATGTCAAATCACTTTAAATTGATTCAAAAAAATTATGTTTATTTTTGACCTGAAAAGTAACTAAAGCTGTCAGCTAAATGTCGTGGAGTAAAAGTACATTTGCATGCAAAATGTAGTAAAGTAGAAGTAAAGGTCACATAAAATGAAAATGCTCAAGTAAAGCACACATACTTCAAAATTGTACTCAAGTACAGTACTTGAGTAAATGTACTTAGTTACATTCCACTACTGGCAGTTCCACTATGCACTTTGCCTGAGGGGATTTTGACAGCATTTGTCAAAACAGGATAACAGAGAGAGTCACTAACCCCTTCTTGTATCATCTGGATGACATGTACGTCAGAGGTGTTTGGGAAGCTTCCTGCTGCGCTCTGATTGGCAGGAGACGTTTAGCTCATCTTTTCATCAGAGGATGAACACATGGATCATCCAACACAGACGCAGGCCAGGTTGAAAGGATGGATTAGAGGGAAGAGAGGGATAGATGAAAGACAGGATGGATGCACCGAGCAAGGGAGGAGAGATGAAAGAGTGGATGATGGAATGAGTGAAGGTCAAGAGAGAAAGAGCAAAGGATTGATGTGATTGATGTGATACAGCTTGTTTTCATAAGGCTGATGCACGCTGGATGCTTAGTGTGTGTGCACAAATGTGTGTGTGTGTGTGTGTGTGTGTGTGCACCGCGTGTCTCTGAGCCTGTGTGACTGCTGGCAGTAAAATAACTATTGATCCCAGGGTGTATCCAAGGACCTAATTTCACACAGGTTCTTGCTCTGCCTGACACACACACACACACACACACACACACACACCTCACCTCAGTCTCTGTTTATCTCATATAAGATAAAATCAGTCACAGCCCTTCAGGAAGGAGGACGTTTTTTTTCTTTCCTCTTTCTTTCTCAGGTTAAAAAGAAAAAAGCCTCTTGTTTCTCTCTCTCTCTTTCCCTCTGGGCTCTGTTATCATGTGAGCACATGCCGCAAAAGAAATGGTATTTTCCTGAAATGCAGAGAGGTTTTTCCCTCTCATGTGGCTGTTTGGTATTTTGGTGACTTGCCATACACCACAGTGGGAGGAGATTCTCAGCAGGGTGTTCCTGCTACTTTACAATTTTAGTGTCAAGATGCACCATGTTTTTTTGGCGTCTGCCACCCGTCTGCTTGGACTGTGCTCAGTTTTCTTCACTTTAATTTTGTGGAGGCACACCCCACATGTTTTGCTTGTCTGTTTTGCTTTTATGATACATTTTTGTGACAGGCTGACACATCTAATTACACAAAAATATAAACTTTCATTATGATTATGGCCGAGAAGGTAGGGTGAAGATTAATGTTTGATGCTTATCAGCAGCTGTCATCCACAACAGCTGATTAACTCTCTTTACAGCAGCTGAAGGCAGCCTGTAATTTGAGTGACACGCGTTGTCAAGCTATGATTATGCATAGCCGATCCGCTGCGTTTAAATTACTAAATCTTATGCAACCAGCAAACTTCTTCACCCCCTAAACATATTCTCTGGTTTCGTTTTAAATTACTTTCTGACAGAATTTCTAAGTTTATGCAGACCAAGTTATTACAAGTGAAGACAGTGATGTTTTCAGGCCACATTTCCATAGAAATTCAAAAGACTGAAACCCCTCAGGTACCCTAATGCCATGATTGATGAACACGCCCACTGAAAATGTATGATAATAGATTCTTCTTAATCTCACCTTGTTTTAATGTGCACACACTGGGTACATCACATGCCTGCAGCCACAAAAATACCCAAAGTGCTCCACCACTCCTTCAGTGCACTTGACTGCACTTTGAACCCTGCACCTTACAGTAATTCACAAAACACTACCTCCTGTTTTACATTTCTCTGTCTCTCCACTCCCTTTTCACCTCCGAAAAAAGGCAGGGAACAGGAAACCAGCAGATAAAGAATAGTGGAAACAGCAGCTGGGAGTCAGATATCAAGTCATCTCTGAACATGAAGACAGAAAGAGGGCCGAGACAGAGCAAGACGAGGGACAGCGGGCTGTAAAGTACGAACAGTATGCTGCAGCTAAACAGGCAGAAAGTAGGAGCACTCAGGGGCCTGCTCTAAATCACCAGTAGCTATGACAGCACGGGAGGAAGAGAGGGTTACAAACAGAGCAAAAGAGCAGGAGGGAGGGGGGGGGAGAGAGAGAGAGGGAAAGAGAGAGGGAGAGATAGAGAGATAGAGAGAGAGAGAGAGAGAGAGAGAGAGAGGGAGAGAGGAAATGGGATGAGAGGAACAAAGAGAGGGAGGCTGATAACTGCTGCCAGACAGTTGTGAGTGTATTACTCTGATTGTGGTTGTGTGTATCTGGGCCTGCATCTCTGTCTGGGCTTCTGTCTGTCTGTGGCTCACATGCTGTCACTGTGAAATTATGAAAATATTGCTATATATATAAATATATGGATAAAAAAATACTCCCAAATATTATTATGTCATTATATGTGGCATCCAGCAACAAGATACGTAGTTATATGCCTACTGGTGTATCGTATGATATGATAAATGATGAGCTGTTCTGGCTGTTTTACCAAATCCACTTTATTTGTATTTTTTCTTGTTTTTTTATTCCATCATTTAATTAGTGCAAAAACATAATAATAATCACTTTACAGGCACAATAATGATAGGAATGAGGGACAAAAATACCCAAGAACAGACAAAGATAACAAGGTGACCTACTTGATTATACATATCTAAAAAAAAAAAAATGAAATACCATCTTACCATCAGTTACTGTAACTTAAATTGGTGTTTAATTAGTCAGTTAATTAAATTAATTACCAAGTGTATAAGAGGGAAAATGTTAATATGGCACACCTGTTAATTTGTATAAATGTGAGTGTGAGTGTGTGAGTGTGTGTGTGTGTGTGTGTGTGTGTGTGTGTGTGTGTGTGTGTGTGTGTGTGTGTGTGTAATATATGGGAATGATAATGTCATAGGAGAAATAAATAATAAAATAAATACATGAATAAATAAATCAATTTGATAATAAAATAAAATAATAATAATAATAATAATAATAAAAATATATACAAATAAATAAACAAATAGATAGATAGTTTGTGTTGCATAGTTTATAAATAGGAGATGCTGGTACTGAATTCACTTCAGTGAAATGTACAAATAATTCCAAACAGTTGCCCGAAAAGTCTGTAGTAGACTGGCAGTGAAAACAGGCTGTCTGCCTGTGAGCTTAGACGTGCGAGCCCTCTCACTCTGTATCCTCATTGCGTGTGGCTGCAAGGTCACAGGGCTAGACAGCCAGCTACACACACACATACACACACACAAACACATTAACTGATCATGCCGCCACAGGGGATTAGGCTGGGAAGCCGACAGGGTTAGGAGGGATGGGGTAAAGTCTTTGTGTGTGTGTGTGTGTGTGTGTGTGTGTGTGTGTGTGTGTGTGTGTGTGTGTGTGCGTGCGTGCGTGCGTGCGTGCGTGCGTGTGTGTGTGTGTGTGTGTGTGTGTGTGTCTGTGTGTGTGCCACAGGAGGCGGCAGTACCACATACTGTCATGGCATGCAGAATTAGAATTAAAACTGATTTTCAATTTACTTTTTCAAGAGCGAGGCAGCAGCTGCACATAGAGGAAGAGGTGATTTTAAAAACATAGCTGCACACATGCACATGCCTTGTTAACTTTTAAAAACAACAAAAAATGTAAATGACTTAAAGGAAGCTGCTCTGCCATAAAATGACAACCAATATAATTTTTTAAGCCAAAAGAGTTGTGATGTACAGGAAGCTTTCTCGAACTTTTGCTGATCCCAGAGGGAGAAAAAAAAGCTTCTTCCACATAGAGATTCAAGCGTAGGAGTACACAGAATAGCAGTTGTATGGATTTGTTATCTTGCTCAAGTACTTTTCAATGTCACATGAAATTGTGAAAACATACTCAGGGGGTAAATATGTTTCCATCTGCCTGAATGTGAAATGTGGGTACAATTAAAGTTAGTTTCATTTTAGGGAAAGAGGAAACAATGACTTTATTTTCTGCTATGTCAGTTGACATTGGTCATAAATTTACCGGCTCAAAAAGTGAGCGACCATGCACTTTGTCTCCCCAGAGAGCAGAGGAGACTGAGCGAGGAGCAGCTGTCCCAACAGAAAGACTCTGAGAACGAGCACAGAGAGAAACTACTCAGGTAAACTGAGCTCTCCTCTCCTCTCTCTTTTTCTCTGCACTTGTGCTGCATCTCGTGATAAATTCCCATCCCTTCCCTTCTCCAACTTTCCCACAATCCCTGTACTCATCCCACTCATTGTCCTCCAAATCAGCCTCTTCCTGTGCTTCATTTCTCCATCTCCTTCCTCCCAGAGAGAGGTGGGGATATTAGTGTCAGCTGAGATCTGCTCTTGGATCAGTTGAGGAGATCTTAGGCTCCATAAAGTGCCAGTGACACAGCGGAGAGTCTCGTGTGAGGCTGGCGCAACAGATGGAAGCACTCCTTAGTTGGCGTGGAGTCATGTTTCTCACACACACACACACACACACACACACACACACACAAACACGCACAAAGGCACGCACATATTGTAGATATGCAGAGGCTTTTCTATTGGAGTTTATCACACTGATACGCATGCAGACACATGTGTGCACACACCCAACCCACATGTGTACACCCACAGACAGACATATACACACAGAGCCTCTCATCTTTCCGTGCAGGCGTTAGATGTATGTGGGGTGTGTATTTTTTCACATGGTATCTGCTGGTATTCTTTTTCTAAGCCACTGGCAGCCTGGTGTGTTCAATTACACTGTCGATTTATTTCCCTTCCCACACAGCGGTCTCTGATCTCACCCTCTGGCTCCTATACAGCTCAACATATGATAGCACTCCACTGGGAGGGGGGCTTGGAGGCTATTTCAGAAGGGATGGGAGGTTGGGGGGAGGGAACACACACCCCCAAAGCTCAGAGGAAATGTAACAGGAGACAACAATTCAACAAATTGTCCAAGATTGGACACCATGGGTGCCTAATGATAATGTTTATCTGGTCAACAAGCTTTGTTTCCCGCAGAGAAATCAATAAGTATACATGCTTTCTAGTAGTTGCTGCTTTTATGTTGAATGGGTTGTGAATCTGTCCAGTTTCACTTTGTTCAAATAGTTTTTTTTTGTGATTGTCCCTGTAGTTTTTATTCATATGTCAACCGAAAAACAGATACAAATTGCCAGAACTCTGACTGTCAACATGCTGGCACGCTGCTGTATTTGTTTAAACTAATTGTCGTTTCTGTTGCCAACCTTTCGTCAGAGTAAAGAGGAGTGATGAGATGAGAAAACACTTCTTCCTGTGTTTGATACTACACACTGTAACTGCTCTTCCTCTTTTTGTCAGTCCATCTTTCTTTACTTGGACCCTCTTTCAAAAACATTTCATCCCACTCGTTTGTCTCCTGATGAAGGGAAAATGTGTGAAAAGATGCACTTATATTGCACAAATACTGGCATATGCTGTATGTACAAGTGTCTATTCTTGTCTTCTTTAAGGATGTACCTGAATTCAAGTACGTTATAAATAATGCTACGGAAATGGATATTTCTTTTACCCTAAATTGCTTGTTATTATTTTGGGAAAATGAGGTATAAGTGACAAGTCAATTGATATCTTTGCGGATGGCCACAAGTAAAAAAAAACAACAACAAAAACTCATTCTCTTTACAACATGGGACTTTGATTTCACTAACTAGTCGTTTAATTAGGCGTGTTTCGACTGAGTACTTTCTGGAAAGTGGCTGAGTGTTTTGGCTCCGCCCACTAGTTAGTTCCCCTCGGCCTCTGTTCCCATACTTTTGTAGCGGCTAACCAACGGAGTTCAAATGTGACAACAGACCGACGTGGCAAGCAGTGTTGCCAACTTAGCAACATAGTCGCTATATTTAGCGACTATTCAGACAACCTCTAGTGACTCTCTTTTTTTAAAAGCGACTAGCAAAAAAATCTAGTGACTTTTCCTGGTGTTATTGGAGACACTGTCCCAAAGCACTCACAAGTGGCCCAGTCCTCCCGCAGCAGTCTCTTCCAGCTGCAGTCAGCAGAGCAGGAGCTGTTAACCCCTCAGCGCTCAGTTTGCACCAGTCTGCAAATTAATCACAGATGTGCAAAATCACTGCTCAGTATGCCGCTAACCGGTGAAGTTGGGCGGATCCTCCCTCCCAAGTCACACCCTGCTCACTAGAGGGAAAAGTACCTAGTGGAAACACGCCTATTTACTTCACATTATTGAAAAATGGAGCACTGCTTTGTCACTTTTTAACCCACCGGGGGCAACTGTGGGTTGTAAGTTGACCCGCACATAACTAGTTCTAAGCTGTTAGTCAGCGAAACTTTCACAAGGAGGAGGAAGGATCTTCGTGTAGCGGGACAAAAGACTGGTGTGGCAGCATGTTGATTGTTTATTATTATTTATTATTGATTGCAACCAAGTGTAGAACTTTTATTTTTTTAGCTGTAGACAATGTGTTAATTTCCCATTTAAAAAAAAAATCTAGATATAAATACGTGGTCGCTCATAAATTTTAAATAATTTTGTTTTCCGACACAATCCTCTGTTAATTGTAGTTTCATTTTCATTGTGATATGTTTGGAAGAGATTGGTAAATTGTGTTTTGAGAAGATATACACTTTATCTGTCAAGAATAAATCACATTTTCACAATCATGTCATGGAATTATCCATATTATTCCAACTTTATGAGTAACCGTGTATATAATTAAGATTTTCCCCTTTAACTGAAGGACTTTATTTCCTAACTGTAGTTAGTACATTTCTATTGTAAATAGTTGATTTTTCCAATGCAAAACAGAATATTTGCATCTTTAAAACATCTTTTTGTAGTTTCTGTTTGTTCAGTTACTGTCAGAAGATTACTTCACTGATTGGCTCATCAAGCTGTTTGGAAAGTTTTTCCTTTGTGTTTTAGTACAAAAACAAACAAACAGAAAGGGTGTTTGACTTACGGGTTTGACCCAGTTTAGATGTGTTTGTGTGTGTGTGTCAACCAGTAGACTATAAGGAGCCTGATAAGGTTGAAGAACAAACAGCTTCTCTCTTATGTAACAGACTTGCTCTGACGCTTACACTCACCTGTTGACCTGTCAGTTTAGAGTTACTTTGTGCCTGCAGGGGAGTGTCTTCACATGGTTGTTCATGCACACACATGTCTTACTGTATATACAGTCATGAAAATTTTTTAGACCACCCTTATTTTCTTCAATTTTTTTTTTAATTTTAATGTCTGGTATAACTAAAGGTACATTTGTTTGGACAAATATAATGATAACAACAAAAACAGCTCATAATGGTTTAATCTAAGAGCTGATATCTAGACATTTTCCATGGTTTTGCTCTTATGAGCTATTTTTGTTGTTATCAAAGGTGTATTTGTCCAAACAAATGCACCTTTAGTTGTACCAGGCATTACAATGAACAAGAAATTGAAGAAAACAATGATCGAATATTTTTTTCCATGACTGTACATGCAGATGAAGAAATGTTCCCTCTATTACCATTACAGTATGGACAGTAGCTGTTGGTGTTTGTGCTCAACTTCTGCATCTTTTTCAACAGGTTAAAAGAGGAGTTGGAGGAGAAAAACAAGATGTGGTTGTCATGCCGAGAAAGGTGTGATGCCATACAGGAGCAGCTGTTGTCATGGCGGCAGAAAGAGGGACAGATGAGCCGGAAGTACTGTGCAGCTGAAGAGGAAGTGACACGACTGGGAGAATCTCTGAAGAAGGCCCAGCAGGAAACAAGAGAGCTGAGGAGAGAAAGGTCACGATTGTGTCACCATATTCTATTCTATTCACAAGTATTTTATTCATCTGATCCTGATTCAAATTGGCTGCTATTTGTTGACCAATTACAGCTCACTGGGAGCCGGCTTCAGTGCACAGCTGCGTTCTGCTTTTCTTAACAGTGACATCACAACCACAGACTGGTTGCTGTGCTAGATCCCTGGTTGGGAAACAGACTGTTTTGTTCTAATGTTAAATATTTACAACCCTTTTGTGTCTGAAAGGACATGCAGTGAGTACAGGCAGGAATCCAGTGCAAGACCAAGGGCCTAGGTCTTTCTCAGAGTACAGAGTGGATCTAATAGAGTGCTGGGAGCTGTGCCCAGTCTCTTATGTAAAGTGTTACCTCTCCCTGTGTGGCCGGTTCACACTGTCCAGCACGCTGCTCAATAACCTTGCATTTATGGGTGTTTGTCCATGTCAGTACTTTATCTAGTTGTTCTTATGGACTACATGTCCCTGATTGCACTGTTTGTAGACAGACAGACAGATCTAAAAGCTCAGGAGTGTAACATCGTGCTGCATTAACCCTTTAAGTCAAATTGTAGTTTAAATTTACATTCAGATGGGATCAAAACAACATTATCTTCATCATCTTATACTTTTTAAGAGAAGAAAAAAGCTGTTTTAGCTTGGTGAAACTATAGTTTTCAGATGATCAAATGAAGTTTAAAAGCCTGCAGCTTTAATTATATTTTCCACCAGAAGGTATACCTACAGTCATGGAATTATTTTTTAGATCAACCTTGTTTTCTCTAATTTATTCTTCATTCTAATGCCTGGTAAAACTAAAGGTACATTTGTATTGACAAATATAATGATAACAACAAAAATATCTCGTAAGAGTTTAATTTAAGAGCTGAAGTCTAGCCATTTTCCATAGTTTACTTGATAATAACCAAAATCATGATCAAGAAAACCATGGAAAATGGCTAGATATCAGCTCCTAAATTGAACTCGTATGAGCTATTTTGGTTTTTATCATTGTAGTCCTGAACTCAAAGCTTGCCTAAGTAAAAAATACAAAGTATCAGTATCAAAAAGTACTCATTAAGCAGAATAGCCACAGTCAGTTTGTTTTATATATTCCAAATATATTATTGGATTATTATTATTGATGCATTTATGTAAGCAGCGTTTTTAATTTTCTCAATGTAGGGCTCATTTTAACTACTTAAGACATTGTTATGAGGTTTAATTTAAGATTTAAAAAAAGTCTAATCACTTTAAACGCATTTTGTTTTTTACGTTAGTATAAAGTTACATAAAATGAAAATACTCAAGTACACACTATACTTAAGTACAGTACTTCAGTACATGTACTGAGTTAGATTCCATCACTGCTCACTACTGGGAAAGAGACGTTTGTTGGCTGAGCAACTATTGAAGAAAAGGGAGAAAAAAAAATGTCATGACCATTTGGTTGTGCTTGTATATCCTATATAATCTTATAAGGGTCATTGTTTTTAATATACTGGATTATGGGGTATTCTTTGAGAGCCTATGAAAGTAAAACCCATGTAAGACATGAAATAAGTGTTTCCTCTGTGTGTCTCTCCAAGCAGGGCAGAGGAATTTGACTCCATGTTAAAGGTCAGAGGTCACAGTGCTGTCCCATAAACCTACAAATCTGTCGAGAAATCATCTCTCCTGCGCTGCAGTACATTGGAAGGAGTAGACTGACTGTAGCACCAACCTGAATCCCAGAAGAAAAACAGTTTCAACCTCTGACACCGGACAATAAAACTGCTATCCTCTCAGACATAAAAATGCTGCTACAAATCCTAAGAATACTTTGAACAACCAGTGAGCTCTGTTCACCAGGTCTGCTTATTCATGTTCAAATACTCAGGCCAATAGTCTCCACCGGTGAGTTATAAAGTTTATGGCTTCAAAGACTATATATAATATAGATAATTTAGGACAGTGCTGCAGCCTATGACCGATAGGAAATACTCCTTGCTTTATCTTTCGTAAGAGGGTTTTCTTTTCTTTTTTTCGCAGGATGTAAAGTAAGTTCATAACGTATATCTTTTCTGGTCAACTCTTTACTTTCTAAAGTTCCCCTATTGTCTTGTAAAGTCAAACTCACCATCCCGAGTCCTTTCTATCCTGTTGGCAAGGTGAAAAGAAATTAAATGAAAGTTGTGATGATGAGTAGGAAGTACAGGTCATTTGTGAAAACGTCCTTTGTTTGAATTATTCTATTAAGCTGTCGGTTCAAAGAGAGTGAAAGCAATAGTTTTATGAGCCCACAGAATCCAAGCAAATCACAGAAGTATAAGAATAACCTCCACATATTTGAATGCTAAAACTCAGCAGTGGACTTGAAAGTGAAAGCTTCCCCCTCAAGGCTGAAGTATTTTAATTTTTCCAGTTGATCTCATTATATGAATAAATATCAGCTGTTCGGCGGGACACAAAGAGACACCCAAGCCTGTTTCTCTGTGATGTCCTCGGCTGAACTGTCTGTTGGTCAGTGTGTGTGTGTGTGTGTGTGTGTGTGTGTGTGTGTGTATGTGCATGCGTGCGTGTGTGTCTAAATGTTCTTTCTTCAGATGTCCAGAGAGGAAACTGCTCGATCACTGACTTGTCTGTACTCACTTCATGTCTCAACCACAAGTATTCACACATATGTACACGCACACACATTCCAAAACTTTTTTTTTTGCGCTCGTTATGAAGAGATTTGACCACTTCCACTGACCTCCAGTGACCCACGAAATGTCCCCTTGATTAGTCTTTCTTACACAGTTATACGCTAATTTATGCTACATTTCTACACTTATATGCTCCTGTGTTTCCTCTTACCAAACCCCTTCTAACCTCTGTAATCTCATTCACACACATCCCCAAACACACCCAACCTCTGTGCCACCCTGTCACTGCACATCACTCTGTGTCAACCCTTCTGTTGCAAGATCTTACCAGAAACAATCATCATCTTTCCACCCCCAGATATGATATTATTAATCATTAGAATTCTATAAAAATCATCGTATATACACGGTTGCCCATAAAGTTGGAATCATTTTGTTTTCAGACACAATCCTCTGTTAATTGTGCTTTCATTTTCATTGTGAGAGATTGATTAATAAAGTTTTAAGAAGATATAGACTTTATCTGTCAAGAATAAATCACATTGTCACAATCATTTCATTGAAAGAGGTAACAAATATTTTATTCCAACTTTATTAGCAACCATGCATTTTTCTATGTCATTTATCTTGAAATGGTGAACCACTAGTGACCTAACTGCATTGCGACAATATGCGACAAGTCATTTTGATGACACTGATCACTCTGACCCTTGGACATGGGAGCAAAGCTGTAGTGAAGCACAAAGGCTTTAGCATACATGTTTTATATTGACAGTTATGTACTTTGTTAGGAGAAAACAACTGTATTGTGATATAAATTGTTATGGAGATAAGAAATGACCAGTGTTGGGGGTAACGCGTTGCTTTGTAAAGCATTAAAGTACTCAGATTACTTATAACAACTTGTTGTAACAAGAAACGTAATGCGTTATCTTTTGTTATCAATTAATTACAGCAACTAAATCATTCACATTTTATTTATATAGCACCTTTCAAACAAATCCAATGTAATTCAAAGTGCTTTACAGTTTGAAAAAAACAACAACAACAACAACTTAGAATATTTAAGAAAAGGACACAGAGACCAATGTACACTTAGTAATAAAATATGAGTAGGTAAAATTATAAAATATTATATATATATATATATATATATATATATATATATATATATAAACAATATATATATATAAACAAATAAAAGCCGATAAATAGAACAAGTTAGTCTTTACTATGTTAAGGCTGTTTTTGTGCTTCAGCAAAACTAGCACAGGTGTAAATAAAGCAGACAGTCATCCGCTGTAATGTTTAACTTTAACAGAGATAACTGTAGAGCAGCAAGTGAACACTAACTTATCGTTGGCACTAAAAGAGATCAGATATATACTGGGTTCTAACCTAGTCTGGTTTAAATCATGTTCACGTTAGATTGTGGCAGATCATTTTTTGTATGTTGTGGTCATGGATTGTATGATCAATATATACATAAATACATCAAATGAAATGTTATGCTTTCCATGTTTTCTTTTGGTAAGAGTTGGTAGTGTGGGTATTTCTTTACAATAAAAAGTGACAACACACCAAATAGCATATTTATAAAGCATTTAAATAGGTAACTTTGAAAGTACTTTTTTAGTTACTTTCAACTAAGAGTAACTTAGTAAAGTAACTAGTTACTATTCTGGCCAGTAACCTAGTAAAGTAACTAGTTAGTCTTGAAAGTAACTTTCCCCAACGCTGGAAATTACCTATATCAGGATCGAAGATTTTCACCCTATCCCCCAGCCCTATTCAATGGCCAGTTATGAGCAAAATCTGTACTCCAAATCTGATGTTTCTTAAATGAGTGGCAGTTGTATAATATAATTAAATCAAAGCCAATTACTGTGAGTGAGAAGTGTCACTCACATACACTAACACAATCACAGTGTCCCTTGTTGTTGACGTGGACATAGCGGTTATGAATCTGGTAATGTGGAGCAGTGCAGATGTTGATGAAAAGCAGTTGTGAAGTGACAGTGAAAAGACAAGTTTAGTAACCAGCAGACAGTGGTCTCCCCAGGGCAGAGTGGTGGGATTGTGGGATGGGAAGAAAGTGAAGGAAAGACATATGAGTGGAGAGGGATGAAGGAGGGAATAGAGGGAAGCAAAGAGAAAGTAATGATGGACAGGGAGGGGGATAGAGAGAAGCATGAGAGGAGGGAGGGAAGGAAGGAAGGAAGAGAAAGGGGTCTGAGAAAAGAAAGTGGGAGGCAGGGTCTGAGGGCTTGTTGTAGGGAGGAGGGATGAAGACCGTGACTGTGGTCGCAGTGGTTACTTCACACACTGTCTGGCTCTTGCATGCACACAGTCCGGGTCACAGGGGCCGCACACGATCTACACACACACATGAAACATGACAGCTCGCCCTTGATTCCGTATAACTGACACAAAGTTAAAAGCAGAGAGACAGAGCGAGAAAGGCAAAGGGGAGGGAGAGGGAGAAAGAAGAGGGAAAGTGGCAGAAAGTGGAGAGAGTAAAAGATTTAAAAGTCAAGAGAGGTCAGGAGTATCTGTGCGGTTCCTCATCCATCTGTTAAATGTGAGAGAACTTGTTTCAAGTGGTTTCAAGCAGCGGAGGAATGTTTTCGTGACAGAAATTATGATCCCAAAAACTCTGTCGCTATACAGAGAAGTGGTTTAATGCCTTAGGCTTTACACAATTAGCCCAATAAAAGACTTTAAGAGATTAATGCCATCTATAAGATGCTTCCTCCTATGTTTATTGCTCTCTTACAGCTCTTGTTTCGCTCCTTTTGTTAATGTTTTTTCACCCAGAGTGGAAAGTATTATATCATCCTTGTCTGGGTCTTTTATTGTGGCTCTCAGTCCTTGTTATTCACTTGTCATAAATTGCCATTCGCTGTAAATTCATATGTCAATTTTTTACAGGGCAGTCCTTTCCTGCTTTGAAAGCGTGGGTGAGTGTGAGAAGATTTTTGACTTTGAAATCTTAATCATCTTTCCAGGTGGAGAGTTATGTCCCTGAAAAAAGCATAGAGGATATATGAAATGATGTCAGCGGAGATGCCTGTTCTCTGTTGATCTGCTTTGTTGATTCATACACAATAAAAACTATTTAAAATTGCCCTTGAGATTGGCTGTAAAAATCGGATATGATTTGGAGTAGAGTCAGCCTTCTTTGTGTGCGTGTGCACATGGAGATTGTATCAGCATAAAGTGGAAAATGGAATGTGCCTTTTGATGAGGTAGCAGCCGCTCACACTCACACACACACACACACACACACACACACACTGCACACAAATACACACTCGCCTGTCCTTAAAAGCAGCCTGGCGTGTGAGTGAATGAGAGAGTGCTCCCAGATTTTCCCATCATTCCTCCCTGTAATCCCCCCAGACCTCCTTCTGAGGGCTGAATTTGCACGCTCATGCTCCCCGGGGGGGCGCACACACGCACAGACACACATGCCAACACACACACACACACACACACACACACACACACACACACACACACACACACACACATGCACATACAGGCTTAAAGTTGATTTAAAAACTTCTACCTTTGCAGGGGTCTACTTTTTTTGATAATCAGAGAGCCAGAATTATATCCGACAGTGGGATACAAACACGCAAGCACTCATGCATCAGCAGTTTGCTACATATTAAAAAAGGCTTCAGCTTTCAAAAATAAAATAAAAAATAAAATCCTCATTTCCAGTGTTTTTTCACCAGCTGAAACTGAAAAACCCCTGAGGAGAACAGTTGACATTGTCTCAGTAGAAATGTCCTAAGTCAATCCTGGGCTGGCCAAAGGACTTAAAAAGTAAATTTGCAAAAATAGATAAATCCATTCCTAAAATGAAAAGTATTAGATTCATTTAACCTTCAGTGCACGCTAAAAATACATGATTTAGGAAAATTTAAAAAAAGATCTATATCTCACTCAAACAAAAACATGAAAACATGAAACATGTTTTTGCAAATGAACTCTTCACTTGAACCGAGTATAATAGTGTGCATGCCACATAATTCCAAAACCTGTCTATCAGAATTGTTCTTACAAGGGTGGGTAGTTTCATATTGCGTGCTTAACAGCAACAGCGTCTTTTTTAAAGCTAATATCTCGTCTGTGATTCCCATCTTTTAACAAGGCTGGGACACATTTAAATGAGCTTCAGGAGTCAGATCTTGGCATCAAACTTGCAACTCTTGGGGAGCATTCATGCATGGCTGGCTGTCTGCATCTATTTTTGTGCTTCTGTGTGTGTGTGTCTGTGTGTGTGTGTGTGTGTGTGTGTGTGTGTGTGTGTGTCTGTGTGTCTGTGTGTCTGTGTCTGTGTGTGTGTCTGTGTGTGGTGAGTAGGCTGATGTGATTAGCCAGAACCAGTGGAGTGAATAATATTGTGTCTGCCCCGACGAGGAAGAGATGGAATGTAGCTGCTGCTCCTTATTATACTGTAGATCATCCACTTCACTATCAGATATACACAGAGTCAAGTGTACACACACAGACATCACCTCACACACTTTTCCTATACACGTACACAAAGTGCTGAAAGGCAGTGGCTGTGTCACACAGGGATTTGTTTGTCTATTGAAATGTTTTACAGCCATTTTGGATGTGTGTGCCTATTCTTTAAGAGCTCCCTCAAAGAGTCTATTGTGCTAGCTTTATCCATAAAAAATATTGGTAGTAAACGCAGTTCCTTAACTTGTCTCTGCCTGGATTAAGATCCATGCTGCTTTATATTTTATCCACTGGACCAACTGCTGAAATTACATTTTATTTAGACAGAAGATCAACAAATCGATGAAATTTACCACAGATATTTCAATTCCAACTCACAGATGTGTCTTTCCCTTCCTCAGCTTGCTCTCTCTGTTTCCCCAGAGACTGTTGGGAGTGTTCTTGTTAAATATTCTTTATGCAACCTGACATGCTGAGAGGATCATCAAAAAAGAAGCATGTGTAAATATTATCAGAGCTTTTTGGATCGTGACAGATATAGATGTGATGTTGGCTTACTTACTTATCTATTCAACTGCAGAAAGTGCTGCACTGAAAAAATGGTTAATGCAATGTTGTGCGTGTGTGTGTGTGAGAGAGAGAGAGAGAGAGAGAGAGCATTTACACTTACTTCACTCACTGTCTGAAAGCTAAAATTTTATGTCTGCCTATGTCGCTGCATAATATTCTGGAACCTGGTCTCACAGGAATCCTTGGAATAGCCACGGATTCGCTTAACTCAAAATCCGTGGAATAGCCACGGAATCACTCAAATTTCCGTGAAACTGACACAGATTTCACTACAATGCTAATGACAGTCATATCCCGTGGCTATTCCATGGATATTTGTTCCTATTGGTTTGTTCCAAGTCACGTGACTTTCAAGGTCCCGGCGGTCAGAACAAAAAACATGGCGGACGGTTCTCTCATTTTTAGTCAAAAAAATCAATATTTTGACTTAGTTTCTGTATAAAAATGGATTTTGACCACATTTCTAGCGAGAAATATATCTTTTATTTTCTAAATATTCCCTCAGTGAATGTACATAATCACTTTGTATGTTGGAATAGCCACGGGATATGACTGTCATTAACTTGCATTGTAGCGAAATCCGTGTCAGTTTCACGGAAATTTGAGTGATTCTGTGGCTATTCCACGGATTTTGAGTTAAGCGAATCCGTGGCTATTTCACGGATTCCTGTGAGACCATGTTGATATTCTGTGTGCAAGTCTCTGATTTTGTAGTCCTACTCTGTTGTGTTGTAGTGTTTTTTATTTGTATTTCCTCTATCTGTAAGAGTCTTTGTAAAACTCCAGAAGCCAAAGCAGCCAGTGACTGTGAACAAGTTATTTGGTCTCATATGGGAATCTTAAGGCATTAACAGCAGAGCGGTAATGGTTTTAGAAGCAGATGGAAGACTGTTGTTGGCAGCTGCTGTGCCATGTAAGGGAATTACTTATTTGGTCCTAGGGCGGTTGCTATTTGTACATGGTTTCAGATGTTTCTGTTGACCTGATGCTACATTTATCTTGTCATCACACTGTGGATGCTTGATGTTGTCAAGCATCTTCAGACTGCATTCTTTGCATTTCCTTGTTCTCGTTCAAATATGGTCATTTCTGGTTCCAAAACAACAACTGGGAATGGCCATAGGCTTCAAAACTCTTCTCCACAAACCAATGATTGATGTCACGGTGGCTACATCCACTTCTTTTATACAGTCTGTGAATGCTGTCAGATTTAGTTTAAGTTAGTAGTTAAAGGTACAGTATTAAGAGGAAATTGAAGTTATAAGTACAAGACATTATTTTCATTACAAAACAAGATATTATCTTGATGACTGAATGCTGCAGTATGCAACTAAGTACATTTACTCAAGTACTGTACTGTACAATTTTTAGGTACTTGTACTTTACTTGAGTATTTCCATTTTATGTAACTTTTTACTTCTACTCCAGCCAGTTTAAGTTACTTTACAGGTTGAGATTTAACATAAAGTATGTAATCAATTTAAAGTGATTAGACTTTTTTTAATTACATCTTAAAGAGTATATTAAGTTATTTAATTAGCCCTGTCTTTACACTGCTTACATAAAAGCATTAATACAAATAATGTCAAAATATATTTAGAATATATAAAACAGTCTGGGTCCATCATTCGAGTACTTTTACTTGAAGTACATTTTGATGCTGATACTTTTGTACTTAATTAAGTTTTGAATGCAGGACTTTTACTTGTAGTGAAGTAATTTCACAGTGTTGTATTAGTACTTTTACTTAAGTAAGGGATCTGAATACTTCTTCCACCACTGACAGTATGTATGTTGTAAGTAAAGTTTTCCTTGTGTGTGTTTACAGAGAGATATTGATAGAGTCCCACACCAGATCTCTGACCAAGATGGAGAAGGGCTATAAAGAGCAAATGTCCTCAAAGGTAATTATTTTTCATTATTAACAATAACTCTATTACTACTGATTACTAAGCACATTGACAAACAAACTCAATAAGTACGTCCTAGTTGCAGGATCAGGATGTGTGCTGCTTTATTCTATGAATCGGTAACAGCCATATCGGCCAGAAATGTCCCTTGTGCTTCTTTAAAACACTGAAACACCACTGTGAGCAAGTAAGCAGCCGTTCAGCATACAGTCATGGAATTATTAGACCACTGGTTTCTTCAATTTGTTGGTTTTCATTCATGGGAAATGTCTAGATATTAGCTCTTAAATTAAAATCTTATGAGCTGTTTTTGTTGTTATCATTATATATATTTTGTGAAGAAATCAGACTAGAAGATAAAATATTCTTATTCTGAGAATATGACTGACTATATACATCACTTATATATAGCTGATATCTAGCCATTTTCCATGATTTTACTGATAATGATTTTGGTTATTATCAAGAAAACCATGGAAAATGTCTAAATATCAGCTCTTAAATTAAACTCTTGAGAGCTATTTTTGTTGTTATCATTATATTTGTCCAAACAAATGTACTTTTAGTTGTACCGGGCATTAAAATGAACAAGAAATTGAAGAAAACAAGGGTGGCCTAATAATAATTTTACTGTATTTCGATCACCTGCTTATTTTCATTGAGTCCAAAAATTAGAGGAATAATACACTATGTAGCTCGAAAAAAATGAAACATGACCCAGACATCCTTATAATTACATAAATGTTTTACCAGTGTAGTTGAATTGTCTAGTGTAACTGGATATTGGTTATATGGTCTATAGATGCAATGTTTTAATTATGTTTGATGAACTCAAACAAATCCAAACATTGCTCTTACGTTTAATGACTGTGGGTGTATCAGTTTATGACTGGCAGACATTTAGCTCCAGTCTGTTCAAGTAAATAGGCGCTAGGACGCCATCCAAGCCATTGTCACAGTTCAGAGGAGTTTAACAGGGAGGATCCTGACACACAATGTGGATAAGATTATGAGGCTCCAAGACCACCAGTCTGTTTGACACCAGATAAACTGAATACACAACCACACACACACACACACACACACACACACACACACACACACAAACAGTCTGTGTTTTATTAGGCAAACAGTGTAGTAGTGTCTCTTACACTGTCTGCCTTTCTGTCTGTCTGTCTCTCTGAGGTTTATTTGAAAGTCACAACAAATAGGACATTTCAAAAAGAAAAGCATTAAATCACTTTAGTCTTGCGTTTGTTTCTGTCTCTTTTGTACATTTTTTTTTTTACAAATTCTTTTAAGGATTAGAAAAACATTTTTTTTTGTACATTAAAAAGAGCACAGTGTCTTTGCTTAAGAAGGAGCAGGCTATTACTAGTTTTAAAATTGTAAACCATGATAAAAAAATGTTGAGGCTGAGGACCATTCGTCCAGTTGTCATGTTATAAGCAAAAGAATCAAACAGAATCCGTTGCATGCAATATTTGCAATAATATTCGTAACAGGGTTGGAAATTAACTTTTTATCAATCTACCAGCCACTCAATAGATTAACATTGTTATTATTATATGGCACAAAATATATGTAATACATACTGTACTGTTGACCTAACGGTACAATATTGCTCTGTAATTTATTTACTTTTTGTTTTAACTTACTAGTGCATTGCTGTTCAAAAATATGCCTGTTCAGAATGGGCCAACTGCTCAGTCTCCAGTATTGTTGATTACAGTTTACCAAGAACTGCTCCTCCAAACAAATTTGACATTGCATATCCTGGGCATTTTACCTGTTGTGACATAGTTGCGTCCACTCAATGCTAGGGTTTACAATGCAATGTAACATCCCTGATTTCTCTTTTTTCATTTGTTCTTGAATGTACAAGGGACGGAGAACAAGCTACTCAGCATGCTGTTTGGCGGTGTAACCAATAAGATAGACTCATATGACCATTTGTGAAAATTACCCATAAGAGCAGTTTGCGGTACAGAGCGTTCTAAAAATAACGCACTTGTCGTTATACATACTTGTGCAGTTCATAGTTGTGAAAAAAGGCTGCAGTTTCGTTAAATTTAGGCTATAAAAATCACTGAACTAGGTTTAGGGCAAAAAGCTTCCTGGTAAGGGGTTATAAAAGACAGTTTAAACAGTCAATAAATGTATGTAAATACTGGAAGTGAAATAGTTAAGTAAAAATGTGATGCAGGAAGCGTGAGGCACGGAAGTTCAGTGATGTTTAAATCATATAGTTTACTTTGTTTTTCACATGCGACACAAACCCCGTTCTCCTGGCTCATAGTTCTGGGTTTGTTCTGCCCATCCAACACCTCGCCCACCTGCTCCGAGTGTGACTTCTGGGTTTTATTCTACGCATCTCCGGCAGTCATAATTACTTTGCCGCTAGAGGGCAGGGGAGGAGAGTCAAAAATGTAAAAATGGGTTGTGTTTTGAGACCTATAGGGTCTTATTTGAGAGGAAGCTAGTCTCCATTTTTATTATCTGCACACTACAATGTTGGTAATCTATGATACTAGTAGGCCTAAACTGTCAATACAGTATATGGTTCTCTTAAGATACGGGTTAAAAATCTTTTGTGTTCTGAACGATGTGTCAGTTGGCACATACAGTACTTGATTAAAACCACTTATGAAATTCTGCTGAAGAAACACATTAAACCTCACATATTGCATCACATTAACCAACCGTGACATCCAGAAGTTTTGTAACAGTCATCAAAGAAAAACTATGTAACAGAACAGATATTATATATGGTTTATTATATTCCATTCATTTCTATTCTATTCTATTCCTGAGCCCCAGAAGTGGTAAACGTGTAGCTAAAAGTGTCAGATGCAGCTGACAGATGAGCACACACTAAAACGTGTGTATGTTCAAGGTAAAGAGTAATGTAACTACAAGGACGGTTCCCACACACACGTCCCTACAGCTTATTGTTCATTATGGTCTTCCTGGCTTATACCCATTGATGGGAAGTGGTCACTTTTTAAATACAAATGGCAGCTGTGTACACACACACACAGGCACAGACACACACACTTACACACAAAAGGATATACACACACAAACCATCCATGGTCCTCACACGTACACTCACCCAGCAAAGAGGAAGTGGTGTTTTCTCATTTCATCCATCACACGCAATCTTAGTCTCTTATACAGTCTCTCAAGCCACAAGCATAACACACACGCACACACAGGCTCCAAAATACACATTTTCACACGACAATCTCTTTTTTTTTCCCTCTGACAACCTCATCCACTGTTTCTCTTTTTTCACACTTGCATGCACAAATGCACACAGGCGCACACACACACACAGATAAACACACAAACCCACAATGATCCCAGCCCGTGGCACAGACGCTCAGTTTGTCTGATCTTCCAGAAAACAAGGTAGCCTTGACCAAGCCAGGCTAAAAATATGTCACATGAAACTTCTGCCCCACTCTTCCAAGAGCCAAATCTGGTGTTTTATGTCCCAGACAATTCAATTTCTGACTGCCAGAGTATGATGACAAGGCCAGTCACACAGCTGTCATTCTCACACTCTGTGACAAAGCTTTGCATAACCCTACTCGCCCGTATATATTATGAAAAGGCTTAAGACACTGTTTCTATTTAGAGCTTGCCCAGTAAAAAATATATATACATAACGCGACATGAAACAGTAACAATATCTTTTAAAGGTTAGAGACTGTGGGTAGGACAGCATTGATGCACTGATGGGTTTTAAAGAGTTAGAAAACAATGCAAAATGTTTTCATAATTTCATCTTTTGACAGCTACAAAATCTTCAAAAGGTTTTCTTTAGACACATTTTCAAGTTTTGAGTGTTTTGTACCCAGCAGTTTGATACACTGTCTCCTCATGTCTGTCTCTGCACTTCTTGTTAGACTCTGTGACAAAGCTTTGTGTGACCTCCCTACTTCCTGTTTATATCATGAAGAAATCAACACTTCACAGTCTCTTTTAGGATTCTCAATGAGAGACAGGCCTTAGGATGTGGGCTAGACAGAACGTCTTCTTATCATACTCTCTCTCTCTCTACATATGTATATATACACTTTTCATTGTTTTATTCATGCTTAAACTGGTGTATTCTTTCTCTTTGTCCTTGGTTTTGTAGCTGGCTGTAGCCCTGGAAGAGCAGAGAACCCAGAATGCATTGCACCTGAGGGAGCAGATGGAGGAGCTCCGCAGGGACCTGGAGTTAGAGCTTACTATTGACAGGGAGAAGAACCGACTGTTGCTTCTACAGTACCAGCAAGACAGCACACAGCTTCAGCAGAAGGTGCATACCTGTTAATAGAAAATTAAAATGACCACTGAACATAACACAGTACTACATTACAGCAAATATTATTTTAATGCATTTGTAATAGGCCATTTTCCGTTCTGTTCTCTCCATCTTTCCTTTCCTATCCCCCTTCCTCTTTACACATCTTTCATTCATCATATTTCCTGAAGAAATCAGACTAGAAGATAAATTATTCTTATTCTGGGAATATGACTGATTGGTATGACTGGTTTTATTGGTAATGATTTTGGTTATTATCAAGAAAACCATGGAAAATGTCTAAATATCAGCTCTTAAATTAAACTCTTGTGAGCTATTTTTGTTGTTATCATTATATTTGTCCAAACAAATGTCCCTTTAGTTGTACCAGGCATTAAAATGAACAAAAAACTGAAGAAAACAAGAGTGGTCTAATAATTTTTTCCATGACTGTAGATTGTTCTTGAGCTGCCTTTTTAACAGATTTTTTTCTTGGTTTCTCCATCTTTCTTCTCCTTTGGTTCTCCTCTGTGACTTCTTGCCTTCCAGGAATTGAAGACCAAAATTCCTGCATGTAATACTTGTCCGATCAGTCAATGCTCCTCTATGTTTTCTGTTAATATTGCATATATGTCATTAAATCACTTCCATGCCTTCCATGGAAACACCATTATGAACACACACTCTACAGACTGATGACACACACACACACACACACACACACACACACACACACATTCATACACACACGCATGCATGCAAACAGACAGTGTGGTAAACAGTGTGGTTAGTCTCTGCGTGTAGCGAGGGGATAAAGAAGGAAGAAAGACACACACAGAGACATTAAATCCAGACAGTGGGGGTGAGACAACAGAAAACAATGACACATTAGGTGACCTGGCTTCCTACTGTTGCCCACATACTGAAATATATATCCACCCACAGCATAGCCACTAACAGTATGAGCAACAACTAAAGCACAAGTAAGTTTTAATGCACTGAAGAGTACTAATATGGCATGAAGTGACAGTTGATGAGTTTCCACAGTGTGGTTAAATTAAGAATTCCACCTTAATCCCCACTTTGTATATTCCCTTCCCACCCACGTCCTCTGCAAAATCTAGATGACGTAAAAGGAAAGACGTTGCACACCAACCTGTGATACAGAACCCCTTTAAAGTCCACTTTGTCAGGTACACCTGTTCAACTGCTTGTTAATGCAAATATGGCAGCAGCTCAATGCATTTAGGCCTGTAGACACGGTGAAGACGAGCCGCTGAACTTCAAAGTGAGCATCAGAATGAGGAGTAAAGGTGATTTAACCCTCAATGGTACGCATTATGATGCCAGTTAGGAAAAATGAGGGCAACACCGTACCATAGAGGTTTAAGGGACTCTAAACGTTGTTGGTGCCAGACAAGCTGGTCTGAGTATTTCACAAACTGCAGATGGACACCTTGATTTCCCTGTAGTCTTTGCAGCAGCTTTGGGTGAGTCAGTGTCAACAAAATGCTGAAGCATAATTTCTTTCATGTGCAGATTATGAGATAATGGGCCCCTGGGCACCAACCCACAACCTGTCCTACATAGGAGCAAGCTTTTTTGTGTCTCTTTGTCATTGTTTCCAATCTCTCTGTGGTTTTGCGTCTCTCTAACAGAGAGCAAAACGTCAGACTATATCACAAATGAGTTATAGTCTGGAGACCACCTATTCATTTTTCCGTAGAGCAGGCGTGGGTTACGATCGTCCAGAGCCGTTTATTTGGTGATATGAATGTCATATCATAACCCCTTAGCTTAGCCTCTAACGGGGCTAGTTGGTAGATTAGGCTTTTGCCAAATCCTGTTGGAAGCAGTGAAAAAGGAGCGTAAAGCCAAACGTTGTTCTTCTTTTAAACTTTCGCTCTAAACTATCTAGAACACTGTCTACAGCTAGATCCAAAGAGGGCTTTAGGTAAGAAAGCTTTTAGTTATGCCGCCCCTTTATCATGGAACAAATTGCAAAAGGACTTGAAACTGTCTGAACTGATCATAATCGGTGAATTTAAATCGATTCTAAAGGACAAAGAAATCGCTTCCCTTGGTCAGTGTGACTGCTCCTTATAAGTCGGCTACTGAGGCTCCTTCAGTGATGTTGTGATGGCTGTATTTGTATTTAATTGTTTATGATAACTGTGTTCAAATGTTGTAACTTGTCTCTTTTTATACTGCTTTCTAGGCCAGGTCTCTCTTGGAAAATTGATTTTTTAAATCTCAATGAGACTTTTACCTGGTTAATTAAAGGATATACAGTATATGACACTTTGGGCCCATGGGCTAGTGCCTGGTAGGCCCGTTCAGTCATCCATCCATGATTTCTTATGATATTTTAAATGTGGCGATGAATGAAATTTATGAATGAATGTGCAAAGAGAAAATCCAAAGCCATTTTCTAGTATAAAAAATATAAAATAGAAGTATTCACATATTGGAATCATTTTTTTTCAGCTGGAGGAGAGAGAGCAGGTGCTACAAGGACTGCAGGACAAGCTGCAGGAGGAGAGGAGGAGCAGGGTGGAGGAGAGGAGGTGGAGAGAAGAGGAGATACACCAGGAGCAACAACAGGAGGCGCTCCAGCTGAGCCAAGCTAAAGCTGGGCTACAACTGGTGACTGAGAGGAATGCTGAGCTTCAAGAGGAGGTGTGTGTGTGTGTGTGTGTGTGTGTGTGTCATTGTCTGTGCATGTGTGTTGCTAATGTTTTTACACTGTATGTTGTTCAGTTGTCTTCACAAATAGACAGAAAAAAAGTGCATGTGAAAACAAAGAGAAATTTGCGTTTGATTTATATATTCTGCTGGTGAGCTTCTGTGCCAACACTATTCAAACAGAGCTGGATTAAATTTAGTAAGTGTGTGTTTTTGTGAGTGTGGTCACGGCAAAAGGAAGTGAGTGAGAGAACTGAAATGGAGAGAGAGAGAGAGATAGAGACAGACAGAGTTAATATTTGCTTTGGCAGCAGAGTGCGCAGTGATGGATTTCTGTGCCAGCAACATCCAAACGGAGTGGAAATAAATTGTGAAACAGAAAGTGAAAGGCGAGAGGCAGCACATAGGGGGAAGCAGGATGAGACGTACATATGAAGAGCCTGAAGGAAGGAAGGAATGATGGAAGTGTGTGAGGGAGTGAATGACAGAGGGAGGAGGCCAATTATAAACAACAAAGACGGGACAGGAAGGAGAGCGCCCTGAAGTGATGAGCAAGAGTGGCTTCTCTAGACATTTTTTGTGTATGTATACCTCATGTCTTTATATATATGTGTGTGTGTGTTAATACATGGCCACCTGTCTCCACTGTAGCAGTCACAACACATCTCAGCTGTCTGACCACTAACACACTCACAGTCACATACACAAACACACACAATCTCACACATGTGAACATACGTTTTGTCTTTTAGCTCTTGAATTTCCATTTATTATAAATAATAGTTGCTCATAAGTGCAACCCTCTGGCTAAAGGAGGCCCTCAAAAGCATTTTTGCGACCCTCAAACATGACATGAAATAAATGGATTGTATTACTGTTACTATTACTACTGTGCTATTTGATTTTATCGACCAGCATCAATTCTACCATCATTAGTCACAGACTGTAGCGTTAGTGCTATTATTGTTGTCATCTCTCTGTCTCTCACTCACACTCTAGCTACACTATTCTACTATGTTGATCTGTTCTGTATAAACGGCATCTATTGCATGTCTGTCCATCCAAGAAGGGGGATCACTCCTCTGTAGCTTTCCCTGAGGTTTCTTCCTTTCTTTTTTCACTATTAAAGGTTTTTTTAGGAGTGTTCCTTCCCTGTACAGTCTGTAACACTCTTTGAGGCCAATCTGGGATTCTGGGCTATAGAAAATACAATTGAATTGAATTGAATTGAATTGAATTGAATTGAATTGAATTGAATTGAATTGAATTGAATTGAATTGAATTGAATTGAGTTCAGTTCAATTCAATTCAATTGAGCTGAAATTAATTTAATTATGAATAAAATGTATTTTATTTGATATCCAAAATACTAGCTTTAAAAACTTAAAACTAAAACTGTGACCCCAACATTATACACACTTTGAGCTAGGGTGACAGCAAATCTTCTAACATTTTTAACAATACAGTAGTATGTACAGGTGCATCTCAGTGCATTACAAATAGCCCTAACCAAGTATTGAGTGCATATAGATGGACATATTTTTTGAGACACTGAATTTTAGGTCTTCATTAAATGTAAGCCATAATCATTATAATTAGAAATTAAATACATTTAGACATGAAATGTTTAATTATTGTTAAATGTGTGTAATGGATCTATATAATGTGTTATTTCCACTTTTTGAACTGAATTACTGACATAAATAAACTTTTCTATGATATTCAAATTTATCAAGATGCACCTGTATACTGTCCATTGTGTGCCACAACAGAGATTAATTGAAGGCTGCAAACAGCGGGTCTTTCTATCAGTGTATATAGGATTAATTCATACAGGATAGGATGATTCATCTAAGGTGGCTGATGAGCCTAAGCCGGTCAATATCACAGAAAACCTATTAATCACACTGAGAGAAGGCATCCGTTCTAAGTCTAAAAAGGTCACTAAGTCAAGTCAGTGCCTCCTCTCCTCTTCTCAGCACTCCTTCATCACCTCCTGTCCTCCCCTCCTCCTCACTCTCTCATCCAGCTCAGCATTGTCCTGCTGCAGTCCGACAGCCCTCTAACAGCCCTCTCTTTTTGTTCACACACTGTCACTTTAACCGCCTCCCACCTCTCAGAGTGCCTGTCCAGATAGGTTCAGCCAGTTCAAGGTGCCCTGATGCCAATTTCACAGCTGACATGCTCTTTTATGTTATTCCTGGACCTTCAGCACAGCAGCTCCTTCCCCCCACCACCTCTTTCTCTCTGTTCTTTCTCATCTAATTTAAAGGGGACATTTTTTACTGTGCTGTGTCTGTAGTTTTAGAGCAGATCAATCAGTATAATCCCCTTAGATGACCTTTGATTCTTTTTCTTTCTTTCTTTCTTTTTTTCTTTCTTTCTTTCTTTCTTTCTTTCTTTCTTTCTTTCTTTCTTTCTTTCTTTCTGTCTTTCTAGCCTTTTAAGACCGTTCTTCAGTTTTCTCTCTAATGATCTCTCTCAGTTCTTATTTAATTCAAACCCAAGCTTCTATCATCCTGCTCTTTGGAGAGGTTTTATTGATCTTTGGATGTTTGTATGTGTGTGCTGGTAAGAGATAATCAGGTTTTGATCATGACCTTGTGATATCGCTCTGTTGCCAAGTTACTGTTGCAATGTCGAGGCATTTTCATCATTAGACACTGGAGCTTTTGAGTGACCTTTCACCTAGTCAGTTTTCAAGAAGAGAAAACAGAGATCAGCTGATCGCTTCTGAAATAGGCTACTTTTACGTTGTTTATCACTAGCACAATGTGCATTCACACACTAAAATAATAATAATTATGTATCACGTTCTCCCAAAGAACCAGCTGTTATAGTTTCACTTGACTGAAATAAACTTCCACCTGAATTACATTCCCTGCTGAAATAAGGAGCATATATAAAGTCACAAGCAGAGGTCCCCATCATGTACAGTCAAGACTGACACGGCTTCAAATCACAATAATAGTGTTACTGTTAATATTAATTGAAAATGAGAACTTGTGAAGTTATGACTTCACTGCTGATATTTAGTTATTACATGAAGAGTAGACCTGAGGGCTTTGGTACGGAGGAGGCTCAACATAGCCAGGCTCTGTGTTCATGTTCCGGCTCAACAAAACCTTTAGCCCCGCTCAGAGTTAACTGGTGTTATTTTCCGGTTATTGTCCGGCTCTGAGGGATTTATTATGATTTTAATGTGTGTGAGGTTGTCGCTGCAGCTGCTGCCCGTTCATCACTATGCTGACGAATTGCTAGTGACAACATGTTGCCATGGTGATATGATAAACAACGTAAAAGTACTTCGGAAGTGGCTGGCAGCACCAGGGATCCGGTAGTCTACCACTACCCGGTCCACCAGTACCCGGTCCACCACTACCCGGTCTACCACTACCCGGCACTGTCTGTAACATGTGGTCAGATAGCCTTCCCAAACGTCTGGCTCCCCCGCCGCCATAGACTGTATATAAATAATGGACTTAGTCACCATGATGTCACCCATTGGTTTGTGGACTGCCCGTTGGAAGCATCGAGTTTAGCGTTAGACTCATCGTCATCTTGTGTCGCCATCTTGTTTCCGATACGGGGAGCAGACCATATTTGGACTGTGGAGGAGCGAGAGGGATCTGACGACACTGACTACAGCCTCTCTACACCTCAACCTGACTGAGAGAAGCCGCTGTTAATTCATGCTAGCATTAACTGGGATGTTAGTTTTGGCTAGCAAAAAACAAAAACAAAATGTTTGTTACTGACCTCAGAAAAATGAACAGCGACTCCTTGGAGTGTCTGTTAGTCCAACCAAACACTGAACAAGACATTTTTACTGAACAAAACGTTCAAATAACTGTCATTAATTGAAAATAAAGTGTGAAAGGGTCAAAGTTATGAGACCAAACTGGTAAACTCCCTTTTTTATATCTATATAATATTAATATAACTTTATTGACACGTTGCTGTGGATACACATTGTTCTTCTTCTCTACTGATGATGGCTCGCCTTGTTAGTAACCTGTCAATCAAAGGTAGCCACGCCCAAGGTTAAGTGTTTCTTGCTGACAGCAAATTTTTTTAATTTAATTGTATCCATAATAAATCTGAATGGGGAAATAACAGATCATGAAAAGAGAAAAAGCTTCTAGAACCATTTTCTTTACATTATTATAAATGTAGAAAGATGTTTGTGGTGTTCATACCAGCAATAAAACAGATTTTTAACTCAATGGCGAATCAGAAGATAAATAAAATATAAAACTTGCGAGTGACACACTAAAATATCTACAACAAATACTAACCATAGAATCAAATAAAATCGAATCGTTCTTACACTGTATCGAATCGGTTTGTAATAAAAGTATATCGTTTTTGAATCGTATCGTAACCTGTGTATCTAGATGTGAATCGAATCGTTTATCACAGACAGATGTGCAACCCTAATGTTTTTTTAATTGTTGTTTTTTTCCCTAATCTCAGTGCTGCAGTGTTTTGCTAAAAACTTTTGCAGTTTATCTCTGTAGTGTCAACATTGCTTTATAACCCACGCCCCAATAGTCTGGTAGTGCCCCATCCAGCCTGAATCTCTCTCCTCCCTCATTTGTTTTGTTTTGTCTCTCTGCCACTCCCAAACTCTTTCTTTCATTCTTTCTTTATGTTGTTTATGTTGTCTGTCCCTCTCACTCTCCCCCCACTCTGTCTCGTCTCATCTCCCTCCCCCTCCTCTCCCTCTTTGGCTTTGTTGCAGATGGACCAGGACAGGAGGAAAAGGTCACTGTGTCTGGGGGAAAAGACGCCTGACCTTTAACCTCCGACTAACAGCACACAGAGCACACGACACGGAAGGTCAAAAAGTAGTGTTTGTGTGTGTATTACACATTGTGTTTTAGCTGCATTTTGGTGTGCTAGTCCCTTTTAAAGCATCTTTGCATACTGTACATGTTAATTAGGGTCTTAGACTGTGTTTTCTGTGTGTGTGTGTGTGTGTGTGTGTGTGTGTGTGTGTGTGTGTGTGTAGCTGCTGGAATGTGGTTTACAGTGTTAGATTAAAAGCAGGGGCTCTGTGGGTCTGCGTGTGACTTCCATCTAATAGCCCTGTAATCCTGCTCTCACTAGGAGCCCCTAATGATGGCTGCTTCTCTCTACAGCTAGACTGGCATGCAAGACATCACACACACATATGCACACACACACACACACACACAGGATCTAACACATGCCTGCATATAAACAGGGAGGAAGGAGACTTACACTCCAAGTTTTTGCATACACACACAGAAAGGAAGTGGCAAAACATGTGTGTGCAAACTGTCACACAATATTTGCAAAACAATGGCAAATTGTGTGACACACTGACTGCACATGGAACATGGATGTAAGGCGTATAGGCACCTAATAACATGTACACGTATGTTTACAATTACAGACACATGAAACTGTACGCAAAATATGAGCATAAGAAGAGAGTATACACACATTTACTATATGTATTTCATCTTTGGGGGTTTTCCTCGCTGAACAGTGACAGTTTGGACATACAATCATGGAAAAAATTATTAGACCACCCTTGTTTTCTCTAATATCTTGTTCATTTTGATGTCTGGTACAACTAGAGGTACATGTGTTTCGACAAATATAATGATAACAACAAAAATAGCTCATATGAGTTTAATTTAAGAGCTGATATCTAGACATTTTCCATTGTTTTCTAGATAATGATTTTGGTTATTATCAAGAAAACAATGGAAAATTGCATTTTTCCATGACTGTACATGCACTAAGATGGTATGGCAGTCTGTGGCCATACTGACAGGTTAAGGACTGAAGTGCCCTTGAGCAAGGCACTTAACCAACCCGGGCGCAGTAATTTGCAGCCCCTTGCGTGGTGTGTTCACTTGTATGTTAAAAAAAAGAAAAAAGGATGGGTTAAATGCAGGGGTTGAATTTCCTTATTGTGGGATTATTCAAATGGATAAATCTTAAATAAAACTTAAAGTATATATAGACAGACAACACATCCCGTGCATACAGTGTTTTAGCACCTAGCAGTAGAGAGATAGATACTAACTGTATTTTAGAAACACACACACATAAGCCCCTCAGGCAACATATGTTTCATATCATCTGTTAACCTATAATCATTCTGCATGACAGCAACAGGGAGCTGTTCACACAGTGTCACATATCAGACCAGGACCAAATTACTGGTGAAACTGATTGACTGGTGAATGCTGAATATCTGTCTAGACAGAATATTAAAAATTCTCAAATTATCATGCCACATGCTGTGTTTAATCATCAGATTCTCATAAGCATAAAACCATATTTTCCTGTATGTTGGTTTATTCATCTGGTAATTTAGGTTGAATCAATCAAGGGTCAGCCTCGAAGTTCATTGGATTAGAAGATTAACATGTTGAAAGAAATGACACATTCTGCCTCTTATACATGAGAAGTTCATGTAATAATTTCTGTCATTATCTATTGCTGATGAAAGCCTCTGCATTTGCAATATAACTAACTGGCTGTCTTTTGTGTAATTCCCGGGGAAAATCACAAGCAGCACGCAGTTAGTAGTTTTTCCATCATACAGTAGTGGGTGGTCCACCAGAGAGGGTGGGCGGAGCTAACCCACCAGACTGGCTTTTCAGCAGGAGGGGGGGCACTGACGGCGGCTGCAAAAGCATTTCTGTCCATTAACTTCAATACAAAATGAGAAAACTTCTCACTTGATTTATTACCTCAGATATTTTTTTTAGGACAACACTATAGTCTCAATGACTAGTAAAAAGTCTTCTTCAAGACAATTTGATGTTAATAGTTCTAATAATGGCCCCATTTAGAAGAAAATAAAAGATAAAGAATCGTATGATTTCGGGCGTGGCTACCTTTGATTGACAGGTGACTAACAAGGCGAGCCGTCATCAGCAGAAAAGCAGAACAATGAGTATCCACGGCAACGTGTCAATAAAGTTATATATAACGTTATATAGATATAAATAAGGATGTTTACCGGTTTGGTCTTATAACTTTGACCCTTTCACTGTATTTTCACTTAGTGACAGTTTATTTGAACGTTTTGTTCAGTAAAAATGTCTTGTTCAGAATTTGGTTGGACTAACAGACATTCCAAGGCTGTTCATTGGTAAGTAACATACATTTTGTTTTTGTTTTTTGCTAGCCAAAATGAACATCCCAGTTAATGCTCCAGTTGATGCTAACATGAATTAGCAGCTGCTTTGCTCAGTCAGGTTGCCTGTGTAAAGAGGCATGTAGTCAGTGTTGTCAGATCCCTCTCGCTCCTCCACAGTCCAAATATGGTCTGCTCCCCGTATTGGAAACAAGATGGCGACACAAGATAGCGACAAGTGTAACGCTGAACTTGATGCTTCCAACGGGCAGTCCACAGACCAATGGGTGACGTCACGGTCACTACGTCCATTATTTATACAGTCTGTGGTGTGAAGTGTTACAGAACAGTTACAGTGACCGAACAAAGAAAGAAAAGATCAATAACTACAGATAATGAAACTTCAAAAACAAGAGAAAGTGATGTCCAAAAATGTTAAAGATTTGAGATTTTTAGACTGGCTACACCAGAACCACAGAAATGTCAGCCAGCCAAATCGTCATCAAAAGATAGCCGATGTCTTCTGAGATTACCATTATTCTTGCTAAGCAGCAGCCACAATGTTGTTTAGTTTAATTTATAAAAACAACATATGTTCCCAATCTGAGAGCCAGTGACTTAGGATTTACATGGTGTAAATTACATTGGGAGTCCATGCAGGCTGCCAAAAGGAATCTGACGGAATTATTTTCAGTGTGTGTTAAATTCAAGTATTTAAGATTGTCACACGAGCGTTTTAGGATGCATACAACACGTGTCTGTTATCAAACAGCAGATGGTCGAAATGACGTAAAGCATTCAAATGGCACGTGCTTGTAATTAAATGAGCCAGTGAGCAGTGTTTATGGCTGTGCGCCATATTGGTAGGAAATGCATGTAAAGTGATGAGAAAGCTATGCAGGGCCTTGTGAGAACATTTTTTTATATCTAACTTGGCTTGGGATTTGAAGTGAGCAGCTTTCCTTTTTCTGTCTGGCTTTCACATAACGATAGCGTGGTTTGTTTTAATCAGATTTGATTCAGTGAGAGAGGCTCTATTACTCAGTAGATCTAAAGATGTAAACAGTATAATTTACTACATGTTAACCTCCCATCACCAACTATTTTAAGTTGTTACGTTTTGTAATTCCAGAAGGAAACACACATTAGATTATGAATCTGCATCCACATGAAAATGTATTTATGTATCTTTGTCTGTAGCTTGTTTGTCAGTATTTTATCCTGTGCTGTACATGCTGTTAATACTGGATCGCTGTGACTGTGTCAGGGTAGCTTGCCTGTGTGGGTCTCGTTGACCGAGTCTCTTTGATTATGTCAGGTTCTCAATGTCAGGTAGCTGCTCAGAATAACCACATTTATCTGCTTTGTCCAAGTTTTTGTCTCTTACTCACTCAGTCTCATATTTAGTCTTGAGTAGTAGTATTGTCACAAATTGTTTTAATAGTTAAACAAATGAGATAGAACTCTCTTCAAAGCTTCCAGAAACATTTGACAATAACAGTCACTTTACCTGTTACCTTTGCCTCCATCAGTTGGTGTTGTGTTGCAGTGGTAGAGCAGCTACTCCTGTTCTGCAAGGTAAAGTTAGTGGTTTTGTCAAAGGAGTCTGGTGGCTTTGAAGAGAGCATAGATGGATAAAATGGCTTTAGTTTCATTGGAAAGGGCTGTTTGACAGCAAGGAGAAAACATTATAAATAAAGTGTACACTTAAACTGATATAGATATTTTTAAATTGGCTTAAATGCATTTAGCTGCTGCCCCCATCCTCAGTGGTATATTGTTGAGCTACTGTAACAGTACTCCTGCGAACCACCATCTAGTGTAAATCACACACTAGCTTTATTTGGGAAATAAGCATAAAAGTTTTTATGCTCTCTTGAGGTGGTTTTTGTCTTTTTCGAAAAATAGTTAATACGTTCTGATGAAGTGAACATTTAACTCATGAGTGATCAGCTGTTTCCGCTCTGCCCGTCAAGACAAATGGAAAATTAAAAGTCCTGAAGAGATTTTCTCTTGTAAGTGGCCAAAGTTGTCCAATTAGCAACCTTTTTTGGTGGTTGTTTTTTCTCTCTTGCACAATCTCTACTTCTTCTACTGATTACTGACGGATTAGCCTACAGCAATACATTACACTGCCACCTTCTGACGAAAGTATGGTTATGCAGCTTTGTTTATTTGCTCTAGACTTCTTGATGAAAATGTCGCTAATTCACATTTTCTTTAAAACAACATTTCAAAATTCCGCTTCAAAAAATTTGCTTCGGCTTTGATGGAAACACAGCTACTGACTAGGAATAAGCAAAGTAAATATATTCTCATCTCACTCTCAGAAAGAATGTGAATATGCTTTTTTTCCCAAAAACATTGAACTTTGTCTTTAATCTGGAAATCGATTGAATTATTCTTTTTTTGGCTTGAAGAGAAAGGAGATATTGCTTCAAGATTCAATACTCATTTTATTTTCGGACAGTACAAGGCGACTCATAAATGTATACATCAGATTTTGTAAAAGGGCTTCACAAGCTGAAACACTACCTCTTGTTCTACTCTCTCTCTCTTACTATCCTCCAGGTGGCGTTACTCCAGGAGACAGTGAGAAGGGAGTGTGAGGAGAGGGAGGGCCTGACTGCTGCTCTGTCTCAAGCTCAAGATGAGCTTATTGGACTGCAATCCCTAGTGTCTCATCAGGGCTCCTCCAGGTCTCTCCACCCCATGGAGAGACACACTCCCCCAGGGAACAACCATTTCCATCTCCATAGTCAAAGCCGGGTACCTCTTGCTCGCTCTTTGAACTCCCCAAACACCCTGCGACCCTCCCCTAGCTGCACAGACAAAGACAGAGCCCGGGGCACAGATGGAGGAGGAGCAGGGAGGAGTTTTGAGTCTTGGAATCGTGGTAGAGAAAAAAGACGTGAGGGGACACTGCCCAGACTGAGTGAAGTCCAACATAAGGTCAGTTTAGGGATAGAGAGGAAGAAGAGCCTATAAAAAGTATTCTGAATAAAGGACCGTATGTGTATTAAACAGTAAATGCACCTGCTCAAAATAAACAAACTGAGTTTAAGTGTTGTCTTAAAATATTCCTCCTTTAGTCATTTAATAGTCTTTTCATTCTAATCATGCTATTTTAATAGTACTTTTATTGTTCCCTCAAAATTGAATAATGAATCCAATTTAGTCAAATATCCCTCTAATTACCTACTACAAAATTCACACACACACACACACACACACACACACACACACACACACTCTCTACTTTATACACAAGACACAACTACTGAGTTCTGTTCGTACAGCAGTAAACTCCCTGGACACACACTCTTTGACAGACATGCACTTGTTTTCTCACAAACTGCCTCACGCAGTCTCAGTGGCACGCACAGGATTTCACAGACAAACACCCACGCACGCACATAGTACACACACACACACACACACACACACACACACTCGTACCCACAGACACATGCAAGCCTGTCACAAGGGCAGGGCTGAAGGAGCATGACAGCGTGTCCCTTGCCACCCGTGGACACAAACAAAAGGCAGCCAAACACAAAAGAAAGTGTAAGGCAAGCACCCCCAGACACACACACACACGCACACACACACACGTGCACACACAACAATTACCCAGCCCTCACCCCTCAGGCATTGTGTGTTATTGACATCATTCACTCTGTGCAAGGTCTTTCCATCCCTTCCTCCCTCTCTCTCTTCCTCTCCCTCTCTACATTTGGGATGAATTGGCATGATGGGAGAAATGCGTGAAGTGTGTGTGGCATGGAACTCATTTCCCTGCTTGCTGGCACACATGGAAAGCTTTTAGTTAGACTTCCCCGCGTCCCTTTCTTCCAACCCATCTGTGAGACAATACATGTGCACGCCGTTCGCACAAAAAGGTGGGACGGTAATGATTTTATCCTGCCAACGTTTCCTGTTTGCCAAAACACACACATATGGTTTATCTGCTAAGCATCTCGGTCCGTGCGGAGAGGACGTTCTGAAATATCAAACAATGAACATTCTGTGCCATTAAAACTTCATTTTCTACCTTCTCTGTTTTGTCAGTTGGTGTAACTAATGTTTTTTCCTGAAGTTGACAGTCACGATTTCTCGATAAAGGAATGTATTTGGGTTTTAATTAATGTGATAAATTAAAGAGATTTTAAAGTCAATCTTACTCCACAATTAACAATCCCCAGCTGCCTTTCAGTGAAAAACAAAACATTCTGTTTATGTGACAAAGGTAGTATTTTCTTTTGTTCTTTGCAGCTGACTTCTTGTTGCCTTCCTGTGTTTGAGTGTGTGATTGTGTGTGGCCTTGTGTGTGTTTACTTATTGCATGAGACTTTGCCATGTGCGTGTGTCTCCAGTGAGTGATTATTTCCGTCCTAACACCATCATCGCTCACTTTTTGCTATCAAGTAATGTCACAGAAGGGCCCCACTGTAGGGTTGGTTATTTTTCTAATACTAGTGCCAGTTTCTGTATCAAAATTATTCTGCTCTCATTACTTCGCTCTATGAATACGAAGTGAATTATTCTACTAAACCCTGTATGCAAAACAAAAAGAGCTTGACAATTCATTCTTGACTTCGAAACCAGCAGATGACAAAACAGTCTCAACTCAAGGTGCACTTACTGGCTCATTCTGAGGCTTCTGACCACACCACATGGTCTTCATCAGCAGAGGAAGTTATCTCAATTGTTGTTGAACTGTAGATGTTTAGACTTTGGCTTAATTTAGCTTAAGAGTTCATTCTTGACTTGGTCAACAACCAAAATAAGTAAGTTTACTTTTTTCACTTCAATTTTAAATAAGGAAGCGTTATCAAAAAGCTCAGTTGGTAGAGAGGTCGTCTTCTGATCGGAAGGTTGGTGGTTCGATCCCCGACCATGGCAGCCTACATGTCGAAGTATCCTTGAGCAAGATACTGAACCCCAAATTGCTCCCGATGCTGAGTTCATCTGTGTGTGAATGAATTCCCAATGGTGGCAGGTGGCACCAGTGTGCCCTGGTAGCCTCGGCCACCAGTATGAATGTGTGTGTGGACGGGTGAATGAGTGTAGTGTGTAGTGTAAAGCGCTTTGGATAAAAGCACTCTATAAGTGCACCCCGTTTACCATTTTCGCAGCAAACTTTTTTGCAAGTCATAGAAAGAAAAGCACAGGTTGAATTAACATTAAAGCTGCATTCACACCAAATCAGGTGTTGTGACGAGAATGCCATTCCTCCCAATTATTTGAAAGCTTTTAGGGTGCAGCAGTGGGGACATACATGTGCATCTCAATGAATTAGAATATGATAGAAAGTTTATTTATGTCAGTAAATCAATTCAATTAAAAAAATTATATATATCCATTACACACTGAATTAAACATTTCATGTCTGAATGTATTTAATTTATTCTAATTATAATGATTATGGCTTACATTTAATGAGGACCTAAAATTCAATGTCTTAAAAAAATGTAGTATTACAAAAGACCAAGTTAAAAAAGTATGCTTAATATGGAAATGTTGGACTCTGAAAAATATGTCCATCTATATGCACTCAATACTTGGTTGGGGCTATTTGACTTGAACTACTGGAAATTGACTTTTCCATCATATTCTAATGTATTGAGATGCACCTTTAAGTGGATCCACAGAATAAAAGCAACCCATGTCATCGACATCATGTTGCGGTGGCTGGTCATGGAACTGCAATTAGCCTGGAAGACACCCACATGAAGAAGAACCTTGCTTACTATTTAGCATTGTAGCATTACTGTGTTTAATGAGCAAATGTAAAGATTAAATCCAAGAAGCTTTGGTTTGTGCCCACTTCTTCTTCATATCTTTAGTTGCTTAAAGCTAGTTGGCAAATCGCTTTGAGGTGCATTACCACCACTAATGGGCCATTTAAGTGAAACTCCCACACCGCTGCACAACCATGTACAAATTGCCACAGCACCCTATTTGGTGTGAATGCAGCCTAATGATGGCCTAATTCTGCTTACTGCTTCAGTTCCAGGACTCTACTATTGTGCATACTGTCTCACTGTCACACTGACAACATTAATGTTACTATTTACACCTCTGCTTTTCCTGCTTTGACAAGACGTCTGCCGTAAAAAGGGTCTCCAGACATACGCTGACCTTTTGACAACACTCCCTGCACATGCACTTCTGACTGATGGCCTTTCCTTTTTCCCTGCTAAACTTCCTCCCACCGTGACCTGCATGTCTGCTGTGCATTTGAAGAGATAACCTCTTCCTATGCCAGTCAGAGGCATTAACACACTCCACCCAACGATGCACACTCCCTATCTTTGACACACTCACTGTGTATGCTCTGACCACACACACTTTCTGTCTCCCTCAAAACACAAATAACCCTCTCTCTGTGTGTCTCTAGCACACACACACACACACACACACGCACACACACGCACACACACACACACACACACACACAAACCTGTCTCTTTGTCAATATTCTTTTAATCTCTTTTGCCTTCTTTTATTACTCAACCCCTCTGACCCTGTTGCTAAAAAGGAGTCCGCTCTCAGCCTCTCCTCCTCATTTTTCTGTGGCTTCACTTCATTTTTGATCTCTCTTTTCTACTCCCCCCTGCTCTTTCACTGGAGCGTTTTCCTTTGCTCATGCCCCTTGCTTTGTAGCCCTTGACCTGGTGTCCTTCCTGACTTGTGTGTGTGTGTGTGTGTGTGTGTGTGTGTGTGTTTGATAAAGAGACGTATGTGTGTGAGAGATCTGGCCTGAATGGATACAACTCCTTGAAACACTTCTTATGTCCTGATGTGTAACATACAGCATAAAGGCCCATTACATTGACATGAATGATCGCTCTTAAACATTCAAATGTAATCACCCTTAACAAATGCCCCCACACACAAACATCCATACACACACACACACATGCCTTGCACACACATTTTGAGTGTGATCTCCTCACAGTAATTATCATAGCAGGGCAGGCATGCACACGTGTCCCTGGGGAATCTGTGCAAGTTGCTCGTAAACACACACGCCACTGCAGGGAGTGGCGTGTGTGTATAACTAAGCCCTTGTTCGTCACTGGGCGTCCCTGAACGCCTCTCTCCTGCGTCGTTATGGTCGTTCCGGAATTCTGCCGTCCCGTGAGCCCTCCCACACCCTATAATTAGTGTCACCTGGGCAACCGGAGAAAGAATGCTCAGTATTCTTGTCGTCGTGGTAACTGCGCAAGTGTGGGGGCCGGAGGTGCTGGTTGTAGGTGTTGGTTAATGACGGGGACAATGAGACCTCAGTCTACCACCTCATGTGCTGTATTAGGGAAACTGAGGTAGGTAAATCCGTGTGTGTGTGGATATCTGTCTGTCCCTCACACAGAGCCTCAGACCGGTTATGAAAGTCAACCCTTATGCCATGTTTACACAATTACAGCTATTGCTTACAATAGCTTTAGACGCACACATGCAAACACATATAACCTCAGGAAATAACCAACCATGGCAGGATTAAACTGTAAGTGGAACCTAGGGCAATAATTTGCTCTTGGTTTCCTACTGACCACCACCTCCCCCCACCACCCTTTTTCTTCCCTCTGTGAATTGTTGACGTCGTCCCCATGTACACTGCACACAGAAGCTTCACTATATTTATTGACCCAGTAAAAAAACAGAGCTTATGTTGTTGGAAAACTACCCTGTCCCAGGATTGCTGTCTGTCAATTTGTGGGAATTTGATTAAAATCAACTGTATTGCACCATGTGAGCATAATATAAACCAGTACATTGGGTCACAAGATAAATCTGAGATGTCATATGACATATTGTTTAGTAATAAATTTTAATTTTTCAGACTTTGATCTTTTTTAGTGGTAATTTATCATTATTAGTTTTTACTGCAACACATATTCAAGTTATACAATCTGAGAGGGCGAAATTACTGTGATGAGAAGTTGCAAGTCCACACTGCCTAATATAAAGCAGTTTCAAACGAATCTCGGAAACCAATGTAATTAATTAAGATCTTAAGACTAGGTTTTGACTTTGAGCCTTTCTACAAGACAGGGCCTCAAGATGAAGTTGCCTAATAATGCTGGATAAGTCACAGCTGATGTAATACTTTAGTGGTTCAAATTCCAATTAATCCAATCATTAAATACCAAATGACTTGCAGTAAAACTTGAGTTTTGGGGCCCTGTGCAAGCCAGTTGTTCACTTTGCCAACAAACCTGCAAAAATGGTGAACCAGCAATAAAATGTTTGTGAATGTAGACACACCATTCACAGACAAATACCTTGGACACACAAACAGCTGTAGTATAGGCCCATAAGTCACTTGTTGGCAGTAAAACTGTGCCACACACTGCAGCATGAGTTCGGTGGTGGGGATTCAGTACAAGGTCAGTGTACAAGTCCTCACAGGACACTTCTTTACTTGGGGTGCCCGATTTTCAGAAAATCTCATCTGGTGGGCCTCTAGTTCTCTCTGCTGACCAATTTTAGCTATTGCAGGGCTTCAGGCTACAAAATCCAATTCTGGGGGCTGGGTAGTGAGTGAACACAATGTTCCCTGGACTAACTGCTTATTAAAAAGCGTCACGTTTTTTGACACAATAAATGCCAGTGTCTTAAAATGTTGAAAGTTCATTAATTGTCTTAAATAATGTTTGCCCTGCAATCCCTACCTGGGTTACTGTATCCTTAAATATTAAATCATAAAGTAGTTATCAATGACTTCCTGTACACTGTGCGTCAATGAGTCTATCAGTAATTTCATCATGATATGCCAAGTTGCGGCTATGACTTCTTTTTTCTTGTAAGTGGCGGATGGATATGTTCCATAGGTGAGAAGTCCGGACTTTCCCGTAAAGTACGTCACAGTAACCGTTAGTGGTGAGTCGCCTCCCTTTGTTGCCTTCGGGTGATGTCGGAAACACACATACACATTTACAATAATAATGAACATATTTAATGAGATGTTTGTATTACCAAAATGTGATGCGAAATTTAAGGAGCTAAATTATTTGACTAATATGTGGCTTTCATTCATTGTAGTTAAAACTAGTTGACAGTATTGATTGATATGTTATTCTATAGTTAGTTTTATAGAGTTTCTCATGGTGTCTCCTCTATGGCTGCAGGATTAGGGGGTCTGGGAAGTTTTTTAAACAGCTATTATGTTTATGTATTTCTCATCCAAAGAAACTTGATATTAGAAAACTGAGCTCACGTAGGGCCACTGAAGGAGGCATGAGATAATACACTATTTGTAATAAGGAATACACTGGAGCCATTATTGTATCTAACGGCAAGTGATCTGTTTATTAACTAATTATTCGTATGGATAACAAAACCCAAACCCTATTTATTTTTTTTAACTTATATGACATTTACATATATTACTGTACAAATGCACCTGACTGCCTTTTTGCACTTCTGGTTAGATGCTAAACTGCATTTCGTTGTATAAGTACCTGTACTCTGTGCAATGACAATAAAGCTGAAACTAATCTAATCTTACGGCACTCTGTAGACAGGTAAAGTAAGGGAACAAAAAAATAGAAAGAGTAAATACCAATTGATGAACAGAGATAGTTTTCCTACATGTTCATGTTCAAGTCATTTTTTGCCAAAATTGTTTGTTTTTTTGCCTAAATCATCTCCTCATGACGCCGGCCACCTATGGTAAAATCGGCTACATCCTCAGTTGATCAGATCATGTGATTTTACCCCTTTAAGATCATCACTACTTTGACAATTTGCCACATTCATAGGCATCAGATAAGAACCCAGCAAAGAAGAGCTAGAGGGAGATTTTTTTAGTTATCAGTTTAGTTTGTCAGTGTTTTATTGTTGACACTAATATTGGTACACTATACTTTACACTTTACTCTCAGGTGCTCTCTACATAAGAGTGACATGAGCGTGTTATAAACATGACATGGGATGTGTCTTGAACATTAATGACACTTTGAAGTAACATTAATGCTCATGATACTTGTCATGTCATGTTTCTGACAGGCTTGTGTGACTCTTAAGTAGACACCTTCAAAATAAAGTGTTACCATATCTTGCTTAAGTCACAAAGGCATGTTCAAAAAAATTGCCTAACTTCTCTTAAATTACATAATTTACACAGTGTTATTACAATGCCAATAGCCATCCTTTGTTACACCCTTTTTGAGTGAAATGATCAATAAATGTCATATGTTACACTCCTGGTGAAGTTTTTTGTGTTTCCTGCAAAACTTGAAAAAATGAGTTTGGCGATTATTTTAACTGGGTGACGATTTGTGGACATTTTTAAGAAAGTCGTGTAGGTCTGTTCAACGCTACACTTAGAGGGACTAGTTTATCACCGCGGATGTGCACGAACGTTTGCGTCTTAGATGTCGGTGACGTCACGTACTGTGTCAGTCTCCCTGCTCCGCCGTCGTCCCGTCGAGGCAGCTGAGCAGCAACTGATCACCGATAATCGCCGATTTTCGGGTGAAGATGGCCGCAGGTCCTCTCTCTGTTTCTTCCAACGCATCCACAAACAACGATGGCATTCTCATTGGTGACAAAGTTTACTCGGAAGTGTACCTTACGATCGACAACTCGCTCATACCGGAGGAAAGGCTCTCTCCGACGCCTTCAATGCTCGACGGCCTCGACCTGAACACAGAGACCGACCTTCGCATCCTGGGCTGCGAGCTGCTCCAGTCGGCGGGTATTCTTCTCCGCTTACCCCAGGTAAACTATACTGGATATAATGACTATATCATATGGTGTGTGTTTCAATAACAATGAGTAATGGTTGGTAGTATTTTTCGGGTCTAAACAAGTCACGGCCTGGTTGTTAGCTGTTTGCTAATGTTAGCTTGTTGGCGTGGTGTAGCTAAAATGGCGGCGATCCATTGTGCAAGGTTAGGCCAGCTTAGGAGAGACAAAGTACAAACGGCATCCCTGTGTTTTCGTCGACAGGTGGCCATGGCAACGGGGCAGGTGCTGTTTCATCGCTTTTTCTACTCCAAGTCCTTCGTCAAGCACAGTTTTGAGGTAAGTCCGGTCAAGTTTATGGCTCATTGTCACTCGGTAATTTCAGCACAGCATAACGTTATGGTTACGTTCGTGGCGGCCATATTGTCGATACCTTGTGGCAGTTTTTTCTAAGTGCTGTAAGACAAAGACAGGACTTAATGAAGATCAACAGGAATGGATCAAACACTCAACGTAGCTACAGTAACAACATGGAGTCAAATTTAAAAAAAATATTACTTTTCTCCAATAATGCTACATAGTATGTGCACTTTGCATACAGTCTTAAAAACTTTCCTAGATTCAAATCGTCACCCTGTTAAAACAATCGCCTAACTCATTTTTTAAAGTTTTGCTGGAAACACAAAAAACTTAACCAAAAGTGTAACATGTGGCATTATATGTGACTTAAGCAAGATATGGTAACACTTTATTTTGAAGGTGTCTATGTAAGAGTCACACAAGCATGTCAGAATCATGACAAGTATCATGAGCATTAAAGTTACTTTAAAGTGTCATTAATGTTCATGACACATCCCATGTCATGTTTATGACACGCTCATGTCACTCTTATGTAGACTCCTTCAAAATAAAGTGCTACCATGTCTTGCGTAAGTCACAAAGGCATGTTCAACATTTTATTTTGACTTAGACATAATAAATCCGCTTAAGTCACACACTTGACATAGGCCATTATCTTAAAGGGGTAAAATCACATGATCTGATCAACTGAGGATGTAGGCGATTTTACCATAGGTGGCCGGCATCATGAGGCGGTGATTTAGGCAAAAAAACAAAACAATTTTGACAAAAATGACATGGGCGATTATTTTAACAGTGTGACTACATGCACCTTGCATACAGTCTTAAAACTTTTCTAGATTCAAACGCTGGTTGGCCTGTTGATGTGATTTTATTCCTTTTTGCCATTGTATCAGTTATCTATGTGCAACCTAACTTGAACTTAGAACTGTAAAGTATAGTATTACTAATACATGTTTGATTATAAGATTAGCAAACACTTGCTGCTTTCTGGAAAATGCACAAACAATATAATTATTTGATAGTGCTTCATATCAGTCCTGCTGTGTCTTCTCCGACAATCACACAATTCTTCGAGGGAAATTAAAATGGTAGCTAGCATAGCATATGGTCTCTTAGTTGTATGTTTTGTTATATCTACTGGTCACGTGTGGACACTCCATCTCTGGATGCATGTTCTTCAAACTTGTTGCTTCAATTATCTTCCCTCCAGATTGTTGCTATGGCTTGTATCAACTTGGCCTCCAAGATTGAGGAAGCACCAAGGCGAATACGAGATGTCATCAATGTTTTCCACCACCTGAGACAGATCAGAGGCAAAAAGTAAGTACCGACATTGAATGCAGTATTCTCTTTTGAGAAACAATAACATTTTTGTTACCCAGAACATATTTCATTGCATTGCCTTTTGGTTTTATCCAATATAATGTTGTATGATGTTGACCTGTTTTTTTGCTGTGAAAGTGCTCTTCTGTTTATTCATGTGCTCTAAACCATTTTAAAACTTTTCAGTTTCCGCTTCACTGGTAGTTTCAGAAGTGTAATTGTCTACATATAACATCTGAGTTTGACATTACACTGAAACTGATATCTCAACAAACTCACTTTAAAAATTGGCCTGCTTTTTAAGCATTTTAAGACGAGGCACCACTGCTTAATATGCGTGTGCCTTTGTCTTCATAGAAATCTGTTCATGTCAATACTATAGATCTTGGCATTAACTTGGCTTCTTTTTTCCCTTGCAACCAACTAACAGCGACCAGCTACATTTACCAAAGCCTGGGTGATGTGGAATGGTACGTAAGATGAAGCAGTCGGCATGACAACCATGATGCAAGGGGGTCACTCCTCCCCCAGGGCCACCTCACCCCCTCCTGTGGGAGACGCCCGTGGTCTGAGCCACCGCGGGGCACTGGGATCGGGGATGACAGGTTGGCCGAAGGTCCTTGGCCCCCGGGGCACCTTGAGGACTCCTGTGGTTCAATCTTAAGCTTTGGGTTTCTGTCCGTCAGTCTACGGACCATTGGGTAATGTAGTCTCCTTCATTGACTGCTCCTCACTATGTATTTTGTTTGTGCTTCAAAAGTAAAATCCCATTCACCTACTGTTACCCATGGCTTTAATTGAAATATCACTTTGTTTGTCGAAGTTAGAGTAAATAAATGGATACTTGTGGTCCATGCAGGGTATGTTTAACGGTTAGTGCATGCATTGTCGCTTGAATAATTTGGCATTAAACTTAGTAAACGTGAATTAGCATTTAAGTAAGTGTAACAGTTACCATGATGCACCGGTAACAAATCTGTTTGGATGTGGATTGGACTCTGAAGGGTCATGTTTAGTAATGGGCATCACGCTGCTGATTTTTTATCATGCATGTGGTTTGTAGCATGACAGTATTCACATTTTAAGTTTCTGTTACTGGAGACATCAAAACAATAGATTTGGATTTTAACTTGATTGTTCGTTCTGAAAAGATACCTAAATACTACTTTGAGTGTTGGAGTTGTTAAAGGGATGTCAGTCTGTTTTTTTTCTCCCAAATTTTGTTTATTCTGTTGATGTGATATAGATTGTCTCTCATAATACTACATAAAGAGGCAGCTGATTCATTATACAAGGCTTGTGCCGCATGTGAAGTTATAGATCCAAATACATATTTTAATCCAAGTTTTGGATTTTAGAAAAGTGAGGCATTATAATGTTCTTCTAAAACTGGCATTTGTAGATCTATTTGAAATTAGCTGTTATGTTCAGCCTGCAGATATATTTCTAGGTTGGTACAGTATACGGTTTGTTGTGATTGTGAAATGTCACTGGACACAAAACTGTATTTTTATGACATTTTCTTATTTGAGCCTGCATACCCTGCTGTACTATTGACAAAGGTTAGTGGTTTTGGTTAGTTAACCAAGTCTTTATTATACAGACCTAAACAGTGGCATTGGAAGAGGAGAGCGTGATTCATGACATCTCATTATAGCAGTTTTTCTCTTTTATTTGCATTTACGTTCGAAGGATGAAATGCTTTGCATGTTGAGGTAGTTATGTGAATTATGGTCTGAGTGATATTTCTGTTAAAGCTGTGACACAGGGTGAATGAGGTTGAGGACTGTCTACAAATCCCATATGCTTTCACTGGAACCACAGGAGTCTACAAACCCCAGCAAACTGTCAGGCATGCAAACAGTTAAACCCGTTGCTTTTGAGTTGGTTGAAACGGGAAAAAAGAAAAAGAGTGCAAGATATCAAAAGGGCACTTTCTTTTTATTACTTCTTTTCCGATGGGGGGAAACATTATTTTATTTTGATTCCTTTATAAACCAGGACTCCAAGTTCATTGATACTTGATCAGAACTACATAAATACCAAAAACCAAGTCATCAAAGCAGAACGGCGCGTCCTGAAGGAGCTGGGCTTCTGTGTGCATGTCAAGCATCCTCACAAGGTGAGTTTAAGACACACTCATAACTATATAGATTGTGAATTTGCATTGTAGTTTAGCTATTGCAGCTTCAAGTTTGTGCCTCCATGCTGATGCAACCACACAGGAAGCAGCTTTAGCAGACAACTCTCACTTCTCAGAATAGGCTGGAGCTTGAACACCAACAGACCTGGAGATGTAACTGTGTGTTTTTCTTACATACAGTTATTTTATGATTACAGATTATCGTCATGTACCTTCAAGTCCTGGAATGTGAGAAGAACCAGACACTGGTCCAGACCGCCTGGTAAGTTCCTTTCTCGTTCTCCACTTACCTCCCCCACAGCAGCAACCTGTGTCATGTCTGCAAGAAGTGCCACCAGACCTGGGCTAAAAAATGAAGTTGAACGAGTTTCAAATGGTTGCATCACTTCAAGAGCTCTTGATTTATCTGCTAGGATCTTGAGATTTACCCATATGTGGAAACAACACCTGTCAGATAAGTGATATTCAAGAGTGCTCCTCATGTCTTTAAGCACAAATTTGAAAACGATTCAACAACCATTTTACCCAGGTCTGATCTCGACGTTCCCTCACTCCATTTGAATCCTTCCACCTCTATTTTTTTCTGATGGAGCAATTTGTTTTATTGCAAACCTGTTGCGTGTCTCACTCTCTTGTCTGCCCTTACATGGCTTTGCTGTAAAGTCTGTTTGATTTGCGGTGCCCAGGGAACTTGGTTTAACTTTGTCCTTTCTCTCTACTCTTTGATTAAAGGGTAGTCCATGCTGGTAAGTCACATAAAGAACCTCTGAACTCTGCCTCCTCCAACCACATGACCTCAGGAAGCTCCCCCCATTGGCTGGCTGCCCCTCTCCAGACAGCCAATCCCAATGCCGAGATTCACTGAAGGGGGCGGGCGGGCCTTTCCCAACAGCCAACATCATCTTGTTTACTCTTTGGTGTCCAAAAGGATTTGTATTTTTGGTCTTGCTACAAAGGTTTTAACTGTAATACCCAGTTTTACTTAGTAGCTACAAACACATTTATTTTCTGACTTTTTTTTCCTAGTTTACTTGCATCTAGCAATGAAGTAAACTTAGCCACAACAGAATTTTTTTTGACCAGTGTACCTGCCTATTTTTTAAATATATTTACAGTAGTATACTGTGTCCTGTACCCAACTGACGTGGTGTTCAGACATGTGTCTGTCTTACAGGCTGATCCAGTTCTCAGGTTTTGCCTCCAAGGACCTGTCTCACCCAGCAGTCAAAGTCCAGCGGCCATGTGTTATCTATAGTAGCGTTGGCATAGCATTTCACACAGACCTGACAAAGTGCAGGTCAGGTCATTTGATGAAGGCAGGTTAGACTGGAAGTAATCCCTGTGTGGCAGGTTTTCATTAAGTCCTTGTGGCAAACTTCCAGTAAGGCAGTTCATATCATTTGAATGGTGGCAAGTGACACAAAGTGTAAGTGTGACCACCGTAGAAAGAACATTTCACTGCTGTAGCTGTAGTATTCTTGCCTGGTTGTAGTTCCTCCTTAATGATCTGAATGAGATCAGTGTCGAGGTAGTTTGTCGGGGTTTTACCATCATGTTCCTGTTATCACTCGTTTTTTTTTGTCTTGAGGACTTCTATGTTTCTTAAGGACATAGATGCTCACACCACCCTGTACTTGCCTGATTCACATCCTGGCCATCTTGTCTCTCCTAATGCTCTTCCAACGGCTAATCTAATTTACTCATTGTCCCAGACAACCCACTCACACAATCTGTTCTGTAGTACAGAAATTTCACTCAGCCTAAGTAGTGAGGCTTAGATTGCCTACTAATGTCTTTTTAGATCAATAATAGAGGTATGGAGTTGCAGATGAATGCATCTGTAGGACAAATCTGTGGTCTCATGGGCGATGTTTCAAATCACAGCTGGAAATGGGTTCTGTTTTGCAGTTGAACTTTTCTATCTGTCAGAATATTAAACCAGTGTTGCATCATTTAACAACAACATGAACAACATGCCACTGACTCCCAAATTCCAGCTGTTGTGCATGCCATCATACATGCTATTTCTCCCAATTTCCTCGGATTAATCAATCTGAAAGTGGCAACTGCATTCTTGATGAATGTGTTGTGTCATTATACCTGCATGTGCCCCGTCCCCCACCTTCCCACCCCCCATCCTCTTACAAGGCATGTGTCATTTTCTCAATCATTCATTAGTCTTAATCTAGTTACTTTAAGGTCATAATGTGGCAAAATGGTCTTGGCAGGTCTTCAGTAGATTATTTCCCATTTGTGTCTTCATGCTTTACCTGTGACATGCAGCACCCCCATGGATGCCCCAGAGAGAAATGGACAAAGTTAAATTTTACAGATCAAAATGCATATTGTACTGTAGTACTGTGTAACATGAAAATGTAATGATTAGTGTTAATGCTTGTTTAGAGGTCACTTCTGGATGATGATTTCTTATTTGTAACAATTTCATAGTAAGAAATCTAAATCTTAATCAGAATATAAATATAAAGCCCTGATAAGAGGTTGGCACTACAGACGAGAGGTTGCAGGTTATTGATCTAGGGTAACAATTTATGGTTATAGCTGTGGCACGTCCTAGCAAATGTGGGTATGGATGAGAGGTGGCTTTGTGTAGAGAAGATGCTATGTTTTTGTTCCTATGTGTTTTTGCCTCTATAGGAACTACATGAATGATACCCTTAGGACAAACGTGTTTGTGAGATTCCAAGCTGAGACTATCGCCTGTGCCTGCATATTCCTTGCTGCCCGAGCCCTGCAGGTAAAAGCAAAGATTTACCTGAAAACATTGCCACAAATGCTTAATTACACTAAATGGCGTCACATAAAATCATCTATGGCTATACAAATATAACTGAATTGCTTCCTTCAAAATTTTCTAACACTTTGTGAATGTTTTCCCAAGATACCCCTGCCATCCAGACCTCATTGGTACCTGCTGTTTGGAGCCAGTGAGGATGACGTTAAAGAGGTCTGCATCACCACCCTCAAACTCTACACCAGGAAGAAGGTAGGCTGTTTGTGGAACACAGTATGTTACGGCTTATTGACATCATTACTGCACCAAGTGAAAATCATGCCACGCTGGCGTGCATTTCTATTGTCAGTTTAAGTGTGTTAGAGTCGGGCCGAAGTGTGCCCGACCGGCCGCAAAGTGGTTTACTGTGATCTTGCCCACCACAGCCATGATGACCTCCCTTCTCCTCCTCAATCAGTAGTACACTAATCTCTCTTTTGTTCCTATTTGTACTATCAGATATCTGCTTCATTTTACAGTTTTTTCTGTTCGCTTTTGGCTGAACCGGAGTCGTGTTTAGCTATTGCCAAAACCCACATTTTCTAGATTTTTGCTGTTTCACAATAATAACAGGGAGGAAAAGTACAACCACAAACCGCCACAGTTGGATTGTAGACTTTTCGTCTGTATGCTATAGGGGGAAACTGTCTGTCACACCAAACCTATTAGCAGCAGCGTGATGCCTGTTGACAGTCACCAGTACTCAGTGTTGTCTCTGTGTAAACTGACTGTGTGATTCTTCCCCAGCCGAACTATGACCAGCTGGAGAAGGAGGTGGAGCGGAGGAAGGTGTTCTTGGCAGAGGCCAAGCTGAAAGCTAAAGGCCTTAACCCTGATGGCACCCCTGCACTGACCACATTGGGTGGCTTTTCACCTGCTTCCAAGCCCTGCTCCCCTGTGGTCAAGCTGGAAGAGAAGTCTCCAAACCCCCAGACCCTCAAACAAGTTAAGAAGGAGCCAGATAGCCGGACTCAGGTCAACAAGAGTCCACACAATGGGTGAGGAAAGAAACACATTTTACACCACATTTCGCCTCCATTAGGTTTTTATTTTGATTCATAATAAGAGCTTATCCTAACTACTACAACTGTGTTTATGTATGTCTGTTAAATTCATTAAGCCTAATCTTTTTTTCTTTTTCCCAGTTTAAGAAAAGAGCCAAAGATCGGGAGAAATAGCAGAAGTGGAAGTCGATCTCGTTCAAGAACGCGCTCCCGGTCTAGATCTCGCTCCCCTCGCAGACAGTAAGATCCCTTAAAATATGTAAAGACATTCTTAGTTTACTGGTCAGAGTAACTGACCGGTGACAGGTAACTTTTATGATAGTTTAATTGTAAATTGTTAACATTCTGAATGTGCCATTTTTTATTTTTGTTTAACTAGCTGAATGTATTCCTCATCTTCCTCTTCTCTTCTGTCTTCACAGTTACAACAGCAGACGCAGTCGCTCAGGGACCTACAGTTCTCGCTCACGTTCTCGCTCTCACAGTCGCAGTCCATCGCCTCGGCGACATCCGCCCTCGCCCCTTCTCCCGCACCTCAAATCCAAGACCAGCCACCACGGCAATAGTGACTCCAAGACCAGCGGACGCCACAGCAACAGCGGGGGCGGTGGATCAGGTCACAAGAGGAAGCGCACACGTTCTCGGTCGCGGTCCCGCACTCCAGTCAAAGTAGACCGGGACCGGGACAGAGAGAGGGAACGGGACAGAGACAGAGACCGCAGTTCCTTTGACCTTTCATCAAAGAAACACAAACATGAGCGAGGAGGTGGCCATCGAGCCGACAGGAGAGAGAGGGAGAGGTCTCGGTCCTATGACAGGGACAGAGACAGGGAGCGTAGCCACAAGAGCAAACACCACGGCAGTAGTGGGCACTCAGGACATAGCCGTCACCGTCGCTGAGGCAGGTTAACTCTAGGACGGATAGTCACTGAAGTGTTTTCAGTATACTCGAAACAAAATCAGATTTGGCATGTTCTCCAAATACAGTTGATTATCAGCAAACATCAGTGACTCCTGGTCTGTTAATTTAATGAAGTCATGTTTGCAGACACGTCTTCAAATACATCAAAAGGTTAAAAAAAACAATAAAATGAATAAATCAAAAATCAATAAAAAGGTTAAAAACAATTCTACTACAACTATTATGAAAGTAAACCAAATATCTGCACCCTGCCACCTCTCCAATTACATGTCTTGGAGGGTTTTTGACCAAGAACTTGAAAATATGTCAGCACACACGGCAGATGCAGCACCTCTGCTATGGTCGAGAGAACTTGCCTAGTTTGGTTTAATTTTGGGTATATTGGCAGTCTAACACCAACCTTGTTGGGATTCTGGGTTTCTCATATGCATGCTGAAATTGACTAAAATATATAATTTACAGGAATGTTGATTCCCATCAACTTTTTATTTTTAAATAGGAAAATATTTAGGTTTTTTTTTTTTTTTTTAATGAAATTTTTGTCCAAAAATGTAACTGGTAAAACGCCTTGACATAGGAGGCTTTCATGGAAACTGTTAAAATTGCTTGAATAGCTTCTGCATGTACAAATGACTCGGAGGTAGAATATTCTTTGCTTTGACTTGTCAACACAACAGCGCACCTGTAGCTGATATTTGGCAGAGGTGGTTGATGTTGTGTTGTTATAGATTGAATGTGTGCATCTGAGGAACCCAGGCTGCAGCAGTATCTACCAGCATTAAGTGGACTGTTTGTAGGTTTACTAGCCTTGTTTTGCATCCAGGTCAGACATGAATAGCGGTTGAGGGAAGGCACCAATGCAGTGTGACATCAGTCTCAGACCTGTCGTCCTCTCCACCTATAGGTTTTTCTTCATTTTCCCATGATACCTCCACCCCACACACCACCATTTCTCTAGCCTACCCATATGCTCTTAGTTTTACATGTAAAGTTATGGACTTTGGGAAAATGAAACTTATTTACAGTGTAAAGATGGATTGATATCTGCTGACAAAATGTGAACGCTTTGATTTATAAAAGCGAACAGCTCAGTGGAAGGGTTGATTGAATATATGTAAAATAAAAGCTGTCATTCAGGAAAGATCAATATGTTTGCACATTAAGGGACTGGTGGGCGAGTGGTTTTTGTTTCCTTTTTCCTTTTTTTTGGACAAATGTATGTTGCTAAAGCTGTGTTTTGTACAGTTGAAAAAAAGCTGGTAATAGACTTTGTGTTTTTCATTTTTTTATTTTACAGCAGGGGATGCAGACTTGATTTCAAAAATTTTAGGGTTGTCAATTTGTAACACTGGTTTTTAGTCTGCACGTGTTCATGTCCAATTTTTATTCAATAATAAATGAGTTATGCCACTGAACTGTATGGTCTTCATTGAACCGCTGTCTGCTGTAATTAAATGGATCCAATTGAACATAATCTTTGATGGGAGGAGAGTTTCTTGATCTGGTTTGACTTCAGTGATTCATTTAGCTGGCTCATAAATATTATCACCAAATGGCAGGGTTACAGACCTAAACCCTCATCTCAAGATCCTTTACGAACAGAGGCAAAGCTAAAAACACTTGATTTATATTAATGCTGAGTATTGCAGGGGGTTATGTGTGTTATGACAACCAGAGGGTGCTGTTGGCTTTACTAGTACAAACACTTATGTCTTCATGCAGACTTGCCATATTTGGAATGGACTTTTAAGACAACTCAATAGTCATATTTTCACCAGGCAATGGTTTAGGTAGCATATCCAGTTTTACAATTGTCTGCTAAGTTTCTGTTTAATTTTTTCATATTTTATCATGTCACTGGCACACAGTAAGGGATTACACCTGCCGGGAAGCCCGAGGACATGGCACATGCACACTGACAGCATTGTCTGATTTTTTTTTTTTTTTTTTTTACAAATTGTGCAACAGGAAGCAACTCAACACTGCCAAAGCATTGGGTAACACTTCTTTGATGTGTGTTAAAGCACTGTGTCATCTGGCTGTTGGTCTGATAGATGTGTACATGTTTCCTGAGCTGTTAAAGGATCAAATACACCACTGAGGCAAACAACCCTTGTCTTAAAGTCATTCAGTGTACTCTGTCTGAGACCTCACCTGTCAAATCCGGTACAGTGACAAACCAACTCAATATCAGCCCCCAGTGCAGATATATATTTTAACTTGATTCAATATTATTCTTGTGTTATGATGTTAGTCTCCATAGTAGCATTTCATTCTAGTAAGACCATTTTGCCTCACTGTACAAAAATGACATGCTGAAACTGACTGCTGAGGGCTAAATACAGAGGACAAATTCACTGCTTGCTGTTTCAACTCTAATCATTTCTCAAAACAAAACCAAATCTGTGCCACAAATCGTTTCAACCCAAAAAAGTGCTGCAGCAACTCATGGATATCATACACTCACACAATCGATACTTATGGCCAGAACGTCCATAATTCTTGACACTGATTTACTCTTGAAAGCTTGTGGTTGAGTTGGTCTGTCTTTTTTCCATTCATGCGCGACAAAACTGTTTCTTGAAGTGCTTTTGAATGCTTTAAATGGGAACATAATGGAAGTTTTGGAATGTCAAGTTATCAGCTCTGCCAACCACGGCTCAGCTGACGTGTGAAACTGGTTTTTGGACCACAATGGTCATGACAGACTGACTGCAAGAGAGAGAGATCCAATCTACAGGGTTAGGAGTTAGAGAAAGCTCTTTGGATTGCAAACAGTCCCAAAATACACGCATGGAGGAAAGAATGCTGGGGTCTAATTGGTGTGCATATGGAATAATTTTAGTATCCTGCTGCCAGTGTTTATGTGTGTGCATCCTCGCAGGAGAGCAGTGAAGCAACAGATAGGCCAGGCTTAGTGAGAGTGTCAACTGGTTAAATTAGCTAAAGATGGTCTTGTACAGAAACAATCCTTACTCTGTTATAATCCATTTCTTGTGAAGCTCCAGGAAACCATTATTCCATTTATTTAATTATCTTATTTGTGTATATTTTGACCAAAACCAAACCCAGGAGTGGAAAGACAGACAGACTTGAGAAATTTCACTGGTAAAGATTTATTGTACAATTCTGTCAGGAAAATAAACAGAAGAAGGCAGTGTCAGACATGCAAGAGGTGCAACAACCAATTATATAATCCACAACAATACCAGTTTAACTGTCTAATAAAATACAACATTCATGTGTTTGCAGTATGAAGTCATAGTAATATCAAAACAATGGAAGAGGGAAAGGGAAGACACAGAAGCGACATTCATTGTTTCAGTAATCCTTACAGACATGACTGAAATGTTACAGTAGCGCATGTAAAAAATAAATATTGACCTTGTATCAAAAATCAAACAAAATCAAATGTTTAATAAAATTTAGCAACACTAAAATTAAAAAAGCCTTTCCTATGATTCTTTACACAAGGCTGATATTTATGCTCAAAAATCCTTTTATACATTCAGAAACTTTAACACTCATCTTCACATATACAGTGTGTGATTGCTGAAATATACAGCATAATTTCCACCCTAAAAGATCTGCTTTCTAAACTCTAAATGTAATCTCATTGTGCTTTTAAGTAGTAAAAGTAATAGCTCACTCATCTCCAGTGTCATATAATAGATAGATAGTTACTTCTCGACAACTTTGACATTCATATGATCAGACATTCACTTCAAACATCAAGAAATCAACACTGAACAACTGAAAAAAAAGTCAGCTATGGTATGTTTCAGCAAAGGGTAGAGCACTTTCTGTAATTCACACACAAGAGGTGCTTGCACATTTGCAGCTACAGTCAAGTTAAGTAATATGTGTGTATTGCATAGTTCAGCACAAATACTGTTATTTGTTCCAGGATGCTGAACTGCTCATATAGGTGGAGTTTGCTACAAGATAAATGCCAAAACTCGTCAGTTATCAAGTGTTTGATCCATGTGTATGTAAATCTGTGAATGACAACATCTGACTAACCATCATGAAGGGTTAAACCTGACACAGTTTGTTTGCTTTGGTACAAATATATATATGATATGTGTTAAAAGAGGGGACAGCTTGATTTTGATGCATTGAAAACATCAAACTACATGAGTCTGCATCCAGCCTGCTAGTGGCACTGTTAGGCTGTACTTAAGCACTACAGTGCTATGAGCTAAATGCTATCGGCAGCATACTAACACGTACAGAATGACAATGCTAATGTGCTGGTGTTAAAGGACTAGTGTGTGAGGTTGCACATTGCAACCAGCTGAATACCCCCCCTCTGCAACCTTTGATCATCAGCTACATTAGAGCATGAATTTGAAGTCAACAATAGCTCTATACAATCAAGTGCAATTAATAATATGTATATATCAAATAATTTTGAATGATTTCAGCGGTCAAGTCCGTCTGTTTAATGGATTGAACTTTTTTGAGGGGGTCATTTTTGGACATCCCATAATATGGTGTTTTTATTGCAAATTTTGGACAAGCTTTACTACCAAATGTATCAACAGATTATAATTTACCCATTTCAGGCATTTTAAAATTTGATCATTAAAAAAAAATTTTTTTTTTGAGGGGGTCATTTTTGGACATCCCATAATATGATGGGGTTTTTTCTATTCTTGCATTTTTAGGCATTGAAGATGTTTGATAATTTTTGACAAAAATTGATTGTATCAACAGATATTCTGTTGATACATGTGGTAGTTTAAAATTTCAGATGATTTCAGTGGTCCAGTCTGTCTGTTTAATGGCTTGCAACCATAAACCTTTCTGTTTAGCTTCAAAGGGTGTTTTTGACGAAAATAATCAATATGAATGAACGGCAGTTTTTTTTTTTTCATTTTTTCTGTTCTGACATCAGATGGCACAGTTGTGTGTCCGTTTTCCTCCAAGTTTTTTGCCACCAGTCTGCGCACGCAACTGCCAGTGATGTAGCCGTGACGTTGACTCCAAATTGGTCTATAGTTGTTGAGCTATTTCAGTCTGGACCAAACAACAGACAGACTGACATCGAAATCCCTGTAGCCCTATTAGCTACACCACTAGAAAAGATGTTTCACAGAATTATGTTGCATTTTAGAAAAGCATGTATTTCTGTTATTGCAGGAAATCCCCTTGTCATTGGGGTGCATAGCCAGCTGTGCATGTTGGTAATGAATCTGAAGGAAAGAGGGAATGGAATGTGAACGAGAGGGATGATATAAATAACATAATGTGTAAGCAGATACAGGTCGGCTCTTGGGTTTAGGCTCTAGGACAAAGTACGACAAAAAAGTAGCTCATCTTAGGCATTTTTAAATATTAGGAACACTGCATTTTATATATATTAAGCCATAAAATCATGTGATACCAGAGAGGAGAGCACTGCTTCCACCTGTGGGCACACACACACACACACACATACACACACACACACCTCACATGTGGATCCAGATATAGATCAAAATCAGACATCATAGAAAATAATTGATTTGTCACGGCCGACCATGGATGTTAGTCTGAAGCAGGCAGATCAGAGCTTAACTGGATCAAGACATGTTTGTCATCTCCATCCTGGTTAGTGAGTAACATAAGGGAGTTATAATGCTCCACATATATGTACTGCCACAGGCTGGGGTCTTTCTTCTTTTATAAGGATGTAAAAACTGGGACTGTCTCAGTCCACTGAAATCAGAGAGAGAGAAAAAAACTGGAGCTCAAATGCTCACAGTCAGATGCTCAGTTACACTTCATCCAATCTCACAGTTTAAACACAAGACTACAAAACAGAAAAGCTTTTAAACTATGACCTTTGGAAAGGATCTGTTTTAAAATAATGTAGCTGGAGATAGCTGCATATCACCTTCAGTCTCTTACTGTTTCAACAAAACCTTTCGCTGAATCATCGATCAGGATTAAATCAGTATGACTGTACTGGCACAGTTTCTAAATCCACACGGAAACCACTAATTTACATCAATGTTTTCATAGAAACCTGTGGTCTAACTCTCACTATTAAGCAACAGTTGAGCTGACACTGATCCTCGTCAAACATGGAGTGAATTGTTGTAGACAATTCTTTTGGGAAAGCCAAAAATAACCCGGTCCATACGGTACCGAGATTGCAAAAGAACAGAAATCTGATCACTGTGCTAACTGCGAGGGGGGGTTGCTTTATAAGTCACTTTAGTACAAGAGCAGAAAACAGAAAATAGGGTTTAAGTGTTTTCTTCAAACAATGTGCTCTTATATGTTGAAGGAAGCACTTCTGATCTTTAAAGAACTCAATTTGAGCTGTTGCCAGAGAAAAAAAGTTTTGTTAGTGATAAAAATTACAGTAGTATAAATCAAAAATATACAATCAAAAATACAAGATACAAATTATTATCAAACACTGGATTGAATATGTACATTCATATTCCATATGGACACTAAATGTATATTAAAGGAATAGTTCCACATTCTAGGAAACATGCTTTCTCGCTAAGAGTTAGATGAGAAGATCAGTAAAGAGTTAGATGAGAAGATCAGTGGTTCAGTCAACATCACCCACACATAGCCCCAAAAAAACCACAAGATATCTTTTACTTTGGTTGTCGTACGATAAAAAAAACAAAAAAACCACAAGTTGCTGACAAGTAAGATTTAGAGATGATTAGATTTGGAGGGATTTTGTTACTGTTGGACTGAGCCATGCTAGCAGGGTCCACTCATATTCCAGCTTTTATCAAGCGGCAATCCCCAGGTCTGAAAAGTGAAGCCAATGCAAAAGTGCTTTAAACTTGAATTATTTCTAATGGCCAGTAGGGGGCTGTATAAATAAGTTAAACTGTATAGAATGAGAAAAAGACCCTATTTCCCACTTGTTTTATTATGTCAGTAAATTCCCACAATATGGTGTTTTTTTCACTATTTTTGGACAAACTACTCTACCACATGTATCAACAGACTATATTTGATCCATTTCTAGAATTTTAGGCATTTTAGAATTTGACAATTTTTGACAAAAATCGACATACTATAGTATGTATATATGGTGTTTCATTTCTGGCCATATTATGCTCTAATATTTATCAACAGACTATAATTGACATTTAGACATTTTAAAACCAAACCACTTTTGATAAAAACCATCTATACTATACTATACTATACTATATTAATATGACTTTTTTCGTGGAGGGTCATTTTTGGACATCCCAAAATATTGTGTTTTCCCATCATTTCTGGCCATATTATTCTCTAAAATGTGCCAACAGATTATAATTGAACCAATTTAGGCATTTACAGTCTACCTCATGAGTGATGGCCATTCACAGTGTTTCAGTTTATGAAAGTTACTTGTAACATTTTGGTCGCCTCAACATGTGCATGTGCATTTGTGCAACTCACTTACCAAGCTAGGTAGCTAACACTAGCTGATAATAATAATAATAATATGCTCACTTCAAGCTACAAAAACAGAGATGGCAATGGCCGAAGTGCCAGACTCAGGGCTTCAAATTGGTGGTTCACAAACCAATGTGTCAAGTCAATTTTATTTATATAGCCCCAAATCACAAATCACAGATTTGCCTCAAAGGAGCTCTGGGAGGGGCACAGCAGCAGGTGATGAAGCGCCACCATTGGCCAGTAGTGATGGTGAGTGTAGAGTGGACCAGGAGAGGAGCATTCCCATCTGGGGCTGGAGAAGATCCACGGCAGTGAGACGTCCTGGTGGCTACATCCCCTCTTTTTATACAGTCTGTTGCCTTCATGCTAAAGTGAGCTAACTGTCGTCTGACTGCAGCTTCACATTTAGTGTACAGAGAGTCGTGCATGAGAGTTGTATTAATCATCTCATCTAACTCTTGGAAAGAAAGTGAAAAAGCATGTAAGCACGTTTCCCCAAAAGTTGAACTATTCCTTTAAGGCTAAATTATACTCTCTCTCACAGACACACACATTATTCCAGTACTGAATGCCCTTCCCATCTGCTGTCCATTAGGCCCCTCTTCCCATCTTTCCTCCTTTAAAGAGAAACTGTTCAGTCTCATTATTGCTTCAAGTCCTTATGAGGTCTGTGCTTCTATGAAGTCTTTATTGCTAAATACTACTCTGGCCTCAAATACATCTCAATCATGCATCATTAAACCCAGAAAATCCCAAGTTTTCACAGATGCTGGTTTCGTTTGGCTGTCGAAGCTGTCATAGAAGGGAGTCAAAATTTGCATTCTGTCTCATCCAGTAAATTGAAGATCATGTGTAATTTCACATTTTAACACTTGTGTAATGTAACATTAATTTATGGTCCACGATTGTAGATGCATCAGTAAATCCATGGTGTAACAGTCAGTAACAGTAACATTGATTATCCTGGCTGGATACACCCCAGACAGTCTCTTATTGCTGGTTTATTTAACATATTTTTTAATCTAAAAGTACTGCATAAAAGGTATTTCTTTGATTGTTTTTTAATATTAGTGTATACCACCAATTACAGATACATAGTTAGGCTACTGGCAGTGGATGTTGTGTGTTTTTGAGTATAGATGAACAAAATATTACTTGGTGTATGTTTGTATGTGGATGTATTGTCCGCAGTTTGCACATATACAGTATGTGTCCTTATACATTTACTGTGTTGGTCTCACAGGTAGGTGGTAGCCTCTCTGTTCTCCCTCTCTCTGGCCTGAGCCACGGCCACGTTGATGCACTGCAGCCACTCCTCAGCATGTTTCTCATCTTGAGCTTTCAGCACGTACGTCTTACTGTCTGTGAAGATCTCAAAGGCCCGCGGCAGGCCTCTGTCACGCCGCTTCTTAGCTACCACCTATGGAGAAAAAAAAAGAAACTCACACTTAAACATCTGTCTTATGCAGTGGTGGAAAAAGTATTCAGTCCTAATTGAAAAAAGTCCTAATACCACACTGTGAAATTACTCAACTACAAGAAAAAAATCCTGCGTTCCAAACTTACTGAAGTAAAAGTACAAAAGTATCAGCATCAAAATGTACTTAATGTGTCAAAAGTAAAAGTACTTGTTATGCAAAATGAACCAACTTACAGTATTATATTCTACATATTCCAAATATATTATTGGATTATTATTGATGCATTTATGTAAGCAGTGTAGTCAAGGTAGGGCTCATTTCAACTGCTTGGTATACTGTTATGAGGTTTAAAAATGTTTTATATGTTACATCTCGACCAGAAAATTAACTAAAGCTGTATGCTAAATGTAGTGGAGTAAAAAGTACAATGTTTGCCTTGAAATGCAGTGGAGTAAAAGTATTAAGTTACATAAAATGGAAATACGAAAATTGTACTTAAGTACAGTACTTGAGTAAATGTACCTAGTTACATTCCACCACTGGTCTTATGTGATTTGGCTCCATACAGCCACTTTCCTTCTTCCTTTACAGCAATTCATGTATTCATTGTCCAGCTGTAATTGTATTCGGGGATGTGATCTGCTTCCTTAAATCACAAATGCTTTGATTGTGGAGGATTTAGACCAGCCACACATCAGATGATCATAATGGCTTTAAAATGACAACAATGGAACCTTCTTTAAAACCTGAAAGAGAGATGATCGCAACATAACTTCTCACCTTGACACTCTGCACCTTGCTCAGCTCAATAGGGATGTCATCCAGCTCATCTTTCTGTGAGGAGGACAGACAGTGAAAGAAGTTTAAAAAAATATCATCATCATTTTTCATCAGCTTTTGAACCAGAGAGTTAATGCAGTCTCCAGAAAGGGAATCGTGTATACTAAAGGTAACTGTTCTGTGCATTAGTGAAAGACTATGCTTGAGTAAGTAGTAACGCCATTCTGTAAAATGTCTCAAGAAAAATTCCTGCATATTGCTTAAAGTCACAAAGGGTAGGATATGTATACTATATATTTCCAATTTATACAATCATACAAAATCAACCCCCTTCAATAATCAGTTATTTTCTCTATTCTTTTCATTTTGCTGAATTCAGGACATTTTTAGGTGTGTAGCCCAGAATGAATGGCTGGACACCATAACAGAGTGACCAGATGCCAGATCGTAATCTCACATCAAAGTGGAAGATACAACAATAGAAGATACAGTGCAGGAAAAAAATTGCAAATCTATAGGGAGGCAGTGGACAAAGCTCGTTCCAAAATGAGAGTAGGCAAACTTTGAATGTTGTGTTTACAAACTACAACAGACAAATCCTGCTCATTGTGCGTTTAAGTCAAAATATGCAGCATTTTAATTATGTTATTGGTTTAGGTGAAGCAAATTTGAGCTATTCATATACTGTTGGGTAGTTCATCCTATAAAAATGAATCATAATTTCATAAATTAATCCTCTTTTTTGTTTTGTTAATCTGCTTAAAATTAGATAATAAAGCTGTAATATGAATATAGCACAATTAAAAATGACCTCAAAATTGATTCGAAAACTCAACCTAATTTTTGTGTGATGACAGGTTTTGCCAGTAAAATAAATGCATTAAGAAACCAATCTTCAACCACATTTAAAAGGCCTTGTTCATTTTAACCATACCAGTACTTCGTGTCACCACAATGTCAGATGCAGTTTCCTAATTTCAGCAACATAATACAGTGTTGCAGTGTTCCAGTCCCCTCAGAACAAATCATTCACAGGAGGAACAATTACATTATTGTTCTGTTCTTTCTCCAGGACAGGAAATGAAACCCTGTGTAATTTTTGAACGTGTGTGTTTGTCAGTACAAGGAGGTGCAGTTGTGTGTGTGTGTTGCATCATAGCTGTGCCTCCTTACTTCATCATTAGTTATGTGGTTCTAACCACATAACCAGAGCTAGCTGTAACAATCATGGCAACTGCCCACATCCTTTCTGTGGTGTGTGTGTGTGTGTGTGTGTGTGTGTGTGTGTGTGTTAAATATATTCACAGTTCTACCTCCGGGCTGGCTGTACTGAGGGTCTGAGTGATGTTTCCCACAATGGACTTATGTCAGTGGATATATATGTAGTGTGTAATATATATTTATACTATTGTAAAAAAATTCATATTTGTACTCATTGTTGGGGAATTTCTACTGACTGACTGACTGACTGACTTACTGACTTACTTACTTACTTACTGACTTACTTACTTACTTACTTACAATGTCCTGTCCACGATGTGCATGTTTGCTCTTTGTGTTTCTTCTGCTCTACTTTCCTGAAAATTGTTCATCTCAGAGCAAGTGAACGCCTCATAACTAAGCAGCAAGTGTTTAATAAGTCTGCTGCTTCATGAACACTTTCAGTAACAACCATAAAGTTGCAGTTTACATCCATGTCTGTCCAGACTGTTACTGTCAAAACAGAGGATAATGTTTCAAATCTGGATGTTGCTGCAAAGAAGCTACATGCTTCATACTCATCCTCAACTCGGCAGCTCAGAGGATCTGTACAATCACCACAGTTTTAATATGGATACAGAATTAGTGACACTAATTCAGTATCCAGGCAAATGTTTCTCCTTCTGTTCTGTTAAGATGTTGAATAATGGCCAGAAAAGTGTTTGCAGTATTATGTCATCGTATTGCAGTTGACCTTTGACCTTTTGGATATAAAACAACATCACTTCATTATTTAATCCTATTACACATTTGTGTGACATTTTGTGGGATTTTTTGAGTCTAAGCAGTTCATCCTTGAGTCCAATTGGAAGAAATTCCCTCAAGGCAACCCTGAGATATTGTGTTAATGAGATTGGGACGGATGCATGGACAACACAAAAACATACCGCCTTCAGCTACATCTGCCACTGGCACATGGGCATAAAAATAAACATTAATATGAACTATAATGGGTTATCTAACACAAACAGGATTTTGGTGTCCTAACAGTGACATAAATAGAAACTAATGGCTGCCGCAAAGGTAGGAAAATGACATTCAGTGGATTTGAGCAGCAAAAACAAAAGATTATGCCTTTACATGGACTTTTCACATATTTTTACTGTATTCCTGCCTGTTATTTATCTGGTCCCAATTAATGCAGATATATAACATTTATTGGAGGATACACTGGGCTATAAGCTATAATGCAGAGAAAATAAGGACACTTCGTTTTTAGAATATCTAATGCACCTGGCAAATGCTCATGGAAATAAATACAATAAGTGAGATATAATAGTGAGCTTTGTGTGGTTTTTGGGAATGTTTTAAACCTCTCAGTGTGTCAAGGCTGCTGGACCGTTCACTGTGCAGGAAACAACTTTTTTTTGGTTCTTAATCAGACTTCCCATTTGGGGATAAAAGGTCTTTCACAACATACCAACAACCTCCAGAACATGCTGGCAAAGAAGGACCGAGCTCCGAGAACAAAGACACAAAACCTTTCCAGTTTGTGGCTGCTGCAAAGAGAGGAATCCATTACCATCTGGATAGCAGCACAAAGACTATTGTTAGAAGTAAAAAAACAAAAGAGAGAGAAAGAGAGCTCAGCTCTACTTCTGCATTTCAACCCTGAGAGAATATCTCAGTGTTTCCAGATATTCGTCTGTGATGTCGTGCCTCGCACTAGTTTTTGGGAGCTGATTGTATAAACATGTCTAAAGATCCAGAGGACACCCAATCTCCTGTTGGCTGAGAAAATTATTTCAATTATAATTAATTGTTTCACTCTTGTAGATGACTGCCACAAACCTGGATATGAGCACGAATACACACAGGTGTAGTAACATTTCCTAGTAAATCAGATTTTCTCATGAACTGAAATGACAGTCAATATTTTTTTCTTTCATCAGCTGGAAAAAATTAAACTTGACCTTATTTTTTAGCAAACTTTATCACACCTGTTTTGATTCAACAAACTTTTCCTTCACACAGTAACTCTCTGACCACTGACCTCAGCCTTTGTTTGACCTTACAGTAAGTCACCAGCAAACACGGGAAAGTGGGAGGAAAAATTGTGTTGTTGCAACCCGTAGGGACACCTTCGCGTTCGTTTTCCACTCATTCATATCATACGGGGCATTACCTTCTGCTCTGTGTTTGCTACTTGTGCGTAATGATATCTGCTTTGAGTTATAGTGGGTGAAAGTGACTCATGTTGTTGCAGCATCATGATTTGGCCTTGGGAGTCCCCCAAGAGTCCGTACCAGGGCCAAGATTTGTTACGGTCGGATTCAGCGGATGCTCCTGAGGGACAGCTGAGCTTATCACGAGATGAGATTTCCACTGTTTCATACAGAGTTTCATCATGATTCAAATGACACGTAACCAGGAAACATTAATGAAGATTTTCTGAGTGAGAGGCCAGAGACAGTGTGCATTTATGAGTTAGGGGGCTTCATTTTGGCTACGTACTGATTTGCCTCTCCGGAAGAGTAGCTGGTTGCCTGCCAAGGTGAAGTAGCGGGTTTTCCAGCGCTTGATGAACTTCCAGCGGACCTGCTTCTCCTTCAGCTTCCCCTCGATCAGAGGCTGTCCCTCCTGGTTCACAACTAGAGGGCCACACAAACACAACGACAGACAGAAAGAGATAAAGGAAAAAGAGAAAAAAAAGATGAGACAAAGAGAAATAAAAATATATTGCTTTTTCTTTACTTTGCATTACATCTGACCATCAATCGATTCATCTGAAAGATTTGCCGCTATGATGCATTCATGAACTGTTGAGAGAGTTTGACATCTGAGATTTGAATCGGCTTTTGAACAGAACTGTGTTCAGGAGCTATGTTGCAAGAAAATCCACCCCAAACTGTAAACAATATGTAAAACTAGTGGTTGTGAAATAAATGATGTGGCAGGTTTTGCAACCGACCACCAAGTTCAGCAGCAAGTTTCAAGAAACCACAAGTTGATTTTTATACCACCTGGCAGGCCGGATCCAACCATCTGCAGTGATGTGAGTGTTATGATCAGGAGTTTTGGGGAGTGACCAAAATAACGAGATAGTGAATACAATCTGCTGATATGTGTTCCTCCATAGGGTGGCTGGGCTCAGCCTAAGAGACATGCAATGTAAAAATGTCAAATTGCAACAGAAATAGATATCTAAAATTGTATATCACCGTAGTAGACACATTGTATTACCATAAATCATGAAACAGTAAAACTTTAATTTTAATTGTCATAAAATATAGATAGATAATAATTACCTAAAAAAAACAAAAACATTTTGGTAAAATTAATGAAGAAATGTCACAAGCACTGGATAATTCTGTCTAAATGACAGATTTTGCTGATGTCTGCATTTCACTTTACAGTAAAAAAAAAAAAACCTTTCACCATACAGCAGACGTGTACCATAATGATATATTCTCACTGTATTTTTTATTTTTTTTACAGTGTGGTGAGGAGCTCAGACACGTTGGAGTAGATATGCTGCTCCTTTGCATAGCCAGTTAAGGTTGTGTTGGCCTCCAATCAGAATGCCCCCTGTTGGAGGTTTTCCCGGCACCTCTAACTGGTAAGAGGCCCCAGGTGGACTCAGAAAATGCTGGAGAGAATATGTATATTTCAGGGAAATATATATATTGCTTAGCCTCAGATAAGCAGAGGAAAAATTGATGGACGAATGAATGGGTTTTCTCCCCAGTATTTTAGTTTATAGTAATCTTACAATTTTTAAGGCTGTAACGTTAGACCATATGAGAACTTTGTAATTTCCTAAAAAAAACTGTCTCTTTTGAACCAAAAAGAAAGCTTTGTCTGGAGGAAAAAAATTCAGTAGAGGTGGACAACTTATCTTATTTTCATGGAGTTTAATGTGACTACTTCCTGTCCCATCTGCAAACAGAAAGATGTCCTACTCAAGTAAAAAAAACCCATCTCAGCAGCATTACTCTACTAACCAGGAGAGACTCCACTTTGAAGTGTATAGTTTACATTTAGTCTTTATTAATAAAAGAAAAACAAAAAGTGTTTAATTGCACCCCTCTATGATTAAACATCCTGATTAACGGCCTGCAGGTGATTTATGCTTGACACTGCTGCTATTGGGAAATTAATGGATGGCTGACTGCAAGATATGGAGTATTAATTCCCCAAAACTTATAAGGGCTGGCATTAACATAAACTATATACAACACAAAAGATATGGTTCATTTAAGCAAGAGAGACCCTGAACACATTATTTGTAGATGTTAGTTAATGCACCAAATGTAGTGAACTCTGCAGATCTCAGTGAGACCACCCAGCTGATCAGAGAACTTGCATCATTAACCCTGCTCTGTTCTCAATTTCCTTTACGTTTATGTTTTCCTGTTTCTGTATTTCTTGGTTGTCATGTTTTACAACCTCAGAGCACTTTGCAATTAATTTGCATGAAATTGTGGGATACAAACAAACTTGAACTTATCAACTTCCAGTCAACATTAATAGGTTGTTTAGTTCAGTTCAGTTTTAATTAACAAAAGCATTTTCTCTCGTGTGTGTGATCTCATGAGTCCGGACTGGTGTGATTAGAAACACTCACCTACATCGTGTGTGTGTGTGTGTGTGTGTGTGTGTGTGTGTGTGTGTGTGTGTGTGTGCGTGCGTGTGTATAAATAGCATGCATCAGTATATGGTTTTGTGTTTATGTATATGGATGCCTGAATACAACTCACCATTTGTTTTGACCAACATGAGAAATCACTCAAAACTGATCACAATCTAATTTTTAGCAACTGACTGTGTGATTGTGTGTTTTGAGAGACTGTGATCTCCAGACCAGAACACTGAGATATTTTTGCTCGTTCAGGTTCGGTGCCAGTAAACCAGGACTGAGATGACAGATGTTGACCACCAAACAGAGCCACTCTTTGTATTCACTATGATGAGTAAAGCAGTCAGGAGATTATTGCAATCTGATTGGAGAGTGTGTCAATGTGTGGGCATGCTGGAAAGATGATTCACAGAGGTGCCTGATGCCAAGCAAGAAGGTCACCTGTTTTACATCAGTAAGAATCAAATACCTTTCAGGTTTTACGCATGGCCAAGCTAAATACATTTATATACATTATTTCAGGGTCTGAGAACTTTTTATGGGCATTTAATTGCAGGCTTTGTCATTTTAGAGACAAAATGTTAAAGGAATTACTTAAAAAATAGTATATTCACTCATAATAATTATAACTGCGGTTTTGCACATTTCACAATGCATCTTTTTTCTTGAACATCTGTATTCAACTGGCACCCTCTGGGTCAACTCCAGCCCAGTGGTCAGTTCTATCTACAAATAATTACAATTCAAAACTTGAAAAAAACCCCCAAACAAATCATACAAATACTTGACATTTTGCCACAAGAAATCCTTCAAACTAGCCGAGTCCTCCTGTGGTGTCAGTAACAGCTAATCACAGTATGCATAATTAATGAAAGAAGCCATCGTTTGCATGCTGTTGAATGGAGAACACTGAATGGATGTGGTGGATAAGTTAAACAGTTGATTGATGATGGTGAAGGGTATCTCAGTAAGAGTTGTCAGAATTGTCGAATAAATTTGCTTCATCATGTGTTTACTTTTGTGGCCACAGCACAGATTCTGTTGCATTTGGCCTAATTACTTAAAAAGCCTATTTATGTTCTTTATGTGCGATGTAGCAAAATTAAAGTTTTGAAAATGTGGTGCATTGTGTGTTGTGGTTAGTGTACATACATAATAATAATAATAATAACTCTGGAATAGCTCCTGCCCCTTAGCTTTCAGAAATTGTGGCCCCTGAATAATATATTAAGAAAGCTCTGTTTTAAAGGATCAGTTAACCCATATTTAATGAAATTTCACACTTAGTTCTTGTGATATCCAGCTGCTAACCCAAAGTTAAATATCACTACAAGCAAATGAGACATTTTTATGTTTAATTTTATTGAATCGAGTTATAACTAAAAATGAACTCCTTGATGTGTGTTTTATCTTGTGATAAATTTTAGACTTAAATTTTGCTTTATTTCAGAGAAATAATGATGTAAAAATTGCAGTTACTAAAAAATCGAACTCAAAACCAAAGCAGTCCACAGTAAGTTCACTTTGACTGTGATACAGTGCAGCCTTGAATTTCTTCATTGTGTTGAATAGTGAGGACAAGAATAATAGAAATTATAAGTTTATTTAAATTTATATAAATTATTATCTAGATAGTGATTAAGTAAAAAAGTGAGATAAAATTATATTAAGACTAAAATATAACATTACTTTTCATATTAGGTCTAAAATACACACATCTTTAAAAAAAGAGAGAGTTGTTAAACACTTTTAAATAAATTTATAACAAAATCAATTTGAGAATGTTTATTCACTGAAAACTAAATATAAAAGCTGAAAGAAGACAACAACATTATAGTTACTGCACTCTGTTTGTGCATTACTATTAGAACCTTTTACAGCAATGCAAAACCAGAGTGCAGTAACTACATTTTTAGGACAAAGGTCAAATAAATCGTCATGATTTTTTTTTTTTTTTTAGCACAAATATTACATTATCAATACATGTAGCAATAAGTGTCATATCACTACGTATAACCAATTTGGCTTGTCAGTTAAAAAAACACTAAAAAACTTTAAAGCAGTTTTTCTGTTTCATCCTTTGCGGAGTTACTGCAGTTCCACTTTGTCGGGCAGAGTTGTGACAGTAGTAGAAGGATGAGTGTTTAGTATTTGTATGCCATATTGATGATTCACTGGGATGTCAATCATCTGAGTCAAACATTTTTATTATTTCAAAATTATCAGTCTGTGTATGTCCTCACACATTGACTTCCTATCAGCCTGTTTAGACAGAAACACTGCTCATATACGACTGGACATGCTCTCACCATTATTGTGTTTGGACCTGTCTGCATCACCTAATAAATATTTAAGTTGCATGAATCATTGTGCCTCGTGCCGTCTCTTTGCTTTGATGCAGACACCTGGAAAGTGATCCCTGGATTTGTTGTCGGCCTCAGGCAAATACTGTAGGTCACAACACCTCGTCTGAGACACGCTGACGTCAAAACACAACGAGACAAGGTCAGAAAACACACACTGAGTCACAAACATGCTGAATATAGGGGATGATCAGTGATCAGTGAGCACTACATCTGATCAGGTCCCAGTGGGTTGTCATTACACTGCAAAAAATAAAAGTTGGGTGAACTCAAAATTTCAAGGCAACAAACTTCGATAAAATTTCAAGTTGGACAATTAAACTAAATATTTTAAGTTTTGTTTTTGAGTTTGCTCAACTCTGAATTCAGATTTTTGTCAACTCAACTGTAAGTTGTACTCATTTTTAACCTTACTTCTGCGAACTTCTGCAATGTGCTCAATTGGCACGATTGTAACGCCGCTATGAAATGTCAGCTAATGTTGCCACCACAATGTTGAGTTAGCATTGATACGCTAATGGCTACTCTTGTAGCTGTAACAAGCAGCGCAGCTAGCATCAGTTAGCCGCTAGCATCAGTTAGCTGCTATCTTTCGCTAATGACCGAATTTCGAAAGAAATAAGAGTTAGCAGAACTATTGTCCCTTGTTGTGAACCCCAACTTAAAGATATAAGTAACAACAACTCACAAACTTGTTTTTGAGCATACAACTGGCTTCCTTTGTTGAGCTAACTTACATTATTGCCCTAAATGTCAATAATTTATATTTCCAAGTTTTACCAACTTGCATCACTGTTTTAGGCCAAAAAATACAAGTTGGCTTTTTTGCAGTGTAGAGGTCACCAGGGGCCCCATGATACGATTTTATCCAGATACTTGAGTCACGACATGATTTTATTGCTATTGCAAACATCTGCGATATGGTGAGTATTGCGATACAATATATTGAGATTTTACTGTTTAACTGCATTTTGTGTCCATAAAATTAAATTTAATCAAGAATTGTTTTGTCAAATAAGAGAAAATTCTTAGTTGATTCATCTGACTTCAGTCTTTTTATTTCTCCACAATGAGAGTCAAACCCACATATTGACTAACACAATTTTCAGTCAAACTGAACTGATATCAAACATGTATGGATGACAATAACTGCGTCAATTTCTTAAACTTTCCTAAACTTTAAGCTTCACTGCTCTGAATTTATTTGAATGAAACATTAAAACCTAACTTTGCAGTGTTATTTCGACACCTTCCCAACACGATATCCCAGCACACATGGTGCCTATAGATTCCTTAGATCTTCCAGTTTCATGATACCAGTAAAAAAAAGTTGAAAATGCTGAACGCTAAATATAGATACTTGGCAGTCATGAATCAAGATATAGTGCCGCGCAAAAATTTCACAATACTATGCTGTTTCTTTTTTCTTTCTTTTTTCCCCCACCTCTGGTTGTCATTAAGTTTCTGCTGCATTCATGATTCTATTTACAACAACACAGTTTAGGTTTAAATCGGAATCTGAAAAAAGGTCTCTGCTGCTGGCTGTTGTGTTATACTTTGAGCTACATGGAAGTGACTGACGGGATTTCAAAACGCTGACAGGAGTCAAGTGTCCAATCCAAACCATTAGCAGAAACAGATGTCCTTCCAAACAACCCTAATGACGCCCCCAGGTCCAATTATTAAAAAAACTAAATGTCTGTATTTGTCAGTGCGTTTGCCTTGCATTTGTGATTAATGTGTGTGGTTTGGTGTTTGTGTTTTTTGGCTTGAAGACGACGACATCAGGATGAGGTGTGAGGAGAACAGGGAAGTGTATCCTGAAATAAACCTATGGGTTTTTAAACCACAGCTGACAGTGCACCTCTTCACCCTTGTTAAGCATCAGTGTTAGGAAAAAAATGTGGCTCTAAAAAAGTAACCAACCCCTCCCGTGTTAAATGTCAAATTTTTCCTTTGAGAGTGATAGAACTTCATTAGTGGAAAAAATGCCAAGTCATCACTAAGGGGAAAACTGCTTCTTGTAACATGTCTTGCTTTGCAAAAACATGTTACAGAATACAAAAACAGTGTTGTATAACTTAGTTTGACTGTAAAGAGCATAAAAACTGTTGCTTTTTTACCTCAAATGATTGCGACAATGTGATTTATTCTTGACGACTAAAGTGAATGTCTTCTCAAAACTAATCAATCTCTTCCAAACATATCACAATGAAAATGAAACCATAATTGACAGAGGATTGTGTTTGCAAACAAAATTATTCCAACTTTATACAATATATACAACAGGGTATATATCTCCACAAAGAAGTGAAACGTCGTGCGTTTCCATTAGATACTTTTCCCTCAAGTGCGCCGCTATGGGTGTGGCTTGGGAGAGATCCGCCCAACTTCACCGGTTAGCGGCTCAGGTAGCAGCTACTGAGCAGCTACCGATTTTGTGCATGCATGAATCATTTGCAGACTGGAGCAAACTGGACGCTGAGGGATTAACAGCTCCTGCTCTGGTGACTGCAGCTGGGAGAGACCGCTGCGGGAGAACAGAGCCGCTTGTAAGTGCTTTGGGACGGCGCTACTTGTTTAGAAGAGTAGGAACGAGTCTCCAAAAACACCAGAAAAAGTCGTTAGATTTGTCGCTAGAGGGGTCTGAATAGTCCCTAAATATAGCAACAAAGTCCCTAGGTTGGCATCAATGCTTGCTGTGTCAGTCTGTTGTCACATTTGAACTCCGTTGGTTAGCCACTACAAAAGTACTCAGTCAAAACACGCCTTATGTTCATAAATTACGCCAACACTCTGACCACTCCCTGAACCAAAAAGGCTTCAAATGTCATCAATGACGTCACTCGCCCTTAAAGAAACAAGCCTTGATACACGCTTCATAAAAGACTTGCTGGATTTTTCGGCACACGCTCTGAAGCCTCGGCACAGTCCGTCCCATCACTGGTACACATATGGTACTGTACATCTACAATTATGTTATTAGATAGATATCACAGTTACGATTGAAAAGAGAAAAGAGATGGAACATTTGATTAGATCAACATCATAAAATTATTATACTTTCTTCACAATAACAAGGTATTAGTGAACATGTTTCCTTATGGCCGCAGCCCAGCCTGAGGATATTACCAGAATATGTAACAGCACCCTTGAGAAACACTGTCTTAAATCATTTAAGCACATTTCTCTAACCCCCAGAAGCTCCATCTGTGGTAATGACACTCACTTTAACTTTGGCACCGCATGATGAACGTTTCTGTCTTTAGTCAGGGAGTCTCCTGAATTTGCAACATAATTCCTGGAGGTGAGAGGTTCTGTCCAGCATGTCTTCACTGATTGATGGTAAAATGATGGAAAGTCTTGCTTGGGGTTTTTCATCCAATTTTTTTTTGCAAATAGGGGATCTGTCTTCCAGACGTGAGTGAATGTGTGTTCAAGTCCACATGTAGAGGCATGAGGGAGGGGATGTATGCACACATTTTAAAGTGTGTGTATATTTCTGAGTGACAATTACAACTATCCTCTCTTTTGGTTTCACAAAAAATAGTTACCTCTGTGGTAATTTTGGTGACATTACATCCGGTACGTGTTGAACCTGCGTAGCTTATTCTGGCATGTCCACACACACACACACACACACACACACACACACACACACACACACACACACACACACACACACACATTCTTGTACTTCTATCATTGTGAGGGCCCTCATTGGAATAGTGAATTTTTCATTAGTTTTAGTTTTCATTTTGTTGTGAATTTTTGTTTTCAAATTCAGTTAGTTTTAATTAGTTTTCAGAGTGAGTTTGCTAGTTTTACTTTAGTTTTTATTAGTTTTAGTTTTTTGTCATGGGGTGTTTGTTGGGTGGGAGATTAAAAGAGATCACAGTAAATTTTGCCTTTATTTCCTTAGTCTTATCCATCTTCATTATGTATGAAAAAAGTTGACAAAGACGAAAACGAAGGACATTTTCATTATAATATTAGTTCGTTTTGTAACCACACAATACAGTTTCAGTTAATTATCATTATCATGTAACCTTAACCCTTAAAACAAAGTCTGAAATCTCAAAAAAGCCTTTAAAGAAGTGAGGCCTGGCCGAAATGTCCTCACTTTGCAAAAATGTCACACACACACACACACACACACACACACACACACATGTGTCTGACCTCATCCTACCTATCTTTACACAGTATTGGGTAGACAGATAGACATGTATTACTAACCACTAGCACTAGCGCCCAAGTTTTATTGAGAACTGGGAGTTGTGGGTAGTGGATTTTTATCGGGAGATAGCAGGTCAACAATAAATGCCAAATAGATTTGGTGGACATCATCTCAAAGCTCAGCTCAGCTCGACACTGTGTGTCAAGTTGTTCTGGTCAAAAATCTTTGATTGGGTTGATAGATATTCAAATAAAATAGCCGAAAATAGCACATTTTAATGCAACTATGAGGTTTTTACCTCAAAGCATGTACATGTTGAACCTACATACCTTATTCTGGCATGTACATGCACACACACACACACGCACACACACACACACACACACACACACACACACACACACACACACACACTCTGCTCATTACCGCTCACTTCAAAGGCATTCCAGTAGTTAAACTCAACAGTATATCATAAAGCATCATGGAGTTGCAGAAACTACCGGTTCCACTTTGGCCTTCACAATGGAAAACACTTCACCTTTCTCTCTTTTTTCTCTCCTTTACCATTAAAAACATGAGACCAGCTCCTTGCTTGTGTGTGTAACCCTCTATAGTAATAATCACAGCAAGCCACTCAAGCTAAGTCAGCAAGTTTTTACTATGGTAAAGCAATATAAAGCTTTATAAAATAAAACTTTTTGGCTGGTGACAGCTGGTAATGTGAATAGCATACACACATAGTAAATACGTGAAGTGTTATAGGGTGAATTCTTTTTTATGAAAATAAAAAAAGTGAAAATGTTCCAAATCCAAAATTGGACTGAATTCAAGCTGTTCAGTGAGATCAGATGAGTCATCACTGTCATTCACTGTAACCTGCCCTAATGTACTGGATGTAGCTGGACAGATTTCAGCTGGACGCGTAAGAAACTTTCCAGTGGATAGTTTTGGTTTGTTTTCTTAATTATTTCCATTGTGGTGAAAGACCAGAATGTTTTGCAATGGATGCAGGCGGGGTGGTATGATCACTTATCTAAAGTATAGAAGTTTTTTTTCACAGAAGTATTTTTTTTCTCCTCTAAACTAGAAACAGCTTTCCTGTAAATCCCTTGCCTGGGTTCAGACCTAAATCTGTCCACTCCACCGAGTTGACTGAGGCATCATGAGATGGTTAAAAAAGCAATTGATCCATTGAGTGCCACTGGGAACTAAGTTGCTGTCATGATGCTGTTACACTGTGTGCTGAAACCAAGGAGAAGTACAATGGAGACTGCTAGAGACAAGACAGATGCTGCTATTCGAGGCTGTCATGTTATCTGGTGTGTCTTATCAATATCGCAAAACATCTTAGTTGTTTTTTACTCTTAAGACCCTGGCAAATCAGTAAATTGGCATGGCTGCAAAACTTAAAATGACGTTAGAAAATCAAATCCCCTACAGTTTACTGACTGCAAAGGTGCCTCAATTAGTTGTATTATGTTATCTGTACTGCAAAGCAAAAATGGGCTCCAATTTTCAGTTTTTCTTATATAAAAATAAATAAATTCTCTAATACATTTTTTGAGTCAGTGTATTAAAATAATCTATGAGGTTCTGAAAGGGGGTTCCCAGTGGGTTATCTACCTTCATTTCTACATTTCCAGGCAGATTCTTAGTTACATATCATCAATTATTGAGAAAAATATAAACTTGATCCAGGTTTCAAATGTCTCAAAAGCAGCTACAGCCAAATTCTGGATTTAAACTAGAACTACTACTACAGTTGTATGCCTCCACCAACCAGTGAAGCTGCAGTTTGCATCCCTGAAGCTACATATTCTCAAACATGGATGCTTCACACGCTTTGTGAACACACACCTTTACAATCACATCATTGATTGGTGTCACCAAGTCAGTATCCAAATATATCCCTGCCATGTCGGACACCTTTGTTAGCACTTATCATTACACTACTCACCACAGCTTTTATAGAGTCAAATCTCAATCTGTATTTATATTTTTCATTTAAACTACTACTATTTATATTTAGACCTTTTCCTTCCATGTTTGCTGCTGTGACAAGTGAATTTCCCCGTTGTGGGGTCAATAAAGTATTATCTAATCTAATCTAAAATATTTTCCATTTTCCATGGTTTCCTTGACAATAACCAAAATCATTATCAAGAAAACAATGGGAAATGTCTAGATATCAGCTCTTAAATTAAACTCTTATGAGCTATTTTGGTTGTTATCATTATATTTGCCCAAAAAAATGTACCTTTAGTTGTACCAGGCATTAGAATTAACAATACATTGAAGAAAAAAAGAGTGGTCTAATATTTTTTTCCATGACTGTATGGTCACCATTTCCCTTCTGTCCCTGAGTTATGGGATTGAATAATGTCCAGAAAAGTGTTTGGCTGAACATTCTGATTCTTTTTGATACAAAACTCCATCACTAATGGCCAAAAACAGATTAATTTTTTTAGGTCACAGTGATGTTGATCTTTGACCTCCATAATCTAATCAGTTCAAATTTGAAGAAATTCCCTTAAGGCGTTCCTGAGATAATGCATTGACAAGAAGGGGACAGATGGATAGATGGACGTATGATCGTACAGATGGGCAAAACATATTGTCTTCATGTCGGCCATCACAAGTGCAAAGGCATAACATTATTAATACCCAGGATCTATTTTAATATTTTAAAACTTGTTCTGCACAATAAAGACTACATAGACGTAATATACTGTATCATTGCTTTGCTCAAAATGTTACGTAGCCTCTTTTCTTCAGTTGTGTAGCTGCCTGTTGACAGCTGACTAATGATCAGCAGCAGATAGTGTTGGTTCAGGCCACTGAGTTCATGTGAGTGACACAAAAATGTCAGGCCTCAGGTGGTAAAGGTCACAGAGGGGTCACGTATTTCACACAGTATGCTGTTTGAATACAATGCAGGGATAGATTTATAGTCATGTTGCAAACATTTCTTGGTCCAGTAAGTGCACATTACATGTACATATCAGGACTTCTGTTACATCCACTGACTGCCAAGTAGCATGAAGCGACTCCAAGTCCTCATTTCTCTAAATCACATCACACATACTCAAGTGCACCAGTATGTGCTGACTGTATGTATTCACACACAAGTCATTGATGCTCAATTGCCTTGGAATGTGTTCATTTCCTGTTTCAGTAAAAACTCAAATCAAAGGCTTAAGCTGCATGCTGCAGTGGACAGCTGACCGTGTTGTGTGTCACCTTAACAGACAGTGATGTTTTTAACTGCTTTAATGATATTGATCTCAGCTCTGCACTTACAGGAGCTGTGTTTGGGTCTGTCTTTAGTTACAGACACATTGTACATGTAAAAGTGTCTCTGTTCTGTTTTGTTTTTACCTTATTTTTTTAAATTATTATACAATACAATAATAATTGTGACATGCTGTTTACATCCGACCACATTAGGCCTATATTAGGACCTCTGTATTTTTTCTATATAATATATGTCATATACCACTTGTTCTATACTGTGTATATCACTGCATATATTTAAATATATTTATTTATTGATGTTCATACTACTACATGCAACAACTTATTTAACTTATTTAACATGCTAAAATATATTTCCTCCAATGTGCAATATCTGTAAAATGCAAAGTTCTTTCAGGAAAACAAACACAAAATATATATATTAATATTAATAATAAATGCCAGATAGGAGAAATGTATGTATAGAATGTGTATAGAATGTATGTATGTATGTGTCTTATTTTTCATATTCTTACTCTGTCTTCTATATCTGTGTGTCTGTATCTTATGCTGCTGTGACAACTAAATTTCCCCACTGTGGGATAAATAAAGTCATATCTTATCTTATCTTAACACCTAAAGACTTCCTCCAATTAAAAATCTACGTTTTTCACCTTATGTCCATATGGTGGTTTTAATATGCTACAAGATTTTATGAGAGAAATTAGCAGTCAAGGCCATGGCTGAGCATCTCTGCCATCGAACCATATTGTACCAGAAGCATGGATTCAATATTTTAGATACATATGGAACATATATTTCACATATGGAGGCAATCCCATCAACTTCAGGTGGGGACTGGGGATGGGTGTTTGGAATTAACCTGCCAACTCAATTATCTCTAACTTTAACAATTAATTAATCGATTACTCCCTATGTTTTTACACATACTCTAGTATGTGTAAAACATGCATGCATGGATAAAATAAAAGATATATACAGTGCTATGCAAAAGCCTGTTTTGATAACGGATGCTTTTACTTTGAAAGGTCGAAGAGACTTCCTGTCTTCCGATCATAAAACTGATTCAACTTAGATTATACTGTCAAGATAACGTCAAGGAGTTCAATGTTTTATGTTTTAGCCCCCGAAGACGCATAAGGTTAGATTTCACAGTAATCTTGCATATTTAAATTTGTTTTGGATGAACAACTTTAGGATCAAATTAAACCTAGTAATTCATGCTAGCAAGGTTTGATACAGTAAGCTCGTTTTGCTAAAATTAATACTCTTGTATTTCTGTTTGTCTTATAATTGTTATTGCAACTTTCAGTTTGAAAACCAACTTAATTCTCAGCTTGGCTTGGGACTATACATATCATTATCATAGCGCTACAGTGAAACAGTGAAGCCATGTGTAGCTATGTATCATTATTTTGCAAGATCAGTTTCATTGTTTTAAAAATGTTGGCAGGGACGTATATACTTACGTCATAACAATGTGAACACATTGTACCATCATAGTCATATGTCATTCACCAGTGCCATGCACAACAAAACAGGTCCCTTTAATTGTCATTGAAGTAGGATCGAGACTGTTCAGTTAGTTACGATGAGGAGCATGTTTTTACCAGACAGACATGCAGAGCAGGAGAGCCATCCAAGGACACAAGGACACAAAAGCTTCAGTAAACACATGTATCCACATGCACACACGCTTTCAATCACACGATCCCAGTGGGAAAGTACTCTGGTAATGTAGAGAGACTGGCAGGAATCTAAAAGGTAATCATCCGTTCCTTGCAGTCATTCAGCTGGCTCAGTGATTACACTGGTTTGTTGTGAGCAGTAGAGCTGAAAGAATGGCTTTCATTTAGCGTTTGTACTGTTTGGATTGCAGGCTGACGTGTGTGTGTGTGTGTGTGTGTGTGTGTGTGTGTGCACGGGTGTGTTTACTCCTGTGCATGTGTGTGTTTGTGTATTCGAAGAAATGGCTGATGACAAGACAATGACATGGAAGAAAGAGAAAATGAGAAGCTGTGATCCCAGCTTAATGACAGCTTCCATATCAATGAACCAAAGGAAAAGTTATTCCAAAATCACTCATCCCTCACTAAATCATCTTGTAATTTGAATACTGATGACTTCAGAACCACTTCCAAGTGAATCAGACTGTGCGGTGTTGTTTCCAAGCGCTCAAAGTGCTTTCTGATTACTCCTTTCTACCTGTTTCCTAAGCACCTAGTTCAGCAACTCATCTAACTAATAAACTGCATAAATAATGGACATCGTCACCGTGACGACACCCATTGGTTTGTGGACTGCCTGTTTGAGGCATCGAGTTCGGCGTTACACTCGTCGCTATCTTGTGTCGCAATTTTGTTTCCAGAAAAAGGGAGCAGACCATATTTAGACTGTGGAGGAGCAAGAGGGATCTGACGACACTGACTACCTCTAGCCATTTTCCATGGTTTTCTTGATAATGATTTTGGTTATTATCAAGAAAGCCATTGAAATGTCTAGATATCAGCTCTTGAATTAAACTCTTATGAGCTGTTTTTGTTGTTGTCATCATAATTGTTCAGACAAATATACCTTTAATTGTACCAGCCATTAAAATAAACAAGAAGTTGAAGAAAACAATGGTCTAATAATTTTTTCCATGACTGTATTTTTGTATCATCAATATATTTTAAATTAACCAAAACTCACCTAGCCCCAGTTGCCTCTCATTATTATGACATAAAACCTGTGAGATACTGATGTGGTAATCATCTACACTCTGAACTTCTACCTTTCAAAGCACATAAACATAAATAAACTCACACACATGCTCACACTAAACTTTTACTGCACCCCATATGCCTGTTTCCTCCCACCGGAAAACAACTTCCTGGCTTTAGCTTTCTAAATACCTGCTGGCTTATTATTAGCTGCCATCAAACAGCAGAGCCTGAAAACACCATGTTGGTTTACAGCTACTCACTCATTTTCACTTTCTCAGAAGCCAGTTCCTTTTATTCATACCTAATCTCCTGTTCCTCTTCTCAGAGAGCTCTTCTAACTGCTCTTATATAACTAATAACTGCTCCCATGGGAGACAAAGATGTGCATGTAGATTTAAAGCCTGTTTAGCAAACGGACACATTTGCTCTCCTAAGGCTAAACTGTCACTCATCGATTTATAGACTCTGTAAACTCACCTTCTCCTCACTCATCTACACACACCTTGTTTGTGCCTTCTTTGTTTTTCACAGTGGAGAAACAAGTGAGAAGAAACAGGGATCTAGCTCTGATAAGTTCTGTTGTATGGGACAGGTGTATAAAAGAGCAGTTTTTGTTTTTAAATGCTTTTGCTTCTATTATGTATTTGCATTTTAAGAAATTGCATAATATAATAATAATAATAATAATACTAATAATGCTACTACTACTACTACTACTACTAATAATAATAATAATAATAATAATAATAATTCTGGAGTTACACGGTATAACAAAAAAATGTAGGTAGAAGGTAGAAAATTAAAATAAAAAGTGAATTTAAATATTTTTGTTTTTTAAGGTACTTTTTAAATACACAGTCACCCACTACTTTGGAATAATATTTTTTTTTACCTCTTACCATTAAATGATTGTGACAATGTGATTTATTCTTGATGAAAATGTTTATTTTCTCAAAATTTTGTTAATCAATCTCTTCCAAACATATCACAATGGAAATTAAACCACACTTAACAGAGGATTATGTCTGAAAAAACTAAAATCTCCAGTTTGTAGAGTTTTTGGGTAGATGGACAGAAAGCACAGTAATAAACACAGTAATCTAAATGTAATTTAAGTGATTTTATTCCAAGTCTGACTTCATCAGGACTCGTTGAAAGGGCTCGCTGGTCCAAAGTAAACTATTCATGAGTGAATCATGATGGCACTGACTGACTGATTACAGTGACCCTTCACGTCAGAATGGCAGCTATTAAGTAAGAGCTGCTCTTCGCTCCATTTTGCTCGACTGTTCTGGGAAAAGATGATCCCCTTGGAGGCATTTTGAGTGAAAACATCCCATGGAGCTTCTCTCTGTGATGGTTTTACCATCAGTCACTAACATAACTGCGCCAAAGAAAGCTGGTGACATTAGTGAAAACAGGAAAAAATGTAAAAAATCACATCCCACTTTACTTGCTTTGTTCAGAAAAGACACAAAGGGGCAGGAGCAATTTAGGGGAAACCGCAGAGAAATGTAGTCTGTCAAAGTGAGTAATTTGAGGGTAATATTTTAGAGAATGAGGCGGAGTGGGTCAATTTATCACATTCTTTCCCTGTATGTTCCCTCTTTGAATCACTTTTCCAAAAATCTTTTTGATCATGAATTAGTTGATTTGTTTGCTTAGTTAAATCATCGGCGCATTCATCATCATAAATTCACAACTTATTCATTCAGTCATGGAAAAAAATATTAGACAACCCTTGTTTTCTCTAATTTCTTGTTCATTGTAATACATGGTACAACTAAAGGTACATTTGTTTGGAACGATATAATGATAACAACAAAAATAGTTCATAAGAGTTTTATTTAAGAGCTGATATCTAGCCATTTTCCATGGTTTTCTTGATAATGATTTTGGTTATTATCAAGAAAACCATGGAAAATGGCTAGATGTCAGCTCTTGAATTAAACTCTTATGAGCATTTTTTGTTATCATTATATTTGTCCAAACAAATGTACCTTTAGTTGTACCAGGCATTAAAATTAACAATAAACTGAAGAAAACAATGGTCTAATAATTTTTCCATGACTGTTTGTGTACTAAAATCTGAGTTTGTGTGTGTGTGTGTGTGACTCAGTACCTGTGGCCTTCTCCGGGTTGTTACACATGAAGCAAAGCCAACCTCCCTCCTCTTCACTGTAGCCAAACAGGTCAAAGAAACGCACCTCCTCCAGCTGAATCTGGAGACTATCGAGGTCCTGAAGACAGAAGGAATGAAAACAGGTGATTTATTAAATGTCCTGTAACTCTATTTGAACTTTGGTATTTGCACTCGGTGTGTCTTTATTGATACTGACAATAGACTTATTTCACAGGAGACATTTGTCACTGTTGCACAAAAGCACAAGTGTAAATAATAAAATCAATGATGGCTGAATTCCATTTAGTTGCTCCAGTTTCAGGGTCGATACAAATGTCTGCAGTCAGATCGATTCCAATTATATTGCTTTGTATTTTGTCCGCATTTGCACAGTGCAGATGTAGCTGACAGCAGGAATTCATTATTAGTATATTTGAAAGCTGTATACCACTAAATAGCCATCTTCGAAGATTTTCTTTAATGGCTTCATACAGCAACTCAACATCAATGCGACACGACACAGTGGTGTGTATGGAAACAGTGCTGCTTTGGTCCACAGGTGGCACCAAAATCAAGTTCTTGGAGTTGCTTTAAATTCATTCGTTGCTTTTTTCCCCTTTTCTTTTTACAATCAGCACCACTTTAGAAGTGTGATATGATGGATAGATGCAAAAAAAACAAAGCCGATTTTTTTTTTGAGGAACAAACTATTGTTTCAACAACTGTTTCAACAACTGTTAAAACAACGATAAAACAAACGTTTCTGTGACACAAAATACTCTCAAGAGAAAGTAAAAAATGGGAAAATGAAATTTGAATTCATAGGAACACACACACACACACACACACACACACACACACACACACACACACACGAGTACATACATACAAATGATAAGTGACCCTCGACTCTAAGAGGTACTTAAGACCTTGACATTCCTGGTATGCTGTGCAAATATGCCCCAATGTGTGTGTGTGTGTGTGTGTGTGTGTGTGTGTGTGTGTGTGTGTGTGTCAGTATAAAAAGTAATAGAAACCAATATAAATCCCTAAAGAGCCCCTGCACATGGTAAGAGTTATACTTCATCTGAAATACACACAAACACACTTCAGTGACAGTTGAGATAATACATATTTATCTTCAGCTGGTTCGGAGAAAACAGGAACATTTAAGGAGATGATGGATTACTGTCATACTGTCATCAGTCTTCATGACAAAGAAGCAGGAATTCCCCTGTGTGCGTGTGTGTGTGTGTGTGTGTGTGTGTGTGTTCATACTGTACTTATGTGTGTTATCTGTGCTCTTTAACCTAGTCTCTCTATAATGAATTCACAGTTTAAACCTACGGACTACCGACCTGGCTCTACTTCATCATTTATCTGATCTCTGAAGCCATTTTCTTATGATCCATTTAAGAACAAGATAAGTTTTTGTCACCGCGACTAAAATTAAAGGGCTCAGAGGGAGCTGGATTTGAAGGAGTATAAGAAAAACAGGTAGCTGTAAAGGCTGAGCTAGGAGTGTGTTTGACCTTTCAACCTCTGCCCCTTCAGCCAGTCCTTGATGTTAATGAGCAAGGATGTAAATGTGAAAGCTGTTTTTTATGTGTGTATTCCCCTCTGGACCACTGAACCCACGTTTCAACAAGCACTCACACGCACAAACAGCACCGTCCACAAACAAGCACATGTGTGACTGATAGAGTGGCAGAGCATTTAGATTCATCCATACATCACAGACTTTCTTTGTGTTGTTACAACTTAAATAATTGAGGTGAAAGGGCTTTGCCTGCGGATACAGATAAACCAGGACCATGTGTGGCTGTGGGTTTACACGAACATGGACACAGGAGACACATGCTGTAACTGGGAGAAATCCTGATCATAAATACTGAAAAATCCAGACAGAGACATGAATGAACGTGGAAGTAGAAGAGAGACTGGATAGAGAAAACAAGAGGAAGAAGTACAACACTTAAGTAGCAAGTCTGAGGTACTTTAATTGATTAATGCTATGCTACTTTATCCTTCTTCCTTTACCTGCTACATTTGTCTGAAAGCTGTAGCTACTAGTGCCCGTAGGAGGTATGTATTCATATAGTGGGAGATTAAGTAGATTTTTCAAAACTAAATCTCCGCTTAGCATGCTAATCGCGAATAACAGATTTTGCACATTACATGCAGACCACTACAACATCTGCAACTCCATAAAACACTTACGTACTTTTCATAAGGTACGCACACCATCCAGCACATACACATTGAACATTGATATTCGCTGGAAACTTTTTGAATATTATTGGAAAATCGAACCTTGTAGCGCACTTTAAAACTCCGAAAGATAGGTACTAAACAGACTTACAGATGAGATGAGTCAAGGGTGGAAATCCAGAGCGAATTGTGTTACTGACCAGGTGTAGTGTCTAGTCATTTGAAATGTAAAGAAACTAAAGCTGTCGGCTAAATGTAAAAAGTGCAATATTTGCCTAAAAATGTAGTGAAGTTGAAGTACAAAATTACATAAAATGGAAATACTAAAGTAAAGTACACATACCCCAAAACTTGCGTAAGTACAGTACTTGAGTAAATGTACTTAGTTACATTCCACCACAGGTAATATGGTAATAGCGTCATTCAATTGAGTCAATGAAATAAATTGTTGTGTGTAGACAGTTTGTTAGTGTCACAGTGTTGATTTATAGCTTTTTTCTGTGAGAGTGGAGCAGGTGAACCAAACCAGTAAACCCGTGGACTGGACTGAAACTAACTATAAAGCTCTGTAAAGCCAAGAGGAAAAAGGTTCATCTCTAAGAATGTCACATCTTCACATGTCTTGTTATTAAATAAATATCAGTTATAGCTGCTATAAGTAAAGGATCTGAATATTTTCTCCACTGATCATTTTAGGCATGACAAGTTGAATCCAGGATACGGATTTAAGGAAATAATGCTACACAGATAAAAGCTGTTAAAGTCAAACTGTGCCTGGAAAAACTGCCAATGTAGCCATTTGAGGCTAATAAACAGGAATTGCTCCTGACATTTACTCATTGAACAATCTTGAACTTTCTTCATTCCAACCAGTTTTGGCTTCCAGAAGAGACAATAAAAAAGAGTATTTTTCTGTATCAGACAATGCTTTTCATGCCTGAACAAATGCCAAGGTAATTAAAATAGCTTAAACATTGTTTACTGATTACAAAGCAAGGCTGATCTGAATCATGTTTTCTCTAAAAAGCAACAAACAAAAGACAGAAGCGGAAAGATGCTGGAAACAGACTGTGAGTCAGAAGTTGAGCAACAATCAGTGAACGCTGCTGCAAATGAATCAGTAAATGAAATGAGTCAGATAGCACATGACATGTGCATTTGCTTCCTGAGTCCATTAACCCTTTATCAGGCAAAGAACTATATTTGGTAACTTCAGTGGATATCAAAATAGGGTCCTAATGTCTCTCTGTTTGGTCGTAGAACCACATGGATTTCTTCCAGCTAATCAGCAAAGATCAGGCTACGTCACAGACATCTGACCAATCAGTATGATAATAATATAATAATTTTAACTTTATTGACCTGGACCTCCAATGTTAAAATGAAAAATTTTGAAAAAAAATCTGCAAGAAACAGTCATACAAACAGAGTTATTCTTCAGTGACTTGTACGAGGAGAACTTGACTATGACGGCATATTAGGGCAAAGTATGAATGAAAATAATAGTAATATTTTGAGAAAAAAAGTTGCAAATTACTTACTAGATTAAAGTGGCAAATCTACACGAAAATAAGTCGCAGATTTAAAAGATTTAAAGTAGCAAATCTGTGCAAAAAAAATCACAGATTTATGAGAAAAAAGTGGGAAAAAACTACTTTTTTCTTGCAGATTCACCACTTTAAATCTCATAAATTTGCACATTTTTTCTCATAGATTTGCCACATTAATCTCGTAAACTTTTTTCTCAAAATATTACCCCCCTCCCCCGGGTCTGTATGTTTGTTTGTTTTTTTTTACACATTCTGACAGTATGTAATATCCTCCAATATTCTCGAGGGAAACTTGGAATTTGGAAGTATTTCAATGAGTGCCCTATTAAGGGTTAACAAATGTGTAGCTGACAGGCCATGATGCATAGAGTAAATTATTTGTATATGGTTTGAATGAGCCTTTGGCATAAACCTGATGTGTTTATAGTGACAAATGTGCAGCCGGGCAACAGGCTGATGAGGACAAACAAAACCCCATATTTGATCCATCAGGACCAGAGAGGTGGATTCAATAAAGAGATGAAGAAACAATGGCTGGATTATATCATATATCTATCCTCATGTAACCCTCTCTACCCTTTAAATAAGCCCCCTGTCTCTCCTTCCACACCGACCCCCCTCTGTCTATTTGTAGATCATCATTATAATTTGATCAAGATGCAAGATTGTAACTACAACTGCACTCGATCTGCAAAATATGTGCAAAACAAAAGCTGTTTTGTTCTGTTTTAAAATGCAGTTTTTATGAAGTAAGAGAAAAAAGTCGGTCAGCAGGTGAGATAGTCCCTGTAGTTTCACCTACTCGTGTAACTTTTTCCACCTATTTTAAACATCAAAGTCTGTTTAGTACCACTTGCAGCCTTTTGTGGCTCCAGAGAGAGCTTTGAAATTCACAGTGTGAGTTGGGGCTGAATTCTTCAAGTTTTAAAAGTGAAAACATTTATATATATATTTATATATCTGGTGGAATGGAAAAAGAAAGAACTGAGCCTTTGGGTCACCACCATCAAACAATAGCATATACTGCTTAGAGCATTCAGATGATTTTTTTATGCTGGTGTCGCCATGTTGGCCAGTTTCTAATCCTTGGCACACTTTGCTCAAAGTGTTCCCACACAGACAAGGTCTTCAGCATTTTGTCTTCCCTGTAACAGCCAAGGTGAACTGAAGCATGATGTATAATGTTGAGTAAGACAATCAAACGCCCAAGATGAGATGTATATATCCACATAAACAGTGCAATTAATATGTATAAAAACAGTTCAAGAATGTGTTAAACATATTTTGCACTTAGGCTTATTATTTTTAATTTTTATAATAGCCTACATTAAGCACAATAAATACATAATTCTGATATCTTTAAACCTACCCAAACTAATACCCAGATAGTCAAATATTCGGGTCCAGCTCGAGAAGAATCCTTTATTAATGTATTAATTTACTTAAGATATGGCACATCATTGATTTAAAGTTCAAAAACTGCATGTCTAAAGTCAGTGAGACTAGTCTGGTTGATGAACTTATAACTATAACTTTCCATGGAAAGTTAAGGTGGGTAAAAAAATAAAATGAAACCCCCAAAAATTTGCCATTCAAAATGTTAAATGAAAAGAGCACCCCTCCCTCCTACATGCAAATGTTGAATTGAACATGTGATCGAGGAATGCACAGTGCATGAAGGGGGCGTGGCCTCGATGAGGGGCGTGGCCTCTTGCATGAAATCTGGTTGTTTTAGTCAAGATTATGCCTAAATATAATATAAAATATAAGTTCACTGTTGAGGGCCAACCTTTAATTTGGTAAATTCCTGGTTTATTCCCATTTATTCCCAAAAAGTCTGGTTAATTCCCATAAATTCCTGTCAATTCCCATGGAGAGTTTCAAAATTGCCAGAACTTTGCAACCCAACTTATAAATTATTCTGAACCAGGAGACGAAGGACAAGAAGTGATAAGGAGTCAGGAGCAGAGAGGAGACTTAATGAGATGAGACAGGACAGCACGAGACAAAAGGAGAGGACAGTTAGAGGGACAAGAGAACAGAGAAGCTTTTTTTTTTTTTTTAGGTTTTTCCAAATAAACTAGAAAGGACAGTGGGAGGTGGAGGCAGGAAGAGGAGTAGAGAGGGGAGTGTGAGCCAGGAGAAAGGTGAGTGGATGAGAAGTGGGAGTGCTGCAGAGGGGAGTGGATGAAAGCAGAAAACAAGGCAGAGGCTTATTTCTGTCTCTCTTGACGCTCATCCTCAGGTCTGTCTGGGCATAAATATAAATGCATGATGTCCTGGTATTAGAAGCTGTTTCAAACAGTCAACAGTTCTCATATGTAAACCAGATCCTGTAAGTCCTTTTGCTCCTTCAGCTCCTGCTCTCTTCTTCATCCTGCCTCTTTTTTGTCTTTCCTTCCCCAAATATGTTTATCTAATCCCAGTCTCAGCTTTTCTTTAAGCTTCACTCTATCTCTTGGTATTCTGCCTCTCTCCTTCATCCTTTCCCTTCAATAAACCATATCTCCACCAAAGCTGTATCAACAAACGCTCTAACTCTGAGCAAAACAAAGACAAATGGTGAAACAATACTTGTAGAATATCTCTGTTCTCAGGCTTCCACTTTGCTCAGTCTGCCATCATATCTCATGCCATGTCTTCCCTCTTTTCCTCTTTCTCTTCCTCTTTTCTCTTGCCACATCCTCTGTGAAACTCACTCCACAATTTCTTATTGTATTCTACATCTTCACCATCGTTCCCCTTCCCTACCTCAGTCTGCATGTTCACATCTTCTTCCTCCATCACTGTTTAATCTCTCCACATGTCATATTTCTCAACTTTTGCTTTTTCTTTCATCTCCTTTAACCATTTGTTTTACTCTTAAAAGATATAATGTGCAACTTTTCCCCATTAAAATGTCTAAAAAACGACTTGACTTGTGTTATATTTAGTTGAGCTGTGTACTTGCATTATCCCAAATGATGCCAATTTTCAAACCCAGAGAAATTAGTAATTTTAACAAACATTAATAATTAATAAATATTCCCTTTGCACATGCATCAGCAGTGTGACTGTCTGCAAGAGGCCATCAGAAATTGACTTTCCCCCCCAGTTTTAAGCAAACAGTTAATAGATCTTTGTTATTTTAAACCAAATCTTTTAACTAGATGAAGGATTTAAGTCATCAGACATTTAGATTTTAAGTTATCAGAGAATCAAGCTTAGTGGCTGCTTGACTTGCAGCCACTCTGGAACATCCTGTGTCCGCTAAACAGCATCAGAAAAACACTGACGATTAACATGACACTGCTTTATTCAATGTTTTTTTGTTTATTTGTTTTTACCAATTTTGATCATCTGGTTCATTTGTTTTTCCAACAAGTTCTCCAACCTAAACGACAGAAGAGGCCGTGTGTCAATACCAGAAATTGCTGCACGTATCTACTTTTGGCATTCTAAAATATGCACACACGTTTCACACTCGCGGTTATAAAAAAGGCTGTTGTTTCTGCAGTTTACAGCAAAAACTTCCTAAATATAAAAGTCAGTTTAAACTGTAAATAAATGTACGTAAATGCAACATAAGGGTCACGTGACTACAGCAAATTACATAAAAAACATAAGTTATGTTCAAACGTTCATGTCACTTACATAAACAACAAACTTAAGTTAAAAATCATTTACTTTTGTTTTCACACGGGACGCGACATCACTCTCCTGGGTGAAAGTCCGCTGTTTGTTCGACCCATCCAGCACCCCAACCTCTTACCTAAGGCTGAAATCCACCTTTTTAACTTTGCTTGGCTGTCAATCACTACTACGTCAGCAAGATGGCGGCGGACGCATTACATTGGACGGTGAAATAAGTAAATATACAGGTGCATCTCAATAAATTAGAATATCATAGAAAAGTTTATTTAGGTCAGTTATTTTAATTCAAACAGTGATAATAACACATTATATAGATTCATTACACACAGAATGAAACATTTCATGTCTTAACCCATTGAAGTCTGGAAAGCGGATACGTCGTTTTGTAGTATTTGTATAAGCTCTCAAATACTTTTGGAATTTCATTTCTACCTGCTACAGAGGCTGAAAAATCTATTATTTTGTAGAAGCGTTGACACTTCTGTTGAATTTCCAGAAAAACTTCAGGTTTTAGGGGCTTATTTTAAAATCGCCCAGAGGTTTTACAGGCGTTTTAGACGTCAATGGGTTAATTCATTTAATTTCTTCTAATTATAATTATTATGGCTTACATTTAATGAAAATTCAGTGTCTATTACAAAAGACCAATTTTAAAAAGTATGTTTAATATGGAAATGTTGGCCTCTTAAAAGTATGACCATCTATATGACTCAATACTTGATTGGGGCTGTTTGACTTGAACTACTGGAAATTTACTTTTCCATCATATTTTAATGTATTGAGATGCACCTGTAGCTCGTTTTTTTGGTTCCTGTACACACGACCTTTACTGACACTTTTGAGGGGAGAACAGGCTGGTTTCTCAGTGGAGGAGACCTCTTCAGCTCTGAAAGATGAATAGTTGGGATAAACTGACTGTAACCACAGTAATGGTGTTAAAGACAATCACCCCCATGATCCCACACTACTTCAAGACCTCATCAAACTCTGTCTTTTGTTATTGTTTTGATTAGGAGACCCCTAGCGGCATAAAATCACACTTCTCTTCAATCTCCACTTTACTCCCTTATATTGATGTATGTCTGTTGTGACGAAGGCAATGATGGTTCAGCTCTCCAGTTACATGGTGTTCATTTATATATTTCTTGGCCCCTGAACGACCCTTCAACTCCTTTTACTACTTCCATTATTTAAACTCAGAGTTACTGTATCATTCTAAACCTTTTCCTCCTGAGTATCTCACATTGGTCCTTTTCTGCTCATCCTTAAAGCCCTTACTTCCTTCCATCCCTCTCCTCTTTGCTCACATCAGCTTTCTATTATCTCCGTGTCATAAAGCACTAAACTGAGTTGTCAGAGGCCTTAAATAACTCCCTCTTAAACCTCTGAAGCCTCATAAAGCCCTATATTCTCCTTATAAATCTCCCTGTCAGTACAGATATAATCGATAACCTTTTCTGTCTCATATATGTAATAGCTTTCTTCCCTTTCACATCTCTTCTCTCCTCGTCCTTCACTACATGTGTTTCTGATTGTATGACAGGAGTGAAGCTGTACGACTAATAGGGAGGGGAAAAAAGCAAAGAGGAAATGCGGAGCATATGGATGGAGGGAAAGGTTGCGGCCTTCTTCTTCCCTCTCTGCTGTTAAACCTCTTCTTCTCCTCTCTGTTGTTTTTCTTGGTCCTCAAAGGACAATCAAACGAAATTCAAGAGGCATCAAAAGTCTATCATTCTGTTAGTTTACCCAGTGGATCTGGCAGGTCCGTTGGCTTGGTATCAGCGCCAGAACTCAACTTATTAAGGCGTTCAGGTAGTTGCCAAACATCAGGAATCCATACAGTTTTTAATGTTCTGCTCTGATCATTTGTAGCAGTAAGCCAATGTGTGTGAAGCTACTGTAAAACATCCACCACTTCCTGCTGTAATGTTTCACACTAGCTTCAATATATCTTAATCAGCTCCACAGATATCAGCTGAAGAGGCAATGAAGCCTCAAAGATTCTTCCCAAAAGCAATAACCACCCTGGCCTGAACTCTCATGCATTGATTTCATACAGTCCCTGACAAAAGTCTTGTCGCTTGGGTTCAAGTTGACCTTAAGTGCCCCTCAAATATATTTCTAATCATTTTTTTTTTACAAGAAATGGCTAATTTCAATCCCGACAGCTTTTGAAATAATATTTTGGTGCCAAACGAAACTGTTGAAAAGCATTCTAAAATTCACAGCTTGGTAAAGCCCACTGCGTCAGTTTTTGCAAAGACAAAAGTCTTGTCGCCTTGTCATATGATGCACCCAAACCTGGATTATAGCCTCAACTGTGATCAATAATGAATCAGTCAATTAGTGGATGTGTATAAAAAGAACCCCAGCACACCAGACCTTCACATCAACTGCAACTTGACCTCTGACAACATGCCTAAGATTCACCCTGAGACCAAAGCGTTGATTATCAAGAGGCTGAAGACCAGATCCACTGCTGAGGTGGCTGACACTTTCAATGTGTCTCAGCGTGAAGTGCAAAGAATAAGAAAAAGATTAGAAGAGACTGGAGATGTTTTTGACAAGCCCAGGTCCGGCAGACCCCGCAAGACAACTGCTCGAGAGGACCATTTGTTGGCGTGAAAATCCAAGGCCAGCCCCTTTTCCACTGCAGCAGAGCTCCACCAGGCCTGGTCACCTCAAGTCAACAAGAACAGTTTGTAGAAATGTCCTCCATGGTCGAATCAGTGCCCAGAAACCAGCACTAAACAAAAGGCAATAAAAAAAATCTGTGGCATTTGCCAAGGCCCACAGCCTGCTGAAAGGATGGACGTTGGAAAAGTGGACGAAGGTGGATTTCTCAGATGAATCTTCGGTTGAATTACATCACAGCCGCCATAAATATTGCAGGAGACCTACTGGAGCCCACATGTATCCGAGATTCATCCAGAAAACAGTTAAGTTTGGTGGCGGAAAAATCATGGTCTGGGGTTCCATCCAATATGGGGGGTGTGCGAGAGATTTGCAGGGTGGAAGGCAGTATCAATAGCCTTAAATATCAAGAAGTATTAGCTACCTCTTACATTCCCAATCATAAAAGGGGTCAAATTTTGCAGCAGGATGGTGCTCCATCGCATACTTCCATCTCTACATCAAAGTTCCTCAAGGCAATGAAGATCAAGGTGCTCCAGGACTGGCCAGCCCAGTCACTAGACATGAACATCATTGAGCATATCTGGGGTAGAATGAAAGAGGAAGCATAGAAGACAAAACCCAAGAATCTTGATGAACTCTGGGAGGCATGGAAGACTGCTTTCTTTGCTATTCCTGATGACTTCATCAATAAATTGTATTAATCATTGTCGAACCGCATGGATGCAGTCCTTCAAGCTCATGGAAGTCATACAAGATATTAAACATGGATCTCACAGCATCACTACTTAATTCACTGATGTTATGCAACATATTTTTGTATTTGAAGTAAATTATTTGTTCAATTTTCACATTACTTTCTGTAGGCGACAAAACTTTTGTCTTGCCAAAATCTGACCTTTCTGTGTTCATTAAGTGGTCAATCTTTCTTCAGTGAAGCAAATTTATTTTAGTATATTAAACATAATTTGGGAGGGTTTTAGCTTTCATATGAGCCATTTCTAAAACCAATGGATTCATTAAAAGTCAGGTTATAAACTGTTGTTTCTACAAAATAGATAAGCGACAAGACTTTTGTCAGGGACTGTACATGGACACAAGGACTCTCTTACTGTGCAATATTTTTTCAATGTAGAATGGCAACGTACAATATCTGTCCTATGATGTGCAATATATTTATGGGTAACACTGTATATAGATTCATATCTGCTTTGGCAAATTGAAGACTGTGCACCTCACCTCCCTTTATTGCCCATATTCATATTATATTGTATATATTTCCTTTACATTTACTTGCCTATGTTTATATTGTATATTTTATATGTATTTTATTTACTGTTGCACTGCTTTTTGGAGTCAGCTTTTTTTATCTCATTGTACATGCGTATAATGACAATAAAGGCATTCTATTCTATTCTATAAGATCAACAAATTGGTAGACCAATTTTAAAAAGTGTGTTTAATATGGAAATGTTGGCTTCTTAAAAGTATGACCATCTATATGACTCAATACTTGATTGGGGCTATTTGACTTGAACTACTGGAAGTTGACTTTTCCATCATATTTTAATGTATTGAGATGCACCTGTAGCTCGTTCTTTGGTTCCTGTACACACAACCTTTACTGACACTTTTGAGGGGAGAACAGGCTGGTTTCTCAGAGGTATAATGACAATAAAGGCATTCTATTCTATTCTATTCTATTCTATTCTATTCTATAAGATCAACAAATTTGTAGGAAAATGCGGCTTTGTTTCATGTATCATAACAATGGTTTGGATATCTGCAGTCGTAGGTCCTTGGTGTGATTGTCTGTTTCTATATGTCAGCCCTGCGATAATCTGGCAACTTGTCCAGGGTACCCCGACTTTCGCCCAATGTCAGCTGGGATCGGCTCCAGCGACCCGCAACCCGAATGCGGATAATCGGTTAATGGTAATGAATAATGAGAACAAACTACTCCCACATACTGGTATGAAGAGTTTTTTTCTCTTATGCAGGCACAGAATGATGTGATGCAGGTTGGCTGTTCGTAGCCTCTAAACAATTTTCATACTGCATTTGTGCAAAAGTGCTGAAAAAGTGGTGTAACGAGCCCTGCTGTCATTTCGTACTAGGACATTCATACTGATTCTGCAATAGCGTCATATTGGCTTCCATTCACATTGTAATCCGGCATCACTGAAGAAAGTTGGAGGAGACAGTAGTGGCGTTGTTTTGCTTCTCACTTTAGAGATTCTACAGAATCAAACAAAGTTGTTCTGCATTTTGCTGAACATGATTCAATTACTGTTGGACTCAAGTGAGAGGCCTGTTTCTGATGATACGGTCTTCTTCTTTTCTTATTGCTCAAATAACGTACGTCACGTATTGTCTGTCTCAACGGCTCCACTGGTTCACATTAGTGCTCTTATTTATTTTATCTTAATACTGATTATTTCACTGTATTTATTGTGGATGATATAGAAGAGCATACCTTCAAAAGTTGTTTTGCACAAATTTGCAATTTAATAAGTCATAATAAGGCCTCTACCCTGCTTGCTACATTGACTTATTTTATTTTGATATTATTATATTTTTAAATACCTGCAGGAAAAAGGTATTTATTTTTTTGTGATGTTTATATTAAAAAAAACTTTCTGGGTTATAATGTTAATCAATTTGGTCTCGTTTTATACATTTATAAACTTTAGAACGATAAATACTGAGTCATATTGAATATCAACATAACGCAAAAATATATTGTGATATCAAATTTAGGCCATATTGCCCAGCGTTAACATTGATCCAGTCTCGCCATTGTAACGCCTCTGTTATTACCTCCAAAGGCGGTACAGAGCCGGGATTACTTGGTACCCCCATTATGCCTCTGGCACGTTCAGATTGAAGGCGAAACGAGGCAAAAATAAAACAGCTTGAAACAGCAGTCGAAAAAAAGCGTCTTTTCAGGTGTGTTCAAGTGCAACTTTTCCACCCAGCCATGAGCGACGTGAGGAAACACATCAACCTTCATCTTAACTAATGAGCTTTAGAGGTGCAGATAGATGACTTTTGTTATCTTTGGACAGAGCCAGGCTAGCTGCTTTCCTTGTTTACAGTCTTTATGCTCAGGCAAGCGGCTGATTCACTATATTTTTCCCATAAATTTCTTCTTATCTTACTCTCCAGCAAGTAAACAAGCAGATTTTAAAATGTCAAACTAATCCTTTAAAGTATGAGCGATCCAGTTGGGGCCGGTTGAGAACAGCAGGAAGCATATTTTACTGGTGGCTGAGCAGGTAAATCAGAGTTTTACTGCGACTGATACAGTGAAAACTGTAAAGTTTACAACCATGTTTGAACTGTTGAATGTCTCACAGCACGAGTCGTTCTGCCTTGCAGCGGTGGAATGCAACTAAGTACTTTATCTTTGGTAGAAATATGAGGTACTTCTGCTTACATTTTTTACTGCAATACATTTATCTGACAACTTTAGTTAGTGGTTACTTTCCGAATTAAGATTGTTGAATAACCCTAACCCTAACCACAACACAAAAACATGTTTTATTTATTTTGTTATAAAAATGTAGCCACCAAAACAGTTTAAACTATAACTATTTTGATCACTTTCCATTCACAACTTCTCAAATGTGTGGCTTCTCTTTGTTTTTTCTTTTAATTAATTGAATAATTTGAATATAAAAACATTTATGGTTGGACAAAACAAGCATTGTGAATGTGTCACTTTAGATTTTGGGTAGTTGTGATGTTTTTTCTCACTATTATCTGAATTTTAATAAAACAAACAATCAATTGATGAATAATTTGATCCAATCATTAAACATTGGTTATATTCCTTTATACAAAATAGTTAAAAATAAACTTTAATATAATATAATAATATATTTAACAGCCACAAGGGACATTTTTCTGTATTACATACTTTCACTTTGAACGCATTATCGTCATTATATGTACATACTTTAATGTACAGCAAGTAAACATTTCAATGCAGGACTTTTACTGCTAACTGAGTATTTACAGTGTGGTGTTAGTACTTTTACTTAAGGAACTGATCTGAATACTTCACCACTGCTGCCCTGTACAGTTTGGTGTGTGTGTTTATGAATAACTGTGTATGTTCAGGCTCCATATGGTAACCATAGCTGGTCCATCTCATAGCAGCCACAACACACATTTAGCGAAAGACAAACCACAGCTGTATTTTCTTTGTGACTCTAACTGTTTCCTCGCCACCACTTAGCTCGTCACATTATGAAGGGGCAGCACGGGGAACACACACACACACACACACACACAGACATGATTGAGATGAGGAGTCGGGGTGAGCAGGGGTCTTGTATACAGAACTGTCCATTTAGTGCATTCCATATTTAAACAAAGTGGATTTTGAACTTTGACACTTCCCAATGTTGGAGTTTCAGGGATTTTTTTCCACTACGGATGACTTCATCCCCTCAGCTATAGAGACAGATCAGACGCACACACTCACATAAACACACAATGACACTGTGGTCCAGTACCTTCCTGTGTGGGGTGGTGTGCTGTGTCATAGCCATGGTGAAGCTGTGAGCTCCTTTTAGCTGCGTCTTCTCCCAAAGGGAGGCAAGCCTTTGGACACATTCGTCCCCGGAGCAGAGAGGGACACTGGACTTACTCTGGACAAAAGAGAGAGAAAAGAGAACAGCAGGGAAAACAAAAAAAATACATAAAACATAGGCATGGTTTGGACGGAGACAGAAGAAAAGTGACTAGGAAACTACTCCTGTTTCAATTTTACACTCAAACAGATGCAACCATTCCAAGAAAAATTCCTCAACTGTAAATCTCTTCATATATTCTCGAATATGACGAGGGGGTTTCAGAATCAACATATAATTTAAAACCTATATTTTTTGTTTTACTGCAAAATGAAAAGAAGCACAAGAACTGCAAAAAAATGTAGCTCTGCAATGTAATACAACCTAAGTGAGCAAACGAGAAGCACATTTTCTGTGCACCTGTAGCTGCAGCAGCATGATGTGTATCCACAGATGCGGCTGTCGGCTGGTCAGCTTGAAGGAGGACTTGGCGTACAGACAGTAGTGGCCCTTAAGAGGACAGGAGAAGGACAGCTTTGCCACACAGCCTCGATGTGAATCTGTCACACAAACACAGACACACAAACACATAAAAATGGCAAAATCCTTAATATTTAGCAGATGCTAGAATTGAAATCCCCAAGCTAAAGCAGAGTCAGTCAGCTCTTCCCTGTCCCCTGCACATATGGACTTGTGTAACCTTGGAAACATATTTACAGAGTGATTCATAGCATGCGAGGACACCACGGCTCGTAATCATCAGAAAACGTCTTCGCACCAGCACCAGCACCTCCCACGAACTCCCACCTCTCAGCCAGAGACAGTTTCTGTGCTTCACATGGAAATCATTTGGTAGATCAAAATTAAATAACAGTCTCTTTTTGGAGTGCTTCACTTTAGTATTTCATTTTTATTTTATGCCATAAAGATAGAGTAAAATAAGATCATTGTTTTCGCTGTATCATAAGCATGTAAAAATGGATTTCATGCAGCACAGTTGGGTTTGATTTAACTAATAAAGGTCGGTCAGACTAGTTCTGGGCAATATGGCCAATATCTTCTAACCTGATATAGCTAAATTCATATCTCTAACGATATAGATTTCTTGTAATTCAATAATAAAAAGTCTCTATGAAATAACCAAATGGTCACATACTGATGCTTGGACAGAAAACCCATTTTAATGCACAGAAACCCATTTAGCATGTGTTTGGTACTTGCAGGGCTGCCTGAGGAACACTGAAAGAGGAGGTCGGGATGGATGAAGGGTCGAACAAACACAGGACTCTCACCCGGGAGACTACTGTTTGATTCCCAAGTGTAACTTTTTTCTTTACCCAAACCAGGATCTTTTCCTAACCTCAACCAAGTAGTTTTTCTTATCTTAACATAACCAAGTAGTTATTAGGGCCTCGGGGCAATCGCCCCGAGCACTGGTCCCATACAGCAATAGCTGTAGGGACCAGTGCTCGGGGCAAAGCACTACTGTTATACTGTGGATTTCTTCTTCTTCCTCTTCCGGACGCAATTTCGTCCCGCTACTAGTCCTACAACTTAAAGAGTTGCAGGACAAATTATATATCAAAACGTGCGGTTTGAATCGGGATCGGTGTGCTATTACTTTTCTCTACAGAATACGAATTTTGCATTGAAATGAATGGGACGGCCGACAAAAAATGAGCGAAAAAGAACAATAATTGGAGATTTTAAACGTCTACTTCTCCGGCATTATTTCACCTAGAGACTCCATTTAAACTTTAAACAGTAGACACAAGTCTTGTGTATCCATGTATTAATCCACGTTTCGATAGGTCATATAGTTTTTTATCAATCCCTGTTCAATGACCATGATCATTTTTGGAGAAATTCTGAGATTATAATGGGTGTGTATTGCACGGAATGCTCGTGTCACAGTGTGTGACATCATCGCCAGAGTGTAGAGGGAGAGAAAAAACTCAAAAAATAAATTTGAAAACTGCCCTCCAGGCCGCAAATTCCACTCTACAGAAATTATTTATACATAGAAATGTAGGGAAATTTGTCTTCTCCCTCACAATCCTCTGGTAACGGTGTCAGAGTTATAACTTGGGCGTACGACGCACAGATGCGCCATCAACACCACCAACAGCCTCGTTGGCTCCCATATTAAAAACGCAGGAAGATTTCGGAAAAAGTGAGATTTTAAAGTTTATTTAGATCGCTCTAACAAAGCTATTTTTTCATTTTTCTTTAAAAAAAAAACATATGTAGACGTTCAGGAAGAACTCAGGACGCTCAAAGTGAAATCGGATCAATGATAGGTATTATGGTTTTGCCAAAAATGCTTTCTGTTCAAGGCCAGAAATTCCAGTCCACCTCTGGACCTCTGTTCACCTCTGGCTGCTGTCACTGTCAGGTGCCAGTTAATTCTGTTGATTGCTTTGATCTGATTGCCTTTGATCTTTGATGTGATTACAGTTACAGATACGCACACACACATGCGCGTAAGCGCTCACACTCCTCACACATGCATACACATGCTTCAAACACACATGCGCGCGCGCACACACAGGTAACTTTATGTGATTTTAATTACACACACACACACACACACACACACACACACACAGGTAACTTTATGCGATTTTCGCTACACACACACACACACACACACACACACACACACACATTTTGAGGTTAAAGCGCATAGTTTGAAATCTCTGAAGAGTCTCATCATAGTGTACACACACCGGCAGTAGCCCCCGTGGCCCTTTCAAAATTTCCCTAGAGGAAATTTTCTAGTTCATAATGTTAACCATGAGACAAATGTGTTGAGTTGGGAGTGAGAACTGGTTTAATAGCATGTCATAAAATAAGTGGTGGGATGTAACTAAGTACATTTACTCAAGCACTGTACTTAAGTACAATTTTGAGGTACTTGGACTTTACTTGAATATTTTCATTTTATGTAACTTTATAATTCCATTTCACTACATTTTTAGCCAAATATCATCCTTTTTACTCCACTACATTTAGCTGCCAGCTTTAGTTACTTTCAGGTAAAATGAGCCCTGTCTTACATAAATGCATTGATACAGATAATCTAATATTATTCATTTATATTTATTATTTATTATTATTATTTCATTTCAATAAGTGTTGACTGCAGAACTTTTACTTGTAGTGGAGCCATTTCACAACGTGGTATTCGTACATTTACTTAAGTAAGACATCTGAATACTTTTTCCACCACTGCATAAAACTGTCCATCAATCAGTCCACCCTATACATGTTGGTTTTGTATGGATTAAATACATTAATTTTAGAGGTTTTGGTAAGTAGTTTACTTTGGAGATAAACATTTTTTTTCACTGTTTTAGCTAAGCTAACCATCTGGTGCCTTATATTTACTATACAAACCTGAGAAAGGTATTAATCTCGTCATCTACAGCCAATTTCCTAAATTGGTTAAAGGAATCAAACATCCTTTAGTTCTAATCAGAACATTAAAATAAAAATTAAAAATATGTTGGGTAACTCCTACAAGTTTTAGTAATAAAGTGAAACTAACTATGCTTCAGGTGTGCTCACGATAGTTTGTTAGTGGGGTTAAACTCAAATGCCTTAAAATATAAAAACCAAGGTTATCCCAATTCATAGGAGACATTATGAGAGAGAAAAGTCTGAAACTACATGTGTGTCTGTTTACCCTGCTTCACTCTTTAGCACGTGAGTTTGTATGCAATAGTCGGTGATGCTGTATATTTTTGGTGTCAACGTGTCTGTGTGTGTGTGTGTGTGTCTGTAGATGTTTGGATTGAGAATACATGTGCACGTGCACTCTTCTGTGTAATCCTCTTCCCCTGAGAAGGCGGATCAGCAGCTCATGCATGGGTCAGCCAGCAGCCTGATGACATCATCCAGCTGAGACCACCTGTGACATCATATCCTAAGTGCTGTGGGGTAGATTGTCATTAACAGACTTAATACTAAAAAGAGCAAATGAAAAGCTTCCATTATGGACGGAAAAAAGAATGTGTCTACGTGCGTGTGCTGAATAATTGTATGTTTGCTGTTATGGTTATTAAACACAAGGGGTGGACCCAAGAGCACGACTCAGAACACAGTTGAACAGTGGACAAGGTGATTTATTGTCTCCTTGCAGTTCGGCTTTGTGTGTTGTCTTCCAGGTTACAGTTAAGGTGACTACTGACTGAAGTTCCTTACAAATCGACAGTATAAATTTCTGGAGATGGGTTGAGACAAGGCGGCAACGTTTCGGGTCTGCGCAGTGATGCAAACCAGGAAGTGCCTTAAGCTGCATTCTACCGAAAATTCCAACAAGGGGTGCTGACGGCGGCTGCAGAAAGATTTCTGTCCATTTATTTCAATACAAAAAGAGAAAACTTCTTACTTGATTTATTACCTCAGAATTCTTTTAGGACAACACTATGGTTAACAATCTTCTTCAAGACAATTTGATGTTATTAGTGTAAATAATGGCCCCATTTAGATAGATTATATATATATACATATATGTATATATATATAAAGGACGTTAAGTGGTTTGTTCTCATAACTTTGACCCTTTCATACTGTATTTCACTTAATGTGTCTTGTTCAGCGATTGGTTGGACTAACAGACACTCCAAGGAGTCACTGTTTATTTTTCTGAGGTAAATAACATATATTTTGTTTTTGTTTTTTGCTAGCAAAAATGAACATCCCAGTTAATGCTCCAGTTAATGCTAACATGAATTAGCAGTGACTTCTCTCAGTCAGGTTGAGGTGTAGAGAGGCTGTAGTCAGTGGTCAGATCCCTCTCCTCCTCCACAGTCCAAATATGGTCTGCTCCCCGTATCGGAAACAAGATGGCAACATAAGATGGTGACGAGTGTAGCGATAAACTCGGTGCTTCCAACGAGCATCGCCTACGTCCATTATTTATACAGTCTATGTAGCTACCTGGGCTCGGAGAATGAAATTGGGATCTAACAGGTTAGAGTCAGAGCCTGAATCAACCAGGGCCTCTAGTTTAAAAAAAAAAATACAGGCATTAATATGGATGCGTTTACGGGGCAACAGAGGAACCACAGTGCTACTCACCAGAACCCCGGCTGCGAGTATGGGATGAGGATCACCTGTGGCTACCTGTGCAGGGAAAGCCACAGCCACCAGACTCACACAGAACAGACAGGGGAGAGAAACATGAGGAGCAAACAGACAGGGAATGAACAAACAACAGATATAAGGAGGAAGGGAGGGCTGCCATGAACTGAATCATGACACTTACATTCATTTTCAGATTTGACCAATTAACCAGAGGCCAAAGGAGGAGTATGTTATTTTTTGTCTTGTTTCCTGTTTAACTTGTGTGCACATGTGTGTATGTGTGTGTCTGTGAGTGTGTGCGTGTGTGACTCCTGGCTGCCTCTTAGTTAAAATGACATTAAGGCCAAAGGAGAAGCAATAACATCCCCTCCTGTCAATCAAAATATCATCACCTCTCGAGTTGGGCTTGAGTCTGGTGCTGTGTGTGTGTGTGTGTTTGTGTGTGTGTGTGTGTGTGTGTGTGTGTGTGTGTGTGTGTGTGTGTGTGTTCTTAATATGTTCAAAAGACTCAATCCCTGCCTCATAGGTGTGGCTCACCGCTGCAGATGGCTCTGACAAAGGACTGCACTGTCCAATCGAATAGTTATATACAACTATTTATTTAGTATATGTATATTGGAATATATAAAGTGTGAACTGATGTGTGTAGTTGATTGTGTGCACAGAGGTCTGGTTGCTCTTACTCCTTTATGTATTTTATGTCTACTTTAAGTCAGTTTATCTTCTTAAATGTATCTGATGTATCAAATGCATATTTTATGTTTGTGTCTGTTGAATTATGCTAATTTTCTGGCTCATACTTGTATTTTATGAATTGAAAAGTAAAGCTTGTAAACATGTTACAAACTATCTTTTTCTCATACTGCCCACAGCTGCTGCACCTCTATTCCTCTGTCTCAGCATCTTTGTACTGTCGTCATAACAGCTGGAGGAATGACAGTAACAGAGAATGGCTGCATATTTTACTGTGAAAAAATCACAAATAAAAGCTTTCAAATTGTGTTTAAATACACAATCAGACAATGTTCCAGTGGGAATGTGATACGAAGTTACGGAGAAATAACAACATCAGTATCCAAGATAACAGGTTTCCCTGACGTTAGCATGTAGCTACATGTAGCAGTGTGTGTAATGTAAACACTGCAGTAATGTGCCTTGAAAATGGAGCATTCAAAACTATTAGAAACCTGAAGTTTCAACTCAAAGGGATTACTTTAACATACATTTACCACATTATCATTATCTACATCTTTGGGCTTGTTTAATATAAACATCCAACACTGTTACATTATATATATATATATATATATATATATAATATTTATATGTGTGTGTGTGTGTGTGTGTGTGTGTGTGTGTGTGTATGAAGGAAAATAAGAACAAGCATAATAAGTTGTATCACTTCAGGAGGGGCTGTATTAAGTTTTATAAAATTCAGCTTCAGTATGGGGAAGGTGATAACATGTGCTGCTACAGTACAAGATGACAATTAATTCAAGTTAAGCAAATCAAATTGAAAAATTGAAAATAAGCAAAGATCATAAGACATGAATGAAAATAAGGGATCAAATCGCTGAATATGAGACGAATTAGAGGGGAAATGTGAAAATGGATTACAAAGTTTGAGAGAGTGGATTAGATTAGTTTTGGAGACGTAAGAGGTTTCTCCTTTCATTGTTTTTTCACATGAACTGCTTGACCCCACTGTTTTTAGTCAGCACGTACTGCTTGAACTAAGCTTTGAAAGCAAGCAAGCGTGCACGCACACACACACACACACACACACACACACACACACACACACACACACTGCACCCATATATTCAGTACATACTATATATGTATGCATAACATTCATCTGTTTCTACTTAAACCTGACTATGTTATATCCATTTAACTGAATTTAATAATCTTTCCCACTTCAAAACAATTCCCTGCCTCTATACCTTCATTAATTTTTCCATTAACAAATTAGCTCCGTGACATTTTGTCCTATAGAGTTTGGGTCATGGTTTTTATATAATAGTACAATGTTTCCCTTCAGATTAAGAACAAGAACAAGTTCACTGAAGTCTGCAGCTGGTCTGGCAATAGTTTCTCCTGTCCCATGAAAAGGCCAACACCAACAATAAATTGATCAGATTCAATGAGCCCTTTAAGATTACACCATTTTGAATTTGAATAGGCGATATTAGATATCAACCTAAATGTTCTCATACATTGTGGTTTGCATATAATGTTGGCATATGGATGAAGTCAATGAATGCAGGGCTCTATTGGCAACATTTTCTAGAAATTGGCAACCATTTTTCTTGAGCATTGGTTGCCACTGATTGCTTTTAATCATGCGCACACATGGCATCTGTTAAGGAGACAAAGAGGAGGCAATTTAAGCTTCTTGACTGTGAGGTGAAATGTTCCACTAACCAACACCAACATCACAAAGAAATGTGCAAATTAATTAAACTGAGAAAGAAGGAAAACTATCCTGCCATCTTTTTTACAAATTACACTGCAAAGCAACTTACTGTACACCTCGATAAGTGACACACCAAGTTCACAAGTTCAAGCTAGCACACTGCAACACTTACTAAAATTGCTCTAATAAAGATTTTATTCTTATAGGTCACATTTTCATTATTAAGATGCCGTATAACTGAATGGTATCTTAATTACTCAAAATATTAGTTAAACGGCAACCATATTTTCAGTTTTGGCAACCAAACGCTGGTGCCAGTTAGCATATCAAAGACAAGATCGAGTGCTCAAATTGGACTAGTAGTCCAGCGGGAGATAATTAATAAATAAAGTGTGTAAAAAAAATATTTTATGAGCTCCTCAGTACCTAAACTGCCAAATTGCAGGAGCTCATAACAGAGATATTCCACAGGAAAATCTTCCTCCTCACCAGCAGGGCTGATTGTGCTCAATAACTGGAAACACAGCTCTTAGCACATAACAGATACGATATACAATATAAGATATCTGTCCAGAGGGGATATTAATTATAGGACAAGTGTAACTAACTCTGGCATAGACAGAGAAAAATCACACTCATATGCCCTCTGGATGGGATTAAAATCACTAATCAGCACATGCAATATTAAAAGAAAACTATTCCCTCTGGAGAGCTAAACAGCTGTGTGATTGGTGCTGAGTGTGTGTGCACTGTGTGTGTGTACGCGAGATAAGAGGGAAGGAGAGAGGAGAAGAGGGGGTGTGTTCATACCACATCATTAATCAACCCCAGCCACCACGTCTGACTGTAATCTCATTCAGGTTCAGCAGGTTACACAAACCTCCCCTCTGCTTCTCTCCGTGCACTGCACACTTTTCATCTCTGCCGACTGCAAAAGCCAATAACCCTGCCATCAAATTATCTCTCGTTCTGATCTCAAAGAGAGCATGCAGTGACGAAGCCGTTTGTCATGTTCACATTACCTTCTATCACACACTGCTCTGGTATGGGGATCTGCTGCACCATGTCTCTACAGAACTCTCTGATCGCCTCCATATTGTCTCTTAAATGGACGAGGAGTCTGTCAGCGTCCTCCTGCTCCTCCTTCTCTCTGCTTTGACCTTTCTCAGCCTCTTTGACCCCTCTGTCCAAGGCAGCGGTGACGGGCATCGAGCCGTCACCCATCAGCTTCCTCTCAGCAGGCGATGCTTCCTGGTTTTCTGAGTGTGAGTTCACCAATGTGTTGGAGAAGATACTGTCAGGGCTCGGCTCCAAGGCCTCACCGTCCTCCCCCGTGTCTGAGTTGATGGAGCGTGAGCGCACAGCGTGGAGGGCCAGGCTCTTTGACCTAAGACAGGACAGGAAACTAGAATTACCGCCTCACAGTTGTACGCTGCAGCAAACCAGTCAAGTTGCACTTTTCTGCATGGCCTTCCAGACTCATTTAATATGTAGTGAAGCCTATGAAAGAATTTAATAAAAAGGTATTAAGTATATTTTCTGGCAAAAAGGAAGTCACAATATTAACCATCTGAACCCTGGATTGAAATGTATTTCTTATTTAAAATATCCCCAAAAATTCTAAAAACAGGCAAAGTCACTTTATTCCATATGTTTCTTTTTTTTTTTAAATAAACCATTTGGAATGTCTAGATCCTGTTAAAAACATTAAATGCTGTGTTCCTCAGTGACACTGTGATGCCTAGATTGATTTTGCTGAGACAAATGGTCAAATGCCAATATTCACTGAAAATTAGACAGAACTGCAGGCTGTTTACACAGAGCTGAGAGGAGAGGACAGGGGAGGTTACAAGTAGAGGTTGTAAAAATGCAAATATTTTATATATAGGTATAGCATCTGAAGACCCATTTAAAAAATATTTGTGACACTCGTGGGCACTCAGAATAGTATTGTTAATCTAAATTCCATTTTAGTCAAATTAAAAGAATATATATATATATATATATATATATATATATATATATCAGAGAAATTTAACTTTTAGTAACTTTTTTTTCACTTTTTCATGATTCATGTCATTATAACAGTGTTATATTGGTCCAAAGACATTGGGTTGAGTTGTTCCCACTTCTAGCCATGATTGTGATGATTCCATAGAGGTGTAGGATGTTTATATTGCAATGAAATACAAGGCCACAGTGAATAAAATGTAAAAAGAGCAAAAAACGCACTGAAACGACTTGGGGTTCAGAGGGTTAATAACAAGGATTTCCTGAAAGGTCCATATAGTACCTTTAGTTGTTTATATGTAAACAGCCTTTGAATCAAAGCTGAAGGGCAGCACTGTCATTGTAAACACAAATCTCTATCATAAAATCAACTCATTAAACTAAAATGTAAATATATCTAACATGCTTGAGCCCTCACAATATGAACTTTTTTCAAACTTTTTTAATCAGCAGTATGACTGTTTATTGGTTTTCTTCACTGAACAGATACAGAGTAATGTCTTCCTGGCTCAATGTATCTTTTGTTAATGAGACCATAAATCAATAAAATCCATCTGGCTCCAAAGTGTCAGTGATAACAGTCTATTCTTCATAAAAATGAATTCTTACTACCCAGTCATAGCCATGTCGTATACATACAAACAGACCTGTTAAATCTCATTTCTCGTCTCTCCTCCCTGACAGCTTGGCTCAGGCTGTAGCGCCGCTGGGGGGCCGGAGAGTCCTCCCCCACCTCCTCCTCTCCCCCCTCCTCTCCCATTTTCTCCTCGAAGGCCTGAATTTTCACTTGCAGCCGCGGCTCTGCCCCCCTACCTCCCCCCACTGCGATAGTTGCACAGGGAGACGGCGGGCACGCCTCGTCCACCCTGTAAAACACACACATTAACACACAGAGGGGAAAGGGTTGGATTGATTGTGGTGGGCACGTGAGACGAAGCCGGACAGACACATTTGGATGGATTTCAGTAGCTCCCCCCCTCCCCTTCTGGCTCGCCTGCCTGTAGTTCTCGCTTTCTCACGATGACTGGCTCTATTTCTGTGTCTCTCACTCCACATGTCCCCCTGTCTCCCTCTTTCTCTGGCCACATCTCAACTTCTCCTCTCCCTCTTTGGCTTTGTTTTTCTTTGTCCCCTCTCTATGGTGCCCGTCTCCTTTCTTTTGCTTTCCAGGCAAACTAATTATTCCCTCCATCTCTCTCTCTCTCTTTCTTTCTCTCCCTATTTTCTCCACCAGTGGCCTTTATAACTTCATTAAACAGTCCACTTGTTTGCTGAAAGAGGACTTTCAACTGCTTGGTTTTTGTTTTTCTTCTGTCTTCACCCCCTGCTCTTTCACTAATAAACCTTCCTCGCAATCCCTCGTTCCCTCTATCTTTCTTCTACAAGACCCCAAGCAAAGTCTTTGGAAGCCTCCCATCCTGCACACGTTGTTCTTATTTCGGAGAGAGCTGTGCGTGTCATTCCCACACTGCAGCCAGATGAATCCCAGTCAAATTCTGCACATTGACACAGAAACACATGCACACACCCACACGCTCATGCAAACAAATGCACATGCTGTCCTCAAATGTGGCCCGTGCATACTGTATTCTGAAGCCTGTTTCATGAAAAAAATAGCAATTATATGAAAGAAGTCACTGGAGGACAGACTTGGACATAAAGAATCACTGAGAAAAATATTTTAATGGTCTACAAGTAATAGCAAATATTTTCGGTTTTACTAGTACAAATGAATTGAATGCGTGGGTGAAGTATGTGTTTTATCTTGGTTTTTGGGCAAGTTCCAAACAAGTTTTAAAACTCTTGACTTCTCTCTGTGACACGCAGATAAATCAGGCACATTTTTAGTCAAATACCCCATGGTTTTAACAGGAATCATTATTTAGAGGGCTTTATCAATATTGATTTCATTATCAATTTTGCTCCTCAACCCAGTTATTTACAAATAGAATACTCTATCCTGTGTCATTTATCAACACCCTTTAAAGCCCATTAAAAAAGAATGAATGAGAAAATAAGAAATAATCAATTTCAGTTTTTTCAAATTGTGCTTAGTCAGAACTGTGTGCAGATCAGTGGTGGAATAAGTATTCAGATCTCTTACTTAAGTAAAAGTACTGATACCACACTTTGAAATTATTCCACTACAAGTTAAAGTCCTGCATCCATATTTAACTTAAGTAAAAGTACAAAAGTATCAGTATTAAAAGTAAAACTTTTCCCTATGCAGAGTGATCCCTCTTAGATTTTTTTTTATATATTCCAAATATATTATTAGATTATTAATATTGATAGATTTATTAATGACATCAAGGTCAAGCTCATTTAATTACTTAATACACTTTTATGTTGTTTAATTCATAAACCTGTGTTATCATTTTAAATTGATATATTTCTTTGTGTGAAGTCTCAACCTGAAAAGTAACTAAAGCTGTCAGCTAAATGTAGTGGAGTAAAAAGTATAATATTTGCCTCACAATGTAGTGGAGTAGAAGTATAAAGTTACATAAAATGGAAATACCCAAGTAAAGTACAAGTACCTCGAAATTGTATTTAAGTACAGTGAGTAAATGTACTTAGTTACATTCCACCAATGGTGCCGATTGATCACATCTGATTAAACAGAAACAAACAGCCAAACAAATGCTGATTACTAAAGTGAAAAACCTCTTTTACCAATTTCAAACCACTGACAAGAGCACAGACTGAACAAAAAACAGGCAAACACATCAGTGTTAGTAAGAAGCTGGTTAGGAAAACAGGTTTTCAGTGCCTCTAAATGATGGAAGGAAGTAGCAGTCAACACCTGTAGCTTTTGTAATTTTAATTGACTTTTTCAGAGTTTTGTGAGCAAAAAGTAAACTGCATGACATTAGAAATTGGACAAGACCCAATAAAATTTTGTTCACATTTACACTGAATCTCTTTTGGTCTGGAACGACTTGTTGTGGGACTGTAGTTCGTTATGGGAAGGTGTGGCTCAGGACGAACAGCATTCACCCCCCCAGAGAGTGCTGAAGTGTCCTTGAGCAAGAAACTGAACCCCAAGAAGGTCCTAATGAGCAGGATAGCACATAGCCTCTGTAATCAGTGTACAATTGTGTGTTGGAAGAGTGAATGTTGGCACTTTGACAAGAAAAGCTTGTCCAAAACTACTGGCCTGATTTTCATGAAAATAGACAGAAGACAAATGATTTTTCACTGCTGTAAAACAAGCAACAAACATCGAAACAATCCTATTTTCTTTTTGTTTGTGAACACACAGATTTATTGAGACATTATTTTGTCTGGTGTTGTTCACTTCAGCATTGTTAAATCCAAAAACAGTATTATGGAACATATTCATGAATGCACTTATTCACTTTCTTGACAAAGGTTAGATAGGAAGATGAATAGCACTCTCATGTTTGTAGGTGTGGAACTACAGCAGCCAGCTAGCTTAGCTTAGCACAAAGACTGAAAAGTATGCTGGCCCTGAGACCTCACAGCGCTGCAGCTTAAGAAAACACATGCAAATACACAAAAAACAAGCAAATTGAGAAAACATCTTCATCCATTTGACAACACAAGCGCAACATTTAGAAAATGTACTGCAAAGACCACAACACAACACAATAAGAAAATACCACAACAGAAATGTTTCCAGAGTTCAAAACGATCATATCGTGCTAACCTTAACTGGCGATCAATAGCATGCTAGTGTTAGCGGCCAGCAAGACCAAGACCAACCCGGTGCCGTTGAGAGAGACCAACTAAAAAGTGTATCATTTATTTATTTGATTTGTTTAACTGCAATGTGATTGATACGGGCAAGTGGGCTAATGCTATCACATTATAAAATGAAAATATCATCATAATGAGATAACGTGATTATATCATATGCGTGTCCAGGCATGTGCATCACTTTTTAGTGTCCTCTGGAAACACTTCTGTTGTGTTGTGGTCTTTGCATCGCTTTTTCTAAATGCTGCGCTTGTGTTGACAAATTGATGAAGATGTTTTCTCAATTTGCTTGTGTTTTGTATGTTTGCATGTGTTTTCTACACCATAGAAAAGAGATGAAATGGACTCGCCTGAAAAAAAATGCAAAACAGGATGAAAACACAGCCTGTGAATGTGTGTCTTCTGACCTGCAGTGCATGGCCGTGCTCTCCTCCAGTCTCCTCCCCAGCAGTCGGGCTATAGCGGTGAACGAGTTGCTCATCCTGTAGATGTCTTTACCGCAGCCTCCCAGTAGAGACGGGTGTCGGTCGGTCAGAGCTCTGATCTCCAGCAGCAGTGTGTGGTGAAAGCTGTGCTCCATGCTGCCCAGACAGGACACCAGGTAGACCAACGAGCTGTGAGCATGAGTCTGGAGAAAGGAGACAACACGGAGACAAAGAGAAGATGTTAAAATTATAATATCTGGTGTTCTGACCCATGCTGGTACCAAACATAAAATTACACAAAGAAATAAGAAAAGAAAGAATAACATTGTCTTGTTTTTTTATGAAAAACTAACTGAAAATGTTGTGTTATAGGACAGCTTGAAAATATTGTGTCACTTCATGTGTTTTGGTAAAAAAGAGAGTGTATTTTATTTAATTCGACACATACTGGTTTGACACTTCCAAGTATTTTGCGGGGGGGGGTGTAAGTTATTTTGTTTCTAAATCACAACAAACAATAATAAATACAAACACATGCTCTGGGCAAACTTAGAAAATATAAAACAGCATTACTTTCCCATTGGGCTTTGTAATAACACATGCAAACACATTTTCTTCATTCTCAGCCTGCTTTTGGTGTAATATGTATCCAGAGCATATGTACCCTTAGACACAGATTAGGTTTGACACAGAGCCTGTTTAACGAATATTTGTTGTAGGTGCAATATCATAATAAATATAGCCCTAATTTAATCACTTATCAACTCCTTAATGGTCTGACGGCCCACTGACAGGCCCGACTGACTTTCTGCGTTTCAGAGGCTGTATTGGGCTCAAGTTTTAATGACAGAGTGAAGATAATAATCACATGAAACTAGAAGAAAATGGGTCAAAGTCAAAGTCAAATTTTATTTCTACAGCGTATTTACAAATGGCTGAGTTGCATAAAAGTGCTTCACATAAAAGTGCATATAGTGCAATAAAATACAAGATTGACAAAGGTAAAAAAGAAACAAAAAGGGTTAAAAGACATTGTCTGCAAGAGTTAAAATGAAATAAAAAAGAAGGGATAACTGAAAGGAAACTGATGGATTACAAGGGGACACTATTCCCTAGCACTTGCAAGAGGAAGACATTAATTGAAGGCAAGAGAAAAGAGGTGGGTCTTCAAGTGAGACTTAAAAGTTTTAGGGTTTTATGGGCACCCACAAGTCTCTCTTTTACAGACATGCCCACTTTATGCTAATCCCATGCAGTTTGGGGCAAAAACCTTGCAGTTTTAGTGTTACTGTGTGTGTTATTTCCCCCTATTTTATTTTAATATTTCTGCAGACTGGGGTCCCTAAACAGTCTTGGAATTGCATAAATTGGGTATGACTGGAAAGCCGAGACTCTTGTGGAATCAATGAGCCCAATTGTAAAACGTCTTCATGGATTTGGTCTTGACACAGCTGAAAATGTAAGCATTGTATGTATCTGAAATCCATACAGTGGCAAGAAAAAGTAGGTAAACCCTTTGAAATAATGTAGCTCTACATAATAATGTAACTCAGTCAAAGTATCTCTACACCCACTCAAATCTTGTTTAATTGATTAGCTCTTGATGGAGTCATTAGCCAAACGGTTCACTTACTTTTTCCACCAGCACTATGAATGTTTCATGGATGTGTCCAATAAAGACATGAAATATTATAATTGTTTGTGTGGTATTACACAGGTTCCCAGCTTGTGGTATCAACCACAATAACCGGTCTATTGACTATTTAAACATCAGTGTTTTATCCTCATTATTTAACAAGAAACAGACAAGATTTTAAGTGGTGTCAACCAGTGGACACATGAATTATTGTGTTAAGCAGATGAACAAATGTGACATGTTTCTGTAAAAGCACTCTTGCTGTGTTTCAGGGAAGAACCAAAGCCTACAAAACCTCGATTTGTGTATAAAAACTACAACAGGATTTACAACTTCTACTCTTAAAATTGCTGAGTGCTTGAACTGAAAAAAGAGAGACCTTCCTTCTGTCCTCTGACGAAGAGACAAACTGATTGATTGATGAAGAGACAGAAAGACGGACAGAGCCAACCAGGGCTCAGAGCTCAGGCACACCTTGTAACGAGGAGAGAAGAATGCAGTTACTGCACAGTTTGGGCATGTTTCACAAGCCCTCTCTGACGCGGATGCTTAAACTACCAGATAAGGTAGAACTTCACTTTCTACTGTAACGACATGCCAAGCAGGTATTTAGGAGTTTTTGAGCCTGGAGAGTGGACTGACGGTATAAATACTTTACTCGGGTGTGCACATAGACTGTATAAAATGTGTGTATGTGTATAAAATACTGTGCACTACTTCTGCAGACGGTTCAAGCTTTTATCGTTGAGATGATTCTATTTTTTAAGGACTCACTACAATACTTCCAAACATTACAGCATGAGCAGAACTTACATCATTTACAGTTTACAAGTGAGACATTTTACAGTAATACTATTAAAAGCCTGCCAGGTCAAATGAAGCCATTTCCAATCATCAAACACCACTGATCGTGTTTAATTGTCTGGAAAAAAGCTCTTGGCCTTGATTTGATGTCCATGAGTCACGACCCAATTATTATGTAAAAACCTGCAAAGGATCACAATAACAGGAAGTTTAGAAAAAAAACAGTTGTATTTAATTACATCTTTTAATGCTCTCCAAAAAAGCAATAGATACTCCTCCAGAGTGCTGATCTGACAGGACGGACACAGATCTGTAGAAAGAAATCAGTTCTGTGCACACACACACACACACACACACACACACACACACACACACACACACACACATACACACACACCCTCTGAGAAAGACACAACTTGGCAAATTCACTTTTATCAGTTCATTATCATAATTCAAACAACACTGGAAGCCAATCTCCTCTGGCGGTAGCACATGTGTTTATGTGCAGGAGATATCTGTTTAAAAACTTCATTTAATAAATGAATGATTCAGAGTTTTCGCAAAAGAAAACACTGCTTTGGTCCAGCAGTAAGCCAGATCCTTTCACTGCCCACCAACCTGTTTTCTCTTTCTTTCCTTGTTTGCTCGGTCGCTTAGTTTCCCATGACTGTCCATCAGCGCACTGATCTCTCAGCTTTATATGGAGCTGCAATCACACTAACAAGCCCCCTGCAGATACTGCGGTGGACATGAATGTCCCAGAGTGTATTAATTATTTACCACAATTAGTATCAAAAGAGGGATGATTTAGCCTTTAAAATCTGAAAATGTCTATCTGAATAGAGTAAGAGTATTGGCAAAGTAAAACATCACACTTCCCTTCACATAGGAATAATGAGTTGCTCATGTGTTGTTCAATCTTGTCTCAAGATCAGTTTGAGCTTCTTTTGTTTCTGAATTACTTCACATAAGGGACCCTTGGGAGCAATTGATAAGTTAAAAAGAGACAAGACATCACCAAGACAAAGGAGGTTGAGTTGAGAAAACCATTTGAGCAATACTTGAGAAATGGGATAAACTGAGGAGATCTCATAATTGTATGCCCCTGATCCTGATCTCAACTCTGTCTCGGTTATATGGATGGAAAATTCTCCTTCAAAATATCCAAGACATAATTAAGGGTCCCTTAGGAGAAGTAATTCAGAAACAAATTATCACAGAATTATACGAATTTGAGAAGCTCAAACTGATCTCAAAAGACAAGATTGAACAACACACGAGCAACTCATTTTTTCCTATTGGTTATTTAAACTTGATGTTGACAATTATTTGACCACTTTAATATGTTAACAAGGAAAAGAAGATAAGTTATTTTAGTCAATTCAACTGCATTCTTACTTTATGTCCTACTGGATGCTTTACTTTAATTCTTTTGTACTAGTACTAGTGTCTCCACTAGTGTCTCTAAAATGTTTTACTAAAGGGCTCCAATTACATTTGTACCTTTTGTTTTTTAAATGAATGTTTTTCCTCGAGTTATCATGTCATGCTGTCTCTCGTTGCCAGTCATTCACAACTTCAACCTTTTTGCCTTGTAACCTGAAAGCCCTTGTCAGAGGTTTTCTATTTTTTATGAGCTATGAGTGAAGATTTATTTTTACCTTGTCATTATTTGGGGTAGCTTTTATAGGCCTGAAGAGGTCAGACTGCCCAGTATTTCACAAAGTACTGGATAATAATAATCATCTTCCACCTAAACTGAGTCACCACTAAAACAGCAACATCCGTCTGATGCATTCTTAGTTATTTACATTTTGTCAAAGATAATAATTTAATAGTTAAATTGTGTCCTTATTAGGCTGTATAAGGCTGTATATTTGTGGGGATGTTGCGGTTGACTGCATGATATTGAAAGACTAATGCAGTATAATGCAAAGCAACATAAAATCAACACAAACTAAGGTTAAAGTTATGCATCAAAGCCCCTAGTTTATGGTTAGCTATAAATAACAGGGTTAAAAAAAAGTTAATTCTGCACAAAACTTCAATAATGGGATGCAATCCGCTTCCTGCTTCAAAACTTTTTGTTGTTTTTTCGTCCCGTCCACCTCCCGTGCAGCTATAAATCACATTGCTACATCACCAGCCAAAAAATGTTGCTGATTAATGTGTCTATAGTGAAAAGAAAAAGTATGTGAACCCTTTGAAATAAGGTAATTTTATGCATTAATTTGTCATAAAACGGATTAGATCTGCATATAAGTCCCAAGTATAGACAAACACGATGTGCTTAACCTAATACCACACAAACAATTATAATATTTCATGTCTTTATAGGACACATGCATAAAACATTTAAAGTGCTGGTGGAAAAAGTAAGTGAACCCTTCGGCTAAGGACTCCATCAAGAGCTAATCAATGAAACAAGATTTGAGCTACTTTGACTGAGTTATATTATTATTACTATTAGGTTATGTAGGGCTATGTAATTTCAAAGCCTTCACTTACTTTTTCTTGCCATTGTATGGATTTCAGATACGTAGAATGCTTACATTTTCAGCTGGCAACTGAAGAAAGTCACAAACTGGCAGCAGGTGAATGGGCTGAACACTGGCCATAGAATTCAATCAACACATTTCTAGAACAGCATACAGCTAAAAAAAAATTATGTTAGTTTTTAAAAAGTAAGATTTACAACAGGACTGTTATGTTTGACAGAGTTACAGTGTAGAGGGGTTTTCTTTCTCAGTGTAACATGATTAATGTGATATATGATGAGCTAACACACAGTAAGTGCAGAAACACTATAGACTGACTCTCTTAATGGGGTAAAAGAAGCCAGAAAGAGTGTTGTGCAATCCTGTTACACAAGTGTGTGTGTGTGTGTGTTTGTGTGTGTGTGTGTGTGTGTGTGTGTGTGGCACAAACCCACAGGAGGTACTCTCCACTGCCATCACCAGGAGGCCTCTGCAGAGGCATTTCCCAGAAAACATGGGTTATTTTCCAAATGGTTCCAATGTGAAGAAAGACAGGACGCTGAGGTCCGACCAACTGTGTGCATGCTTGTGTGTATTTGTGTCTGTGCTGGGTTGGCACATTTCTCGACGAGAAGATTGAGGAGGAAAGGTTGCCCTCGGGTTATAGAAAACTGTATTATGGTTTCCAGCTTAATGATCTCTGCGTTTGTGACAGTCCTGCCATATTTCCCCCTTTTGTTAATTTGACCAAATTGTCGTAAAACTGCCTGAAAATGGACCCAGAGGAAAAGAGTGGGTGGGGGCCCTCACCCTGTCCTGCTGTCACCTTTATCACTGCACACACACACACACACACACACACACACACACACACACACACACACACACACACACACACATGCACGCATTACAGTCTGACTTCATCCGACCTATCATTACACAGTATTGGGTAGACAGCCATGTATTACTTACCACGTCAGCTGACGAATGGCAGTGGATGTTTAGGGGGAGATAGCAGGTCAACAATAAATGTCACATAGAAATGGTGGACATCATCAGAAAGCTGGGGATCTGGAGATTAATGTGAGCAGCATTGTGTGTCAAGTTGTTTTGGTGAAAAATATTTGATTGATATTCAAATACAATAGCCTAAAATAGCACATTTTAATGCAACTATGAGGTTATTGCCCTAAACTGCATGTTATCAGCATGCCTATAACTAGGCATGTATGTAAAGAGGAGACCTGTGGGAACCCAGAGAGCCCATTTTAATTCAGAGATCATGACGTCAGAGGTTACATGACTGCTTTGAAAAAAATCGCCATGTTACGCCAAAAACAGCCCAACTTTGCAGCATTATTTCGCCAACTTCCCAACATGATATCCAGACAGGTTTGGTACCAATGGATTATAGTTTTTACAGAGATCTCCAGTATATACTTAAAACTGAGCCCGCTACAGCCTCTGAAAAAAAAAGGCAAAAATTCCAATGACCAGCCAGCAGTCTTAAAAAATGCATTGGAAGATGCAAACCACTGCCAACTACTAACAAAATTGCATGTATTTCCTCTCGAAGTTGACCTCATATGAGGCTAATGTCATGAATGCTTACCCAATGTGCCTGTCACTGCTGTGGTGTGTGAAATATATGTGGATTATACACTATCCACTATCTGGTGTATGTCTTGTATTGACCTTTGTATTGCCCTGAGTCTTTTGCCCTGGGTTCCTAAGCATCCACTGTGTTGCTATATACAACAGACCGTAGGTGTTTTAAAGCCTGGCCAACAGAAGGATCTACTCCAAAGCACTTTCAGATGGGAATGAAAGGTAATATAAACAGAAGAATTAGGAGTGTTAATAGAAACCATCAGATGAACAATACTAAGATTCTACAGCCACGATAGTGCCTGTACCTCACAATGACAATGGTAACATGTTGATGTTTAACAGGTTAAGTGTGTAAACATGCTAACATTTGCTAATTAGCACTAAACACAACGTACAACTGAAGCTGAAGGGAGTGTCATTAGTTTTGCAGGTATTTGATCATAAACCAAAGTATGAAACAAATAAGAACTTTGATCTGATGATGAGGAGAATGTGAATGTCGGCATTTTATTTAAAGCCAAAAATGTGCCCAATGGCGCAGTGTGGAGCCCAATTTCATGGCGAGCCATCCAATAAACCCTGTTCAGACGCCTAACATGTGTCTTGGGTGATTGGATGACAATTGGACACCTCTAAGTACGTTGGTTCACACCTAAGATCTTTGACACACTTGTATTATATCTCTACGGGCAGAGGACGCCAGTTGAGTACAGGCGGCCCTTCAATGTGGCCCAGGACACATTCGCATACACACACTGCTAAAAGAATGTGTCCATATGCAGCCCAGACCACCTCTGAATGTGATCTAAGAAATTCGATCTCAGTGTCAATCTCACAATGCATCTTGGGTATATTCACAGCTGCACTAAGAGCTGTCCACTGGTGATGGGATCACCCACGATGCATGTTAATGGCAGGTCCGAAAACGGCCATAGAGCCACACTGCTGTCTGAAATCTCTGTTTTTTCTTCTCCAAGGGTGTCAGGCAGTTGACACTTGACGACTGACCTTCCACTGTGTGTATGTGAGTGTCTGAGACAGCTCAGCCTTTAGCTATCCTCCCTCTCCAGCCCATCAGGCAGCGGCAATGCCACCTTGCAGTTTGCTCCAGTTGCTTGGCTAATTAACCTGTAATCAGCAGCTCATGTGTTTTCCCAAAGGCCAATCACAGTCAACTAATGGCTCAAAAACCGCTTTTTACGTCAAAAGAAGTGCCATTAGAGGGAAATGAGCAGCCAAGTCTGCAGGGCAGCCAAATGTTTAACTCGGGAGTTGGCCAAAATGAGGCTCATGGGACAAATTTAACAAACTCTGAAACACATTCTGATGAGCCTATTGTAAGTCTTCCAAAAATGTATATTAGCTTTAGTAGTAGTATATTGAAAAATGAATATCTTCTGTATTAAATTTGTACATAATACCACAAAGTTCTGCTACATAAGTGCAGCTAAGGGTTTCCCGTCTTGAAGAATAAGAAGTAATACAACTTTTATTTTACTTTTCTCAAAACATGTATAAAGAAGTACCTTTCCTGCAGTGACTAATCCCCTAATAATTGTGTCATGCTTGCACCATTAGGCTGACAGGACTGCTCTTTAACTGTTCTTTCAAATTAGATTTTTTTTTTCTCTCCCCACCAGGACAGCACTTTGTTGTGTTTCTTCTTCTCTATTCAGCTGTAGAGAGACAAGAGTCTGCGTGTGTTTGTTTAGGACAGACACTTCGGATGCAGTGTAAAACCTCCGGATGTGCCCGGGCTGTCCGGTGGGTGAGTGTGTGTTTTATACTTGGCAAAACAACAGAGAACGAGTCATGTGAGAGAGCAGCCAGTTCCTCCCTACCCATTGAAATAATCACTGCTGCCTGTTTCAGAGTGTGTCAATACCCACTGCTAGGCATACTTAAGGTGCATTAATAGTATTTTTACAGGAATTTGAGTATTTTTGCAGCCTGCCCCTCTCTACTACAAACAGCCGTTTACTGCAAAAAAATCTAACAACACGCACCACCTGTGTGTGACAGCTAATGTGTCGTTCACAGTACACAGCCTTAGCCCTGATTTTCTATTCGCCAACAGTTCTTGGAGTTCCCCGACAAAAGCCCCAGATCAGAGACAAATCGACGCTGGCTCTGGACTCACAAATTGGCTCTCAAGCAATATGTGTAAACTGTTCAAAGACGCAAGCTGAGAGGCTGCCCAATGCATTGCAGACACGTTCCAGATATCTCACAGGCTAAATATCTGGAGTCCAGATACAGCCAATGAGAGAGCAAGACATGGTTTGAGGGAGAACCTGGGGTTAGGGCCGCCTGTAACAAAAAACGTAACTGTATGTGCTGCTTTTGAAACAAGGACCAAAGGTTGTTTTTTTTACACCAAGAGGAAACTGGCTATAAAAAGTAAAGACATGTGGAAAGAGGCTATTTTGTGAACATGTGTGCCAGTGAAAACATCAACAAAGATGATTACTGTTTTCGTGACAAAATGTAGTTTGGAGACCAGACTTAGTCATCGGGGATTCCTCATAGTGAAAGATCTTTTAGTTTGTGAGTCCCTGTGGCCAGTCAGTAATGTCGTGTGAAAACCACTTCAAAACAGCAAGTCATGTAGTGTGAGATAGGCATAAGAAGTTCTGAGGAAGACTGATTTCAAGGACGTCATTTGCTTCTTATTTCCTTCAGACAATTTCTTTTTTCTCTTGTCTCTTTATGTTCTTTAACTGGAGCTTACAGGAATAATTGCAAATTCTCCTTTAAAGAAATGCTTTGAAATAGTAAGACATTTTTGGAAATGCACATTAAATTTCTCTTAGAGAGTTAGATGAGAACATTGATTCCACTTTGTACAGAAAATATCTACAACCTCGATTCCAAAGAAGTTTGGATGCTGCGTTAAGAATGCATCAAATTCACAATTCAGTACAAAGATGATTAGTTTTTAACATATTTATGTTGTGTTTTTACAGTTTTCAGTTCAATATACATCACAAAGGATTAGTCAGTGATTGCATTCTGTTTTATTTAACTTTAGACACCATCCCAACTTTTGTTGTAGCTGAAGCCTACAGCTTAGCTTAGCACATAAGGTGCAAACAGCAGGAAACAGATAGCATGGCTCTGTCTAAAGGTAGCAGAATCTTCCTACCAGCACCTTTAAAGTTCACTGATTATCATGTTATATCTCTTTTGCTTAATCCATCCAACAGGGGTCGTCAACTACATTCGTCCAAGGGACAGACTTTTTCTAAACAGACACTGTGGGGGCTGAACTTTTAATATGAAAAAAAGATATATAATGTACTTATGCCTAGTTAGACTATCATTGTTTGATATTTTGACTTTCTTATTAAATGAATGCTATTTTTTTGCCTATATCAGTGTCAACAGACTCCGGATAAACATTGGAAATCCAGAATGATAACCAGATACTTAACTAGAAAATGCTGTTAGACTTCCGCTAAGGAGGCAGTTCACTGAGGAGTGACAGTGATAAACTCAAACGTCATTGTAAATATGCTAAATACAAGAACGCATGTTTTTCCTCCTCACATTAGACTATTTTTCTGCGTGCCGGGCTGGAAGCTTTAACTTGATGATCGCTGCCATACAAATATAAATATACAAACATAAAAGTGTAAGATGCACAGTTTGCCATTTTATTGGAGGTATTACTTGGCTGTGAACTAGGCCTGTCATGATAACACATTTTTTAGGATGATATATTTTCCCAGAAACTGTCACGATAAACTATAGTAATGATGTATCGGTGTGGTTTTAGTTTTATAACGATATCAGAGCATAATAAGTACATCCTTTTCCACAGCAATGAATTTTTTAATCTCGAGAATATAAAACATTGGAACTGAAATGTGGAAAAGAAATATTAAAATATCCTACATAAATAAAACATAAATAAATAAACTACAACCAAAACAAATAAAATAGACTTTCAGGCTCTGTTAACAAAACATTGCAATGAGATAATCATTATGTATTATATTATTTGATTATTAAAATAACATATAAGCAGCTGGAGTGGCTGCTTGGGAAATATCGCTTTTTTGCAATTTGTACTGCCTGTCAAACATTTGCAGCATTACTTTAAACACAAGCACAAAAAGTCACACATGTAAACATTATATTGAGTCCAGGAAAAAAATATCACGTCCATTTTTATATATCGAAGGATAAGTCGATATAGTAATTATTGTGACAGGCTTAGTGTGAACTGTGAATTCCTGGAGTCTACTCAAATACACACTTCTTGTTGAGAAAACTTGTTAATGTGTGTGTTTTGATTGTGCGTGTGTACCTCACTGATGATTCCCACGGCTCCATGGATTTTGGCCACGTGACCCAGGAGAGCAGGGCACTGTTGTCCCACAATCCTCAGCGTCGGCAGAAAGCTGACCAGTGAGGACGGGCTGGCTGCTGACACATCCACAAGCGCGCCCAGTAGGGCCTCGGTAATGGATTGGTCTCCTAGGTAACTGACTAGTGTGGGCACCTGTGGGCTCAACATCTGTTCGGGTGAGAAGGAGAGAAAGCATTATTCATTAGTTCTGGTAATCGCAGTAATCTTGTTACCGTTTTGGCACCAACACTCGATACTAAACAGAGGCTGGATGAGTCTTTAATGACAGAGGTGAGAGGATTGACCCGGGAGCGAGATGACCAGACTGCTGACTAATAATAATAACAAAAGCTTGACCGTAGGACAGTCTGGACAGAATGAGTTCCTGCTCATTATCTGGACTGGTCTGGGTGCACCAGACTGGACTGGCTCAGACTAACAGCGCCCACCATCACCGGCCCTCCTACTGCTACTCTATGAGTCACTTGTTCTGGTTAATCATATTAATATCAAACATGTGGGGTTTTTTTTTACAGGAGAAAAACATAAGTTATAACTATCATATTAGACATGTTTAATATGTTAAATATTGCATCAGTTCCCGTACAGGAATATTAGGATGCAGAAAATTTTGTAACATAAATCCTCTGTGTGTCTGTGTGTGGGGGGTTGGGATTAGAATAACTCCAGATGCTGCTTTGCTTTCTCCGGTGCGTGTACGTGCAGAACGTGTGAGTGAGTCTATCTGTGTTTTACCACCATGTGCATGGTTGCTGGTATGTGGTACTTTTCCATCGTGTTTGAATATCAGTTGCTCTGCTTTGAAAGATGCAGGATTAAGGGAATTCCTACAGAGAAATGTCTGCCCCCCATGCACTGCTCCATTTCCCCACTAACTATGTTCCTGTGGCTTTTTTCAATATTTCAACATGAGCTCATTACAGGAAATGATGAAGTTGAGTGGTAAGAGGTCTGATTAAGCTTGACTCATGGGCATAAATGCTACAAAAAATGCTTCATGTAAACTGAAGCCAAGTTAAATGTAAATGTTTGCCATGGCCACAGAGACTCAGTTCTGATTTAGCTGGATAGTGCTTTACTTTCAGAAACTCATTATCTTTATATTATAGAATATAATACAGCTGGAAGGCTGCTTGTTTAAGGTGTTACTAGGCTTCTGAAACAATTATTTCAAGGCTGAAAAATGTAATGACGACAAAAGGTATTTTAAAAATATGGCAAAATATAATACAGGGTATACACAGAAATACTTAAGTTGAATTTAATACCTTTTAATACCTTTTTTAATACCAACACGACATTGATCTTTGCAAAAACTCCTGAACCTCAGCTCGCAATGTTGATGCACACTGAGTTTGCTGTCTTTGGCTCCCGTTGCGGTCTTTTGGAGAGGGCTGCCTTGTTTTTGGCTAATTTCATTTACTACCTTTTAATACCCTGCGGCAACCCTGTATTATCTATTTTGATCACTGGGAAAGAGACAGTGGTACATGTTGGATAATTCACTTCAGCCCATGCAGTTATAAAAACTTGTCTGTCTTGTGCTTTATTTCTAATAAAACTACATAAAAAAAACTCATAAACACTCACAAGTGGATGTTGCTCAGCAACAATCTGAATGAGTCTGATCAGGTGTTGCTGCTCCGGAGATTCCAGCTGTGACATCATCGCAGTGAGGTTGCCTAGGTGACAGTGGATGGTGTCTGGTTGTCTGGGGTAAACTGAAGGTAACACCCGTAACAGCATGTGGTTACCTGCCAGAGAGAGAGACAGAGAGAGCAAACTGTCAATAAACTTCATAGACAAATACAAACTTTGTGATCACCATTTCCACATTATATGTTTTTGGAGGAAACTTTCGTATTTCTAGTAACTTAGTTATAATAACACCCCTTTTTACTGAGTTCACACTGCAAGAACTAGATTCTGTCGTAGTTCTAGAAACGATGTTATCACAAACTTTTTCAGCTCCAATTTTGCACCACAAAAGGAACCAAGAGTGACGTAGGTGTACAGTAATTGGTTCCACAAATCTAAGTGTACGTTAATTGTTTGAACAAAGCCAGCGACCGCCATTTTTTGAAAGCCTGTTAGTCATGTAAACAACTGACACCATAAAGCACAAACAACCACTAGTAACAAAAAAAGTGAAACAAATACAAATGGGCAGACAGTGAAGTCCAGGCTTGACTAAACATAGATGTCACTCAGGAAATGCAATGTGATATCAACTCATAAACCGCCAGCCGGCTTAAGTGAAGAACATCTATCTGTATAATGCAAAATGTAGCATTCATTGCAGGACTGTTTTATTAGACTGCATTGGTTTTTAATTGGTGTACCTAATAAATTGGTGACTTACTCCATCTGACTTCTTGTTATTGATGTTGCCGCATTCCCAGATCTCCAAGATGAACTTGGTGACTTTACATTATTGATACATTACCAAGAGAACTGAAGGCCAAAACTATGAAGATCAGACCCAAGTCACATCAAACCTTTAAGCTGTTTGTGGTGTTTTACAGTAACAATATGCATATTTGCTGTAAATGTTATTTTCCTCAGAAAATGATCCCCCATCATGATACAACATCTGTGTTCAGTAAATAAAACTGTCTCCATTTGTAGCGTTAGTATTTTTTCAATGAAGCTGATGCAGGAAAAAGAAAGTCAGTGCTGACGCACAACTGGACATAAAGGCATTTGTAAAAATCAGCACGCAACCCAACAAAACCCACGGCATTACCCAACAGCCTTTGACTCACGTATGAAACATCTTTAAATGATTCACATAACTGAACAAAGACCCTTGTTTTCAAATGGTAGCATCATTAGTGGTGACATTTCAAGGTTTTAAACAATGGCTTCTGTGTCCCTGAGTGAACCAAATGACAGGAGATATTGTAGATTTATACTTAACTATAATAACAGTTTGGAACCTAATATAACAAATGTATAGAAAAAAAAGATGCACCGAGGATAAATGGTGTTGATGTTTGGGGATTTGTTCCAATACTTTATCTAATTTACAGGACTGATGGAAAAACTGAAAGAAAGATGGTCTGAGAGAACTGTTAAACAACAGATTGATGTCTAATGAGAAGTAATGAATGGAGTGTGGATAATCAGACACAGCGAAAAACAGAAGCACTGTCCTAAACCCAAACGGCACAAGTTCTCCTACTTCATGGAGAAGGGAAACAAGAGGTCAAAATTGCCAGGTTTTATTTTTATGAACAGCGCACCTGCTTAAAACAAAATGAAGCTGTCCTGGTGCAGCAAAAATATTCTCCCTATTCCAAGCATTGAAGGCCCGGATACACCAGTGTCAGGCCATTGGTGAGCATCGGTGGCTCTAGAAATGTGTCCTGCACCTTTGGTACAAGTCGGACCCTTGGCTGCATCTTACTGGCTGATTGAGCATGTTGAATTGGTGGGGGAACCCGTCAGTGAGAGAAATCGCTCTGACTGTCCGTTCAACTTAAATGAATCAGGGTCAGAAAAGAGAAATTAAGCTTTGAAAAGGCCTCCAGTAGAGGTTTAAGGGGACATATTATAAAAAAAAACTCACTTATTATCGTTTGTTCACACACAGTTGGGTATCTGGAGCGCTTATTAACCCACAAATCCACAATATTTTGGAATATACCTCTCCCTTTTGAGTGTCCCCACCCATGGCTTAAGAAGATGTGCCATAATTTTAGCAGACTTAACTTTTTTTGGGAGGGGGCATAGAGAGACAGGTGCCATAATGGAGCGTATCAGGTAGCTGGTGAATAAAGGTAAATTTAGACAGACAGTGCAAGAAAAATGAAAGCATGTCAACATGTCATACTAGAAACCATAGCTAGAAACCCAAGTATGACCCTGAAATGAAGTATGAAGTATCTCCCTTCCTTTAAAACAGGTTAATTAAAACCAAAAACATTAAGCTCATGAAAGAAAAAGTCACCAAAATCATTAGTATTCATAATCTGAGAACCATGACTGTTTGCACAAACTTTAGAGGCAATCCATCCAATGCTTGCTGAGATATTTTAGTGTGGACTAAAGCAGTGAACCGATGAACCGAGTGACATAGTGATCCTGAGAGCCATGCCACTGTAAATTTTGATTCAAACAGTAAATCTTGAAGCAAAAATTACAGTATTTCTCATATTTATTTATCATGAACATCTGGTCCATAATAATTCAAACAGCTAGTAGCTCATGTGGTAAACTTTTGTCATATTCAATAGTCTTACTGCAGCAACCTAACTTAATAAATGGTTTCACTCAACAGGTGATTCACATCAATAAATCACTTTAATCACAGGCTTTATCCTGTAACAGACAACAGAGAGGACTGCCTGTTCTGTACTGTTCTGTGCGGAGGCAGAGAGGGAAAAGGAGTGCATATAAATATTTAGAAGATGGCCGCTGGCTCTTGCTATGTCCCTTTCTCTTCCCTTTAATCATAGATTATATCGTATTACTTCACACGAACACATCTCTACACTTAGGACACAAATCACCATAAAAAGAGACATAGAGAACCTGTACAGAGACAGAGAGCTGGCAATAACCATAAAGTTGGGGTTGTAGCATTTACAGGTCTGTTCAGAGGAATGTTAAAAGGCAGGAGGAGATGAGAGTCACAGGATTTATAGAGTGGACCTGTTAGAGCACACTCATCCACATCTAAACACACAGACAGTACATGTGAGACATAAATATGCTTTTGATAAGGATAAGGAAGAAACCTGCCAACTCGAGCATCTCTAACGTTAACGATCAATTCATCGATTAATCTCTATCTTATCTTCACAGTAATCTTCATATTTAAATGTGTTTTCTGTTTAAATAAGTTTTGGATCAAATTAAACCTCGTAATTCATGCTAGCAAGGTTTGATACAGTAAGCTAGTTTTGCTCAAATTAATACTCTTGTATTTCTGTGTGTTTTATAATTGTCATGCACATTTCAGTTTGCAAACTGTAGCTTTATCCAACTTAATTCTCATCTTATTGGCTTATTCACTGTTGCAGAACTGAACGCTCTGCCGTGTTTCTGTTCAGTCAGTACTGGTACGCAGTCATAGATAAAATTAAAATAAAAAAATACACAGATCGATTAAAAATTGCTCGTGATCGACAAAATTCTTAAAGACCATTAATCGATCATCAACTAATTTTTCCCATCCTTACTTTTGATTACTGATCAAATAAACATACTGACCCATATTTTATTTTGATAAACCTCCTTACAGCTTCCTCTGTGTGTGTGTGTGTGTGTGTGTGTGTGTGTGTGTGTGTGTGTGTGTATGCGTGTGTGTGTGTGCGCGCGCGCGCAGTATCTGACCTTCATTCCTTCATTCCAGCATACACCCAACCCATCATCATGACTTACAAATCTCAATAAAATATCCTGTAATGACCTTTGGTTCTTTAGCACACAAAGGCGACATTTTCTCAGACATTTTTCCAAGAACACTGAGAACGGATCTTTCAAACTATTGTTAACTTTATGTGAGGAGGCAGGAGACATGATGGCTTTCTTTTGCTGTGCTGTTTTTCCAAATGTCACATTAGAATCCCAAGGTGAGTCACAAAGAGACATTTACCAATTCTGGAGAGACACTTTAATACAGCAATTGGCTATATTTTTACATAAGAGGACCCTAAAACAGTCTGAGTCATGGGGAAATGATTTTTAGTAACTTTGCTGTGATATGGCTGAAGTAAGAAGCCATTCAATCCAACAGCAATGGCAAAATCATAAATTGAAGGTGTCACTAACCGTGCTGGGATCGGTTCATCTAAATCAAAATAACTTTCCACACAACACATTTTTGGACCCAAAAGTCTATAACCCCAAGTGGATCAAGATACTTTTAAACTGGGATAAGGGATTGCACATATATGAGTGAAGAGCCAAAATAAGGTGTTTCATATTTCCCTAAAGCCCAGCCATATTTCCTACAGTATATAAAAATGGCTTTATGAAATGTAATAACAATAATAACTGAAAAGGTGAAAGAAATGTGTCTTTTCTGGCATGTTATAAATGCTAAAGATGTGTGTGTTGCAGCTATGAAGCAATTGGTTGTTTGGACAAGGATATAATTCATATATATTATTTTCTCAAGTAGTTATTCATTATTCAGTCTCCAGCAAATTGTGATCATAAGTACCAAGGAACAATACATGTTACATTTTCCAGTGTCAAATTTTTGTCAAATCATTAGTCAATAATGAGTCCACATGTTAACATAAGCACTAAGCTTGTTAGCATGTTAACATTTCGTGATAAGCACTTAACACAAAGTACAACGGAAGCTGATTGCGACGTTCTCAGTTTTGCAGGTATTTGGTCATAAATGAAAAAAAAAAAAACTAGATGGTGGCGCTAGATCAAAAGTCAGGGAATCCTCAAACTCTATCAACTCAATTTTGCTTGTTAAAAAGTGAATAAGCTGGGTGCAAAATAAGGTGCAAGGGACACAAGGGTTCTTTAAGTAACTAAGTAAGCCAATCAGAGTGTCACCTCCTGTTCCCTTTAAATGTCAGGTGTGCCTGCAAATTGGAGAAGCAAGTGTTTCTGTTAACTGCATATGAACCAATGCATCAATGACCTACTGAACTGTGTATGAATGTTGTGCACCCACCATTTTCCATGGTTTTCTTGATAATAACCAAAATCATTACCAAGAAAACCATGGAAAATGGCTAGATATCAGCTCTAAAATTAAACTCTTATGAACAATTTTTGTTGTTATCATTATATTTGTCCAAACAAATGTACATTTAGTTGTACCAGGCATTAAAATGAACAAGAGATTGGAGAAAACAAGGGTGGTCTCATAATTCTATGACTATATGTTGCCGCATTTTGCAATCTGAATATTTCACCATTTAAATAGCAGGAAAATGCTGCACCAATGACTTTAGACCATTTTTTAGCTGCCAATGGCACGACTGCTTTCTGTTCCCTCTAGATAACAACAGCACATTTTAAACAACACTCATCTTAAGTACATCTGCTTAATATAACGTCAGAGCTGGTCGTGAAAATGCATCAGTGTGAAACTCAACGACAGTTGCACCCTACACTTTATGCCAGGTGTTTTCTGTCTATAGACCAAACAATTAATCGACTATATTTCAGCTTTATGTTGGACAAAGACAGGAATATTCCATTAATATCCCGCAATGCACATGACCTGCCAAAAGACAGTGGAATCTTATGCAAGGGAGGTTATTGTACAGAACAAAAATGCAGAGCTCAGCACAAATGCTCTTCAGGGGGATGATTTTGGATAGCTGTACAGCTTAAATGTGTTTTCTGTAGCTTCCAACACTCATTTTGTGTATGCATGCCCTGAAAGCCGTAAATCACATGGCTCGGGTAACCTCAGGTGGGCGAGGGAGAGGGAGAGACTGTCAATTCAAAAAATAGACAGGATTCAAATGTCTCCCAAAAAGCCCATATCTGTGAGATTCTGTGCATTTTTCTTGCATAAGGGAATCTCCCCCCTTGCAAGCCAAGTATTCAGCACCATATGAAATGAAACTGCTCAGCTCTCTGGAAAGGATCCAGTTACCAGACTGCAAAAAGACATGTAAGGGTTTTCATCACGTGCACACATGACTCAAAGTATTTCATGCATAAAACTATTTTATATCTAAATCATAAAGTGAAAACCATAACAACAGACCAGATGTTTGCCAGAGTAATTCACAGACACTCCACAGTCTCTCCTGCAAGGTTTAAACTCCATGACCATCCTCCCCTTTCACCTAGATAACTTCACCCGTACAGACTCTGCCTGTGTGCGAAAGACAAAATGTTCTGTCCATTCTAAATTGGACTTCCTCTTTGTCCTTTTTCCAAAGGATACAAGAAGCATCAGTCACTCTTTCAGACTACGAGTCCCTAACAGACTTATCAGTCAGCACAGCTTCCACTAATTGCTGAGTCAGCAGAAATAAAGAGCAGCTGGAGGTCTAGTTGACACATCTGCAGGCTTAACATCGTATCATATGAGTGTACAGTCATTTCAATAAGTCAGACTTAAACACAAAAGTGGAATATTTGTCATGCAAAAGCAATTTCTGAACTGATGCAGATATGGTATCATCTGAAAATACTGAGTTGAGTTTAAGAAAGTCTGCCGTCATGGTTACAAACAAGGAGATGAGAGGCAATTCCAGTTCTCCTTTCTGAAGTAAAATATTTGGCCATTGATCCATCACAGGTTTTGACCACAGAATATATAAAATAAGTGGACCTAGACTGTGATGTCATCCATTAGTTTGTGGACTCCCATTTTGAAGCCTTTTCGTTGTCGCCATCTTGGTTTTTTGGAACCACATGTAACCATATTTGGATGAGAGGGTGCTGCAGTGAGAAGTAGGGTAATTTTCTCTTTATCAGACTTCTTAAAGCTACCAGTGGAGTCGCCCCCTGCTGGTCATTAGAAAGAATACAGGTGTAAAGTACTTCCGCATTAGCTACACTTTTCAGCCACTCATTTATACAATCTATTGATCCACCTACATTGACAAAACTTTTCAATAAACTTGTAATTCTGAGCTGTTAAAACATATTTTTTATGGTGTAATTTTTCTCCAGAAGACAATCTCACCTCGAAACTCACTGCCTTGCCCTTTTAGGTGAGGTAAAAATGCTTTTCCTCTCATCTCACTGACGTAATGCTCTAAAATATCAGTCTAGTGTTAAAAAAGCATTAAATACAGTATCTTGTAACACTAGATGTGAGATTGCTTTTTATCTTTGTGTCCTGTGCTATAACTAGAAAAGGGTAATACTGTAAACATATACTACTGTATCTCTCCTAACCTCTTCATCAATCTGTTTCCACATTTATCTGTGTCTGTATTAACTTTGTGTTGCAATATGCAGCTCTCCCTGTGGTGCTGTTAAAACATGCTGCTTTATGTTGTATTGTGATACAATCTGCACTGGAGCCAACTGATTTCTCATATAAAAATATCATAGATGAAGGTTTGGAGTCGTGTAGGGTAACTACACATCTGATCTTATAAAATACACCCTGCCCTGGAAAATGGCACTTTATTATGAACACATAACACAAATGTGCATAACGTACATGCACACATACTGAAGTGATTTCATTACTGGTCTGTTAGAGAAACGTGTATGTTGTGTTTCCAGCTGGCTTCATTCGCATATCAGGTATAATCCAAAACATGGAAACATTTACATCGCACACATGCACACACAAGTTTGTTTTGTCTTTTTCAATTTCTCTTCAGGCATATACTTTCTGTCTACCTCTAAATATGATAAGACATTATACCCTTATTAGCTTAATACCTTCAATCCACACCGGCCATGCTCATACTGGCAGAGATCACAACTACTTAAGCTGTTATTAAATTACACAAGTTCAATTCTTTCAGTTATAAATGTTTCATTTCCAATTCACTTAACCATTTGTTCAGCATTAATGTTAAGCTGTGTTCCCTTCTGAGCCACAGTCTTCAATGTGGTATCAATTGAAAAATAAGAATCCATGCTTTCATGAGCTTTTCAGTGCTTGTTATGAGTTTTGAGTTATGAGAATATTGAATCTTTTTTTAAGTTGTGGCCTATGAAGATGAAGAATGACTGAACAGTGTGATGAACATTGTACCCAGGAAATGGATCTTATTGTCAGGGGCAACAGGGCAGACATAAACATGATGGCCATTGTGGAAGAAAAGTAACTGATTTTCACTCCCCACCTGGGCTCAAAGTCTGTTGTACCTGTAACCAGTGGTGGAAGAAGTATTCAGACCCCTCAGAGTAAAAGTACTAATACCACACTGCAGAATTACTCCACTACAAGTAAAAGTCCTGCATTCAAAACTTACTTACTACAGTAAAAATACAAAGGTATCAGCATCAAATAAAGTATCAAAAGTAGAAGTACTCGTTATGTTTTATATATTCTGAATATATTATTACATTTTTTGTATTGATTCATTTATGTAAGCAGCATTTTAATTTTTTAGAAACAGGGCTCATTTAAACTACTTAATTTACATTTACATTTAGTCATTAAGCAGACGCTTTTATCTAAAGCAACTTACAGAAAAAGGGAAACAATCAAGGTATAGTGTGATAAGAGTCATTAGTGCAGCAATAAGTGCTAGTGACGATTCTTTAAGGAGTAGAGATAAGGTACTCTCACTTAATATACTGTTGTGTGGTTTTATTTGTAATGTATCATTTTAAATTCATCATGTTTTTTATGTTAAATGTTCACCTGAAAAGAACAATATTTGCCTCAAAATGTAGTGTAGAGTTTAAATTTAAAGTGACATAAAATGGAAATCTTCAAGTAAAGTACACATACCTCAAAATTGAGTAAATGTACTTAGTTACATTTCACCACTGCCTGTAGCCACACCCAACAGTGATGTCACAGTGCACCGACACACCCTGGAGTACACTTCTACAATATAAAGTCTTTACAAGCCAAAATGTTAATCTATAAACATAAATTGAAGACAAACAGCTTTTTCCCCTCTTTGCCTGGTCCAAACAAATCACTGACGCTGATGATAAAAAACATAAAACACTTCAATGTTTTTTCCCATATAGAACCTATACCATAGAGCAGAAGTCTAAACAACAAAACCATCAAATGCACACCTAAACAGGTGCACATGAATATGAGATACTGTATCATTAAGTGTTAAATTCCACACTTTCTCTTAAACACGGCATCTTAAATGAACTGGCAACAGGTTCTAACCAATATTGTGTTTTATAAAGTGGTAATAGAGAGCTAAATGAAGCAGCCTTTGGCTATAAACCCCCCTCTCTCTGTGCAGCTGTCTGAATGAAAAGGCTGTTCCACGCAGATAACAAGTGAACAAGTGTGCGTTTCAGTAGGTATCTGAGCGAGAGAAAAAACAGAAACAATGAAAGAGACACACAGGCAGACAGAAAGATGGAGGGAGGGAGGGGGGAGCAGGATGAGAGTGGGAGAAGGGGCAAATCCAGATATCCCATGAGGAAGTCATTATTTCCATCCCCCTGAAAACACACACAAATATATACCTTCACAACGCACCAACATACAGTATATACACATAAATATGCACATACACACATGGTGAGGCTGACAAATAAATAAATAAATAAACAGAGCGAAGCAGGAGAACAATAAACCCATTTAGAAACCCCTGATGTCTGGGTTCCATTCAAACACACACACACACACACACACACACACACACACACACACACACACACACACACACACACACACACACACACACACACACACACACACTCTCTCTCTCTCTCTGCATGGGGCAGAATCAGGAAAGTTTGTGTTTTCTGCTTCCTCCCCCTTCCATTACCTCCCCCTTCTCTCTTTCTGCTTCTCTCTGTGAGTCGCAGGGCTGCAGTTATATCTGATTACGACATACAGGCTACCTCCAACGACGCATTACTCACCGCCTCGCTTGCAGGCCGGAGCAGCGCTTTTACATTTCTATACTTGTGAGAGCCAAAAGTTTTCACAATGATAGAAATTTGGAGAAATTCTTGAAAATTTCATAATTTCCTCAAAGGAATGTCCCTACGTGTTTTACCAAATAATCTTGTGTAATAACGGGCTTTAAGGTTTAAATTATAGCGTGGATCACAGAAAATTTGCAGTAAGAGCTCGGGTTTATAGTTGAGATTTGTATAAGGATAGCAAGGGTTGAAGAATATTTCGAAAATTGAAAGTAAGTGTTGAGATTTGGGGCCTGTTTTAAAAAAGAAAACATAATTTTAGGGGCCACTTCAGATGGATTGCTATGGCACCTAAAACAGGCTCCAATACCTCTCCTCCACAGGAGCAAGATATACAGAATCTATGTTTAGCCTCTTTTTATTTTTGTTTGGTGTCTCTGTGGTTCGTGTCTCTTTGTGGTCAGTTTCAGTCTCTTTGTAGATGCTTTGTGTAACTTTCTGTCTCTTTATGGTTGTTTTATGACTCTTCATAGTTGCCGTGATCCATTTTGTGTTTCTTTGCAGCTGGTTTGCGTCTCTTTATGGACATTTTGAGTCTCCTCCTGGTTGGTTAATGTCTCTTTGAGTGACATTTTGGCCAGGGGGCCCTCTGACACTTTGGGCCTGTGTGTGATAGGCTCGTTCTGTAATCCATTCATCACCATCGCTAAAAAGATAAGAAATGGGCCAAGAATCTCAAGAAGTCTCACGATCAGACTGATCGGAAAACTGAATTGAAAGAGAGTTACTATTATAAAGATGCACTCATTTTGGGTTGACCTAAAAAGAATAGTCTGGCAATAAAGTTGCAATAAACCAAATATAAATCCTTTAAGAGTAAGAATGCAGGGCTGAGGGTTAAGATCTGCAGGTTAAGCGTATAGATGTAAACAGGAAATTAATGTAAAGTTCTCATAAGTACTGTATAATTTCAATGTGTGTGTGTGTGTGTGTGTGTGTGTGTAGCAAGCAGCCCCTCTCTCTGGTTGAAGTACTCTACACTGCCAGGCTTCCTGCCAAAGGATTGCTCAGCATTTAACGAGAGAGAGAGAGAGAGAAAGAGAGAGAGAGAAAGAGAGAGAGAGAGAGAGAGAGAGAGAGAGAGAGAGAGAGAAGGGGAGGTGGGGAGTCATTAGGGAGGAGGGACAAATACTGTATGAGAGAGTGAGGGGTTGAAAAAGAGAGTGGTAGACCTTCAGCTCTGTAGAGCAGCACAGACAAACAAAACACACACATCCAACTTGAACATACACATACAGACAAGCAGGTAGGCAGAGGAGCAGACCTGAAACTTAACACACTCATTCAACTCTCACACACTCAGTCAACAGCAGCAGCAGCAGCATGTTCCGGTGGAGGCTCCCCCAGGCAGTGTGTGTGCTGTCAGCGTGTGTGTGTCTGGTTCTCGCATATGAGGATGATTTTGAGGTCAACTACGCTGACACCTACTACAACGAAATCACAGACGGAGATACACCAGAACGTAAGTGTTAAACTGTGAGTGCACCGGTGTGATTTATCGGATTAAGATTCTCAGATGGACGTGGTTGCATTTTAATTAAATTCTGGGGCGTGAAATTGATTTCTTGTAGGATTCATGCACGGGGATGTATGAAAGGTGAGCTCAGGACTTGATCTCTGTCATTATTGACTGCAGTGGGACATTTTACATGCTCCTTAGACTGAAAGTGGCATTTATACTGTATGAGTAGAGCCTTAAAACTCTTAAAAAGTGGTTATCACAATATTTATCAGTATGCTTTAGGAATTTAGCAACGATTATATTAACATAGGCTGTCAGAGAGCATGAAAACAAATAGGGGAAGGGTTAATAAAGGGACAGTTGGGTTATAGTCTAACCACCTGACAGGTTGCAGAAAAAGACAGAGAAAGAGGCTTAGATGGTTGATTTCTTCAATATTTTTATATTTTATGGTCTAAAAAAGCAGCTTTATATACATAGAATCAGACAGAGAGATGTGAAAGTGAGTACCACAGTACTGTAGAGTACACAGACTGTTGGCATAGACAGAGTTGGCATATGAGACGAGAAACATCAAAGAATATGCTGAGCCAGAAAAGCAGAGAGCTTTTTTTTTCTGTTGCCGATCCAGGACCAACACATATTACAGCATGAATGACTGGTCACCAATCACAGAAAGACAAACACTACAGCATGTCATTATGAAATTCTTTTTCTCGGCTGTTTTGGAAAGAGTCACTGTGTTTTCAAGTGTGCACATGAAAGGGAAATTGTGTTTACTTGTGTGCGTCAATGAGCCTCTCGCATCCGTGCATTTTTGCATTTGTTTGTTGTTTTAAAACTGGCAGGAGGTATAATGGCAGCACCAGCAATTACCGGAAGGAAACTTTTCTTCTGGGCACAGCCTGCCATGTGATTAAACCCGATTGAAGTGAAAAATGAGAAAGGCTTGAAACAAATGGCTGAGAATAGTAAAACAGGACAACGTGAAATATAGCACTGCCTGCCAAAATGAGAAAAAGCACTGCTGGAGTATGGAGAAAATCATGTGAGTTAAATACAGTGTGTGTGTGTGTGTGTGTGTGTGTGTGCAGGTGTGTGAGGTGGGGGGAGAGAGGCCTGTAGGAAGTGACAGATCACTGCGTCTGACCTGCTCGTATCTCTGAGTGGAATTTAAATTAATGAGGGCAACGTGAGAGAGGTCATGACACGGTTCACTTTAAAAATGAATGACAGGCTAAAACATGCAGCAGATAAGTAAACCCAGACTGCTGGCAGAAGGAGGGGACAGGTTGCACTTTCTATTTGTTTGATTTACATGTACATATGCAGTGTGTGTGTACGTATTGATTCATTCCAACAATTGCTTCTTCATATCCATTTGAAAAGTCACATAAATAAGTGTAATTATTATTTAAGAATAAGTTAAAATCAATGTAATGATTAAAACTAAACAGGCAGTAATCTCTCTTAAAAAAAGTAGTAATCATTCCAAATAAGAGGTAAAAGCAGTAGAAGAATTTACTTTAAAAGCCTTCAGTCGGTCATTAGTGCCAAAAGGTTAAAGGGTCCAAGCTAATATCTGAGGTCATGTTACACTGTACTTACTCCTAGATCCATCAAACCCTTCATGGACCTGTGACGGACCTGTGCTTTTAGTTTCAGAGGCAGCAGAGTGCATGAACTCTCTAGTCTAATTGACTTTGAACCTGGGGGACAGGCAGCCAAAACAAATCCTGCCTCCCTGTGATAAAGCCCCCCGAGAATAAGTCTGCAGGTATAAACAGAGTTTGAGAGACTCAAACGTTAATCAGAACAGTGTGTCTGACACATGTTCTCACTCCACTTGCTTGCTTGCTTGTGCGTTATCTCTCCCCGACCCTCAGCGGCTTTTTTCTTTCCATTTCGGCATAAGAGAAACGTTCCTTTTCCTTCCTCCAGATGATCTTTCAGGAAGTGGTTTATGAGTCAATTGTGTGTTGTCTTTCTCACGCTGTTATCTTCCCCCTGAACCGCATCACTTCCTCTTTTGCTCCAACCTTTTCTCTTCTTTTTACCTGCCTATAGTATTAAAATCATATTTTCAGATTATGAGACAATGAGCCCAACCATCCTTCCTACAGAAGCAGCACAAACTAAGTTGTTTAGGCGCTTGTTGTAGTTATTTTGTGTCTCTTTTTGGTTGTTTTGCTCCTTTTCACAGTCATTGTGAGTGTATTTGTGGAGGTTTTCGTCTTTTCGTAATCTCTTCCTCACTGATTTGTGTCTCTTTGAGTGACATTTCGAGGGGGCCCCTGACACTTTGGACCCCTGGGCCTGTTTGCGGTAGGCCCATCCTGTAATCCATCCACGGTTCAACTATCTATCTCTGTGACTAAATAAGACATCCTCATCCTGCAGCTTTCACAATTTTCTGCTCTTCTAGCAGACTTAAAAAAAATGTCTGTCCTTCTACTTACAACTGTGGCCCTGAAGCTACAGTTAAAGCCGCAGAGATCATAGTTCGTTCGACTCAGCACATCTGACAAAAGTTAAAGATATTTACTGCTTGCTCCCTCTGAAGCCTCACCTGTCCAAGCATCTGGTAAAGAACTACACAGTAACACTGCGGGACAAATACAGTTTGCCCACAGGTCTCGTTTTCACAGACAAGAATACAAAGACAATGACAGAGGAGGAGTTTAAATCCTAGACATTTATGGAAGAACAGTCCTTCTATCTCTATCCACAGGGGGGCAGGGGAGAGGGAAGACCTCCTGCACATACGCTTCAATTACCAGGGTCTCTGCAGAGTTCAACACGTCAAATTAAGACTTTTTAAGACTTTTTTAAGACCATAATGAATAAAATTTAAGACCAATTTCACATCCATACTGGCAAAAAAAAGTACAAAAGACATGAAGGAACATCGAAGGCCTGGAATTACTTGCAAAGTAATTATGTTTTGTAATTATGTTTTAGCATCCTCAAAAATCGAAACATTTAAAAGGCGTATTTAAGACATTTTATGAAATTTTAAGAGAATTTTTAACATTTTAAGGCCTTTAATTAAACTTATTGAGTTTAAGACGTTTTAGGACCTTTTAAGACCCTGCGGAGACCCTGATAATTATCCAATTATTTAATCTCCTGTCAGATATCTAAATTTTTCTCTCCCCCTGTTTACCATCCCTCTATCCAGCCACAGCAAGTTCATCCCCGTGCAATTCTCCAGACCTGACCAAATGGGACAAGATGTTCTCCATGCTGGAGAACAGTCAGATGAGGGAGAACATGTTACTTCAGTATGCAGATGACATCATCAAGGTGGAGATGGGGTCCCTGCGTGGAGAAATGCTCAGGTGAGTTGGACAAAGGGATCAGTGGTCTGAATCATTAGGCTCTCAACTGAGGAATGAGTGCTCATGATAGTTACACAAGTTAAGGGTCAGGATTGAAACTTAATAAGAGACAGAACAAAACATTCTCAGATACACAGAAAATAAAAGGTAAAAGGAGTAAAAAAGAAAAGTAAAAAGTAAAGAAGTAAAAAGGAGTGGTGAGATAGACAGCATTACATGAAAGCAAGTCTATAAAAGTGGGTTTTAAGAAGTGATTTAAAAGAAGTTAATGACTCTGCGCGCCTTATCTCCTCGGACAGCTCGTTTCAAAGTCGAGGCGCTCTGGTGGAGAAAGCCCGGTCACCTTTGGATTTTAGTTTTGACTTTGGAACGGTCAAAAGGGCGCCACCCGAGAATCTAATGACGTGAATCAGCTCATATGGAGTTAGTAATTCTGTTAAATAACTAGGAGTCAGACCTAAAAGAGCTTTAAAAGTGATCAGTAAAATCTTAAAATCAATCCTAAAACGGACAGGGAGCCAGTGCAAAGAAGCTAAAATCGGGGTGATGTGATGTCATCTGTTAAAACTGGTAAGAAGCCGAGCTGCTGCGTTCTGAACCAGTTCTGAACTTAATTTTAATTTAACAATTTAGAGGATTACTACATTGGTGATCAAAGTCTACAACCTTTAAGGGCAGATAGATTTATTGTCCCTGGTCCATGGAGGTAGTTAGGCCTAGGGCTGCAACTAAGGTTAATTTTCATTATCATTATTGATTATCATTATTGATTATTATTATTATTATAATTAGTCCATTCATCATTTGGTCTGCACAAATATTTTATTTTAACATCATAGAAGACCAAGAAAACAAGCAAATATTCAAATTTCAAAAGCTGGAACTGATTTTTCCCCTTATAAATGAGTTCAACAATCAAATAAAAAATTAATTATCAAAATAGTTGCTAATTATTTTCCTTTTATGTCAATTAAGGAATTGCTACCTTGCCATATCGCTTCAGCTCAGTTTAAGAGCAGTATCCTAATTTAATCAGGTTATTTTGAATTTCAATGGTTTTATGAGTGAATTGAGATCCAAGATTGGTTTCATTCTGGTGCTAAAGGAACCCTGGCTGCTGAGGTTTGAGGTGCCTCAGTGGAAAAGGTTGACATTCTTTACACTGGTCCTTCTGGTCAGGTTTGTAGCCCAGTATGGTGGCTCCTGTGGGGTTGCAGTGGAGACAGCAGGAAGAAGGATGGCCTTGCAGCTGGAGGGCCGACTGAGAGAAACCTTGGAGCGCCTCAGATCCAGAGATCAGACTTCTGCTTCTGCCGCCGCTGGGAATTCTGTCGGGAATTCCAACCACCTGGAGACGATGCTGCAGCAGCTCCTCTCTGCGTCACGAGCACAAGCTTCCCGACTCTCCAAACTGGAGACCAATTGCTTCAGCAGCCCGGGAGCAGGGCTGAGGATGAATACAAAGACTGCATCCCAGCTTCCAGAAGCTGCAGGGGCAGGGCCCCGGGAGCAAGAGGTCACATCACATGAGGTGGCTCTAGAAGGAGTGCTGGCTGCGCTGCAACAGACGAGGACGGAGCTGGGGGAGGTGCTGAGGTCATCGAGGCAAAGATACCTACCCGCAGGTGAGATATCCATCTTACCATCGGCAGTGTGTGTCTGTTATTACCTCTTGCATTCTGTTTCTTTGTATTTGTCTTCACCTTTTTCGACAGTCTCACCCAAACATCCTTCCACCTTCAATTTTTTTTTCCTGCATTGACACATTCAGGTCACGCTTCAAGTTAAAGAATGAACCCCCCTCCTCTGAACGTCCAACAACTAATCATGCAGCTTGTGTTTGTCTCAATTATCTCTTCCACTTTTTCTGTCTGTCTCCAGGCGAGTTGTCCTCCTCAAGTAGCAACCTATCCTTTTCTCTTCACTAACTAATATTAGTCTGAGTCCATACAGTCAAGTCAAACATGGAGAAATCGGGCCAGTGGGCAGGTATGGGCTCAGATGTGTAATGTTCACTTATTGCCTCTTATTTCTGTTTGTTTAACATTTATTATAAACACATTTTTGGTGAGTCATCACACGAGAAAAAAAAAATCTGGGTCAAACTCTCACCTCAGGCAGAGTCCATCAATCTAAACCTTTGCCTTCAGCTATTTTCATTGATTTCCATCATTTTTAAAGACTTATAAGAAAGATAATAATGGAAGCCAATAAATGCATGAAAAAAGACAAGGATAATACAGAACTTTTACTGCACTGACAGAACACAAATTATTCCTAGGTTCAAGACGCTACATATGGATGTATGCTACATACACTCGCTAATAATAATGTAACTTTAGAGATTAAGTGACTAAGTGTGAGTAAGTAACCTTGGAGCTGGTTTAGTACCACTTAATTTCCTAGAACTAATCAAATAAAAACTGCAAAAACAACTGGATATGTTATATGGCTCAACTAATGTATGCACACACACACACACACACACACCCACACACACACACACACACACACACACACACACACACACCTCTACAGTCCAGAAATGTAAATCCAGCCTACATATAGAGCCGAGGGAGGTGAAATCGTTAGCTGGTCATCGCAAAAACCACATGAAAGCACCCTGGGAAAGCAGAACCAGATGGAAATGATCATGAACGCACTCACACACATACACACAGTCAGCATGTTCACAATGGGTTTTTTTCAAAATACTTTTTTGAGTGGCAGAAACTTGAGACAAATGAAACATCATTATTTACTATCCAAGAGAGTTTTAAAGAGAGAAAGAGACAAATGGTGATGAAAAATGATGATGAGAGAACAATAGAAAAGAGAGCAAAGAACACAAAATACGGGATGCAGGCTTGGATGAGAAGCAAGAGCTTTCAACATCATGAATTCAACACGTCTAATGGTTGCACAAACACACACTCACATCTGCTAAACCTCCAACAGAGCTCAGAAGATTACAAAAAAAAGCATTGACACTGCATCATGTAATATAGAATAAATTGCCTGGACTCACTCAAAGGGAGAAGCATACATACCACACACAGTTTCTCCCTGGGTTTTTGCATACCAACAGATAAACTAACAAAAGTGAGTTTTTATAATGCAGAGTGAGTTTGGAAGGAGTGTTTGAGGGTTTGTTTGAATTATTATAAGGAGAGAGGAACAGAACAAACCAATGAACCAGACGACCCAGAGAGGGAAGTGACTGTGTGTTTGTGTGTGAAAAAAAACTCCCATGATTCATGATCTACTCACCTGATCGTGAACTAAACGTTGACTTATTTCCCTATCTAATTAGAGCTGCCACTAAAGATTATTTTATTAACTATTTTAATCTTGATTAATTGATTGTTTTGTCAGTAAAATGTCAGAAAATAGCCTAAATACAAGTCTTGTACAGTATAATTTGTGCCTTTTATCCAGCCTAACCGTCCAAAAATCCAGTTTATTGTCATGTATGAAAGGGAAAAAGATTAAATTCTCACAGCATGAAACCAGAGTTTGGCTTTTTTGCCAAATCATTATCTGAGTAATAGATAAATGAATTGCTGCAGCTCTATATTTAATACTGAGAGTGCACAGCTTTACAAGCACCTAAAATCCATTGCATTTTATCCATATTATATAGCAACATTTCCCAATAAAATGCATGAATGGGTTTCAGAACAAAGGTCTGATCCTCCCATAAAACACAGACTCTAGTTAGCATTAGCTTGCTGTAGCTTTAAAGTGGCTTTCAATGAAGTACAGAATCTGCTTCCCACCCAACAGCCAAACAAGGAAAAATGAAAAAAAAAACTGAGGACATTCAGCACAAGTCAACATGTGTTTTATGTCTCTTTGTCACTTTCTCTGTAAAGCTCTTTGTTTCAGTTGTGCTGTGTTTATGGTGTCACATACATAAAAGTTCATTTGACATCTGCATAATGGACGGGGTCAAATTAATAGCAATGTATTTTAGCTTTTAAATATGACCAATAATTAACTTACTAGTGCTAACTTAGAGTGCTGTTTTTTTTCTGTTGTTGGTGTGCTCATATAAAATGCTTTAAACTTTCAGTGATCATTTGGACACATGGCTTGCTTTATTTGAAAAATCTTGAAGACATCATAGTCAGGGGCAAATATGGTTCAACCCTAAAAAAAAATTCTAACAAAAGGTTTCTCAGTGGTTTACAGTAGTATCAGATGTACTTAAAAACATACTAAAAGTTTGCCAAATTTTGAATCCAAGAAATGTCCCATTGCCAAAATGGCGATCGCCAAGTCTTTAAAATGACCATTACTCCTATTTGTATTCCTCCTAGACCAGAAAGCTGGTGCCTGATACATGTTTTGGTCATGTAATATTCTAATAAACATATCTGCATGATAGATAAGTGATTACAAGTACAACTGTACATTAAAGCAATTGGTTACAAGCATGTTTATGCAAAAATAAGTACAATTTCCCTTAAGTAATTGCATATTTCTCCTTTGTTATATCGCTTTGCCTCGTGTTGGTGGCTTCCCATCTTGGACACCATCTTGAAAATTATATCTTTCTAGTGGTCAGAGTTTGGTAAACTTTTAGTATGTTATTAAGGACATTTAATACTACATAAAACAGCAGAGAAACATTTTGTTTGAATTTTTTTTGGGTTAGGTGTTTTTTTTTATATATTCACCCGCCTATCAAGAAACTGTTTAAGACTGGCAAAGATTGAGAATTAGACTTGAAATGATATCTATTGAGCTGTCTGTGAACTGTGATTCAAGTAAAATCAATCAAAAAAGAATTCATGCTGAACACTATTACGTCTTCTTGCCGTTTAGGTTGTGAGATGGCGCTTCTCTTCCCCATGCGTTCCCGCCGCATCTACACCTCCGTCATCCCAGATGTCCCTCTCTCCATCTCCTCCTTCACCGTCTGCATGTGGGTGAAGCCGACCGTTGTCACCAACAAAACCGTGCTGTTCTCCTACGGAAACCGCCGCAACCCGTACGAAATCCAGCTGCTGCTCGGTCAAACCTCTGCGCTCTTCACCATCGGAGGAGAGGCTCACCTGGTGGAGGCCCGGGGTGTGGTGAGCCCCGGAGGCACATCAGACTGGATCCACTTGTGCGGGACGTGGTCGTCCGAGCAGGGCCTGGCGTCGCTGTGGGCAGGTGGGAAAAAGGTGGCCGGCACACCCGGAGTTGCCGAGGGACACGTCTTACCCGACGGAGGCTCACTCCAGCTGGGGCAGGAGAGGAACGGCTGCTGCCCCGTGTCTCCAAGCAGCGGGAGCGGAGTGGCAGGGTTCGAGGGAGGGTTCGATCCCAAGATGGCGTTCGTGGGGAAGATGACAGGAGTGAACATGTGGGACAGGGTGCTGTCAGGGGAGGAGATCTCCAAGCTGGCTTTGAGGGAGGGTCAGGGCTGTGATCAGCGGGGGAACATAGTGGCGTGGGGAGTGACGGAGATGGTGCCACACGGAGGCGCTCAGTTCATCAACTAACAGATTCCTCGCGGTGGAAATTTGCATCATCATCATTATCATCGTCGTCGTCATCATCTTTGTGATTATCAGCAACATCGTAATAAGCTTTCACGCTGAAACTGAAGAGAGCAACTTACAGCTGCTTTTATCATCTTTGTCCCTATAGTTAAACGTTTTCATTATAACATCATCGTTATTTTATTCATCATCTCCATCGTTATCGTCATGAAAATTTATGCTGCAATGAACTTTACTGGACATGTTCAAATGAGAGAAAGCCAATGCTGTGAGAGACTGAAGTTTATTTTTTTTATGTAACTTTTTGATCCGAGGCCATAAGACACACACAAGCATGTGCACGCACAGGTACATGTGCACGCACACACAATCGCACACACATACACTTACATTCAGCTTAGAAAACTTGTATTGTAGCAGGAGAAGTGCTGCATTTACCAAAGACTCAATTAGACTGCAAGAAAGACAAAGAGTCTATTGTTAGAGTGAACGGGTTCTGAGCCAGTAAACAGAGTAATCACCAGACAGCCATGCACGAGAGGAAAATGAGAGGTCGCAGACAATTACAAGAGATTATCTTGCAACCGTAGAGTGGTGCAGTTTTTAGAATTATCCTGCATTTTCTGTCCTATCTAGATTTGTGCAGAGAGAGATAGTGCCGTTTATCGATTATCAATACAAAACCCACAAAACAGGTCTTGTAGGTACAATGGCTCAATGTTGGAAATGGACTGTCATCTATCCCCTTTACAACTGAAAGCTAATTATCATACTAATGTGTTAATAATGTGTTGACATGTGTGACTGAAAACTGCTGTACTTACTTTCATCTCAAGCATGGAAAACCAGCAACTCTGCAATCAGCTTCAAACTAAATCATTCTAGCAACATATTATTTCATTCACATAATTTTCTTACAATTTTTTTGGAAAGACTTCCTTTGCATTTCCAAACGTGTACTTATCGACGTGTTTACATTCATATGAGTTATATTATTCCTGTTCTGCTTTGTTTTTTTTGTCAGTAGTTCTCGTTTACTTTTAGGGTAATATATGTGTGCCTTTTTTGATACTGCATAAAGTAATAGGAATAAGACTGTTATATTTGTAATGTGAAATGTGACATTGTTTTTTTGAATTTGATGAAAGAAACTGAGGACAATGTTTACACAATCTAATCTGTTATGAACTAAGTTGCCTTGTATTATACTGTAAATTGCTTTGTTGTTCTCATGAAAAGGTGAATCTGAATGTATTTTGTACATAAATATATTTTGCATAACATGACTGGATGAATGGAGAGTGAGGTATGAATAAACATTTCAAGTTATAATATATTCCCTTGCTGGATGAGCAGTGTTTTTTCTGTCAAGATCTTATCAAGCACATATTTGACCTTTAGGTCTGCTTATGGCTTACAGGTAGACTGCACTTTTCGACTTGCATTCATGCCACACACTCATATTATTGCAACTACACTGCAAAATGCACATTTCACACTGGCATCTGCTAAAATATATGGAGACTAACATTTAAATTTAAGAACTCTACGTTTAAGCCCCATAGCAGGAACAAGCTGAACTTAAAGTTTTAATATGGAACATTTGCATATTAAAAAAAACTCTGGACCTACAATATGTTATGCATGTATTTTGTAGAGTTGTGTACTTACATTATCCCAAAATGTTTCCAACAATGTTTAAACCCACAGGAATCTGTTTTCTTTTTTTAATTCAAGGTAACAGTGCGTTTCATTTGGTCGCCTATCAATGGTGTCTGTAGCCTTTACTCCCTATAGGCATTCTAACTTCAGGTGAAGAGACCTTAGATATTATTGATATTGATATTTTAACATCAACCTCACAATATCAACAAGTCCGTCTTTACAAATATACTTAAATACATATTATATAAGGCAAAGAAATGCACTAGATCAACATATATACAGTCATGGAAAAAAATATATTAGACCACCATTGTTTTCTGGTAATCCACGGCCTATTTAGCAAAAACAAATCTTTCTCAATATTGGATGGGAACGTGACAAGGGAAGGCTCCTTGAGCCTTGAGAAAGGCTGTTTCATTTTCCTCTACATTTTTTCATACAGTCATGGAAAAAAATATTAGACCAACATTTTTCTTAAATTTCTTGTTCATTTTAATGCCTTTAATTTGTTAGGATAAATAAACAAAAATAGCTCATAAGAGTTTAATTTAAGATCTGATGTCTAGACAATGTCCATGGTTTTCTTGATAATGATTTTGGTTATTATTAAGAAAACCATGGAAAATGGCTAGATATTTTTCCATGACTGTATAATAAAAAAAATGTAGAGGAAAAATGAAACAGCCTTTCTCCAGGAGCCTTCCCTTGTCATGTTTCCATCCAATATTGAGAAAGATTTGTTTTTGCTACATAGACCGTGGATTACCATTTGTAACAAAAATAATTTTGTGGGTCAAATTGCTAAATTTGCATTTGTCTCTATAAATAATGTAACAAGTAAAAGTCCAATTTCTCAAAGGAGTAGTTGTGCAAAGTTTGAACCAAACACATAATGATATACAGGACATGCAGTATAAATTCAAAACATATGCCATTAAAATACTATATACTCTCCATCTGATGAAAATAATCTGATAGTTACACTCAAAATAAATTGGCAATTGCAGACAAAAGAATGGAAGTTGTTTTGCAGCTCACACATTCTTACAGTTTACTGAGACACATCCTGCTACGTGCCCATTAGTGAAATATAACAGGTTTCTCCTGCAGCTACAACCTCTGCATACTCTCTGTACTGTTTCTGTAACTGTGACCTCTTATGAAACAGGTGGAAAAGGTCACCTTTCACACTAATTCCCATCCAGCCCACCAGCTCTAAACTTTCCACACTCTGCCTTCTCTTAACCTTAAAAGCTAGAGTACAGTAACTACACATGTTTCGCAGCAGGGGAGCCAGAAAAGACATATAAATTTGACAGATGACACATTCCAAACTTCAGTGTTACCTTAAGATCAGGTTTTACTTTGAGAAGGAAGGAACTCTTGGCTCTAAAATCCTTATGGGGCCAAAGCAATGCCATATGTTGCTGTGTGCAGGTACCACTGTGAGTGAGTTTGTATATGTGTGTGTGTGTGACATCTGATAATGACCAAGTCCTGTTGGGGCTTACTGTAGCAGGCTATAAAACTTCTGGACTGTGTCCTGCTGCTGGCTTCCTGTAACTAGTAAACACGCACACACATCCTCATAAAGCTTGCTGCACACTGAACTGACAGATATATGATAGAAAAAAAGTACAAAATATAGCCATCTCACATGCCAACAAGGTATTAAGGTATACAAGGGCATTTATTAATCCCAAGGGTAAGATTTTCAATACCATCAAAAATACAGATGCTCCTCTTTGGTGGTGAAATGTAGGCCTGTCATGATAATTACTGTTTAATTCAATATATTTAATAAATGTAATATAATTGAATTACTAATATAGTACGAATTGCCACTCAAGCAGTTTATATGTTATTTTAATAATTGAATAATATAATACATAATGATTATATCTCATTGCAATGTTTTGTTAGCAGAGCCTGAAAGTCTTTTTTATTTGTTTTGGTTGTAGTTTATTTATTTATGTTTTATTTATCTAGGATAATTTAATATTTATTTTCCACATTTCAATTCCAATGTTTAATATTCCTTGAAATTTAAAAATGTATTGCTGTGGAAAAGGATGTACATTTTTTTTTTTGCTCTAATATCATTATAAAACTATAACGACATTGATACAATGATACTATCGTTTATCATGATAGTTTCTGGAAAATATATCGTCCTAAAAAATGTGTTATTGTGACAGGCCTAGTGAAATGCTATATTGAAGTGATATATTGTAGTGCACAGGCATCGTTTTCTATACCCACTTTAAAGGACTGTGTCGGCGGCTGCTTTGATGCAGTTTACTGGCTAGCTAGCTAGCTAGCAACTTGTCCGTCTCAACAGCTGTTGTCTGCACTCCACCCAAAAATGTAGTCTCCTGGCAGCGGGGAGTTGAGGGACCGTTAGATCCAGCGCTGCCGTGGGCCACTAGCCCATTATTGGTTTCATTCTGTTACCAGCGTTGGATGAAAAGTTAGCTAAATAGTTAGCTAGCTTTGCCCAGCAAGGTTGTCACTCATCTGACGATAGCATTATGCTTTCCTACGCTGTGACAAGAGTATGCAGATGAAGCATCGAGTTGTTAAATTTTACTCTTTAGTGGAAGGCTAATTAGCTACTTAGCTTACTTATTTCTCCATGCTGTTCATGCTACACTGAATGAAGGCGTGTAGTAATGGGGGTTTTGGGGAGCAGTGGCTTCCTCCTTGCCCGTTCAATATTTTTCGTATGGTAGACTCATAAACAGAGAAACCAGTTTCAATGATTTCTTCTTTAACTGTTACTCTCAGATTCTTTTTTTACCTTTCTGAGAATTTTGCTTTTTTGCGTTTGGAGTCAACTTGGCTGGGCGCCCACTTCTCAGTAGCGTAGCCACAATATCGTCTCCGTCTGTGGACAATTTGTCTAACTGAAGACATGAAATAATATTATTGTTTGTGGGGGTTAGGATTAAGCATATTGTGTTTTTCTATACCTGGGATGATATAGATGCAGATCCGATCACATTTTATGACAAATTAATGCAGAAAACTAGGTAAATTCAAAGGGTTCACATACTTTTACTTGCCACTGTATGTTGGTATGAAAATTAGATATTGCCCAAGCCTCTACCAACACACTGGCCTCCACAGATCAAAGAGAAATTAATGAAATTAGTAAAAACCTGCATGTGGCGACCTCAGGCTTCAGTAAAAAATCTACAGTATAAACACACGAATGCACAGTCCATCCATCCTGCTAGCTTGTGCAACCAACTCATCACACCCCCATCATCAACATCACCCGAAGACCATTACATCAGCGCACTTCCTGAAGAGAGGGGCTGCTGGGAAAAAGAGAGGTCATCTGTTATTGCTTCCACCAGCTACGTGCGTATACGTGTGTGTGTGTGTGTGTGTGTGTGTGTGTGTGCGTGCGCACGGTTCGGCACATGTTTGTAGTCCCGTGTTTATGTTGTGTTGTGTTTATGTTGAGGTTTCAGAGGGGAGGAGAGAAGCAGAGGCTTGTTAAAGAGGCAACATGAGGTTGAAATGTTCACAGCACAGTAGATGAGTCTCAGCAGTGGGTTGCAGTGGGGGGTAAAAACTTTAAACTGCCGAGGCTGTGTTAAAAATTGCCCAAGGAAACATAAATCTGAACTCGCTTTAAAAAAGCCCTTAAGCAAGCCTTGTTCCCTTTCATCCACTCTCAGTGTGTGCGTGTTATACTTCACCACCCCCTGTCAAGCTGGATCTCAGCCACTGGAAGCTTTACTGGTTATTTGCATATAACTTTCTATCTATTCCATCTTTTTTCTCCTCTTGCACTCTTTATTTCTCTCACAGCTCACAACCAGGCCAGGTGTCGCTGTGCGTTATTGACACAAGTGTCCCAAACTGTTATATTATGTGATGCCTTTTGGGAGATCATAAATCTATTGGAAAGAAATTTCAGGGTATCTCCCCTGAGCCGCTGACAATTAGATATGTGATACATGCATGTGGACTCCAAAGTCAAACACATTAAAAGTTTTGGCCTTTTCTATTTACTTCTCGTTTCTATCAAATGAAGTGAGTTTGACTTTGGCGTAACACCGAGTGCTCTTTACATTACTCAGATGGCCAAGAAGTTGGAAAGGTGGATCAAACAATATCAGCAACTCAAAACTGACTCTTTTTTTCATTTCTGTTGTGAAATGTGAGTTACCAATGGTTGGTTTTTACTCACTTTAAGTTTTTACTGCTGTCTGTTTTTGGCCTAGTATAAAAAGTCCTGGTTAAATAATGGTTCAATTTAAAAATTACCACAGTTTAATCGTAAATGAGGTTAACTTTTAACTAAAAATAATAATTTTTAAGCTTCAATAACTTTTTAAAGGTGCCCTATGGAGATTTAATGTAAACAACACACTTTCATACAAATACATTTCTTTGAAAAAATATGCTGTGTATGCTTGAAGCAAACATTCAAATATATTTCTATTTATTCCCTTTTTTTTTTTAATTATTTTAAATTTTTGCAAGCTTGCAGTCTTATTCTTCCTTCTCTTGTAGGCACATTGCTATGTTTCCCTGCCATCACCACCAATAACAGTCATTGCATTTCTGGCTTCAACAATAAACCATGTTGGCATGTTTTAAAGCACAGCACCCGGATAAAAAAAACAGTCCCTTTAAGTCTCATGTTGCCTGTCTCATCAGAAAAATACCTGACTTCTGTTTTCCCATTGGCAGGACCGCTGGGTATCTCTATTCTCAGCCCCAGTTTTATGAACCAAAGGTGTAAAGTGTCTTTTCAAGTATTAAACACTCTAAGGCCAAACCCTGGCTAAACTTCATTTGTTAAATAAGCCAGACAACAGAGAGCTAAGCTGTTTCATGTGCTGAGCTGCTGGCAGAAAATGTGCTCGGTGGGTGCATCAGTGTGGTGCTGAGTGAACTGATTAGCACCACGTGATTTATGTGTGTGTGTATGTGTGTGTGTATGTGTGTATGAGGTGTTAGTTCAGCACGTTGCCAAAATCGTTGAATGATTCACATAGAAAAACACACCTGTACATGCTCACTGCACCACACAACATCATGTTCACATTAATTGAGCTAAATTATTTATAGGGAATGTAAATTGTTCTCTATTAACTGGACCCCTGCATGGCAACCCCCTCGTATTAATGGAGCGTGTGTGTGTGTTTGTGTGTGTGTGTGTGTGTGTGTGTGTGTGTGTGTGTGTGTGTGTGTGTGTGTGTGTGAGTGTGTGTGTGTGTGTGTGTGTGTGTGTACAGGCCTGAGGGGTAAACAGATCTCTGCTAACTACGACACTTTAGACACCTACACCACACTAATGAGCTTGAAAACGGGCTAAAAAGTTCAGAAAAAAAGGTTTCAGGGAGTAGATTTCTTTAACTGTCCAGAGGTCAGCTTGGTTACCCTCTTTGACCTTAACTGCTAAAAGGGGAAGAAAATACTGATCAGATCAATGATGGAGGACCATCTACCTCACAGTCCTGGAGAATTTTCAGAGCACATTAAGAGGATACTTGCACCCACTCACATACTGAAGCTATAGATTCATATTGTTTGGTTATTTAATTAATTTAAATGGGAAAGCATATTTGCTTTTCTTCAGTTGTTTGGAATTTAATTCCTCATGGGGTTGAATACACCAAAGATCTGTGTATGAGATAAATAAGCTTGTGTTTTGTTATTCCATTCTTTTATTTGTACATTTTTGAGTTATGATATTTGAAGTTAGATAATTAAGTGAATTAATTTCACTGAATAAGTACATATTTTGATACAGTGTATTGAGGGCATGAGTGCATTTTAAATTTGTGGATTTAACGTTGCTGCTTGATTTCTGGTAAAGTAATTGCTTTTAATTCAGCTCCTCTGCTTGCTATCTGGTGTTGCTATATTTTGCTACCTTTTCTTAAGTCTATTGAGCTGTCTTTTGTATAGTGGTGAATTGGAGGCGTATAGCACTCCTGTAGCGGTTACAGTTGGCTCTTAAAAGTTATGTACTTACTTGATTGCTGTGGTCTAATGCTTGTACCATCAGGTTGAATGCACTCAATTTAAGGATAAATAAAGACATGTAATGCAATGTAATGTAATGATACATTTAACTTCAAGAGTGTGAAGAATGTGTTTTATGTCTGGAACAGGCTTGTTTGTTTATTGTTTGAAAATTGCATACCGTCACTTTAAGAGAGTGCACCTTTTTGTAATCTGCTTTGTAAAAAACATAAGAACTGAGAAGGCAGTGGAGCCTAGACTAGCTGTGGAGTCACATGGTTTTCATGGCGTGTCCCGTTTAGTTTATAATATCCAACAAGAGGATTCTGTGCATTAACCTGCTTGTGACACATGAGGAATAAATTAATAAATGTTGTTTTTCTAACCATACAACTGAAGTCAAGTACATTTTTAAAAACTATTTATTTGGAACATGTGTAGCCATAACCACTAGATAAGTCACTTTCTGCAGTGACAATCTGTGTAAATTGCAAAATCAACGTGAGATAAGCAAAAAGGTTGCATCATTGTGTGGACAAGATTTAAAAACATATGTTTATATAGCTAAAAGAAACCAACCTGCTTAATGTGTATTGATCAAAAAGTAGATAAAACAGGAGACAGTTTAAAAAATTAATTACGTCATGTATTCACAAGTAGCACAGAGACAAAAACCAAGACAAACCTACAACATGGAACATCAGCTGCACTTTCCTCTCCACAATAACTGCTTCTTGCGTATGAATTTCCATGTTGCATCAAAGGACCATCAGGGAGAAGATGATTTATAACAGCTGTTATTTACCATCGTTATTATCCTCAACAAGCTGGCAATCATTAAAAAGCACTCACTGCACCCATGATAGGATAAAACTGCGGTTTGCTACTAAAACTGCAGATTACAACAGTAATTCTTTTTTCCACTCCAGTTAACCAGCTGATCCCATTGTTGCAGGTCTGCTAACAGCCCTCACAGTAAGAGAGTATCAGAACTACTTCTACAAACCAAACCCACATGTCAACATCTGAATAAATACAGCAACACCTAAGATGCTCTTAAATCATTTTACTGCAAAGCTCTCTCTCTCTCTCTCTACAAAGACACGAACCTGGTCTCACAGGAATCCGTGAAATAGCCACGGATTCACTTAACTCAAATTTCCGTGAAACTGACACGGATTTCGCTACAATGCACATTAATGACAGTCATATCCCGTGGCTATTCGTGTTCCAAGTCACGTGACTTTCAAGGTCCCGGCGGTCAGAACAAAAAACATGGACAGTTCTCACATTTTTAGTGAAAAAAATCAATATTTTGACTTAGTTTCTGCATAAAAATGGATTTTGATCACATTTCTAGCGAGAAATATATGTTTTATTTTCTAAATATTCACACAGTGAATGTACATAATCACTTAGTATGTTTGAATAGCCACGGGATATGACTGTCATTAACTTGCATTGTAGCAAAATCCGTGTCAGTTTCACGGAAATTTGAGTGATTCCTTGGCTATTCCACGGATTTTGAGCTAAGCAAATCCGTGGCTATTTCACGGATTTCTGTGAGACCATGTTGCTCTCCCACACACACACACACACACACACACACACACACACACACACACACATTTCCTAAGTGTGTAAGAAGATCTGTATCTATCTGGGGCAGCCGGGAGCTGTATTGCATCGCATTCAGTACGAAACAGTAAAACTCACTTTCCATTTTTAAAAGAAACATCAAGTAGAGTGTGATGTTAAAATATGATCATGCAGATGTATTTGTGGTGCATACGTGTTAACATAAGCATCCCCTCATGTGTATGTGTGTGTCTTACCTCCCAGCACACTGAGCGTTATGGCCTCTGTGTGTTCAGCCAGTAGATCAGCCTTGGCGATAGCAGCCAGGGAGAGATAACTGGACATGTTCCTGCTCAGCTCCCTGTTCCCTCGCTGCAGGAACCGCACCGCTACCGGGACCGCCAGCACCATGACTGAGGGACAACTGTAGTTCTGAGGGGACAAGAGAAGAGATGAGGTTGAGAAGACAGAGGGAAAAGGAAGGAGACACAGTGGCAAACACATTTTTATTCTGCTTGATGGAGCTCCAGCTCTTTCTAGTCCTGGGTTTGCAAAGCAACCATAGATAAAAGGAACATCCTTCCCTTACGTTGCTGGCCTTTCTTTTTCATTATCAACAATGGCTCAGAAGCACAGGTGTCTGATGAAAGCAATAAAAGTGTGATGTTATCACTCAATACTCCAGACAGTGTGACCTGAAAATGTCCTCACTGCTGTGAGATATGAATTAAATAGAGTTTTAGCCATCTTAAGCCCAATCGACACATAGTTTCTTGTAAATAACTTGGATAACACATGCACTACATTCAGGAACATTTTGTGCATTTCAACACATGCCATGGCAATGCAAAAAAAATAGATAGGGCAAGGGATGCTCCAAGAGATGGTGGTAATGGATGCATAAAACTCAACAGAAGAAGAAGAAAAAGCTAGGGCAAGGCTGCATACCTGTACGCAGCAAAATATGTCTTATTTTCAGGAACATTGCTGACAAGGAGCTTTTATTTGCAATGTATTTAATAATCAACATGTTTGGAAGACGACAAGTAATAAACGTGTTTCCACAGAGTACTTTTTGGAAAGCAGCAGTGTTTTGGCTCCGCCCACTAGTTAGTTCCCCTCAGCCTCTGTTCCCATACAGGTACTTTTGTAGCGGCTAACCAAAGGAGTTTGAATGTGACGTAAATAGTTCTGTGACACTTATGTAATTATTCAGCGACAATTTTGACCGTGACGTCAGTGAAGCGAGGCTGACAACAGACTGACGCGGCAAGTCCAAACAGTCGAGACATCAACATGGAAGGAGAGGACATGGTTTCTGTGTTACACTGAAAATCCACCAGGCACATCCGCGGAACGTTGCATGAGCGTTGTGTATTTGGTCCGTCCTCCACATGGCGTCAACACCAACCGGGATCAATTAAAAAGCGGCACGTCTTGCGTGCACCACAGTGTTTACCTTTCATACGATGGTGTTTACCTTTCGTCCAACAGTGTTTACTTGCTGATTTGATCGTTTTCCTCGATATTTGCTCTTCAACCATGGGTAAGTAGGCTTTGTAGTTAAATGTCTTTTGTGGTTTTTTTGTGTGATTTAACTTGTGTTTGTTGTTTCATAATATCTCGTCGTCCATCTCTCCTTGTGACCTGCCTCCAACTGACTTCTGGCCACAGGTTGTGACGAAATGTTGATCTAGCGATGTGAAATATGACCCGGAGTCTGCTCATGGTGTTTTATTTTGAAAAACGACCAGATTCGCTCTGCAATTTATGTCTGACTTCTTGTCAGAACGATCCGCTGTCTGTCCAGCTAGTCGCGCTACTCGCGTGGAGCGTCAAAAATAGAAAAGACGTGTAATTAACGTGTAGCTGAGTGTCGAAGCGCGTCTGTGACTCGTCTGAAACTGAGCACTACGGAGCCGGTGGAAAGTACCTCCCTTGGGTAGGTACTTTCTGAGCCGCTACCTGAGCCGCTTACCGGTGAAGTTGGGCGGATCTTGAGCGGATAATCTCTGACAAGCCACACCCATAGTGGCTCACTAGAAGGAAAAGTACCTAATGGAAATGCACCTAATGTTTTAATGAAATCATTCATTCAGCATTTTCTCTAAAATGTTATTAGTTTATTAGGTAAGAAACTGACTGGTACTGGATAACGATCCCTGCTCCCATTCCCACACGACCCCATTGTTAGTATGCCTTTCTTAAGTTATTCTCCACAGCATCCATTGGTAAACTCAGCACACTTGATATTTAGATATGTGTGTATTTTGAGGAACAGACTTTGCGTCTACTGTACATTTGAGTAAGATATTGATATGCTGACAACACACTGACCACTTCAGCTATGACAGTCTGACCAGTTTGACTATATCTGACATGTTTCATCTTTGTATGACACATTGACTATGTATGTGCAATGTTCAGCAACCTGCAAATGTTCAAGAATAGCTGGCACAGTGCCATGACAACCATATATAAGTGTCCAGTCTCTGTCACAATTTATTCATCTTCTGTAGCATGGCAGAGATGAGTCCGAAGTCTGATGGAATAACTGTGCATTAAACAAACACTTCTCCACTTCTTCTCTTCCTCTATCAAACCACAAAATGCATACTATCACCCATGCAGGAAAAGTTCCTGAACATCTCAGGGATAGACTGCATGTGTGAAAGATAAAAAGTAGCAGCTATAAGTAGCATTTTCCTCAGGCAGTACAATGAGTTTCCAGAAAGATTAAAAACCGCCTTTGAGGCAGATAAAAATCAACCACAAGTGATTCAAGAACGGAGGGGAGGGAAGTGTTTGAGGTTGCAGGCACATGCAGGAGTTTGTCCCTGTGAGCATTATAAGAGAAGAAAGAATGGGGAAGGGGATTTGAAATGCACTAGCACCCTCAACAGGACAGACTGAGATCAAGTCTGTTTGAACATTTACATCTGTTTGTGTGTGACAAAGCCTCGATGGAGAAAAAAGGGGCCGCCAAAAGAGATCAGAGCCGAGCCAGCCCCCCAAGGCTACTATCCTTCTAGAGGAGGTGGAGGAGAGAGTCCCTCTGCTTTTAAGCCTGTTAGCTGTGGAGGTCTGATGGGAGAAGTAGGCAATATTTAGATTTACATCTGTAAGACTCTCAGTAGTGATTACATAAAGTGTTTTCGCTCCTTTGGATATGTTTTATGATGTATTAATAATCTGCAATTTTCACTGCACCCCCCGGACGTTATAATTTATCCTCATGTACCCATTTTCAGACTAACCCTTCCTCATCTACTGTTAGTTCGAAATACCCAGAATGCTTTTTAAAGTGATGCTCACTGTTCAGGTTTTAAAGAGGTCAAACATTTTATGGTTTTTCCTGTCTGTCACACCTCTATTCCACCACCAGATGGCAGTGCAGACAATGTATCCAGAAAAATGCCAATCTTTATGCATATTCCATTCAATCTACTTCACATTACATTCATTTTAAGGGGCCCTAATTTTAATATAAATATATGTTGTACAGTGCATTTTTTGCCCAGGTTGCTTATATATGAATGAACATATTTATTTCTCTCTCTCTCTCTCTCTCTCTCTCTCTCTCTCTCTCTCTCTCTCTCTCTCTCTCTCTCTCTCTCTCTCTCTCTCTCTCTCTCTCTCTCTCTCTCTCTCTCTCTCTCTCTCTCATTCATCCTTTAGGAAGAGTCACTGTAATGCTAAGTACAGCACATTTCAAGAAGCCCATAAAAGATTTAAAAAAGCACTGTAGATGCCGGCATAAGCCATAATTCTGTGTGCATGTGTTGCACAAAAGCCGTTTCTTCCTGCCGTCTGTTGCTTACTTGCTGCTCCTCTCTGTGGGAGTTTCAGCGGAAGGGTAAGAAGATTGTTTGTGCATCTGATTGAGAATGACAGGAAGACAAAAGGAGAAGAAGAGATCAGAGACGAGATAAAGATAGTCAGAGGTGCGACGGGGGAACTAGGTAGAATGAAATCAGGAGGAAAACAGATTGGGAGAGACGGAAAGAAATATTGGAGGGAGGGAAGTGCTTTCCTGAAAACTGTTGGAGTTAAGACATCAGAGCCTGGAGCAGCTGTCACGGCTGTCAGAACTTTTAGTCTCACCTCTACGCATGTGTGAGTGTGTGCGTGCCTTTTCCTCATGTATCAGTCTCATTAAGGAGGTATTAAGCGCATTCCCGAAGGAAATGGAGGGAGAGAGAGAAGGTGAGAGAGAGAAGGTGACAGAGAGAGAGAGAGTCCTTCTGCTTTAAGCCTTTTAGCTACAGAGGTCTGATCGGGAAAGTAGGCAAGATTTACATTTACATTTTAAAAGACCCTCAGCAGTGATTACATAAAGCATATTTGCACTTACAGCAAAATCCCACCTATGAATATGTTGCATGAATTCATACTTGTGTATCCACTTTCCTTCAGCCCTCCTCGTCTACTTTAACCCTTTATGGTACGGTGCAGCCCTCAGGCAACATACCCATTTTTGGCCTGACAAATGTCTACAATGCATGTTTTTGAGTAATGCAATAGTTTTAGAAAGAGGGAAGAGTATAGGGAACCACTAGCAATGCTTTAATATGTCACATGATTTCCAGGAGGCCAAAAAAAAACTTTTTTGCAGACTTTTCCAAAGGAAACAGCTTTGCCATTTTGCACCACAAAAAAATCACTCAAAGCATAATTTTCTGGCTCTTTTCCATCCGGAAAAAATATATTCCTACTGTTGGTGAGTAAACCTTAATTTTTATTAATTTTTCATACATACAGACTGTTCAAGACATTCATTTCAATGGGTCGTTGGTTCAATGGTACAGTGTTGCCTACAGGCAACATTCAGACAAGAAACCGGTTAAAAAAAGTTCCTTTTATAATGTTTTTAAATTTAAAATGTTTTGTATTGTACCCTGCTGAAGCTACTGAATCTTTTACACATGTTTATTAAATAAATTATGTAAAAAATATTATTATTTTTCACTTGCACCGTTATGGTACAATGTTGCATACGGGCAACAACCCCAAAAACTTCCAAAATAAAAAAGAAATTATAAAAGTTCTTCAGATTATGTTTATTTAGTCTTTTTTAAGACAAAAAAAACCACTCCAAACATTTTTTTCCTAACTGGCATCATAAAACTTACAATAAAGGATTAACTTCAGAAAGCCTTTGAACCTGATGTTTAGTAAAAACTATCTACTGATGTTCAGTAAATAGTTTTACGTGCAACTTATGATTTGCTTGTTAGCTGCACCATTAAATCAAAACACCACCAAACAATAAAGTTAAATAAAATGTCTTGATTTAGACAAGTGGTTTCCAACCTGGGAAGATAATTGATGAGACACAAAAGAAGAAATATAATGTTTTTCTGCTCGAATTTGGAATATTTCTGCAACATTTGTGTTTTTCCACTGAGATACTTGATAGTTTTACCTTGTCATGCTTCTAACAGTTTTACAAAAGAAGAAATTTAAGGATAAAATCACTCATTTGTTGAACACATAGACATTTTTCCTGCATTAGAAATGCTTTTTTTAATTATTATCACTGTGGTTAAGGAGGTGGAACACCTGTCTGCAGTCAGAACGCCGTGGTTTGATCCCTGGACCCTGCTGTCTACATGTCAAAGTGTCCTTGGGGAAGATAATGAACCCCAAATTGCTCCTGAGCATGTGCCATCGGTGTGTGTGTATGAATATTATTTGCTCCTAATGAGCAAGGCAGCGTATGAATGTGTGTGACTGGGTGACTGCTGGCTTGAGTTGTAAAGCCCTTCAAGGTAAAACTAAAATATAAATATTGTCCATTTATCATTATTACTATATTTTTAAGCACATTTTGCCAATGCAACAATTTAAATGCAGGACTTTTATCTTGTAATGGAGTATATTTACATGGTGCATTATTGCTATTTTTACTAAAGTAAATCTGAAAACTTCCTCCACCAACCCGCATCTACCTCTAGATCATTACTGTTGACAGCGGACATTTGTGGCAGTTAAACAATGTGCTTTGGTATGTTGTGCGTGCCTGAATAGCTAACTTCATCGTTCTGCAAGATCTGCACTGATACATATCTGTGTCCATTTTTAAGTAAATCTACAGTAAATGTCCCAGTCCAGATGTGGGTAAAATCTAAAAAACCTGCTTTTAAATGTTCTTCTGGTTGCAAGAAACAAAAAAGGTTGGGAACTGGAGTGTATTTCTTCCATTAACGGTTGTCGATCAAATCTCACATATTTTTTTTTGTTTTTTTTGTTTTCATTTTGCACAATAATAAGAAAAAAAGAAAAGGATAAAGAAATAACAACAAAAAGAAGGTGCAAGGTAGCGGCAAGAAACCCCAAAGGGCTATACAGGGCCTCTACCTATATTAAAATTCACAAGTTAAATTAAAAACAAATAACTATGAAATAGACAAAAATAATTATAATTACAAATACAAATAAAGCAAAATTATAATAATATTAAAAGTAAAATTGAAAAGTGTAAAAACGTGTGTGTTTGCCTGCGTGCGTGTGCACACGTGTCTGTGTATGAGTGTGTGTGTGTACTACTTAGTGACCTGAGCAATCAGAGCCACTAAACTGCTCTTGTATGTGTTCAGAGAGGAAAACTGTATTGAACTTGATCATTCCAGAGTATTGTACCTCTGTATTTTAAGGAAAATTGACCAAGGCTAGTACGATAGTGAGGAGGATGAAATCTTGTCAGTTGAGTTGACATGGAAATATTCACTGAAAGCTTTAGGAATGGAATTTGGAACATACACACTGTCAGATGTGATCAGGTTCATTCTTATGTGACAATGTCAGCTAATGGTGGTCAGATGATGTTACCATGTCCAAAATCAAATGCCTTAAAGAGAACAGTTATTTATCGTGGTATCAGCTATTCGAATAATTGCCCACTGAATATACGTGAACTGAATAGTAAAGTATCTTTTAATTATTACTTGAGAATGCACTATTTAAATTTGTGAGTAGTGAATTAACATATTTACTGTATGAAAGTGAGAATTAATGCAATAGATATGAATGTAATAACTTATTCGGAATTATTTCTGATGACGTATATAATAATGTCTACAATGTTTAATTGTTAAGTGATTTTTGTTTTGTCTTGTGGACCCCAGGAAGACTAGCTCGTCCCACTTTTGGTGACAGCTAATGGGGATCTTTCTAACAATAAACAATACACATATACTTAAAGAAAAAAATGCATATTTGGTATACATTGATCTGAAAACATAAACAGTGCTATGGCGTGTAATAAAAAATACAAAAATCTATTGGCTGCTGTATTAATCAAACTTGTGCCAATCTTGCTTTTACACCACGTGAGTGCACTTGACTGGCATGTGTAAAGGTATGTACTGTATGTGCCTCAAGCAAAACAAATAGAGAAATACTTCTCTACTACCAAACAATATCTGGTGTGTGTATGCAAGTGTGTGTGTGTGTGTGTGTGTGTGTACCTGCAGGATGCAGCTGGTGATGTCGGAGGCTATCTTGGCGTGCGGCGTGTCCTCTGTGTTTTCACCTTGCGGGGTGAGGTTATGTTCGAGACACGACTCCCACAGCCCCACCAGCGCCGTGCTGTGCTGCTCGATGGAGCCCGTCTCCCTAATGGCCGTGGTGATGCGCGTTATGCAAATCTCCACCACCGCCTGGTCATTGTCGTTGGTCAAATAGTCCTGTCAGCCAGCACACGGTGAGAGGAAATATAATTAAGGATACAGTGATAAATGAAGGACAAAAAAGATGAATTATGGATAAGAACATGAATAATTAATTAAACTGACATTGGCTCTAGGGCTGGGCGATATATTGATATAAAAGATATATTGGTAACGCTTTATAATAAGGTCCTTAATAACCATTAATTAACAAAAAATAAGGCATTGTTCTTGCTTTAGATCCGGTAGATGCAAAAAGCATAGTTAACTATATAGTTAACTTATAATAGATGAGCAATAAAGTATATTTTAATATCAATAAGCGAACAAAATAAGATTAATAAAGGCATGGCAAAGACATAATGGGTGGGTCATGGGTGTTTGTACTGCCATTATTAACACTTATATAAGCTTATAAACACACAATAATGTTTATAAGCATCTTTTAAGGACTTACAAGGGCCTTTTACTTGTTAATTAATGGTTATTACAAGGACCTTAATATAAAGCGTTACCGATAAATTGATATATTTTTCAATATGATATTGAATTAGACCATGTCGCATATATTGATATAGTTCAATTTTTTTTCTTTCTTTATATATAAAAGCTGCCCTAACTAGGGTTTGTCATATTTAGTTATTTTGTAATGTTCGTTATTCTTTTCTCTTATAAATATATTAATTTCAGAAAAAGATTGGCCTATTTTATTTCATAGCCTATTTTTATTTAAGATATTTTTATTTCAATGTGCACTTTATGGAGCTTTGTTTTTTTAAGAAGAGATCCTCCTGTTGTTATACAGTATTTATTTCCACTTAAATAATCGGTTTCAATAAAACTACTTGTGACATATTGGGCTTTGACTTTAATTGAACATTTGCTCTCACTTTGCGATAAAAATATAGGGATATATATCATATATCGATATTCAGCCTAAATATATCGGGATATGACTTTTGATCCATATCGCTCAGCCCTAATTGGCCCTGTAATATTTGTAATATTCATCTGTGTGCCGACTGACCTGTGAACAAGAGATGGCCTTGATCTGGTCCAGAGCCTGGGACAGACAGGCTTCGATCTCTGTGTCCTCCAGAGAAAACAGATCCCCTGCTCTGGACAGATCCCTCTGCCCCAGCACCTGGCTGAACAGCTGGTGCATCCTGGTTCTGGTTTAGGACTCCTTACAGACCAGTTTGGGACTGGTGTTGCCCAGTTTAAGATCCCTTAATTGAGAATGAATATGTCCCTGACATAACGCTCAAGTTTTAGGGGTCCATTTAGAGAGTCTACACAGTCCTCTGCATTGTGTTCCCAAATGAGTAAAAATATATTTTAAAACGACAGATACTGCATTCTGGGTCCTGAGAAGTATTAGAGAATATTACTAATATTTCAAATTTTTATAACTGCATGATTTTTTGTTAAAAATCCTCTTCTGTACAGTCAAAGATCAGGTTTGTTGGACAAGAGTCGACGAGTTTGACCCGATGTTTTTCTGGGTCTGCCTCAGGCCTGTTACCATGGAGACAAGGCATATTCTGGAGATGGCAGACTGTGTACAGCAGCGTCCTGAAGGAGAGAGGAGGGAAAAGAGAGACGGAGAGGACGATTAAATTAGCTAAAGAGAACTAAATGCTGACATATTCATTTTGTGTACACATATGAATATTCTGGCAGGAAATAGATTGAGCAGCTGAGAAAAATATATCTGGAGCCAGTAAGAAAAGCTGGAGAGGCTTAGTTAGGGATTTTTTTCTTTTTCTTAGATATTTCTATTTCTATTTTAAGAAATAGACTTGGACAACTTGGACAACCAACACATTAACTGAAGTGGACATGATTCAATATTAAAGGAGTAGTTCAACATTTTTTGGAAATATACTTATACGCTTTCCTCTCAAAAGTGAGAAGATTAATGCCACTCTCATGTCCGTGCATTTAATATGAAGCTACCAGAGGTGAATGGGACTAAGTACACTTACTCAAGTGCCGTACTTAAGTTCAATTTTGAGGTATGTGTACTTTACTTGAGTATTTGGATTTCATGTGACTTTATACTTCTACTCCAGTACATTTATCTGACAGCTTTAGTTACTTTTCAGGTCAAGATTTGACATAAAAAAAAGATACATTTAAAATGATTTGACTTTTTATTTTTATTTTATTAAACATCATAATAGTATATTACGTAGTTCAAATGAGCCCTGTCTTTACATGATTAAAATATTGTTTACATAAATGCATCAATCCAAATAATCTAATAATATCTCCATAATATATATTTAAGATTTATTCATCTTGTATGGTGCTTAACTTTTGTGGAACATACCAACTATTGTATGGAAATAATCTGCACAGACTCCAGTTCAAAATGAGACTCTATTCAGATCCCTTACTTAAGTAAAAGTACTAATACCACACTGTGAAATTACTCCACTACAAGTAAAAGTCCTGCATTCAAAACTTACTTAAGTATCAGCATCAAAGTACTCATTATGCAGACGGTTTCATATATTCCACAGATATTACTAGATTATTAATATTAATGCATTTATGTAAGCATACTTTTAATTTTCTCAAGTTAGGGCTCATTTTAACTAAATATACTTCTACTATGTGTTTTTTTAATTTAAAATAATAATTTCTATATTGATCATGTTTTCTATCTTAAATCTTGACCAGGCAACGACCTCCGGGTCTGAGCAGGGAGGCAAACCAGGAAGTGCCTTAAGCTGCATTCTACCAAAAATTCCAGCAGGGAGTGCTGATGGCAGTTGCAGAAGCATTTCGGTCTATTCATTTTAATACAAAATGAGAAAACTTCTCACTTGATTTATTACCTCAGAATTTTTTTTAGAACAGCATTATAGTCTCAATCGCTAGTAAAAAATCTTCTTCGAGACAATTTGATGTTAATAGTTCAAATAATGGCCCCATTTAGAAGAAAATAGAAGATAAAGAATCATATGACTTCAGGTGTGGCTACCTTTTGATTGACAGGTGGCTAACAAGGCGAGCCGTCATCAGGAGAGAAGCAGAACAATGCGTATCCACGGCAACGTGTCAATAAAGTTCATTAAAATGTCAATGGGTGACATCACGGTCACTACTTCCATTATTCATGCAGTCAATCATCTTGACCTGTAAAGTAACTGCAGCTGACAGCTAAATATAGTGGAGCAAAAAGGACAACATTTGCCTCTAAATGTAGTGGAGTAGAAGTATAAAGTGAAATGGAAATACTCAAGTAAAGTATAAGTACCTCAAAATTGTACTTAAGTACAGTACTTGAGTAAATGTACTTAGTTACATTAAACCACTGGCATAAAGCTATAAATGTGCACAAAAAAGTATAAGGCTGATGGGTCCAGTAGAATGTGAGATTAACTGCGATAGACACACATACGCGGCTTACGGTATACCTGGCCGTTGTATCGCTGGTGGTGCTTTAGTTTTAGACAGGCTGCATGTGAAAATAACACTCCATAACAATATTAGAATCCTAAAAATATCTGCTGGAACACTACCGCCCTCCTCCCTCGTCCACGCCTCCTACAGCTTCCACTCCCTGTGTTTTCTTCTCTACAGGTGCAGCAAGTGGAAGTTAATGTGTGAATGATGTGAACTAAATGACTCCTTGGTAATGTGTGACATATCTGCTACAACATCATACATACCTACCAAAACGCACACACATATTCCCACACAAAACACACATGCATGCATGCACTCTGGGAATGTGTGACTACAGATTCCACTTGGCAGAGGTGTTTGCTTAAACTGTGCAGCCTGAGTGACATTTTTGGGAACCGTCTGTGGTAGGAGTTGTATTGTTTTGTTTAGTCCAGTGCATATTCTACACTGTGCTGGGTTCAAATTAAACATGACAAAAGGCCGAAACAAGAAAATGTCTAAACACATAAAATTGATCATGTTTTATGTTAAACCTCAACCTGAAAAGTAGCTAAAGCTATCAGATAAATGTAGTGGAGTAAAAATTACAATATTTGCCTCTAAAAAGTAGTGAAGCAGAAGTATAAAGTTAAATAAAATGGAAATACTCAAGTAAAGTACAAGTACCTCAAAACTGTACTTAAGTAAAGTACCTGAGTAAATGTACTAAGTAACAATCAACCACTGCAAATAATATATCATTTTATATATTCCTAATATCCTTTTCAGTATTTATTACAATACAATAGTTCATAATGACAGAATAGTTCAGTGAGAATAAATAGTGCTTTCTGCCTTAGAGCATTATGAATGGAGTCAGAGTTGTGGGAAGTCAGAAGCAGTGTTAACCATTATCACTGTTTCTGGCAACCTCAATTAAACATTAAACACTATGAGGGCCACCGGAAAGGCAGAGGAGGGAGTTTTACACACACACATACAAAAACACACATGCACAATGTGTGTACATCTGGTTCTAAAAGTGTGTTATATCTCTGGTTTAAAACAATTAACCCTTAATAGGGCACTCATTGAAATACTTGCAAATTCCAAATTCCAACCCTAGAGAATATTGGAGGATATTACATACTGCTAGAATGTGTAAAAAAAACATACAAAAATAAAATTTGGAGAAAAAAGTTTACGAGATTAAAGTGGCTAATCTACGAGAAAAAATGCGTAGATTTATGAGATTTAAAGTGTTGAATTTGGGGGGGACAAGCTGCTTTTTTCCCACTTTTTTCCCGTAAATCCGCAACTTTTTTCATGCAGATTTGCCACTTTAAATCTCTTAAATCTGCTACTTTTTTTCTTGTAGATTTGCCACTTTAATCTAGTAAATTTGCAACTTTTTTCTCGAAATATTACCTGAAGTTACCAAATATAGTTATTTGCCTGATAAAGGGTTAAAAACAATGTCTGTCCTCCCACATAAAAATCTAAACACATACACACACACTGCAAGTCCTATGCCTCTATAGAAATATTTTCTGAAACACACACACACTCTCTTCAAAGCAGCCACCCAGTGTGTCGGCTGCCTCCTTTCAGAGGATGAGCAGCTATAAGCATATGTATCTGTGTCATTGTCTGCTTTCTGCACTCGCTTTTCTCTACGATCAGACGTCATCTCATCCTCACAACATTTCTACTGGAAGTCATGTTGGAGCGAGCCGAGCTCGACTGAAAGAAGCCACAAAGCGAAGCACTTAGGAGACCGTTGCCTCTCCTGCCAAGCTGGTGATGACCATGGAAACCCGCCCATTGCCAGGATACCACATCAGGAATTCTTATTGGTCCGAGCCAGGCTGCTGGGACCACAAAAACAAAACAACCCCATAAACAGAGCAAAGGGATTTATCTCTCTCTCACACACACACACACACACACACACACACACACACACACACACACACACACACACACACACACACACACCTATTATCTATGTTGTGCAGAGCAACAGTCAGAGCTGTTTCTGTGTATGGTTGCAGCTGTCATCAATTGCCTGCAATATGTTTTGTACATACTGTGTATCTAGATACTGTGTATTACAAAATGCATGACTGGATGATAATTCAACATGATAATCTTTCATCTTTCATTTTGATCAAATTATATATCAAGTTTTCATGATATACAATCACATATTGTGATTCCATGTCTAAATGGAAAATAAAAAGCACATACTATCTCAAATGTTTGTGCAATTTAAGTTGTTTTCATGCACTGGTCAATTTGGAGGTTTTGGGCTATTTTTCTCCCGTAACATGTCGTCTTTCAGAATAGTGGAATTAAAACATCCAAAACAAACATTCAGGCGTAAATTTTTACTATATTTGAGCCATGTTCACTTGTAGATTTCTCCTAAATATGCTAAAAGTCAGAGGTATATGCGTGTGGTGTGGCATGCAGTAGTCTAAACCTCGTCATCACAGGCATCATGAGAAGGCTCCTGCTCTCCTGCAGAGTATTATGTATTTTATATGTTTTATTGTTGCTATGAATTACATTCATATTCAAATAGTAATTATCATTAAGAATGTACGAAATCTTTAAAGGCTGTTTTCTCAAAATTAGTTTTTTCTCATGCTCTGAGCCAGAAAACTCAACTTCAGCTCCACTTAGAGACACCAAAGTTACCAATTTCCATCTCTAAAAAACTTTGATACAATAGAAATAATAACTACAAATAATAACTGAAATTTGCTTTATCCAGTGTTCAGATTTGTGTCCTGGAAATATATGCAAATGAGTGTATATTTATGAGTTCATGCTTCATTTGCATATCTAAACATAACCTTTCAGAAAACTTGTAATAAAAAAAAATAATGTCTTCATGTAAAAAGCAAACTAGGGACGTTTCATGGTGATATCTATAAGTTAAAAATGACTCTTTTCACCTGTAGTGTCTCACCATAATGGAGTATAATCATAATCAGCACACTTTACATGACAACACAGTCCAATGACATTAACAAACTGGACTCCAAACTTGCAACTTTGCCGTCACAAGCTTCTCCAATCTTTAAGTTCCATAACAAATACAATACAAGGAAAATTATGTGTAAAGGTCCACTTGGAAATGTTCATTAAAATAAATCGTTCAACTCCTGCATGTGAGAATTCTGCTTACGGGAGAACTCCAGTGTAGTTAAATTACACTGTTGTCTTAATCTGATTACTCTCTATTAAATTTACAGTTGGAGTTTATAGTTGGGCATTTTATTTATTTTTTCTCTATAGTTGAACTTGGAATTGTTATGTTCATTTTGCACACATGTTCAGAATTTATCAAGAATTTTTTTTTCTCTCAAAAAAGTATTTAATAGACAAAATAGGCTTTACCATGTGGTTATCACATATAGACTATCTATTCCTTTAGTTACCAGAAATTGGGATATTAAAGCTAGTTTATGAGTTATAGGGATATAAAAAATTACATATATCGGGATTGTAGATTTTGGCCACTTCACTTAGCCCAAGATCCTGAGTTTATTAAATACAGCTAGCTAAAACTAAAACGCCATTTAATACAACAGTCTTGCAATAAATTCAACATTTATTAAGGTACTGCTCAGTTTTTGTTAAAAACAAAGATATTCAGATTCAACTTTATGGCTATTTTGGAGGGTGCAGTTGCAAGTGTACTGTATTCACTGAAGAGGTGGAAAATAGAAAGAAAGAAAGAAAGAAAGAAAGAAAGAAAGAAAGAAAGAAAGAAAGAAAGAAAGAAAGAAAGAAAGAAAGAAAGAGATGGAGAGGATCAGAGAGAGACAACAGAGGCATACAACAAGAAAAGAAACACCAGGAGAAGCAGAGGAATGAGAGTTGGACACACACACACACCCACACACACACACACACACACACACACCCACACACACACACACACACACAAACACACACACACACACACACACACACGCACACACACGCACACACACACACACACACACACACACACTCACTCAGAGTGAAAGAGAAAGGCAGAGAGCAGTAGAGGAGCTGACAGAGACAGAGAACCAGAGAGAGGAAGCCAGAGGTGGATAATGTTTCGCTGTCCTGAATTCCCTGTGTAACCTGCAGACAGCTCACACACTGAGCTTCCATTATTCTACCTGAATACCACACACACACACACACACACACACAGACATACACACGGACACACACACATATATACAGATGCCTTGCTCCCACTCTTTTCACTCGCCAACTGTTTATTTACTGTATCATTTCCGGCTCATACTATGTCACAGCCTGCCTCAGTGACCGAGCACCAATGTGTGTGTGTGTGTGTGTGTGTGTGTGTGTGTGTGAGGAATTTTGGTTCTTAAACTATCAGCTAGTTACTATTAATCACCGTCACAGCTATGGCTCAGCAAGCTCAGGAATGCAGCCTTTGCACACACACACACACACACACACACACACAGACACACACACACACTAAAGGACAGCTCCAGCAGCTTGTTTCCACCTGTATTTTGTGATACACACTTAAATGTAAATGCTTCATAAATAACTGTTGCGTTGCGTTTTTCATTTTCTTCTTGATTTGTGTTGTACCTCTACAAGTTTTCCCAGTGACATTTAACTAGATGTAAAGCTCTAGCAGGCACCCACATGTTGCAGGAGAGCTGCGACTGGGCCACTGGGTGAGGGGTGACAGGGGGTGCATGCTGGGGGGCCGCTGAGAGGGTTCGGGGCTATGTGAGGACAATGTGACCAAAGGGCCTCCCTCTCTCTTTCCTCCACCGCTGCCACTACTGTCTTCACTCACTACTCTGAGAGAGTGAGAGAGAAAACACTGGCTCTTTTGTATGACCTATAAGACAGACCTCCCTCCCCCTTGCCCCCCCCCCCTCTCTGCTCAGTCGGCCCTGTCCTTCTGTGTAATGTGCACCTGCTCGGCCTGCAAGACATCTCACACACACACACACACACACACACACAAATACTTTAGAAAGGAGCTGAGTGAAGGGGAGAGACGGAAGAAAAAAGCCCTGCATTCCTGTTTTTTCTCTACATTGCTGCTTCATATCTGAGTATGTTTCATTCACTCTTTATTTATGCACATAATTATGATGTGGATTTGAGAGGGGAGCAGCTTTCAACCATGTGGGAAAGTTGCTCTTCAAAAAGACATTTGAAGTTCCTCATCTCACAACATTAAACAGATAAAGATGCCTAACTGGCCATCATTCTGCAGTCAGGAACCATTTGACAAGACATCCTCCAGAGTTTCACTCATCATGTTTACTTACTGAGGCTACAGGGTGGTACTGTATGGTTGCAAATCTATACTCTCAAGATGCTGTATTAACTTGTTTTATAGCCTTTAACCATCTGTTTATATACAAACAAGACTCGTGTTTTAAAATGGCACGGAAATAACCCTTTGTCAGGAGAATACTGGGTGCAGAACTCTGCTTATGGCACTTGTTGCAGGGTGTCAAGAAATCTGCAGGGTGTCCTGAGAATTGAGGCCTACTTAGTTAACTAAAGGGGTCATACAACATATTGTGTTCATTTTCAGGTTCATACTTGTATTTTGGGTTTCTAGAACATGCTTTAATGTTCAAAAACACATATTTTTTATCTTCTATTTGTGATGGAACATCTGTATTGACAATGTGTACTGTCAAAAAAGCTATATAACACACTCAAGTTAAGGGAAATACCCAAAAGCATGACACAGGCTGTTTAAAGCATTACATAGTGTGTGCAGCAACACTTCTGTATGGCTTGCTTCTCTATTAAAAGTGCTTACTAAAATAACCTTCTTCTTAATTAGCCACTGTGAGAGCTAAAACATGTACAAGTTCATTTGGTTTGATGATGGTTTTCAAAATGTATTAATATGTTAATTATTTTCTCAATACATTGATTCATTGTTTAGGGTATAAAAGCATCCCAGTCCACAATTGTGTCCCCAAATAATTTCATTGAGGATCTTCAGGGATGAGAATTGATGAGATTTTATTGATGCCATTATCAATTTTGCTCATCGGTCCAGTTCTATATTGATTGTCGTATTATTTCCTAATTAATTTTCTTTAGTGTTTAAAAACTACGTCTACACGGGTTTTCAGCAATAATGCAACTTTTTTAGTATTTCTTGAAATTTTTTTTTTTTTTTTAAATAATAATTAAAAAAAAATTTAAAAAAAAAAAAAAATATATATATATATATATATATATATAATATACATATAATGACAACAACAAAAACAGCTCATAAGAGTTGCTGATATCTAGATATTTATCATGGTTTGTTTTCTTGATAGAAAACCAAAATCATTATCAAGAAAACCATGGAAAATGTCTAGATATCAGCTCTTAAATTAAACTCTTATGAGCCATTTTTGTTGTTTACATTATATTTGTCCAAACAAATGTACCTTTAGTTGTACCAAGCAAATGAACAATAAATTAAAGAAAACAAGGGAGGTCTAATCATTTTTTCCATTACTGTATGCTTTTAAGCCTGTGTTGCGCAGAAAAGTTGTTTCATATCACTGGTGTTTTGTCCCTTGAGTGAAATGATAATTTTACAGACATTACCTCCAGCAGTATTGTCATCTTTATTAATTATGATGCCATTCTTTGGAACATTTCTTCCTCTTTGCCAAGACTCCTTCTTGTTGCTGCTGTGGCAGTACATTCTCACATAGCTTTTGTTGTAGCAGGAAGTAAGACTCCACAGGGGCAGGGTGTGCTTATTGGATAGTTGGTAAATTGTCTGCTGATCGCTTCCTGTTACTGTGGAGCAGTGGTGGAATGTAACTAGCTACATTTACTCAAGTACTGTACTTAAGTACAACTTTGAGATACTTGTACTTTACTTGAGTATTTCCATTCATGCAACTTTATACTTCTACTCCACTACATTTTGAGGCAAATATTGTACCTTTGAAGTACTCTTTAACTTTATAAATTAAACCACAAAACAGTATATTAAGTCATCAAAAATAGCCATATCGGACAACATTACAATGCTGCTTACATAAATGCATCAATAATAATAATCCGATAATATATTTGGAATATATATCACAATCTGAGTGGGTCCACTCATAAGGAGTACTTTTACTTTTTGATACTTTAAGTACATTTTGATGCTGATACTTTCATACTTTTATTTGAGTAAGTTTTGAATGCAGGACTTTTACTTGTAGTGGAGTAAATTGTCAGAAAAACCATGTCAGCATCAATAAAAAGAAACTGATCACCTCAGAAGCAGTGGTGGGAATAACAGAGTAACTCACGATAACAATGGTATCACAGCAATACAGCAATACAGCAATTCTGCGATACTCAATACATTGCAAGACAATAATCTGCGATACACTACAATAGCTGTGTTCATGAATAAGAAAAAATGTCCCTAGAAGGCAAAAAGCAGGAATTATGTATTCACTGCACTGTGGTGTCAGTTATGGGAAGGTGTAAAAAATATAGTAAAAACAGAATGCAGCGGTTTGCAAATATTTGATACAGTAGGAAGTAAAGCTGGGCAACTGAGCAAAAATTAGTCGTCACTGACATTCAGAACCTCTAGCCTTCGTAATCTTGCCCATGACGATTATTTTAGTCACGTGTAGTCATGTCCAATCTGTGACATGGAAGCAACATGGAGAAAAAATTAAAACACCGAGCCAAATAAGCAATTTGGGTGGCTTATACCCAAGAAAAATGCCATGTCTGTCGTTTGGACGCATCTTGGCTTTAGGGAAGATGACACAGAAAAAAAGAAGTCAAATGTAAACACACTGTGATTGCAAAACATGCAAGTTATTTATTATCTACTGTTTGAGAGAAGGTGATTTCTACTCGAAATATTCAATAAATAACCACCAAATAGTAAATCTGTTTGTTCCTTAATTTGTTTGAAATCACAAGATATGCACTCGTTTAGTAGAAAAAATATCCCAGTATGTTTACAGTAGAGACCATATCAGTGAACTATGAGGACAAAAAACAAAATAAACGTTCATTAATCGTAATCAAGGTTAAATGTACAAGTAATGACGATATTGATTTGAGGTTATATTGCCCAGCCCTAGTCAGAAAATAAGATTAGCATTAGATTTTTTGTTAAAAATTATAGATATTTGCTGACGGTGTATTGATAATCTCTCACATAAGGAGCAATATGTGATTTTCTTGCATCAATATTTTGTCTCTACTCAGAGATGTACGGTTCAGATGGATCAGACAATTTGGAACTGGTTCTCAACCGGAACAGGTTCTCGTCTGCCATCCCTAAGAATCTTATTACCTTATCTCATTAGACACACTGCATCTCCTATCATATCATCCTGTCACATCCTGAGCAGAGAGCCATTGTCCATACTAATGGTAGGAATAAAGGCTGGTTACGTTGGTAGTTATTCCTGATAACTGGGCCAATCAGTTATGTAACTGATGCCATGAATTTCATGAATAAGTCACAAAGAAACGATTCCCTGAAGACTCGTCTGGAAATAGGTCCACACTGCCGCAGAGTTAAGACTTCTTGAAAGATAGACCCGCGAGGTTTAGCATCTGAACATAATGTAGGAGTGAACTGTATTGTATGTGTGCGGGACAAAAGGGAAAGTTCTCCATTATTTATGCCCTGCAGTTATGCAGCTGTGGAGCAACGATTGGGAATTACAGTATGACAGAAGCTGGAGAAAATAGCTACTGTAAAAACACACTGAAGCCACTGAGAGATAAAGAAAGACAGAATGAGAAATATGGAGCGACGGAGGGAGAAAACAGAGACGGAGCATTGAGTGGAGCGGATATCTCACTTTCTCTCTTGAGAGTGGTCACTGTGGCTGATAAGAGAAAGCAGAAACAGACCGCAAGAACACTTAATGTGACACTTATGGATATCACACTGCCTCCTGCAGAAAGAGCAGATATGTTATGCATACCAAAGAGATAAGTTAAAACGTTTCTGTGTGCACATTTGATCCTGTTGATGGACTAATCGATGTCTCGTTCCACTTCTTTTACTAAGTGCTATTACTGAAATGCTACAGTGAAAGAATGAGACATAATTTATAGAGGATTTCTTAATAAATTCTCAGCTTTAACCCCGATTGGTCACACAAAAATGCCTTTTGGGACCCACTGTGCTGGACTCCAAGGTGAAATTAATTTGAGCCCCAGACAGAGAAAAACATTCATACTAAAAGAAGATCCTCTTCCCTACAGACTGATTTGAACTGGCTTCACTATGAATTTGTGGATGTGTGTGTGTGTGTGTGTGTGAGCATAACTGTGTCAAATGGCATTGAATCCAACCTAAAGTGTGGAAAGGAAGGGGGGTTCCTCTCAAGTTTGGCTCTGCTGCGCTGTGAGACTCACAGGCGCTGAGAGGATTTCCACAGCAGAGAGAAGTGCTGTTTGGAGTAGTGCATTACCGCCACACTCAGCCAACTAACATACACGCACAATTTCTAAACCATTCATTATTCATCGCTCCCCGCTGCCTCCAGCAGCCCAAAACTCAGAGCCTGGCGTTGTGAGCTGAACGGAAGCATGTTCTGGTTTCAGCTTTTACGGGTCTGACCCAGGAATACGGACTTAAAGGCATAAATTCAGTGCATAAAAATATCAGGCGTTCATACTTAATAGTGAGCTGCTTTCAAATATCCTCAATACATGCTTAATATGTTTCTAAGTTTAGAAACCTCTTTCAGAACTTGCACCTTCCACATTATTTAGATTTCCCTGCTTCCTGAGTGAGTAAGTGGATTGGATTGGTCATTCAGCCTGTGATGCATTACAGCTTTTTACATGCTGGCTGCGTATTCTGGAAAACACTGTCCTAATACATCAAGTTGTTTGCTAAAAATATGCAAACTCATTTGGTGTACACATCAACTAAATGCCATCGGCACAATAAAATGCAAAGTGCTGAAAAATTACTCCACGAAACCCAGATAGAAAACTCATCATTCCTAGATAACATATTGTGTCAAACCAAGAAAAGTACATGCATATAATAGCTCCAAATGACAGGATAAAATACAATTATTTTGATTTGTAGTCCAGAGGAACAAGTGAACAAATATTGGCTCAAATGTGCTTCCATGTTTCTGCCCTGCACTGGGATAAACTGCAAGCCTCCACTGAGAACATGACGGATTTGCCAGGAAAGAAAATGAATGAAAGCGTGAATGAATGGACTGCAAGCTGCTGTTTGAATGAAGTGGAAAAGGTTTGGAAGTAGAGTAAATTCTTAGGTGAAGGGAGAATTTAACAGGTGTCTACAGTATTAATACATCATTGTCCTTCCTGCGTGGGACATCAACATCTGTCTGTGTCTTTGACCTTGAGGAGTCTCCTCTGTATTCACACACACACACACACACACACAAAAGTGGAGCAACAGTAGATTTCGACTAGGACAGAGAGCAATAAGAGAGAAAAAAATGCACAGAATAAATGTGAGTAATGCAACTGAACTTGCCTTTCAAGCTCTCGGGACACATTCCTCTGTATTTACACCGAAACAGAGAGAGAGAGAGAGAGAGAGAGAGAGAGAGAGAGAGAGTACATGGAAGTAAACCAAGTGTAAAAGTAGTACTCCATGATTCCAAAAGGTTTCCAGCAAAGCCTAAAATATTCGATATAAAGTGCAATGTGTGTCTGTATCGCACTTTTAATCTCACCTCTTCTGTTTGAATTGGGTGATGTGCACAGCCTGCAAATACAACGTCAGCATATGCAATAATTAACAAGTATTTAACCCTACATTGCATTCAGTGCCTATAGCAACATCCTGACGACAACAGCTTTCCAATCCACCTGCTCCCCTGTCTGTCTATTACTATTTACATTTAGCAAATAAAAAGGTATTTGATGCACGATTAGGAGAGTCAGTGGCACATCGGTGCTTTCACCTCCTCCAGTCAACTTTCCCGACATCAAGGAATGTGGGTGGCATTCATGCCTTTAGCCCGGCAACGCGTTTTTTCAGTCTCTATTGACAGAATGTCAATGCAACAAGAAAAAAAAACCTAAAAGCCCGGTTCGGTTCCTAACAGCTACAGCGTCGGACAGCTTACCTGCTCCGTGCAGGACGAGGACGCACGGACAGTGAATGCGGAGCTCCGTTCGGTACCTTCAAACCTCGGTCCGAAGCGGCACATAGCAACACATATTACCCCTGCACAGCTTCAAGTTCCCCCCGCAGAGAAAGCCGAGCATTCATCCTGGTCGGCCACCAGGGGAAAGCGCGCCATCGTGCGGCCGAAGATATATAAAGCGCGGCGCAACAGGTGAATGGAGGGAGGGATGGGTTTGGGATGATGCGTTCAAAAGCTCTCAGGAAATATGGAATGTTCGGTAACATGGCATTTGTGGCACGTTAAAGTAGCTCATCATGGATTTTCATCAACCGAGTACGATTAGTCAGATGTCACTGCACATTATGACTAAGTCACGTGGCTTTAAACTGCACTAAGACTTAAAGTCACCGCATTTGGTTAGGATTAATGTTTTTGTGAAGAGATTACCAGACACATTTGATCTCTAACAAGTTTTTAGTTTCTGTAACTAACTCAACCATGACAGCAGTTTAGTGTTAACAGATTTCAAAAAATGTTTTATTACAGGGGGAATTTTGCTCTTGTTTTCACCAACTAATCCTTGAAATTACGATCTAATCACTATGGGAGTTTACAGGCCTTTTTATTTAGTCGATTTATGCCTTGAAGGCAGCATCGTGGCACAGAGCACGAGATTGAGAGAGGAGCAGTTGAGGCCTAATGACTTAATGGCTGCACTCCAAACCAAAGTTATCCCTAATCCCTTTTTCCCTGTTCAGACATACTATTTACTCGAGTGCCATAATGAGTCTGGCGGCTGGCAGCAACAATTTAGGATATATATACATTTATCAGATAACAGTCTGGCCCAAAAAATTACTGTATGTTTTAAACATAGCCTAATATTGTTGCTATTATTGTAACTAGTAGTAGTATTAATAGTAGTAGTAGTAGTAGTAGTAGTAGTAGTGAATATCATCACACTGTTAAGATAATCACCTAAGTCATTTTTTGTCAAAATTGTATTTTTTGCCTAAATCATCCCATGACGCCGGCCACTATGGTAAAATCCCCTACACCCTCAGTTGATCAGATCATGTGATTTTACCCCTTTAAGATAATGGCCTATGTCAAGTGTGTGACTTAAGCAGATTTATTAAGCCTAAATCCAAATAAAATGTGACTTAGGCAATTTTTTGAACATGCCTTTGTGACTTAAGCAAGATATGGTAACACTTTATTTTGAAGGTGTCTACATAAGAGTGACAAGAGCGTGTCATAAACATGACATGGGATGTGTCATGAACATTAATGACACTTTAAAGTAACTTTAATGCTCATGATACTTGTCATGTCATGTTTCTGACAGGCTTGTGTGACTCTTATGTAGACACCTTCAAAATAAAGTGTTACCATATCTTGCTTAAATCACAAAGGCATGTTCAAAAAAATTGCTGAAGTCATTTATTTCTCTTAAGTTACATAATGTACACACACTGTTATTACTATAACAATAGCCATCCTTTGTTGCATCCTTTTTGAGTGAAATGATCAATAAATGTCGTATGTTACACTTTTGGTGAATTTTTTTGTGTTTTCTGCAAAACTTGAAAAAAATGAGTTAGGCGATTATTTTAACACTGTGACGATCTATTAGTTTAAGCAATTACAGTAGTAGGATTGTTTAAATAAATTATATTACTTAAGTAGGCTATATCTCAATAATGCTATTATAATAATAATAATAATAATAATAATAATAATAATAATAACATTGAAGGAATAAAAAAGAATTGAAAAAATCCCATAGTTTGTGTCAATTTATTATAATCGATTTTTCTATTTATTTTGTTTTACTCTCTCAAATTTGCATTTATAATGGGTCCATGTGATCAGTAGGTGGGGGTATTTTCCCAGTCATCATCCATATGAAGTGAAGCTGGAAAACGTGAGTAGTTTCCGCCGCGTCAAGGCAACAGAAGTTGTGTGGGTTCTTTCGCCTTCAAAGTAAAAGCGCAGCATTTGCCACTTTAAAGGGGCAACTTATGTGAGGTTGGTACCTTATTTATACAGTCTATGGTTGGTACACATTAGCACAGTGATTGGGGGGGGGTGACCCCTAGGGGGTCGAAATACCAAGTATTGTGCAGATATGTCCCAGCCTATAGATAGAGATCATTGCAAAAAAATGAAAAAAATAAATAACAGCATAATCATTTTAATATATTTTTCAATGTAGATGAGAATAGTGATGCAAACAAAACAGTGCAGCCCTAGCTTTACATCTCTATTTTATTTGTATGATCGTTGCTAGTATCTGGTTAAATAAGACACTACGTTTTATAGTAAAACATTATTAATTGCAAACAAATCATGAGATGTGCTCCTTTATCCATTTGATCATCAGTATAGAATAACTGTCCTAAAGGATATTATTTTGAAAATTCTCACAGGATGTTGTGATGTCATTCAGGATGTCTTGTCACTTGGGGACCACCGGCGATGGATAACATCAAGCTAGGAGCTAACCTATAATGTTCTTTAAAGACCACACACATCGCTTGCAGAAACGTGTGAGGATGTGGGAGAAGCTTACACAGAACCACAAACACTCTGCAATCTTTACCGAGTTCATTTTGTTAGGTAAGCGGTTACCGGAAGCTGGTTTTAGCCTCCTTTGTTAGCAGCATCTCATCCCCAAGTATGCAAATTAGCCTTAACAATGAAAATAACAGTGTGTAAAACTAACGAAAATCAAGCTGAAACTGGCTCTAATTAAGCAAACATCAAACACGTGGGAGGATTTCCTGGAATATAGGCGCAATTTTTAATTTGGGATTATCCTAAAGCAGTTTTAACACTTCTCACTTGTTATGGTTTTTGTTGATTTTTCTCTTGCAGACTCATCAAATGACAACAAGCCTTTACACATCTATTTTATGAGGTAGGTAGGTGTGCAGGACCTGCTTTAGGTTTAGGTGTTGTTGCCAGAATAAACACACATCTACTCACAATCTGGAAGCAGGAGGAGGAGGAGGACAGGTCCTGCAGCTGAGGGGCAGGTAACCGGCATCTCGCCATGGCCACTGCACGCTTCCCCGGCAAGAGTGTGGACGTGGCTACCGCCAACTGGACAGCTCCGGCACTAGGCCGGCCCGTGTGTGTCAACGGGACACCGTGGATCCTTTACCTGCTGGAGGAGTGTGTGGACAATGTGTGGGAGTACTGCAGCGTGGTGATAGGACTCATATCCATGTTCTGCTTCCTGCTGTCCACTCTGCCGTAAGTAGCAGAACAACTCTGATTTACAGCATCATTAAACTAGTGTTACACAGTGTTCTGGTAATAAAATCTATCCATCTATCTATTTATCTAGGCAGGTCTATGAGGCCTATCGGAACGGTAAAGTGGAGGAGGCCATGTCTTTTGGCTTTCTTTTCTTCCTCTTCAGTGGAGACTTGACCAGCTTTGCAGGCTGCTACCTCACCAGCCAGCTGCCTATTCAGGTAAACACACAAACTCATACATCTTCTGTGTGTGTGTGTGTGTGTGTGTGTCTGTGTGTGTCTGTGTGTGTCTGTGTGTCTGTGTGTCTGTGAACTCCATCCCAGTGTTTGTAGTCCCTTGCAGATTTGAGTTGAAGTAATATTTAATTTACTTTCTGTCCCCGAAGTTGGTGAGCTAATACATTTCAGACTCGCTGTGCTCAGACCTCCTTATTGCTGCAGGCTTTTGGACATATCCATGTTTGTACTGCTAACAATCAAAGTCAAATTCACTGTCAGTTCACTTATTCAAAAAGCTAGAACTCATATAGTACTATAACATTTACTATTTTAGATATAAGAACATTTTAAAGGCAAAAGATCGTTTGGGATTCTTGAAGATTCTAGATTTGTACTGTTTGGTTACCAACCTTTTCCCCAGATTTCATAGACCTGTCTCTAATAGAGAACCGCTAAACAGTGCACTCATCTATTCACCAGCAAATGTTTTAAGTTAAATTGTAAAAAATCTTTTTAATTTATATTTAATGTCTGTTTTCCATGTCCCTCTCTCAGGTAGTCACAGTTGTGTTCTACATCTTCACAGACCTGATCCTCATATCCCAGTTTCTCTACTATAAGATCAAGAACAGTTCCAGCAGAAGTAAGCCCTGATATTGTCTCTGCTTTTGATTTCATATGGAGCTTGCATGTCACGCTCGTGTGAGTAAACAATATTGTGACCCTCCAGATTAATGAAAAGCATAACTACGAGTACAAGTATTTCCTGCTTTTGAGTCAATAAATTCTGAATCTGAACTGCATGACAGACAGACAGCCACCTGCTGACTTAGAGATAACAGACACAGTTCCAGTTGTTATGTGCTTGTGAGTGGTAACCACCAAAGCCTAAAAGTGCATGACTGGCTAATGACTCATGCTGATACTTATCCATGGCTGCTGCTGCCCTGCATATATACAGTTGGTATGTTTGTTTTGAGGTATACAGTCTTTGTGACTGGCTAACAAAATCATGCCTCTTGCACTTGCCCTCTGAACCCACAGCCCATAAGCAAGTTTAAATAGGCATGTTTAATTTCATAATAAAGAAAGAAATCACCAAAATTAAACCATTTATCATAGCAGAAAAACAGCAGAAATTATCATCTCATGTCCAATGGTCCTTCAACACATCATGTGACGAATGCTTCTGTCAAGAAAAAGCATAAAATATATTTTATTATTCTATATGTCTCATTTAAAATTATCTCAGAAACAAACCTTTTGCACTAACCAGATCCTGAAAAATCCATAACAAATGATCCTCAGCTCAACTGGGAAGCCATTATCGACTCGGCCATGACCAGCAGTCACGTCCCAAGAATATTGAAGATTACTGATAACATTTGTGGCCACTTGGAAAAATGTTGTACAGGTGCATCTCAATAAACTAAAATATTATAGAAAAGTTTATTTATGTCAGAATTTCAATTCAAAAAGTGGAAATAACACATTTTATAGATCCATTACACACAGAATGAAACATTTCATGTCCTAATGTATTTAATTTCTTCTAATTATAATGATCATGGCTTACATTTAATAGAGACCTAAAATTCAGCCTCTCAAAAAATGTTAATATTACAAAAGACCATTTGATAAAAAGTATCTTTTATATGGAAATGTTGGCCTCTGAAAAGTCTGTCTATTTATATGCACTCAGTGCTTGGTTGAGGCTATTTGACTTGAACTACTGGAAATGGACTTTTCCATGATATTCTAATGTACTGAGATGCACCTGTGTGTGTGTATATATAGATTACGTTTTTTCAAGCCATAATTGTATTATTTCCATAAAGGTGCAGGATTCATATTCAAAAATGTGGCCACAGTGGCCGGTGGAAAAAGTGAACTGAAACTGCTTGTGGTTCAGAGGACTATTGTCAAACAACAGACACTATACCTGTGTCTTTTCCCTGTTGTTTCCCAAGGAAAAGACACTATGTATAGGACTGTGTGCAGCTCATGTTGAGGGGATTATTTGCCTTCATGTCTTCACTGGCACTTTTGTTTTGTCTTTGTGTGACTGCTCTAGAGAGCCCCGTGTTGAAGTGGCTGTGCTTCATGTGGTGTGGTGCTGCTACTTTAGTTCTCCTGGCTTTGCCCAAACTCATCATAGACAATAGTGCAACTTTAGACACCCAGGTAGGTAGATTGTGTACTTTGTGTACTTTTATTCCCTTTTGACTATATATTTTAATGTACTGTTTCTTGTGTTTGCAACAGTTTGAGCCCTTCACCTTCTCTCATCTTTTACCAGAGTCCAACTACCTCTAAATCAGTGGAAATCACTGGCTATATATGTGGATACCTGGCTTCTATCTTCTACCTCAGCTCCCGTTTTCCTCAGCTCTATAAAAATGTAAGTGGCCTTTTTTATTTCTTGTGATTCAGCTGAAATGTTGTTGTTTGGTTTGCATGTAAGCAGTGCCATCCTGATGGGAGATCTTGGACGGCTTTCTAAGGGTCTCATCCCAGGGGCTCCATGGAAAACTGCACTTATTATTTATCAGTTAGCCATGAATAGGGACTGTTTAAAGAGGGAGGTGGGATTTGTGTGTTTGTGTGTGTGTGTCAAAATAAGAAGCAGACGTCAAAGACAATGGTACTGTTGTGCTGGAGAAACACCCTGGCTCGACTGTAGCTATTAATCACCAGAGGGGATCGTCTCAATATGCTGCTTGGCCAGAGAAACCTCTGAAATGATTTACAATTGTCAGGAAAATTGTGTGTGTGTGTGTGTGTGTGTGTGTGTGTGTGTGTGTGTGTGTGTGTGTGTGTGTGTGTGTGTGTGTGTGTGTGTGTGTGTGTGTGTGTGTGTGTGTGTGTGTGTGTGTGTGTGTATATGCTCCCAGTCAGATTTGCCCCCTGGATATTCCTACATGTTCAAGCATGCTTGTTTCTGCAGCAGAAAGCCCAAATCATATTATTCAGTTAGTCACCCAGTTTAATGTTTGGTTACATTCCATGTAGTAATTTATGGTGCACTCATTTTCAGTATTACTCTTATTTATTCCAGTTCCAGCGACAGTCCACAGAGGGCACCTCTTACCTGTTGTTTGCCCTGGCCATGATGGGCAATGGGACGTATGGGTTGAGTGTCATTGTGGTCCTGCCTGCACTGAAGGAGTCCAAACGGAACTTCATCATCAAACATCTGGCCTGGCTCATCGGCAGCCTGGGAGTCCTCATACTTGACTTCTTTGTATCCTTTAAATCACAACTTGACTGTATAAAGTCTGTCATATATTGACTGATGATATCTGCATGTGAAAAAACCTGAGTCTTTTATTAGGTCCACCATCTAAACCCCAAGCAGTTTCAGGGAATGTTTTTTTTATTTTAATTTAATTTTTTTATACTATTATTCAAATATTTTTATTGGCTTTTTATGCTGAAAACACATACAACACAATCAACAAGACCGCAAACAGCAGTCACAAAATATATGGAAAATAAAGCCACAACAATAACATAAACATATACGTATAAAAAAAGAAAATGTATAATAATAATGATAATAATAACAATAATAAAAATAACAAAACAAAAATAAATAAATAATAAAAATAAAGAGTACAAATTCTAACCCATTACAGAGATTGTGAGTCAATTAAGTAGTAGTCTCAATGTCCCTAGCCGGGAATTCCAAATTGAATCAGGGAATGTTTATATTCCCGTCACATTTTACTCCCTGCGGCCTCGATTTTCACTGCAATATTCAAGTCCTGCACCTCTATGGAATCTCTTTCAATCATGACTAGAAGTTTAGGAAAAATCAAAAATGTATTTTGTTCCATATATCTTAAAAAAATAAATAAACAACATTGCTTTGATGACTTATTTTACAAAAATAAAATAAAACAGAATCTATATACGCAACATTTTTCCATGTGTTAGTATTATTTTGGGAAAAAGAGGTCTCAACATACGATATATATTGAACTACAGTCATGGAGACCACCTTCGTTTTCTCTAATTTCTTGTTCATTTTAATGACTGGTACAACTAAAGGTACATTTGTTTGGACAAATATAGTGATAACAACAAAAATAGCTCATCAGAGTTTAATTTAAGAGCTGATATCTAGACATTTTACATGGTTTTCTTGATAATGATTTTGGTTATTATCAATTTCCATGACTGTGCATTTTTTACAACCTGCCCTCTCCTCTCCTCGCTGCAGCAGTTGAGTCAAAGTTGCACTGAATTTTTGTCACACAACTGTAGCTGAGTCATTTGTGGCTTTACAATGCACTGAAGAGGGCCAAATTTAATGTGTTTTACAGGATCTAGTTATTGCACAATCTTAAACGAGACGTGTCAAAGTCAGTTTGATGAAATACCCCTATTTTTGGATTTGGCTCAGATTTCCTGACAGAACATCTGCAGATCATTTCTATGCTTACAGTTTCTTGCTATGATTAATGTGGTAATTTTGTAGTCATTTCTTCTTCTTTTTTTTAACAAAACGCCTTCAGACCAGCCAGTGGTTTGTGAGGTTTAGATTGTTAAATCGTCACTAATTCCATTTAAAAGAAGATAATTTTATCTCCTAATGTTTCCGTTTGTGCCTTAACCTAATAAGGTGACAACCCAGTTCATCATGTACAGGAACAACCGCTCTTCTAAAAGCAGCACACTGCTTAGAGTCCCAGAGGTGGAGCCTTTACTGTGTGAGGAAGAGGAACTGTCAGTGTTATAGTCACAGAATGCACACCAGCGTGGACCATGCAGTCAAGAATGGACCGCTCAGTCCAAAGGTTTGCTTTTGATCATTCTGTGGAACAACTTCAGAGAACAGAGACATTTCAGAAGCATTGTAGAAGCCACTAGCAGCCAAATTCCAGTACACCTCTATGGTCTTATTTTCTGCTTTTCAGATAACAAACATGATCAACTCTTGTTTGGTTTATTGTGGTAATAGGACGGGAAAAGCTACAGAAAAGAAGCCAACACATTTTTCTTAACACCTGGGATCCAGTTAATTAAATACCACTTTGAAAACGTCTGTCACTTTTGGCGAGTTAGCTTCAATAAAATCTTTTCCTACTATCATTTTTGATACACCTTCCCACTGGGATAACTTGATTTTGTTTTGGATGGAATAACTGTATTTTTTATTGGCCACTGGGGACCAAACACGCCCAGAGGAGAAGGCATAATGCCAGACATCTCTTCTCAAGTGCAAGCTTTATGGAAAAATGAAGTGCCTGTTATATTTACAGTTTTGACAGGGTATATTCGGCTTTAGAGGATTACAATATTATACTATGATGCATGGTATGGGGTTTAAGTTTCATTACCTGGTTTGGTATTAGAGTGCCATAAAATATATAGTATGCATGAGCACAATAATAGAGGAATCAACACTAATGTGTTTGTTTTCATGTGAAGTTGATTTCCCTGGTTTTTCATTTACAGATGGTTAACTGTTGCAAACAGGAAATTCTCGTAAGCTAAACATTTAAACACTCGATCATAGTATTTATGACGATGATGTTCAAATGACTACAGGTGTATAAACTGCCTCATTTCTATTACAAATGAGATGTTGCATTTCCGAGCTCTCTGCTGTCCTGAAGAAACGTGTTGTCTGTGCCTTTTTTTAAATGAAATACTGTCTTAATATAAAATGCACTGTAGATCCATTTCAAAACAAAATATTTTAAAATTAAATTTAGATTTCTTAACTATTGACAGTGATTTCCTTACGCCACTGTTTTTCCTAGAAAATGCAGCAAAGCTTTTTCTTTTCTTACCTTTTTTTTATATTCTAAAATATGATCCGTGTCACTTAGTATTGTGAGCAGTTCAAATGTCTTGTAAGAGCACCCTCTTCAGTAACTTCCTCATGACGTACAAAAGCATTGATTAAAGAAGACGTAACCGCTCGATAATGTTCTCAGATGGATCTCAAAATGGGAACATTAATGAGATGTTATTGAAGACTTGTTGAAGTAATGAGGCTCAAAATTAGTTAGCACCTTTTAAGATGTGTCTTATATTCTGTCAGCTCTCTTTAAAGCAGAGAAGATGCTCTTGTCAAGTCACGTTTATTTTTGGAACACTTTTTATTAGCTTTATTACGGTTGTTTACAGAGTAACATAGATGACGACAAAGCAGAGCAAAAATAAAACAGAACAAATAGTCTTATTGATGACAAGCACTTCAAGTTTTTGGACATTCATTTAGATCATCAGCAAAACAAAACGCTCATTAATGTTGTGCCAAATGCTGTCTCTCTCTCTCTCTCTCTCTCACACACAGACACACACACACACACACACACACACACACACACAGTACGTGTGTGCTGCTGTCATCTGGCCATCTTCATAACTTCAGATTTCTCTACCTCATTATTATAATGTGGACATGATTTATTTTTCTCTATGTGTAAGAAGAGCTGGCTTGTAATGGGAGCACAGAGGAAATGGTCTGTCTCTACACGAAGGGAAAAACTAATCAAGCATGCATTGCATATAAAAATGTGAAAAACACAATTCATTTGGTAGCATTCAAACGACAATGTTGTCAGTCATTCAGTGTTCGTTGGTCACTGTCATCACAATAACGCGAAAAACACGACTGGCTGTTATTTCAGCCAGTCAGCTGATGCAATCAATGTGGAATTATGTACATATTGTGATATTTCTTCTGAGTTTGTTTTCTGAAAAGTACATTTATTTGCAAATATATGCAACTATATTAACTTTTTTTTATAGATTCAGTTTTTGCAAATTGTTTTTCACGCTTTGATCCCTTTTCAATTTCTTCTAAATAAGTCACATATACCTTTTCAATCTAGCACAAAAGCTACATATTTATTGTATAGGTATTACTGTATAATGTAGAACATGTAGTATTTATAATAGTTCTTACTTTAATGGTGACACTGTTGCTATGATGTATTTATTTACTGACAATGTCTTCTGATATTAACTGTTGTAAAACCACTATGTATGGTAATAACTTGAATAAACTGCAATATACCGTAAATTGTCAGTTCACATGTTTGTCTATGTTGTTACAATGAGAAGGGAAACTGTGACACATTTCTTTAATAAACTATATGAGCGCAATAACTAATTTTCTATGGATATTAATCATGTGAATGCAGGCTCTGTTCTGTCATGGCATGAGAAGCAACTTTTACACTGCTGATAGGAATTAATCACCCACAGACCATTTCCTCAGTTTGACAGATGTGCAAGTAATTTCTACACTTTACCATGTTAAAAGCAGTGGGGAAAAAAGTATTCAGATCTCTTACTTAGGTAAAGTACTAATAACACACAGAAATCACTCCACTGCAAGTAAATGTCCTGAATTCAAAACTTAAAGCAGCATCAAAATGTACTTAAGGTATCCAAAGTAAAAGCACTCACGCAGAATATATATATATATATATATATATATGTAAACCAAATACATTTTTGGAATTATTATTATAATGCATTTTATTTTTCTCGAGGTAAGGCTCATTTACCTAGGTACTTAATATACTGTTATGTGGTTTAATTAAAAACCTTCCTATGTTTCTTATGATAACTCTGGAACTGAAAAGTAACTAAAGCTGTCATATAGTGGAGTAAGAAGTACAATAATTGCCTCAAAATGTAGGGGAGTAGAAGTATAAACTTACATAAAAATGGAAACACTCACGAAAAAATTGTACTTATGTACAGTAAATGATCAAAAGTTAATATTAAAGGTAAACCAATGCCATAATTTTAGTATTAAATTTCAATGTAATTTAAATTGCATTAATCAAAACATTAATTCATAGTTATTTTGTTTTAAAATATGTACTGGGGGGTCTTGGCTTGAAATCACTATTATATGACTCAAAGCTACAGTATAAGTATAAGCTACAGTATATTGAGATCTGATCACAGAGCATTTGCACGGTGTCCTAAGATGTTATAATAGGATTACAACAGGTCTCTGTAAGGGGGAAACTACAAATCTCCAATCCCTCCACTCTGACATGCATAGCTGCTTTTTGATCGAGCTCTCTGGCGACCAATTGATAAAAATCTACCCCTCTGAGGGCGGGCATAGGGAAATTTATTATTTTTTCGGAGGAGGGACTTCCTTCACAGTTGTACTAGGATGGCAGGCAGCAGCTGGGCTGACACGTAACTAAAGTTAAAGGTGCTATGGAGGCCTCGTCGGGGACCTAAAGGTTTTAATTTCCACATACGCTTTTTTTTTTAACCGCGTCGGAAAAGTTACCGTCTGCAAAGAGGAAACGGAGACGCAAGCGGGAGTCGCCAGCCTCGGTTTGCTCTGCATTTCAGCAGCGCAGAGTTTAAGTTTGACGTGAAGTTAAGCGAAAATCTGAGCGGCTACTTTGAAGTTACAGGGGAGAGTCTCGAGTGGATGTGGCTATGTTAAAATAATGTATACATCGGTAACTGTTAGTGCTTAACTCGTGTTTTTCGGCTCGGAAATGCTCGGGGAGTGAGGGGGAGGAGGGCTTCACAAGGAGGTAAAAAAGTTGAGTGGGGAAGTTTCCAAGCAGCAGAGACGGGGTTTTCTGGCGCAGACAGCGGGGAGGGGTGCGGGTCCAACATGGGAAGCGGGGTGTGCTCCCGGAGGCAGCGGAGGATCTTCCAGTGTCTCCTGCTGGTCACTGTGGTCTGCGGGGTGATGTACGGGGGGATGATATCGTATGAGATGCACAAACAGCTCCGGAGGACGGAGGCAATGGCACTGAAGTACCAGCAACATCAAGAGTCGCTCTCGGCTCAGCTCCAAGGTAAACACATTGACGTTGTTGTGATTTCAGGCTGCTCAGGTGGCATAGGTGAGCGCGAGAAGCCGCTCCCCTTAGAACAGGGGTCTGTAATTCAAATTACCTGGGAGCCGCTGGAGGCAGTATCTAAATGACCTAAAAAAGACAAAAAAAAAAAAAAAAAAAAAAAAAAAAGGCACGAAATGACAGAAAAAAACCTAAATTACTTATAAAGGACACACAATTACTTAAAAAAAAAAAAAAGACACAAAATGACCCAAAAATTACATAAAATTTCAAAAAAAAAAAAAAAAAAGACAATTATTACAAAATTACTAAAAAAACACACAATTACAAAAAAAGACACAAAATTACAAAAAAAAAAGACACAAAATTATTTTTTTAAAAAGACACAAAATTACCAAAAAACAGAGACACAAAAAGATAATAAACGGTTCCGGTAGCAGCCGCCTTTCTTTTTGTTAATGTCGTCATAGAAACAAGTGAAACAAAGCTCCAGCTTGGAATAAAGGAACGTTCCACACACAACAAGGTAAAGTGCAATTCATATAAAACTCACATTAAACTTTCATATCAAGGTGAGGGCCACAAAATATCGTCACGAGGGCCGCAATTGGCCCGCGGGCTGCGAGTTTGAGACCCATGCTTTAGAATGCTGTGAGTGTCACAGCATTAACAAAACTGCAATTTTATTTTTGTCCTGCTTGTTGTCAAAAGCTTAAACCTCGTAAAACACACTTGAGGATATGATACGATTTATTATGATCCAGAGTTCAGTTCGACATCAAGTTAACACCTCATCAAAGTCTAACCCTGTTAATGTCACCAAAATAAATAGTGGGTGGTCATAACATGCAATGACGGTGCGTATTTGTGCGTCAGATACAACAATTACTCCATTGAAACTGAATGCCATGAAAAATGGCCAAAATCTTCTACCCCGGTAAAGGTTATTTCGTATCTCAGTCACAATATATATCATGGGGTTTTTTTTGTATTGTATTATATGAATAGTCATTATGAACTAACCCCTACGATAAAGCCTATATTTGTATACTTCTGTGTGAATTCCATACTTGAATTCAAGTGAAAGGTACTCAGTATTGTCTAATTCTGAGTAAATTTAACAGTTTCATGTTAAATTATATAGAAAAATGTATACAGTTCTAGCCTTACACTAAAGACCTTCAAAATATTTTTCCTAAATTATTGCAGACCAGATTTTATGAGAAATTTGACTGAGTATGTGTCCGTTCTAAACTATTTAGATGATGCAGTTGTCTGTCACAATATGTCATTGTATGAGTTCATCATGATACAATTCCATTGATAGACAATATTCTTTTATCACAACTATCATTTTGAATTATCACCCAGTGTCAAGTCAAGGTTTTCTCCTGTCATATTAATCAAAAATAAGCAGTGGGTGGTGGTTTTATACAGTGTCAGGCATAGCTGAAAGTTTAAGCTGTTTAGAAATAAGTGCTAATTTGTGTAACAAATGCACAAATTACGACAGAAACTGTCTTCCATCTTACCCAACTGGACTGAACAAACAGTGATTTACCAAGAGCCTGCCTTTGACCTTTGACCCTGGGTAGCCTAATCCTGTGGTAAACCTGGTTAAGGTCTGAGCAGATGGGGCTATAAAGTTCAACAGAGTGTTCATTTGGCTGGACTAGCCCAAAGGCCTTTTGCATAGGCTTACTGTAAGACTGAAATCAGACCCCACACTAACCACAAGCTTGGTTTACTGCTGACTGGAGGCTATGATACACACATAAACACATGCATAAACACACACCTGGTTGTAGACACTATGTCCCCAGGCTCACCTGACCAGTATACATATTAGTATACCTTGAAGTCACGAGGTCACCCAGAACATCTGCTTCTGTCAGCAACAGCTGAACACCGTGACAAGAGGGTATGGTCACCTTGGTTTCAAGCAAAGTTGGTACAGTGTTACATATTAGATTGTTTTAAAAACCCTTTTTTTTTGAGGATTAGCTAGGTGAGTGCTGCACCATCCTGACGCTGCGTCTTCTCCACACACTGAAGACAGTATTGTTTGCAACACTTTTGATTTAGATTTAGCAATATTGCAGTATTTCAAGTTCCCCTCTCAACATTGTAGGCCCTAAACATGTATATTTCATACATTTCATTGAACGTTTTATTTGACTTGTACAAATAATTATTGTGTTTTTAAAAATGCTTTAGTACCATGTTAACATAAATTAATCATGTAAACAAAACTTATATTCAGTTGTTTTGTAGAAAAACATGTGAAAGATAAAGATTATTTTTATTAGAATTCAAATGGTATGGTGTAAAATGGCAGAAAATAATGATTAATTAAATAATTAAAAGTGGTCGCATGGCTGGAAACCAGACATCAGATTTTGGTCGTCATGACAGAAAAAATGGTTGCCATTATTAGTCACTTTGTATTTTGAGTAGTAAAGATTATGTCAGCTTAGTTATGAAAGCGTTATCAGAGTGGGTATTCCCAAGTGTTGCAGTGTCATTGAACTAGTGAGCTGGATGTGTTGCTCATTGAGGGGTATTGCGTATGTGCTTTGCATGCTTCTCTGTTTAGCTGAAGCCACAAACAAGCCCTTCTCAAACTACCTGCTTACAAGCAAAAACACGATCTGTTACGAAACCTGCGATTATCTGAGTGCCTGTTTGTTCTCTCTGACTGGCCCATTGATACGTTCAACTGACAGAGGGACAAATGAATGTTTATTACCATTGTATGTACACAAGGGGACACTGTAACTCATTCGATAATTCATTAGCACAAACTCAGAGTTTAACCCATGAGAAGGGTCAAATAAAATCCTCGTGGCTTGCTGAAGAGTAGACAACTCAAAAATATGTTAACGGGTGATGGGTGTGGGAGTTGAGGCGAAATGGACCAAAAGTCACAGGCTCAGTTGGTGGAGTTTTCGTCCAGTAACCGGAAGGTTGGTGGTTCGATGCCCGACCATGGCAGCTACATGTCGAAGTATCTTTGAGCAAGATACTGAACCCCAAATTACTCCCGATGCTGCGTTCATCAGTGTGTGAATGAATTCCCAATGGTGGTAGGTGGCACCAGTGTGCCCTGGTAGCCTCCGCCACCAGTATGAATGTGTGTGTGAATGAAGTGTGTAGCGCTATATAAATGCACCCCATTTACCATTTTTACCATATCCCGATATATTTAGGCTGAATATCGATATACGATATATATCCCTATATTTTTATAGCAAATGTTCGATCAAAGCCAAATATGACATGTCACAAGTAGTTTTATTCAAACTATTTATTTAAGTGAACATAAGTACAGTATAACAACAGGAGTATTTTTTTTTTATTAAAAATATCTTAAATAAAAATATCCTATGAAATAAAATAGCTAGGCCAATCTTTTTCTGAAATAAATATATTTGTATGATAAGATAATAATGAACATTACAAAGAACTAAATATGACAAACCTATATCGATATATGTGATATGGTTCCATGTCACATTAAAAAATATATCGATATATCATTTATAGCGATGTATCGCCCAGCCCTATGGGAGTTCCCATAATCTTTTCTGCGCTCCCAACCAGACTGAATATTTGGGCCTGAGACTTAACAGTTAGGCTTCCAAACCAGCTGGTGATAACGTAAAATTGACCATAGCGTTTATTAATTTGCTTCACTATTGTCTCTAAAGCAAAGCGACTTAATGCACCAACTGTACAGAGTTGTCAATTAGTTTAATATAGGACTAGGAAAAACAGAAAACACTCACAACTGAGAAGCTACTTTGGAATGTATAGTATTTAGTTACTTGAAATGTACAGAAATGAATAGATAATCAACAATCAATGCTGTCTTTTAATATTCCAAAGAATCATGTGTTTTAGGTTTAGATAGAGGAGTGACCAGTCTGTTTGCATTAGGATTAGAGGTTTTTCTTTTGTAGTATTCCTGGCTGAACTACAAAATATAATGAGATAATTACATATAGTAGTAAATATATCTTGGCTGAGTCACCAGCTATTTATTTACAGCTATGAAACGTTATGACTGCCAGTAAAAACTGCAGCATTCACATTTGAAAATCAGTACATATAGACTAATATATTTGCTTAATGTCTGTAGAAAAATGTCACACATTCATAGTAGTAGACCGACAGCATGCCTCCCTGTATTACTAGCAGAATGTTTGTATTAAAAGCTGAACTTTCAGCTTCTTGCGTGCCCTGCTCTACCAAAGATTAAACTGCCTATCCTCCAGTAACCTCACAGATTTACTGCCTCCATATAAACACTGCTGTGCTGACAGGATGTGAGGTTTTGTGTCATGCCATTATGCCATGCCATTAACAGCTGGGCGGAGAGCTCGCTCCTACAAGGCTCCATCTCTTCAGGGCGAGTTTTGTGCCCACAAATAGTGTGTCAGGGTTTAAGCCCAGACTGTGGACCTGTTATTTAATGCAGCCTTTGATCCACCTACCCAGCAGCCATCTCTTCCTCTCGTCCACAGCTCGGTCCAGCAGACCTGTCATGAAGTTGCCCTTAAGCTCCTAACTATCACATTTGTAAAAGTATATGCAAACACGTGCATGTTGGACTGTTTGTTCTCTTGTCATGTGAGGTACTCTGTGAGAAATAGAGCTGGGCGATATGGCCACAATCTTATCATTTCATATCATGATAACAATATCAAAATATAGCATGTTTTCTTATAATACAATTAATATAAAGTCTCAATGTACATAGTAAAGCCTCTATACTCCATGTGAGCAAAACAGCACCTCTATGGTTTACTCTCGCTGTGCCCCCTTGTGCAAGATTCTCAAAATAAAGTGTTGCCAATTTATGTAAATATTGTTGTAACTCAGTTCAGCAGTCTGTTTTTTTACTTTGCAATGAAGATATATATATACAATTTATATATAATAGACATTTTATATATTGTTTAGTTAAAAAGTAAACCTGACTTGATTACTATAACAATACACTTCATGGAAAAATTATTAGACCACCCTTTTTCTTCAATGTCTTCTCATCCGACCTCTACCCCAGATGTGTAATTTTTACCTCCATTGCATTTCATACTTTTTGTTTTTGTTCAAAGATAGTTGGGTGGGGGCTGACACTTGTCCTACATTTATTTTTAAGACAATAGAACAAACCACAGCAGTGTACAAATCCCACCTCAGTTAAATATCTGTTTCTTCAAGGTCTTTTAGTCAGTTTCAGGTCAACATTATACAAATGGCTCCTATATCCATATAGTCTCCACAAAAAGGGAGCATGGCAGTATAATGTGACGCTCTGAATGAAGTGAGTATTGCTTAACTCCATCTGTACCTCTCAACTTGTACACCACACCTTTTCCTTTCATTGTGAAGCAATGGATCATGGAGTCGATCACAAGGCCCCCGCCACTTGATATCCATGGCTGACTGTTGATTGCTGTTTTTGTGTCCCATATTTAGAAGTGGGCCATAGCCTGGGGGCTGTGAGCCAGCCGTATTGATTCACTGTATCCCACGACAACCACAGCCTGGCAGTTGTCAGTCATTTAGAAGGATCAACTGGCACTTTGTGGTTCTGCATGCACTCTGACAAATGTGTCACTGTGATTTAGCACCCATTCACTCCGCCCCCCCACACACAGACGCATCATTTGCAACACATTAATCAAATGGAATAATTGCAGCCGTCTCTTAATGAGTGTTGTAATATTTTTTACATCACCCACACTGTTGACGCCCGCTGTTTATTCCGATGAGTGCTCTTGTCTCAACAATTGGAATAGTTTGCTTTTATCCATGAGGTAAAATAAATACGATTGTTCTGTGAGTTATAAATATATTTTCTCCCTATTTTTAACAAGAATGAAAAATGGGTTTCGCTGTTTTCATTCATAATATAAACTAGCAGTTCATATGAATATTAAAACTAAACCACTCTTAATTTTTTTGAATTTGTTACTGAGACTTCTGTGCTTCTGTTGTTGTGTCAGGGTTTCAAATGTCAGAAATCTTTCTGTCCTTTAACCTTTATATGGAATCCATTATTTGATTTGTGGAGGAACTGAGTTTGTAGCCTCAGCTGTGGAAACTCACTCCAACCCCAGGTCAATATAAAATATATAATATATCATCAATATCATGATTTATTTAACGGGAAATCTATCTGACTTTGTAAACATCATGCTTTTAAAAAATAATATGTTTTTTTTTCATTTGAAATATAATTATAACTCAAAGCAATTTTTAAAATAAATGTAAAATAGGGAGATAAATAAATGAATAAATAAATGAAATAAATTATACATGTGATATTTCACTTTCATTTAATTTGATAAATAATGTAATATATATAGAAATACATTTGAAAAAATAAATAATAATGAACAAACCTAATGAAAGTTAATTTTAATATATTCAATGTATATTAATTAATAAAAATAAAATTAGGCCAAAAGAAATTAGATTAAATATATTGAAGTGCACTGCCGCAACCTACTGAAAACTCCTCAACATTAACTAACCGCCCACTTTATTCAGTGAATTGTGTACCTAATAAAGTGGCGGTGTGGTCTTCTGCTCCTTCGAGGTTGGACCTGTTGTGTGTTCAGAGATGGTCTTCTGCAGACCTTGGTTGTAACGAGTGGTTATTTGAGTTACTGTTGCCTTTATTTCATCTCCAACCACTCTTGCCATTCTCCTCTGACCTCTGGCATCAACAGGGCATTTTGGCTCACTGGATATTTTCTTTTTTTTCCGACCATTCTCTAAACCATAGAGATGGTTGTTAGATCAGCAGTTTGTGAAATACTCAGAACAACAACCATGCCACGTTCAAATTCACTTAAATCACCTTTCTTCCTCATTCTGATGCTCGCTTTGAACTTCAGCAGCTCGTCTTCACCATGTCTACATGCCTAAATACACTGAGTTGCTGCGATGTGATTGGCTGATTAGATATTTGTGTTAAAGAGCAGTTGAGCGGCTGTGGCTCAGTTGGTAGAGTGGCCCCCCAACCGAAGCGTTGGTGGTTCGATCCCTGACCGTCGCAGCCTACATGCCAAAGTGTCCTTGAGCAAGATACTGAACCCCAAATTGCTCCAGATGCTGCGTTCATCGGTGTGTGAATGAATTCCCAATGGTGGCAGGTGGCACCGTTTAGGGTAGTCTCTGCCACCAGTATGAATGTGTGTGTGAAAGGGTGAATGAGCGCAGTCTGTAGTGTAAAGCGCTTTGAGTGGTCGCAAGTGGGTGAAAGTGAGGGCATTATTGCAAATGATGAATATTAATGTAATTGAAATTAACTCATGAAACTACAATGAGACACATAAGAACCAAGTCTGTGATTTAAATATATATACACACTGCATATTATGGAACATATGAGCTGTAGTGCATTGAAAGCTGTGAGGTAAACTTAAACAAATGGTGAAATATCTGGAAGGCTGGAAGGACTGCGCAAAAGATCTGCATTTATTTAAACACTTTGCTTCTGTGACATGATATATGATTCTGGGTCAGCTCATGTGTTGTGGCCCAGTTTGGGGCTTGACCTGGATGTAGACAGGATTGACTTGTGTGAGTCAGATTACCTGTTAAAGAAAGTAGTCATTACAGTGCACACAGCTCAGGTGTTCTGTAAGCTCTTTGATCACCCTGGAAAAAGTATACACAAACCATTCATACACCACAGTGTGCATATTGGATTAAGTTCAGATTAATCTCACTCCCTGCTTAAGTCAACTGGACTCCTGTTTTTTTTTGTGTGTGTGTGTGTGTGTGTGTGTGTGTGTGTACACACAATGGTGGGAGTGTGAGTACAAACAAACACTCTTCAAACAAAATCTTGGAGTGCATTTCCTTGTGTGATTGATAGTATTCACAGTGCACACACCAGCTGGGCCAAATCTGACCAATACAGTCTCCGTTCTCCAAATCCAAACCAGTAGGCCAGTAAAGGTCACCACCATAGAGAGCTCCCTTGTTCTTGCTCTGCCAATGCACTTTAACCACATCTTCAGGGAAATGCTTCATTTGTCTGAGGGAAAACCCTCAAACAATAAATGTTCGTTCCCATGCTCATTGAGGTTTGAACGAGATAAGGGTCGTTGTAAACTGAATCGTTGTGTGTTTGGAAGCTCGAGGGAATGTTGTTGCTGGTTTTTATCAATAGTAGTCTGTACTGCATTATAAATTCATTAATGGCTGGTGGATTTTGAAACACCTGCAAGCACTGATCTGTGCAGCTGAATAATTGTAGAAATATTACTGACATAAGCAAAGAGTTTGAATTATTCATGTAGTTTTTGGATTTTTTATGTTGTCCTATTGCAGTTGTTTATATTGCTATATTGCAAAGTAGCCTAAACAAGAAAAGAAGAAGAATATGGATATCATTTTACCTTGTCCTGTTAATGTTGGATAAAGGGTTGTTTGTGTGAGGCACATAGAGTTTTTATATAAAATGTACTAAGCAAATTATGACATTTCCTAGCAACTATTAGTGGATTTTAATAATTCAAATGCACATTCACTGACCTTTTTTTAGACTGTGGCCTCTTTGTGGCTGTTGCCCTGCTTGTCCATGTTGTCCCCAAGAGAGAGGGTGTGTGTGAAGCTGCCTCAACTGAAGCTGAGCTAAGTGCAACATGGCCTCATCTTTGGCACGTCTCACTGCTGAGAGGGAAGAGAGCCTCCGACAAGCAGAATAACACCTCCCTAATCTCATGTGTCTGGACATCCATCTGATCAAGCTCAGAGATGTTTGAAGACATTCATGCGCTCGATTCACGGCAAAAGAAATTATTTGGACATTTGTTTGAAGTTTGCTGGAATTCAGCCATTTTTACAATTATAGCCCTGAAGGTCACATGTTATTTCTGTCTCATGATTTGAAGTTATATAATTATGCATAGTCTTGTAAAACTTGTTTTTTAAAACACAGATACTAAGAAACACGAAATAAACAATTAAAACAAATAGGCTGGTATAAAAGTACTGGAGGAGCTTTTTGATATGATATTTAAAATTGAAGTCAGAAAGTTTTGGGCAGCTACATCTCAGTATCATCTGCATAACAATGACAATAATACCATGTTTGTGCATGATGTGGAGCAATATTACCCCTTTTCGTCCAAGACAGTTCCAGGGCCGGTTTGGAGCCGGTGCCTCAACTTGTTCCTCGCTTTTCTGCTGAAGAACCGGCTCTCAGCCAGGAAAACTGGTTCCAGAGCGGCACCAACTCTTTGCTGGTCTTGATCCACGAACTGCTTACGTCAGGGGCTGGGGGCGGTGTTATCTTGACCAACAAGACCAACTAAAATGTGTTATTGATTTTATTTTATTAGTTTCACTGCAATGTGATTGATACAGGCTAGCATTAGCGGGTTAGCGTTGGTGGGCTAGTGTTAGCAGGCTAGCGTTATCTTACAACAAAGTCCAACATTAACATCCTACTTTCAGTATTAATAAGAAAGTAGTTGTCATCCAAAACATTGAAGATAAGCAGCACAAATGTGTTGTACATGTCATGTTTGGATGCCAATGTAGGCTCACAAAGCCAGGAGCAACATTTTTAAAGAGACTATGTAGTCTGCTATTGTTGTTATTATACTTGCTGAGAGAGCGAAGATATATCCAGCTGTATACAGTGACGTAAAGACGTGGCTTTAGAACCTGAGGAAAAGCAAAAAGGTTCTGAGATGATTTGCAAGTTGAACCAACTCTGAACCAGCACCAGTCCAGCAAAAGAACTAGGTTTGCATTGGCCGAAAAGCGGTATAAGATGAAAATAAGATTAGTCCTAAAATTGAACCCTTGGGAACTCCACATTTTGTCAGCACTAAAGAGGAGACATTGTCACCAATTTAAAAAAATAAAAATCTAACAAACATGCTTAAAACCACAGCAAAGCTATTCTGCATGCAACAACCCACTGCTGAAATCTGTTTTTTTGCTATGATTTTTACGAAAACCCTTACAGCCTGACAGAACTCCCAGAAGCTGAAATTAAATTGGCTTTTGTAAGATTTTTGTCGTAAAAGGATGTTTGGAAACCAGTATCAGTAGATATGATGCAGGGCAGTTTTTTGGGAAGAGGCTAGACAGGCATTCTTGGAATACTGAGGGAAACAGCCGATAGAAAGGGGAAGTGTTCATTATGTCGAGCAAACTGCAGGCAACCACATTCCAAACATCTATTAAAAATGCTGAGGGCATTACATCAGCTGGGCTGAAGGAGGGTTTCAGATGAGGCACAGTGTCCACGAGTTTGTCAACAGAAACTGGGCTGGAAACAGGACGACTGGGGCAGGAAATGTCTGAGGGAAACAGGAGTGGAAATCTTGGACCTGATACCTTCCATCTAGCCAGTACAGTACTTATTAGTCACCTTAATACACCTTAATAATAGCAAGTCTGTTTTACTTTCTCTATTACAATGTGTCAGTGTCTCCTGTTTGTCCAGTGATCTTTACCCTGTTTGTGCCTTTCTCATTTGTGTGAACTTTCCTCTGTTTCACTCTCCATTTCTTTTCTTTTACTTGCTAATTCTCTATACCCATATATGATTCTCTCTCTTACATTCCTCTACCGTTCTCCTTCTCAGTTTTGTTATCCTAATGAAATTATTTAAAGATTGTGTGTGTAACAGTTTACCCTGGAAGCTGTTGAGTTGGCCCTCAGATGCCACATCATCAGTTAGACTGCCCAGCCCCCCAACCCAAGGCAGGAGAGTAAGAGAAAACATATAAAAGAAAGTGGAAGAAGAGATTTTTTTTTAAAAGCAGGGTGAGTCAGAGGCTGGCCCAAACCACAACAAGGGATTAGTGCCAGAATAGATTGTTTTTAAGTAGTGAATTTAGAGTCGTTCCATATTCTCATATGGATGTAGTGAGGTAATACAATGAATAGATTAACTGAGGCTAGGTGCACAGTGTTTATTACCAGAGTTGATAAGAGTTACAAATATTGTCGCATGACACTTCAAAGCAGTTACGCAATGCCTCACATAAAACAATAAACTGTTGAATGACTGTGTGAAAATAGTGTTCATGATGGTTAACATATTTCAGTTTAAATGTGAATGTGACTTAAATGTATAAAGTATAACTAGATTTTTACACATTTCTGATGATGTGCGATACAGAGTCCAACCGATATGGGATTTTTGAGACAGACAATTGACTTTGAGCATTTGTAAACTTAGAAATTTCACACAAATTGTCCACAAAAATCTTGGACAAATTAACTTTAAACATGTGTCACATGTTCCCTGACCAAGACAACATTTTTTCCTGTATCAGACCTTATCACTCACAGAGGGAAATTACACTAGAGCCTGACCGATATGGGATTTTTGAGACAGATGTCAATACTGATTCAGAGGGGGGAAATTCACTGATAAATGATATGGTGGTTGATATAGTAATTGTTTCAGCTTTTTTATGTGGATTGTGCACACATTTTTCACCACTCTGTAAAGGTACCCAGAGAGCTACTTTCTCAAACATAGAACTTTATTAAATATTATTTAACATTATAATACATTATACAAACAATGTATTACCTTGCCAGCCAATTCTATAAATAACTGAGAAAATAAAGAATAAATAGGAATAAAATAAATCTCCTAATAAACATCATTACTGTTCAGTTTCAGTCAATTGCTGACTATTTTAAAAATAACAACAAAGTAATTTATAGCTAACATCATTTCTATATCACGCCAAGCTAATTTTTTTTCATTACATCTTTTCATAACAACACATATCACACAGCATATACACTGATACCTTCATCTATGCCCACAGGTGAGCTTCCTGCACCCTCCAAACCTGCAGTCAGTTGGTTCTGGTGCATCAGCACAATAAAATGACAAGTTTTCACTTTTTTAAGACGTTGCAAGGCATAAAGCACAAAACGCTGAATGCTGTCTCAATGAAATATTTTTAAACATTAATCTTCCCAAATCTTTGTTCCTCTTTTGTTCCATCCTCCCTTCTGCCAGAATGTGCACAAACACATCCAACATCCTATGCAGTCTGTTTTTATAGATTGTTTATGCTCATGGGAGTTTTCCAGAGAGTTCACTCAGTAGATTGCCCATCACTGAGGCTTCATTTGAAAGACGGGTAGAGCAGATGAGTGCAGCAAGTTGACAAAAGAAGACATTGTTGCATTGTTTGTGTGTGAAACTATCAGTTGTATGAGCTTCAGAACACTGTTATCACGCTGTATTATCTCCATCCTGTGGTCTGCTGAGACAACAACCCCAATTCCCCCACAGGGATTATTTCCATGTCATTGGATTTAATCTTGAATCTGATGAAGATGGAAAATGGAGGGAATAAAAGGGTTAGTGAGAGTGTGTGGAGTTATGAGGAGGACAGCTGGAGAGATAAGAAGTGAATGTAAGGACTAAAGCAGGATCTCAGAATAAACATGCTGAAAAACTCTCCTTTAATCACCCGGACGCGGTCGAGTGCACATATTTGTATAAGCTTTCTTTTTGTTTAGTTTACCTTGCACCCGGTCCAAACAGAGTTCACTAAACCTTTGTTTTCTCTCTCCATCTCCTTCCCTTCATCTATCCCCCATCTCTGTTTTAAATGTTCAGTGGTGTACGAGCATCGCTCCAGGTTAGAGAAGTCTCTTCAGAAGGAGAGGTTAGAGCACAAAAAGGCCAAAGAAGGTGAGAAAAATAACATCTATGCTCAATTTTGAATATCGAGGTGTTTCTCTGTTAAAAGCATGTATACAAATATAGTCTGCAGTAAAATATACAATATTATTTTCAGTCTTGGATATTACTACGTAAGCAGGGCTGCACAGTTAATCCAAATTTTTATCAAAATTGCAATGTAGAATGTACGGAAGAGGATTGGGGCCAGGGAGGCGGAAAAAATAATGAGAGGATTTTTTTTTTTCATTATGAGTTATGATTATTGATTATTATGATTATCAGTTCGAGAAAAATGTTAAAGTGACGAGAATAAAGTTGAAATCCGATTTTGAGAAAAATGTCAAAATGACAAGAATAAAGTATAATAAAAAAGAATAAACTTTTTGTGTGTTTGATAAAGTTGGAGAGATATTCATAGATTTGTTGTACCTGTGTCAATAAGTCGTCAGAGGAACATTGTTTTCTATCCGGACAGTTAGATAGACTGCAAGCTATAACCTGATTTTCATCAATGTCATAAAATGAGCAATAAGCACAATATTTAAAGGTTTAGTAGAACTAAACCACCATACTAACTATTGTTTCGGCAAAAATCTGCTTTTATGTAATTTATGTGAATTTTTTAGACATACAGTCATGGAAAAAGTATTAAGCCACCCTTGTTTTCTTAAATTTCTTGTTCATTTTAATGCCTGATACAACTAAAGGTACATTTGTTTGGACAAATATAATGACAACAGCAAGAATAGCTCATAAAAGTTTAATTGCAGAGCTGATATCTAGACATTTTCCATGTTTTTTCTTGATAATGATTTTGGTTATTAAAAATGAACACGAAATTGAAGAAAACAATTGTCTAATAATTTTTTCCATGACTGTATATTAGACGTTTTGAGGAAAATCAGGTTGTAGCTTGCAGTCTACTTAACTCAAAAAGTTTACTTAATACTCGCCTTTTCAACCTTTTTCTCAACATTGTAATTCAACTTTTTTCACTACTTATTTCAACTTTATTCTCCTCATTTCGACTTTTTTCTCCAAGCGCATAATGAATTCTCTTTTTATCCTACCTGGCCCTAATCCTCTTCCGTAGGTATGAGAATGAGAATCTGACGCTCATTGGCTTTCACAATAAAGCGTCACGCAAATGTTTCACTCATCTCAAACTCAATTCGCACAGATGCATATTTATGTCTATTCCTGTTTGCATTGACTTTGTATGTAATTGTGAAAATATTCACTTAGCATTTGATCTGAACACACCTCAACTGTGCAGGTATTTTGCTAGATAATGAAGATAATGATGTGTAAGAGGACTGATTGAGGGACGTCATGTCATTTTTGCAAATGCAATGAATTATTAATAAAAATGTGGGGTTGTTTTAGGAGTTTCCAAGGCATCAGATTACTGTCAGCCTTGTTGTGTTGTCATTTTATCCATCAAATATAGTTAACTCTCAAGTTTACACACAATTTTCCATCACATTGATTAACTTCATCTAGTAAAAAAATAAGTCATCTTGACCTGTGCTGTTTCTTTTTCTAGATTATCTCGTTTATAAACTTGATGCACAACAGTCACTGAACAAGGAGAAGGTATTGTTGCAACATAATGACCATTCTGCTACGAGAAAAATATCTTTGGTTCCCTATTGTTTTTTGTCTTCTTGCATTGCTTTGTTTAATACTACTGCTACAACTGCCACCATCTATAATTCATCTTTTTACTATCATCTGTTGTCAATAATTGCTAAAGTATGACTTTCTTTTTATGCTCAAATAGCAAGACTCCGGCAGCAGACTAAATTCTCTACAAGTGCAACACCAGATGCTAAAGGTATAAATCATTATAATCCCCCCATTAACAAACATATTCTTACTGTGGGTTTCTTTTATTCCTGTCATTAACACAGACATCCTCATATTTAACCTTCTCTCTTGCACAAACACTCTCTCTGACCTGCATCCTTCCTCTCTTTGGAGAGTGTTTCAGTTTTACTTTGATGCAACAGTGTGCCTTCTCTGTCAGAACCAGCACGAGGACCTGAAGAAGCAGTATTATGATCTGATGGAGCAGCATCAAGTCCAGGGCGAGGACCACAACCGGGTGCTGGACGAGCACAAAGACCACTATGAGAAACTGAACCAAGCCAAAGACCTGGAAGTGTCCCACCTCAAAGGTACAGACAGTAATGCCACTTTCTTTAGTGTTTCCTTCAATAAACATTCTTCCTTTGTCTCCATCTTCTGACTCAATTAAATACTGCATGTCTGAAGTAATATAAGTGCTTTATGTGTACACTTTTAGATCTCCACACAAGAAAAATGTTTTCTTGTATGATATCATTGTGTGTAGTTTTACCCGCCCTCTACTTAAAACAAAATGTCCATATTGCTGTAAGATGTTTACTCTGTGGTCATAGGCATAAAAAAACAAACATAAAAGTCCCAAGTGGTTCTAATTATGTGGAATGTTTTTCTTGCTTGGTGCATTTAGATGCGTGCTTTCTGTTGATGTGTTTGCTGTTTGTGATGGCAGATAATGTATATAACCTGAGAGAGGAAAATAAACAGCTGAGGAAGGCCCACCATGAAATCCACATACAACTACAAGATGCACAGGTGAGACTTAACCTGCTCTATTCAATCTTTGTTATACACAGTCGGTCGCCCATAAAGTTGGAATAACCTTTTTTTTTTTTACCTCTTCCATGAAATGATTGCGACAATGTGATTTTTTTTTTTGATAGATAAAGTGTATTTCTTCTCAAAACTTTATTAATCGATCTCTTCCAAACTTATCACAATGAAAACAAAACCACAATTAACAGAGGATTGTGTCTGAAAACTAAATTATTCCAACTATGGGCGACCATGTATATGTCTGTCAACTTTCTTTTAACTGCCATTACAGGGAAAAAACGGGAAAAACCCAGCAAAAACACAATATTCTGTCAATATGTATTCTATAATGGTTATGTTCCTCAAATTCAAAACTGATTCTTGTGTGGGAATGTTGTAGCATTCTATTTCAAACTTGGCCTCCAAGGTGCAAAAAAAAAAAACAATCAATACCTTCAACTGCGGGCTACAAGGTGGTGTAGTGGTTACTCTTGACTCACAGCAAGAGGGTCGCCAGTTCGACTCCGGCCTGCGGCTCTTCTGTAGGGAGATTGCATGTTCTCCACGTGTCAGTGTGAGTTCTCACCAGATACTCTTGGCTTCGTCCCACAGTCCAAAGACATGCAGCTTAGGTTTAATTGGTGACTTTAAATTGCCCGTAGGAGTGAATGACAGTGTGATTATCTGTCTCTGTGTCAGCTCTGTTATAGTCTGGCGACCTGTCCAGGGTGTACCCCGCCTCTCGCTGTCAGCTGAGATCAGCTGAAGCCCCGGTTAAGGGTAATGAATGAATGAATGAATGACTATCTTCAACAATGAGTGACTGAACACTGAAGGGTAAAAATAACCCTCACCCTTCAGTGTAACCAAGTCAAGACTATCCTCACAAGGCCAAGGCGGCCCCTATTAAAGCCGTAGGCCCTCCCACTAGGCTTAATATTTTCATTAGAAAATATATAATTGTGATAATTTCTACCTCTATAAAAGCATCTACAGCTTTCTAAGGCCAAATGTGCATACAACACAAATCTCCACATTTTAATAAACATTTTCCTTCCCTTAAATGTCAATAGGACTACCAACAAACAATTTGTTAAATGTGAAAACAAAATGTTTTCAAGAGTGCTCAGGTTCTCTTATTTTTTTCTTACCATAGAAATTGTTTTATTTGTATCCACAGATTTCTAAAACTCACCAAATTATAGAAGCAAAAATTTGAGGAAATTTGTTCATATATCGCTTCCTGCACGAGGCTCATTATGTGCTCTCTGCTTCTCTGAAATGGAAGAAATAAACTTGTCTGTAACTTGTGAAAATGTGCCAATAAAACAGGGAAAAACACTTGCATTTTTCTTAACTTTAAATAGAATGTTTTAGGAAGTTAAATTGAGCTCTTGCATGATGTAACGGTGGTTCATTTATGTGCTTTTATTGAACATGTGTGTCCAGGTTCAGCACCAGGACCTGAAGGTAGCCCACAGCAAGCTTGCACTGACACTGGAAGACCACAAGAGTGCGCTGGCTGCAGCTCAGGTAGGAAGCAGTGTCCAGATGCAGTCTCATTGTTTACTGGAGTCACTGAATACAAGAACTGATTAATGCTGGAAATATTTTGGTCACATATTTCTCTTCCCATCAAGCGTTGGAAATGATCAAAGTCTCCCGGAAAGATTCTGAAAGATTCTGTTGCATGGAAGGTTGCATTTTAATTGGACATGAAAATATTTACGCTGTGAAGCTACTATGGAGTTAAACAGCCAGGTGATGGGAACTCTGTCCCCGCTGTCAATAATCTGAATGAGCTGATGAAAGACACGGCCATACTTGAAAACTGAATTGCAAGTCCTGCTCTGCATTCCTCTCAGCTTTACTTTAACCTTTACTTTAACCTTTTCACTAAAGCAGAAAACAATGTTTCTTGCAGCAGACTGTATAATCCCCCAGTAGAGAAGAAAAAAAGATGCCCGAGGAGTTGCTTGGTTTTGGGATAATTAGATCAGATGTTTACTGTTTCTCCCTGAGACTGACCTTTGAAATGCCTGCATGGTTTATTGAATATACAGCCGCTCTGCTGATTGGTTTGAAATGCTTTCCTCCTCTCCGTCTGCATTAATAGATACTCTCTCACTCTCCTCTTTTCCTCTCTCTCTTTCTCTCTGTCCGTCTGAATTTGCTAATTTATTTTAAAGCCTGTCCTGCTTTCCATCAGTGCTTCTGGTTGGACGGGCACACACACATACACACACTTCACTCCAGGGGGTTTGGGTTAGTCAGGGCTGTCAGAGCAGTACATCTACAGCACGTTCCAGCCAATCAGCCAGAAAGATATAATGGAGGGAGTGGAGCGAGATAAAGAGAGAGGGGAGGAATTTAGCAAGAATTTTTAGAATTTAACCCTCTGGCTTGGTTACAAACTCTGCGTGTATGGATAAGGGATGGATCATTCTGTAATGGTATATGCGTCTAAACCAGATGGAAAAATGAAACGAAAGTCTGTATTGCCACAGGAAATGGAGAATGTAAAATATATATATATTTTTTTTTCTAAGTGCAGGTGAGTTAGTGGCTAAATTATGCTTTTGAAAAATGAAGGTATATCAGCTTATTATACATTAGGGCTGTTAATCATGGGTTTCATCATAACACAATATTAGATTGATTCATTGGATACAAAGTCTGCCGTGGTACGACTTCGATTCGGTTCAAGATCGATATGAGACGATATGATATGCCCATTTACCACAACCCGTCACATTTATATCAACTCACATAATAACAACTAGAACATGATTTGATCATTTTATTTCTGAGCTCTTCCAGATATTTAGATGAAGAACAATCCATTCATTTTTAATACAAAGAATAAAAATAGACCTTCTGTTCACTATAAAGTGCCACATTGCATTTAAGTGCAAGTGTTTTGTTATGGGCTGATTTAAAGAGCCTGTGATGATCTTTCAATTATAAAACATAGACCATTCCCAAGACAGGTTCTTTCTGTGTGCTCAAGTTTACTGAGAGCTGATATCATTATCAAGAAAACCATGGAAAATGTCTAGATATCAGCTCTTAAATCAAACTCTTATGAGCTGTTTTTGTTGTTATCATTATATCTGTCCAAAAAAATGTACTTTTAGTTGTACCAGGCATTAAAATGAACAAGAAATTGAAGAAAACAATGCTCTAATAATTTATCCATGACTGTATTTATTAAAGACGGCGATATGCATCGTTGCAGGTGGACCGTTCACAGATTAATCGAGATGTGTGTGTGTGTGTGTGTGTGTGTATATATATATATATATATATATATGTATATGTATATATATATATATATATATATATATATATATATATATATATATATATATATATATATATATATATATATATATATATATATATATATATATATTGATGTATCATTACACGCCTATTATACATTAGAGGACATTTCATTTGACACATTCTCATATTTACATTATGGGTAATTTCGCTAAAGTCTTGCAAGGCAGCATCGAACAGTTAACAATTTAGACATCTTTTGAAAATGGGAAACAAGGGTTTAGTAGAAAAGCGTTTAAATGTTTCAAAGTAAGGTACCATACCTTAAAGGTATTTAAGGCCTACAGAACATTAAAATAGCTGAAGAACATTTTTGTAAATATATAGTGGAGTAATGGCGTCCTGACTGGAGAATGAAGTCCCTCTGTTTGTTTTTGTAATCTGAGCTTTTCTGTTCTTTGTTGTAATAGCTGTTCAGACTGTGTGTGCATGTTATTGCATGCGAGTACCCTGTTGGTTTTCTGTCTTAACCCTCCTGTGTGTGTTGTTGTCTTTAGTTGCAGGTGGATGAATACAAACAGCTGAGGGAGTCCATGAACAGGCAGCCAAATGTGGGACAGCCTGTACAAAACGCTGCTCCTCATCAGCCCCAAGCAGCTGCCATAGCACCCGAGGCCCATGTTCCTGAAGCCCGACAGGCCGCAGTAGTGGAGGAGCCACACAAAGATGAACCTGCCCATCAGGACAATCAGCAGGACCACCGGGACACTGAGTCCAGGGTACTTGGGATTCTTTGTGACACGCCAAGACAAAAGGCATACTGTCAGTATAAAAAAAACACACAAATCTAACTGTTTCTCCTGTTGTTTTGTCCTCAGTTAGACCATCAAGAGCAAGAGCTGCATGCCCAGTCTGAGATCAAGTCCCACCCCACCGTGTCCCAGCACGCCTTGTCAGAAAAAGAGGAGGATGGAGAGGGTGAGGCTGAGAGGAGGAGGGAGCTGGCAGAGGAGGAGATGGCTCAAGCAGGACAGCCTCAGAAGCTGGAGGAGGACCCAGACCAAACGCAGGACGAGCAGCAGGAGGAAGAGGAGGAGCCAGAACAGGAACAGCCAGACGAGAACGCCCTGGACCATCAGAGACTCCAGCTACAACCGGTCAGAGCTGGTTTAGACGACTCAGTCTTATCTAAACAGGCTTAAAACGGGCTTTAAAGTAGGGCTGGACGATATGGACCAAAAGTTATATCCCGACATATTTAGGCTGAATATCGATAAACAATGTATATCCTGATATTTTTCTCGCAAAGTGAGAGCAAATGTTCAGTCAAAGCCAAATATGACATGTCACAAGTTTTATTGAAACCATTTTTGTAAGTGAACATAAATACTGTATAACAACCAGAGTACCTTTCTTTTTTTTTAAATCAAAGCTCCATAAAGTGCACATTTAAATAAAAAAATATCTTAAATAAAAATAGCCTATGAAATAGAATAGGTCAATCTTTTTCTGAAATAAATACATTTATGTGAGAAAAGAATAACGAACATTACAAAATAACTAAATATGACAAACCCTAGTAAGGGCAGCATTTATCTATAAAGAAAGAAACATTTTTTTACTATATCGATATATGAGATATGGTCTAATTCCATATCACATTTAAAAATATCTTTTATATCGATATATCGCCCAGCCCTACTTTAAAGTATTACTACTTTAGTGACTTTTATACATATGGTGTAGTTTTGTTTTTGTTTTTTTTCATAATGGTTTAAATTATTCCTGTGTCCTTGCCTTATCCGGGGCACAGCTACTGCTCAAATTAAAGCGATAATCATTTATCTTTAATCCCAGAGGAACTGGAATAAATTACAACCTTTCCTCAGTGTTTACTTCTTTGATTAATGCCAGATTGCTCATTATGTGTTGTACTCATAGTTTTACTCTGTAATTTTCATCTATTTCATCTACGCTGTCATTTTCACTCTCCCAAAGGATGAATTACACCGTACCTCCACCTTTTTATGTCTCAAATTAGCAGCATTTCCGTGAGTTTGCTTTGCTCTAATTTTTTTCCTTGCTCTTCATGTGGCTCCTTTTTTTTTGCATCCATTTGTCTTCCCATAAGGCTCCCCACCCGGAGCTGCCACAGAACGGCCAGCTGCAGCACGAGGCGCACGCCCAAGTGGAACGTGTGAAATCAGCCTACGAGCAGCAGCAGGAGCAGCAGCGCCTGGAGGCTCAGAGGGCCGAAGAGCGCAGGCAGATCCAGATGCGACAGGAGGCCATGCAGCTCCAGAGAGACAAGGTGCTGAGGGAGAGGGAGCAGAGGCTGAAACAGGAGCAGGAGAGAGAGCATCAGCACAACAAGGAGGCCGACAGACGGGAGCAGCTGATGAGAGAGGAGCACCAAAGGTCAGATTTCAAATCAGAGGTGGATTCAAACAAAATAAAAAGGTCAGGTGCAGGAGGAGTTTGCATATAAAACCATCAAATAAACTTCTATACTTACTGTAAACTCAGCAAATCTAGAAAAGCAGATTGATCACCTGAGAGAGATTTCTGCAAAGGAGGTAAATTCATCTCAAGTTGTCCTGTTCAAATACTTAAGAAATTTTGTGCATTTGGTTGTAATTTCTTAACGCTTGTCAAGTATTTACTTGACAAGAACAAAGTCAAATGAACCAACCCAAAACCTGTTGCCTTTTATCGTCGGTCTTGTTGCTACATCAGCTCAAAAAACTGCATAGAGACAGAGAATCAGCAGCTCAGTCAGCCATGCCTGTCAGCCATTTCCTTAATTATCTTTTTCTAAAGAAGTGTCAAAAGGAACACTTAATGAGACTGGCGCTGCATTGATTAACCTGAGCAATAATAAAATCTCCTTCCAGCAAAGTGGAAGTTGTAATTCAGCGTTTGCCACTCCACAAACTAATTATTCTCTGATCCTGGCAGTAACACATCCGTAGTCCAGGAGGAAACATTTGAAGCTTTGATTAAATTTGAGCAAAGACGAAATGTGCAGATGTGTCTGGAGCAGTTCACACAAACAATATACAGTATCTTATAAAGCTGAATATGTATTGTAAGACTCTGATACATATTTCTCTAGCTCTGTTTTATTGTAGTTCACATTGCCTGTGCTTTTCTGACCACCCTGTACTGTCATTTTGTCATTAGGAAGAGGACTGAGTATGAGAATATAGACAATGATATCGTTCATGGAGAAGAGGACCGACACATCGATGATGAAGGTGAGACAGCAAAAAAAAAAAAAGTCAGTTACTTAAAGGAATAGTTAGGAAAGTGGGGTTGTATCATAGACTGTATATCGATAATGGACAGTGACCATGACGTCACCCATTGGTTTGTGGACTGCCCGTTGGAAGCATCGAGTTGAGCGTTACACTCTTATGTCGCTATCTTGTGTCGCCATCTTGTGTCGCCATCTTGTTTCTGATATGGGGAGCCAACCATATTTGGAGGAGCGAGAGAGATCTGACCACACTGACTTTCTACACCTCAACCTGACTGAGCGAAGCCGCTGGTAATTCATTTTAGCATTAACTGGAGCATTAACTGGGATATTTAGTTTTGGCTAGCAAAAAACAAAAACAAAATGTATGTTACTGACCTCAGAAAACTGAACAGCGACTCCTTGGAGTGTCTGTTAGTCCAACCAAACTCTGAACAAGACATTTTTACTGAACAAAACGTGCAAATAAACTGTCATTAAGTGAAAATACAGTGAAAGGGTTAAAGTTATGAGACCAAACCAGTAAACATCCTTTTTTATATCTATGTAACGTTATATATAACTTTGTTGACACGTTGCCATGGATACGCATTGTTCTGCTTCTCTCCTGATGATGGCCCGCCTTGTTAGTGACCTGTCAATCAAAGGTAGCCACGCCCCAAACCATAGGATTCTTTATCTTCTATTTTCTTTGAAAATGGTGCCATTATTTGATTGTCTTGAAGAAGATTTTTTACAAGTGATTGAGACCATAGTGTTGTCCTAAAAAAGTAAAATATATATATATTTATATAGTCAGTCAGTCAGGCTTTGTAGGGCAGAGTAGTCCTAGCTTTGCCTTATATATAAAGGTATACCATTGACTTATCCTTCGAGTGACCAGAGCAGGCCATCCCACCCTCTAGTGTATATACCAGCTTCAGTTCCCCCATGTAAGCTTTCAGGGCTGTCTGGTAGCAAGGTAAAGCCGGGATAATAATCAAAATATAGCGTACACTTGAACTGAGATTGGCCTTTTTTAGCCAATATACATTTTCCTGCTTTGCTCCTTTGTATCTTATACAACCACACTTTCTGAATCCGAACTGTCCTTTTAAGAATCTTTTAATGCATAAAATATTTAGTGAATCATTTTTCCTCACTGTCTGATGGTTTCAGAAGAGTTCACAGTAGCAGTTGGTTCATATTTAGTGTTTGTGTGTTAACAGATGCTCACATGTTACACGAGGAGGAGGAAAATCAAGAAGTGGATAACAGAGTGCCATCACATCAGCAGGTGACTGTCTAGCCGTCCCAATCACTCCCATCTGTTAACGCACGTGTCCTCATCATCTGTCTATCCTTTCAGCTCATTCACTCACTTAACATTCACACCAGTGTATCATGTGTCATACGTCCATTCAGCCATCCGTCCACAAATCGATTCTTTCATCCTCCCTGCCCACTGTCCTCTGCCTGCATGCTCCTACCCGCTCTATCCATCTTCCACTTGTCAGTCAACCCAGTGATCTGTTTAAGCTTCTGAATACCAACAAGGCAATTAATACAACACTAGAGTCCTCTAACTGCCACAATCAGTTTCATCTACCAAACATATTCAGTTATAAATCCTCCACACTGCAGTTTTATTGCATACATTTGATCATATCTTTGCTCCTTTTCTCATATTAATGCATCATATATCTTAGGGCTGGGCAATATATCGATATAAAAAATATATTTATACAGAATATATATTAAAATATATTTTTTAAATGTGATATGAAATTAGACCATATCGCATATATCGATATAGTTCTATTTTTCTTTTCTTTCTTTATATATAAGTGCTGCCCTTACTTGGGGTTTGTCATATTTAGTTCTTTTGTAATGTTCGTTTTTCTTTTCTCATATAAATATATTTATTTCAGAAAAAGATTGCCCTTTTTGATTTTATAGGCGATTTTTATTTATTTATTTTATTTAAATGTGCACTTTATGCAGCTTTGATTTTTTTTTAAAGGTACTCCTGTTGTTATACAGTATTTATTTTCACTTAAATAAATAGTTTCAATAAAATTACTTCAGACATGTCATATTTGGCTTTGACTTTGACATTTTGATTTGAACATTTGCTCTCACCTTGTGATTAAAAACATCGGGATACATATTGTATATCGATATTCTGCCTAAATATATCAGGATATGACTTTTGGTCCATATCACCCAGCCCTAATATATCTTATGCAAATATTAACATATTTTTACTGTGATCTTTTCCTTTGTAGGGTGCCGGAGTTAGCGATCTGGACCCCGAGGACGACCCCAACAACCAAGGAGAGGACGAGTTCGAGGAGGCTGAGGACGACCGACCGCAGCACAGGGTCGCAGAAGAGGAGGAGGACGTGGTGGAGGAGGAAGAGGAGCCGCCAGCACAGGCTCAGCACAAAGACACACATCAAAACCCCGAACAGCCTGCTGTGGAGGAGGAACTGGTGGTGAGTAAGGTGCCTGAGGAGAAACGAGGCAGATAATGATGGTGAAATACACAGAAACTATAGCAAGAGGAAAGAATTCTGTGGAAGATTAGAGGAGACATCCGGAGAAGGATCTGCTTTAAGAAAATACACTGTCTTCCATTTTTATTTTCCACTATCTAGTGGATCTTTCCTTTGTCTCCTGGATCACAGATTACATGACAGAACAGTATGTCAGGTGGGGGAACTGTGTTTCTGGGACATTAATGAGCAGCACAGGGGCTCCACAAGGGACTGTTCTGGCTCCATTCCTGTTCACTCTGTACACAGCAGACTTCAAATACAACTCTGAGTCCTGCCACATCCAGAAGTACTCCGACGACACTGCTATTTTGGCGTGTATCAGGAATGGACAGGAATCTGAATATAGGGATCTGATAAAAGCCTTCAGTGACTGGAGTCACAAGAACTATCTTCTACTAAACACCTCAAAGACTAAGGACATTATCATAGATTTCCACAGGTTCAAGCCCCCTCTTCAGCCAGTGAATACCTGTGGGGTGGACATCGAGGTGGTGCCAAGTTATATGTATCTAGGTGTATACCTGGATAATAAGTTGGACTGGTCCCTAAACACAGACGCTCTCTACAAAAAGGGGCAGAGCAACCTCTGTTGACATCTGTAGTAAGATGCTGCAGATGTTTCATCAGTCTGTGGTGGTAGTGTGTTGTTTTATGCTGCAGTCTGCTGGGGAGGCAGCATCAGACACACGGATGAAGGTGGTTGGACAGACAGCCATCAGGCTCATTCTAACAGAGTTACCAGACTAACTGAATTTCCCCTCAGGGATAAATAAAGTAATTTAGATTTTGATGTTTTTGTTTGATTGATGTTAACATAGTGTTTTAACTTGTCTGTGTGTGTGATTTCTGTACATTCAGATGGCTGGAAACCCAGATCAACAGGAAGACACGCTGGATGACCAGTACCAGGAGGAGGTAGAGGATGAGGTGTGTAACTCTCATGTTTAGGTTTCTCATGCACATATATGCACATAAACATGTGCATCTCAATAAATTAGAATATGATGGAAAAGTTCATTTCCAGCAATTCAAGTCAAATAGCCCCAATCAAGTATTGAATGCATATAGATGAACATAATTTTCAGAGGCCAACATTTCCATATTAAACATACTTTTTAAAATTGGTCTTTTGTAATATTACATTTTTTTTGAGACACTGAATTTAAGGTCTTCAATAAATGTAAGCCATGATCATTATAATTAGAAGAAATTACATAAATTAAGATATATGTTTCTTTCTGTGTGTAATGGATCTATATAATGTGTTATTTCCACTTTATGAATTGAATTACTGACATGAATAAATTTTTTTATGATATTCTGATTTATTGAGATGCACCTGTATACACATGCATATGTAACAATCTCATTGTTGGCTTCCTAAAGGCCCAGGAGGACATAGCCGGCGGGCAGAAGAGAGAGGAGGAGGTAGAGGAGGAAGGAGAGGATCCATATAACGAGGAGAACATAGAACAGGTGGGTTCTTCTGCTGGGAAACGGAGGCAGAGGATCTCTAGTTCGTCCTCACGGCATCACATTTTAGTCCCTCAACCCTATCTGGTCACCAAGACTTCAGACATCACACCCTGACACAAAAAAAACACCTGTTGTACCTGTGTAGTAAAAAAATGTTGGTGTCCGGGTCGTAATATTTACACCAGTGACGTGTTGGCTGTATTGGTTGTGCAGGGATGAAGATGTGTGTGCACGCCTGTGTTTTGTCCCTGTAACTTGAACCTCGTCTGTGCACGACCGGGTAAATGAAGGAGATCAGGTGTTGAGGGTGTCGGGGTGTCGGGTCACCACCTGGGTCTGGTTCATTCAATTTGTCCGAAGAGGAAATCAGTTTGAATGGAGAATTTCACACACATTTTTATTTTTTATCACTATTAAATAATAAGTTAACATAGTATATTTACTTGTTTACATACTGTTGCAAAATGGCTATTGTACACTAGGTTGGTCTTGTTATTTCTAAGAGGTCATTTTAACAACTGATATAATCACCAGTGGTGAGTAATGGCCAAATTCCTTTTAACCACCATCCCAGTTTGCTTAAGTGTCAAAAGTGTCAAGATGTTTGACTCCCTACTACATTCTGTCCAACTGACCGTGACTTCTGATTGTCTGAGAGAGTGACATTAATTTATTTATAATCCCTAGTTTTCTGCCAGGAACCCTGTACAGTAAGGTCCTCAGTCCCCTCACTTCCCTAACTGACTTGTGTTTCATACTCTCACAGTCACCCAACGAGTCAACGTCCTTATGTTTCTCTGTAATTTGAGCTCAGTGGAGCTTTCACTTCATTCAGCTTCATTCATCCGCTGCTGCACAGTTGGTCTGACAGCACTGTTTCAGTTGAACCTTTGCGCAAGAGTCACTGCGTCCATTTATAATAGAATTAAAAATCCTGTGGTACGATCCTATAGACAGACCAGCAGGAGAAACATGCCATTCTCCTGTTATTGGGATGGAAATCAAAACAAGTTTTTGTCTTTTAGCAAATGGTTTATTTTTGGCAAAATTGTAAATGAGACATGTGGAATTAAGTGATTTAATGTAATACCGCTAATTTAGGCTTGGATTTGGTTATTGTTCTTTAATAGAAGGAAGCATGAAAATCCAACACAGTTTCTGGTTATATACAGTCATAGAAAAAAATATTAGACCATTGTTTTCTTTATTTTCTTTTTCATTTTAATGCCTGGTACAACTAAAGGTACATTTGTTTGGACAAATATAATGATAACAACAAGAAAAGCTCATAAGAGTTTAATTTAAGCCATTTCCATGGTTTTGATTATTATCATTAAGTTTTCAAAATAAAACATGCATTTCAAACCGGCCAGTGGGTAGTGGGGCTCAGACTTTGAGATGGAATGAAATCTGAAATGAGTGTAATGTAAAAATAGTCTGAGACTTCCAGTTAAACATTAATTCAAATAATACAATTGCACATTTGTTCAGTTGTGTCATAAATACCTCTACATTTCTGAAATGATCATTTTCAGTGGAAAAAGTACCCAATATTGGATGTTCATAAGATTTCATAGAATTAAACTTTCTTGTTGTGTGCTTGGCGCCAGGATGGAGTAAAAAACCATGAGGGACCACACCAGGACGGGGATCACAGGAAAGAGGCTGAGAATAATGAAGAAGAGAATTACGAGGAGGAAGAAGAGGAGGTAGAGGACGATATGGCTGGTCGGGACAAGGGAACCAATCGGAGGGCAGAGATGTAAGACGGACACAGACTTTGACTTGCAGTGCCTTTTCGGCTGCCTATAGAGCCTATCAGGTATTTCTTTCCCTTGTTTCCCAAAGGAATAAAACCAGCCATCCATTCGGAATTCCAATTAGAAAAATTGGGATATTAGCCTAGAAGATGGGATGGTTTTCCCAACTTTGTGGGGATGGAACTGAGCAGCTTACACTGAGGAAATGGACAGAATTTGTCAGGTGGAAGTGGGATGTATACTGTATTTTTTTTTTATTCATTGCTCTTCTGTCTACTCCGACGTCTGCCTGATTGCCTGCCTGCTTCTGTTTCTTAACAGCAGACAGGCAGAGAATGTATTTCTATCATGTGCTTTCTTTGAGTTTGTGTAAAGAAAGCAAAGATAAATTATGTTATTCTGATGTCCTCATGTTCAGGCCTTTATATGTATGTTTTATGCAAACCGTTTTTTTCTTTGTAGAGCTCAAATTTTAATTTACATCTTGCATTCCAATCAATCAAGTCGTTTTCTGTTATTTATTGTTGATTGTAACAACTTTGACAATCGTAAAAAATGGTGCAACATTTATTTTTCATTTGTGTCATGACGGCTTTTACCAACTATTCAAAGTGGATACACAGGAGGTTTTCCACTGGGTGTTTCTGCAAACGCCTGGCTAAAAGACATTTCAGGTGAAGCCGCTCTGTGCAGCTGAAAGTGTCACACTGACATGTGCCTTTCCATTATTGGGAACCTCTGATAGGTTTTAGTCATTTCACATTTGGGAAATCATTTCAACAGGACAGGAGAGATAGAATATTGCTCCAGCATGACCTTAAATGGTGGGCAATTTCATGTCGACTGCTGGTGTGAATTAAATTCACAAACGTAATGCAATTCACTGCAAAATCTTTAGTCTACTGTACAATGTATAGTAAAGCAAATGCTGAAAATTTTCCACCAGTTATATTTGATACAAAAAAGTGGGATTTTGATTGTATTGAACCAAGTTTGCCACCTTGAGTGTGTGTGGAATAAAGAGGTCAAAGGATTTCTGGTAATTGTGATGGTTTTGTTTGATACATCTCCACAGGAGGCTTTTCACCCTAGAAGAGGCTGAAGTTTGGCACAGAGGGCAAGGTTGTGTATGTGTTCATGCATGAACATTTTAATGTGCACTTGTTAGAAGCCCAATAGCTACATATTTCCTGCCAAGGGGTTTTCAATCAAAACGAAACAAAAGAGTTTCAGTTTGGTCCGATGTGGCCAGCAGCATCTGCAGTCACCTTCTTCCAGTTGGAATTCCTTCCATGTTCATCGCTCCCAACGTTTTTTACCAGGAGTTAAATTATCCGAAAAGGTCTCCTCTTCTCCAAAACAAATGGACCCAGCACAACTGTAAAAATAATGGACACAGTGATCGTGATGTCACCCATTGGTTTGTAGACTGCCCATTCGAGGCATCGAGTTCAGCGTTACACTCGTCGCCATCTTGTTTTCGGAAACTGGGAGCAGACCATATTCTGACTGTGGAAGAGCGAGAGGGATCTGACGACACTGACTACACGCCTCTCTACACCGGCAACCTGACTGAGCGAAGCCGCTGCTAATTCCTGTTAGCATTAACTGGAGCATTAACTGGGATGTTCATTTTGGCTAGCAAGAAACAAAAACAAAAAATGTACGTTACTTACCTAAGAAAAACGCTGAACAAGACATTTTTAAGGAACAAATATATATATATATATATATATATAATTTCACTGTATTTCACTACGTATATATAAGGATGTCTACCAGTTTGGTCTCATAACTTGTATATCTTTATTGGCACATTGCCTTGGATACGCAACCAATTAATCAAATTGTCTTGAAGAAGATTTTTTACTAGCGATTGAGACTTTTTACTAGCGATTGTTGTCCTGAAAAAAAATTCTGAGGTAATAAATCAAGTGAGAAGTTTTCTCATTTTGTATTGAAATTAATGGACCCAAATGTTTCTGCAGCCGTTGTCAGCGCCCCCTATTGGAATTTTTGGTAAAATGCAGCTTAAGGCTCCTCCTGGTTGGCTCACTGCTCAGACACAGAGGTTGCCGCCTGGGACGATTGGCAATTAAAACTGGTAAGAACACTGAATAAAGCAGCTTCTCGTTAAAATAATTCATTTTTTCTGATGTTTGGTGGACAGCTGCTTCTAAAGTTTGCTTACTAAAAACCTTAATGTGGTTTATTATATATTCAAAAACAACCAAGATCTAAAAAGTGTCTCATAAAATGTGGCTTAAAGCTGAAGAATTGGTCATTTTAATGCAGATGTTCCATATTATATCCTCTAATGTTTGTGCAGGAAGTAGAGCTTTCCTCAGAGATAAGAATCAGGCTGTGGTCTATTTTTACCTGTCCGTCCTGCCTCTGGGACAAATTCTGGAGGAAAAAAATAAAACTTGCCAGGGATGAGCAACATAATGTGGCACTTTGCTGAGAGCACAGGGCTGCAGAACAACACTGGAGGCAGGATGAATAAGGCTGTTTTTGAAGAGACCTTTCGTTTAGAGCAGTTCTTTTGAAAAACAGCAAGCTGGAGCAGTAGTGTACGTGCTTTAATGCTATGCACACTCTGTTTCAAGTTTCAAAAAGTTCAAATTGACTTCACATTTGGCCCCATTTGTAGCCATCCCCTGCTATATATTACTGGTGATGGCATGTCAAACCCAGACTGCTAGAATGCTACAACAGTATTCTTACGAATGCTCTCAGCTTTATAGTTTTGCATGAATATTTACTATAGAATGAGGAGCGCAGTCAGTTTGAGGAACCTCAGAGTTGGGCTGCTGTTTCTCAACTAAATTGCTGATAAGAACACTGAATGTGCAGCTTGCAGAGATCCATGAAGGATCCAGAGGAAGTTGTTCACTGCTGTTGTTGTCTTGTTGCCTGACACGACTAATAAAATTGATAGGTGGGCGCATTCTTGACTTGCAGCAAGCTCATAACTTGACTCGAGCTGTGTGCAATTCCTCTGTCAAGTCTATCTTCAAACAGAGACAAGATGATCATAAATATGTATCAAGCCGTGGGGGGGAATCATAAATATTCATTGTTGAGTTTACATGTCCTGGGCGCTCATTTGTTCACATCTGCACTGCGAGCCACGAACGTTCCAAAGTATAAATCCTCTCAACTGTTCTTTACCCTCTCCTCTGTGAGGTGAGGAGATTAGGTGTGAACTCGCTCACATGGGAAATGAACCGACAAATCAGGATGAAATGAAAATCAAACGAGAGGGGGTTGACTGAGAGAGGCAATTACCTCTAATGAACAACATTTGTCCCCGGCACACAGTCTCAATCAAATCATCCCTCCTCCTCTCACTCTATTTCTGCCCTTCCTCTCACTTCCTGTGCTTTCTCTCCATTTCCTCCCTCTCTATTTCCCTCTCCTCTTGCCTCTTTTTTTCCTGTCATCATCCCTCTGCTGTTGTGAGATTGTTGATCTCCCCAGAGGGACTGTGGGATGCTGGAGGAGTACTGGAGTAACAGGTGTCTCATTACTGTGCTAATAGCAGGCCACAGGGAGACGCACGCACACACACACACACACACACATGCCAAGCATACACATTTTCACAGTGACAAGCAATGGCAGAGATGATAAGTCCTCCACATGCCTCACTTTCTCGCACTCTCTCTCTCTCTCTCTCTCTCTCTCTCTCTCTCTCTCTCTCTCTCTCTCTCTCTCTCAGTCATCATTTCATGGGTGAATTACCAGGCATGAATAATTTTAACGTGTCGATGCCTAGAGCCGGAATCTATCTTGAGACGCATGCCCACACGACTGCCACCAATTCTCCAATCTTCCATTTAACACCAGTGCAAGATTTACTTGAAAGCTGAAGCTCCAAGCTATGAAAAGATTTTTTTTCCACCCACGATTTTTGGAAAAATCAACTCAAACTCCTCTCTATTTTACTGCCATACTGGAAGAGATGATAATGATGAAATGGGCCACAAAGATAATTGATGACATCTTGAAACCATCACTTGGAAGACAGCAACTTCTCTTTTTGACCTGGATCCTGTTTGCAGTACATGAGGATCCAGTGAGCTCATTATACTGTCTCTCTGCAGCAGTAATGATCTCAGTTCCATCTCTATCTCCACACACACATAACATGCAATTGCACAAACAATCTTCCACACTTAAACGAATCCCAATGAGGCATGTAACTGGCAGTTTGTGCCTGGCTGTATGCTTGTTAGAGAGATATCCGCTGCTTAAATTGTGTTTCTCCACATTACTGTGAGGGAAGAGAAAGCAAGCGTTGTTTTTGTGCGTGTGTCGCAGTTCATACTTGAGACACATGTACGTGCATGGGCGCTCACTTCAGGGCATGTGTGCCGGTATTCATACTTGTGTTCTGCGGCATCAGATAACAAAGTGTGTTTATGTTTCAGGTGCAGGCTGAAAATGAAACCATTATTAAAGAATACACCGCTGCAATGTATGAATAAATCAACTCCAACCAACAGGAGGGGGCAATATGTGCGTAACCCCTGCAACACTGCTTTATGTAAGACAGTATGGATGCATTTTTTTTTCTTTCATCCGAAGCACTTTACAAGGCCTAGACTACACATACTTTGAGTGGGAATTAAGTCCTGCCTATGTAAGTGCTTTGCAAGCTACAGAGGATTACTCTTTGTGTACATGTTTTGTGTGTCTGCTGCACACGGCCCACGGGTCATTACCCAGTCAGTCAGAGGACACAAGAGGCCATTATTCCGGGGAATCTGAACACTAAATGTTTGATAAGCCTTTAGAAAGCGGATGTCCTGTTTCTTTTCTCATATATGACAGTTGTATACTACAGACAGCGACATATTAAAAACTCAATAATCCATAAAATAGTCTACATTTTAGTTGACTTAAAAAAAGGAAAGTAATACAAAAATCTCCACTGTATGATTGGTGTGGTTTGTAGAAGATAAAGGAGTGAGGAGTGTGAATGTGTTGGCTCAGCAAAGTCCTGAAACACGGCGAGCTGGTGGAGATGAGTCATGTAGCGATCTGATTATTCTTCTTGTCTTTCCCTCCATCAGAGCCAAAGTTCGTCACAACCATTCAATCTCTGTACTGCACCACATTCATTTAAAATCTGAACACAAATGGATGCAAAACACAGGTAAAAGACTATAGTTTTTTCTATTTATTATCAAAATATGTGGATAGAGTGTATAAAAATAGTCTCAATTTTTGCTACATAAAAAGTATTTTGCATGGCCTTGGAGCACATTATCATTACATTTCCTGTGACAGCATTATTTTTCGGCAACACAATTTGTGTAAATACATTGATCAGCTCTATCGAACCTGTAGTGCAGCTTCAGAGTTTGCTGTAGAGTACTTTGCTTGAAGCCTTTTTATTGCTTCAAGTGTTGTAGGACTGGAAGATCTGACTCCATAGACGTCCATCCATGGAGAGAATGTCATAAAATGCTGCACATCCTGGTGGTTTCTGGGAACTGTAGTCTAGTGAGCAGAGAGTCTTCTGGCAGCTTGGGGATTCCATCCAGGATCTCTAACTTTGGCAAACAGAGGAAAACACTGTACAGAGAAAAAAAAAACAGAAAAAGGACAAGAACCTTTAATAAACACTGTCTCTTTTCCTTTTACTGTTGCTTGCTTTGATGGACTCTCTCTCCTTAACTGTCTTTGTCTCCTCACCGTGCACGGTAGTCCTGAGTGAAGGTCACTGGGTTGTGGGTCAGGTTGAGGGAGCGGAGCGGGCTGTTCCCCAGAGCTCCCAGTCCCCCCAGGGAGCCGATGGCATTCTCAGACAGACAGAGGTGCTCCACTGCTGGGAGCTTTGGCAGCTGACGGAGACACACCAGGTGGTTACGGTGCAGGTTTAGCATTCTGCACCTGCCCGAAGGAAACACAAATAGGACTTAGTTATCTTAGCTTTGGTGGTAATTGATGTGAAAAATAAGGTGTTAAAGGAAGAAAAATGCAAAAAAATAAATAAAAAAACATACAACATAATAATGCCATGTGGCAAAGGAAACAAAAGATAATCAGGATAACATAAACCAAACCCCAGATAAGCTGCTTGATAATAAGTCCTCATATCAGGAGTGATATACAGTCATGGAAAAAAATATTAGATCATTGTTTTCTTCAATTTCTTGTTTATTTTAATGCCTGGTACAACTAAAGGTACATTTGTTAGGACAAATATAATAATAACAACAAAAATAGCTCACAAGAGTTTAATTTAAAAGCTGATATCTAGATTTTTTCCATGGTTTTCTTGATAATAACCAAAATCATTATCATGAAATTGAAGAAAACAAGGGTGGTCTAATCATTATATCCATGACTGTAGGGACGTTTAACCAAATAGTTGCTCAAAACCTTGAAGCTGTTGTTTGTTCTTCAGGTGAGGGAGTTGTGGTGCAGTCTGGGTAGTGTGGTTCATACCTTGGCAGACGTATAGAACTTAGGTTTGTGAGGGAGTTGTCAACCAGCTGTAGTTTCTCCACGCGGATCAACCGGCAGAGGATCCGGAGGAAATTCTCTTGCTGGAAGGGGTCACCCAAGTCCTGGTAGGACAGATTTAACTCCTGAGGAGAGACGGGTGGTGAAATCTTGAAGGTCTTCATATCTCTAACACTCACTCTGTTTCTTGGTCTGTTTACTTTCATTCCACACCCAGATACCCCTCCTACCTGCAGTAACCCCTTTACTGCTGTTTCTATCACCTGACCTTCACTTCCCACATACCTGCTTCCAATTCCCTGAATTAGCCTAGCAGTATACAGGTGCATCGCAATAAATTAAAATATGATCGAAAAGTCAATTTCCAGTAGTTCAAGTCAAACAGCCCCAACCAAGTATTGAGTCATATAGATGGATATACATATTTTTCAGAGGCCAGCATTTCCATATTAAACATACTTTTTAAAATTGGTCTTTTGTAATATTCAATTTTTTTGAGACACTGAATTTTAGGTCTTCATCAAATGTAAGCCATCATCATTATAATTAGAAGAAATTAATTAAATTAAGACATGAAATGTTTCATTCTGTGTGTAATGGATCTATATGATGTGTTATTTCTACTTTTTAAATTTAATTACTAACATAAATAAACTTTTGTATGATATTCTAATTTATTGAGATGCACTTATATATACCGGCACAGGCAGCGTATCAACAATAGGCTCTTAGGCATAGATCAGCAAAACGGCCCACCACTGCCCCTAAATCCACAGACTATAGTTGTTTAGCTTTGTTTAGTCATTGTTTGTGTCTTTTGTAGTTGTAACAAATCACTCTGTGGTTTTGTGTCTCTTTGTATTTTTTTATGCTTCTTTGTGGTCATTTTGGTGTGTGTCTCTTCGTGTGACATTTTGCAGGTGAGGGCCGGACGAAGCCCTGGGCCTGTGCCCGTCAGGCACATTAGGTAACCCTTCCACGTATACCAGCCAGTTTCCATGCATGTCTTGCCAAATTGTCTAGTTTGCATTAGCATTTGCTTTCCAGACAATTGTTTCTACCTGTCTGAACGACTTGACTCGTCTGTTTTGACTGATTACCTGGTTTTGACCCAGTTTTGACTTTAGACCTCAGTAAAAAAAAAAATTTCATATGACTCTTAACTGTCTTTGTGGCATGCTTTTGGGTTCAAGCTCGTTGTGTTTCTGAGACATAATCTACCTCTTTCTCTTCTTTTTGCTCCTTCACTTCTCCCCTCCCTCCCTGAGTCTTGAGTCTTCTCCTGTGCTCTATCTTTAACATTACACACAGACACACACACACATTCTTGTACTTCTATCTTTGTGAGGGCCCTCATTGGAACAGTGAATTCCCTTGCAAGGTTATAATAGTTTTGGATTTTTCATTAGTTTTATTTTTAATTTTGTTGTGAATTTTTGTTTTCAAATTCAAATTTTTGGAGTTTGCTAGTTTTAGTTTAGTTTTTATTAGTTTTAGTGTTAGTTTTAGTTTTTTGTAATGGGGTATTTGTTGGGTGGGAGATTAAAAGAGGTCACAGTAAATTTTGCCTTATTTCCTTTCCGTCTTATTCATCTTCATTATGTATGAAAAAAAGTTGAAAAAGACGAAAATGAAGGACATTTTCACCATGATTTTAGTTAGTTTTGTAACCACACAATACAGTTTCAGTTAATTATCATTATCATGTAACCTTTAACCCTTAATATATAGTCTTAAATCTCAAAAAAGCCTTTAAAGAAGTGGGGACCGGCCAAAATGTCCTCACTTTGCAAAAATGTCCTCACTCTATTGGTTAAAAACGTGTTCTGGTCCTCACTATGTAGGAAGTACAAGAACACACACACACACACACACAAACGTTTGCTGACTTACCAGACAGTTTTCCCAATTCTCTTGCAGTCTATCCTCCCAACGTTGTCCTTCCTCCTCTCTCCTTCTTCTCCTCCCTCTCTCCAAACATACATCATCCCCCTCTCTCAGCAGCTCAAACAGCTCCTCGTCTGATGGCCCTTTAATGATAACATTGCAAAAAGAGTCGATAACAGTGTTCGCATCATTATCATCCATTAAGTGAAGAAAAAAGAGTTCTAACCCTGCTAACAGTTATCTGTTTGAATTATTTGTCACAATTTATGTCTTCATCTTTTTAGTTAAATGAAGCGCAAAAATAGAAGAGAAACTACAGCTTGAATTACTTCCTCTTTGAATGCTCGCATCATTTAAATTTAAGTAGGGGCCTGTGTAGAAACACATTTCAAAGTTAGATTCAGTAATGCAGGTCACTGCAGCATAAAACAAAATCCCACTTTCCAATGACTAGTTGAAATATTCTTTTTACTCCCACAAAAAGGAAACAGATACACTCAAAAGAAGAAGCCACAGAGCAGCAGTGCATGACTTAGAAAACTGTTCCCCCTTCTTTAATATCACAGGTAGTTCTTATATTACATCTTCCTTCCTTTTGTTTAGTTTAATCCAAAGTTATTGCAGAAAACAGAGCACAGTAAGGACTTCTATTGTGGCTTTGTGTATTTTGGGACTATGTGGTGCAAAGTTCACATTGTAGATTTTCTCAAAGCGATCCAGACCTTCTCTGACCCTGGGGCAGGTCAGCTGGTCACCCGTAACATCACACTGCTCCAGGCGATTCCACGACACAAACCGGAACCGATTTGATGGAAGCTGACAGAAAAAGAAGCAGGATGAGTGATGTTAGCACATGCCGGAGCGATCGGCAACACTTCTTGATCTGTAAATAGAAAGTGATCAGTTTCATTCTGGAGAGTCAGCTTTTTCAAAACCAACACGCAAATTTGTGAAATTGTGGGATGCATCAGCTCACCCAGTTTAATTCACATCTAATTATTACAGGCTATAATATCATATAGTATGTATATAGAGGGAACTTTGGCCGTTTCAGTGAAATACCGACGACACCAGTGCAAGGGAGAACAAGACAAGACACACTAAAGCTTAATCTACCGCATCTTCCCATTAGTGCAATATAAACTGTATCCCCTCAGCGTGCAGTTAGTATGTAGCCAAAATCAATGGGTCATTTTTAAGACCATTAAGCAACACTGCTACACGTGTTAACGAGGTGAAAGCTTTCAGATTTGACTCAAACTCCTTCAGATTGCACGATGGTCTACAAGACCCAATCATGTTTTATCATCTGATGATAGCAGCCCCCGCTTTTCTCTCTTATATGTCATCCTTTCCCTCATCACTCTTTCCTTTTTTGTCTGTACACAAATATTTTGCCATGTAGTTTTCAGGTATCAAATCACACTAGATGTTCAAATAGCAGAGCTAACTGCTACTTTCACACTCAGTAAAAGCAAGTGAATCTATTATATATCGATCTAAATATTTGAAAATCTTCATTTGTTTCAGCAATTTTGACCTCCAAGTGAACATTTTAGAGACAGAATAGTTTAACAAGATGTATAGTGTATTGTGCTTCTTCACTGTCATTATTTCAGAGGACTGGACAAACTCTTCTCCCTACATGACCTTTTCAAGCCCCTTACACTGGGCTTGTTCACCCTGACTTTGTCCTGCGTAACTTTAAACCTTCCTCTGTTACTCTAGACACAAGAATGACCCCGCTGCACTTGACCACCCCCCCTCATTGACCAGACACTGACAAAACAGCCCGCAGGTCACCTGCTCACAACATATAAAAAGTGCAGTAGATAAAAAAACTGTGAAGAAACAAACTTGACACCCTCTTCAGGGCAAATGTTGGGCAGGTGGTTAGTCAAATCACAGTCTAAATAAATAAAAAATGTTGATGATTCATCCACTCCACAATTGTATAATTGGTAATATATTAATATAAGAGACTATATTTTACGTTATACTTTAGGGCTGCAATTTAGGATTATTTTCCTTACAGACTAATCATAATTATAGGTTTCTCTAGTTCAAAGTAATGTCTTTAGATAGTTTTTTATATTCAGTGATTTTCAGTTAAAAATGATATAAAACACAAATCTCCATATTTGACAGGTTGAAAACAAAATTTTCTGTCATTTTTACATTCAAAATGACTATAATGACTAATCAGTAGTTTAATTAATTCTGTAGATTGAGCAGTCGATTAGTCTACCAACCTTGCAGCTATACATATTAAAGGAAACATCAATACAATGTCAGTGCTACCTGGTAGTTAAACCAACTCATACATTTTTAACCCATTTTGTGCAATAATGTTCTGTAGATGGCATTCTGCTTCAGGCCATTAAGAAATGAACCTTGCAGAGTCATCAGTACATATAGTATTTTTATAGTCCACATGGAACATAGGGAGGATTGGGTAAAAAGCTATTTTTCATCTTTCTTTATTCAAATAGTCAAGAGGGTGAAAAATCACTGTGCATAGCAATCGGGGCGGGATACCAGTGACCTGAGGGTAAAAGAGAGAGCACAGAGAACAGACTGAGAATGTTAGGTTCAGTTCACAGAGGGAGAAAGTGGAGAGAGAGGAAGGTTCAAATGCAAGGAGTGGAAGATGGAGGAGTGGAAAAATGAGGAGAAAAAGGGGGGACACAGGAGAGGTGAGAAGATGGAAGAGGCTGAGCTACAGTTGGAAGGGAGGGTAAGGAGCACAAATGCCTTGAGGAGAGTAGAGCAGCAACGAACGATTACTGAGTTATTGTGTGTGTGTGTGTGTGTGTGTGTGTGTGTGTGCCACTCACAGGTGTAGCTACAAGTCCAGAATCAGGACTCTGGTCCACAGAGAGAGGTGTGCGACGTGTAACCCCGAGGTCTGAGTACTGGGACGAGTGGGATTTGGGGAAACTGCCACTGAGAGTATTCACACCTGAAGAACTGAGAGAGAACAAGAAAGATGGGGTCATCCAGGACATGAACACATCTTTGAGCAGCTGTCTTTTCGTAATGTAAGCCCTGCTGTGTGCTGAAACCCTGACCACCGGCCGAGTGGTTAGAGTTACGGTGAACTGGGCCTGACAATGCAGATTAGGGCCCGTTGCCGTGGCAGCAGCGGACACCTGAGCAGGTGCTATGAGCTTATAATAGTCGCTGTATGCGGGGGATAGCTGGACACTGGCGCCTCTATACTGTTGACTGCTTGCTTACACAGTAATTATATGATCACCCTGTTAAAATAATCGCCTGACTCATTATTTCAAGTTTTGCAGGAAACACAAAAAACTTCACTGAAAGTGTAATATTTATTGATCATTTGACTCAAAAAGGATGTAACAAAGGATGGCTATTGGCATAGTTATAACACTGTGTGTAAATTATGTAACGTAAGAGAAATAAATGACTCAGGCAAATTTTTGAACATGTCTTTGTGACTTAAGCAAGATATGGTAACACTTTATTTTGAAGGTGTCTACATAAGAGTCACACAAGCCTGTCAGAAACATGACATGACAAGTATCATGAGCATTAATGTTACTTCAAAGTGTCATTAATGTATATGACACATCCCATGTCATGTTTATGACACGCTCATGTCACTCTTATGTAGACACCTTCAAAATAAAGTGTTGCCATATCTTGCTTAAGTCACAAAGGCATGTTCAAGAAATTGCCTAAGTCACATTTTATTTTGATTTAGGCATAATAAATCAACTTAAGTCACACACTTGACATAGGCCATTATCTTAAAGGGGTAAAATCACATGATCTGATCAACTGAGGGTGTAGGCGATTTTACCATAGGTGGCCGGCGTCATGGGATGATTTAGGTTAAAAAAAATATTTTGACAAAAAAATGACATAGGCGATTATTTTAACAGTGTGACGATATTCCAAATTATTGTTAGTTTGAGCTAACATTTGCTAGCTTGAGGTAAAGAGGGTGTAAAGGCAGTAATGCTGAGGTCAGACCCGGCCTCTGGTCTCTTTAGCCTCAATGTAAATAAATTGGTGAGCACACTGTTGGCTTACCTTTCTGACATGTCCCAATCGTGTTGTGGTAAATTCTCCTGGCCTTGTGAACGGCTCGGTTTAGCCTTGTAAAGCCGCAGCTGGTACCCATGGAGCCCGCTGGGTTTGTTAGTATTCACCGAAAGAAAGGTTACCGTCCTGTGCTGACTGCTCTGGCTCGGCCCGCTGCTGCTGCTGCTGCAGGTGAGACACCGACTGACCGCCGAGCTGCTGGCTGCCTGGCAACAGTGCTCAGGTGTATCACACACGCACGAGAGGTAACGAGGTAAACTGTCGCGAGGCACTGTTGCACACCTCAGCCTCTGTAGATTAAAGTGAAGCTGTATATTCAACTTTTAAGGGAACTCTGACAGCTCAAATAACCCGCCTTAAACAAAAAAAAAGTAAAAATGTAAAAAGTAATTATAAAAAGTGTTAGCACCAAAATAGTGCTTTAAACAACTTATGTGTGCATAAGAGTGACGTGACATCTGTCATGAATATAGGCTATGTATGTCATTTTTAATAGTCTTAGGGTTAGGGTGATGATTGATTTAAGTCATAAACATTCATAAAGATTTTATTTTCATGACAGGTGTCATACAGTCATGGGGGAAAAAAAATCAGACAATCCTTGTTTTCTTCAGTTTATTGTTCCTGCTACAACTAAAGGTACATTTGTTTGGAGAAATATAATGATAACAAAAATAGCTCATAAGAATTTAATTTAAGAGCTGATATCTAGACATTTCCATGGTTTTCTTGGTTATTGTCAAATAACCAGATTATCATATTATCAGCTATTTTTGTTGTTATCATTATATTTGTCTGAACAAATGTACCTTTAGTTGTACCAGTCAATAAAATGAACAAGAAATTGAAGAAAAAGGTTGTCTCATATTTTTTCCATGACTGTATGTGACATTGTACTACACTAGTGGCAGACCATTTCAAATGTGAGGGCCACATGCCAATTTTAGGGGAATCCAGCATTCTAGACCCTAGATTGTGTTGTCGTAGCAACAGGTGACTTCGAGAAATTTAAGAAGCACAAAATTACAAAGCAAGAAACAAAAAGATAACAAGAGACAGGATGTGAAAGGGGGCTAATTCACAGTTAAAATCAAACAGAGCAACAAAGTGACATGAGTGCAAAAGGTATTATGGCACATGTGCAAGATTGTATGTGCAAGAAATTCAGTTGGGTTAAATGGCTACATGTGCTGAGGTGTTGAAAGGTCTCAGCTTTCCAGTCATATAACAAATGTATACAAAACAAGTCTGTTCACGTACCCCAGTATGCAGAAATATATTTAAATTTTAGAAAAATGCAAAAAACAATAGTCATACTGCATGCAAGAAAGTGCATGTTTTGCCACAAACTGCATGGGATTTGCACAAATTGGTTAAAGGATAGACTTGTGTTTCCCTGTTAAACCCATTTTCATTCAGATTTCTTGAGGTCAAAGGTCAAGGGACCCTTTTGAATATAGCCATGCCAGTGTTTCCCTTGCCAAAATTCAGCCGAACTTAGGAGTGTTATTTAGGCCCCTAATATATACATATAATAATATGCTAAGTAACCATTTATATTCAGTATACATTTTTATTGACTTGCTGTGCTATCATCACAATTTCACACCCATAGTCCCAATAGCAGTGACACTCATACCTTATGTATGTATCTGTATGTATATTAAGCAGATACTCAACACTGAATAATATTCTCATGAGGAAAACAATTGTCACAATAAAAATAACTAAACACCCCCCTACACATTCAAAGTCAACACACCTATTGCTGTATGCAAAGCCCTGGCACATAATGCTAATATATTAGTAAATAAACCTTGATAATTGCATCCCCAACAGATGTTCCCTGCCAATATATGAGCGTTTGTGCTGACTAATAAACAAAAAGAAGCTTTGATATGACAGCCGCCATCCCTATCTTCAGTAGATGTTTTAGGAACAGCAATTATCCATGACATGACTGTCACACAAGATGAAAAAGATCATAAGAAAACAAAACAAGTGAAATATTTTAAAGGATTAAAAGCAAAGGCAGATATACACCACGGTTTACTCCTGGAAATGATAACTCAGGCTTCAAATTATCAGCAAAGGCAATAATAGCTCTGCTGAACACAAGTTAGTACAATGTCAGAGGAAATCATCTCCACAGTCCCCTGCAGTACCAGAGGTTTTCATTTACCTCTATGAAATATCTAATAGCTTTTTCATCTCTTCGGTGCACACAGTGTGTTTCAGCGGCGCAATATCTTAAACACAACGAGCTGCATTGTTGAGGAATGACAGCCCATGGGTGTAGGAAGTTATGATCTAAATTACTTTCACCAGCTGGTGTGATAGCTGTGCCTTATGTCTTCATTGTGTGCCACTAAAAATCTAAATCAACCTTATCGCTCACCTCTTCCCCATGAAAACATCCAGAGTGATGGAAAAAAACAACAACAACGACAACAACAACACACCCTCGTACTCCTATCTTTGTGAGGACCCTTCATTGACGTAATGCATTCTCTAGCCCCTTACCATTACAGTAACTATCACAACTAAATGCATACACTCAAAGATATTTTTGGTGTATATTGTAAGGTTGATTCATTTTAATGACATATGCTGTTTCTATCCAATTGATTTTAGTAATTCTAACATAAACCAAAAAATACAATTCATGTTATTATATGAAATTTAAAAAAAAACAAGATTAATAGACTATAAGAAATGTAACTACCACAAATATAATTTACATTAATACAGTTATATAATTGCTGTAATAAATGCTATGTGATAATTAAAGTAGTAGTAATAATAAAATAGAGTATGCTATTATGCCATGTATATTGCATTGTACATTACATTTATATTGCACACTATAGTTTACTGCACACTAATGTGCACATTAAGCCCACCAGTAAAAGCTACCGCATATCTGTTCTTTGTGATGCTTTTATTTACCCATAAGTTGCACCAGGACAGAATTTTTCCTGAATATAATGTCTTAAAATAAATGTTTGTGCATTATGAGCAGACTGACTCTTATTTTCTTAGATGCAGTCTTCCCTATTAAGGCACATTTATCAGAATCAACATGCAGGTCTCATTCGTCCTTGGTCACAGTATCCTTGCCTGGTCTAGAGATATGATCTGTTTTGTTGTTTGTGTGTGTGTGTGTGTGTGTGTGTGTGTGTGTGTGTGTGTGTGTGTGTGTGTGTGTGGTAGCTAGGTGATGCCACAGGCCTGAAACTACTCCAAGATGCCTTGGCAGGACATTGTCTGCCCTGGGAAGCTGAGTTACGGTCGAACAGCCAAGTTCTGGCCTAAGGTCGGCTGTTCAGCTGTAACAGCCTGATATTAAGACCATTATATATTCAAGCATCGAAGATATGATGCACTTCATTCCTAAAAAGGTTTCATAAACTCCTGAAGTATAGCATGTTTTTCAATCTCGCACAATCTTAAATTTAAAAAACCCGAAAGACGTATTATGTGTTAATTTATTGCTACTCTGAATGCTTTGGATGGCTCATGTAAGCTGCACTGTCCTTGAAAATACAGCTTACATTAAAAAAAATACCTTTAACCACATATTAACAGTCTCCATGCACAGAGAAGGACACACTTGTTTTTAATGGGAACACATTCATGTTTTTATTGAGTAAAAGACTGAATACAGCTGGTGTTACAGTTTCTCCCTGTATGTACATCCAAAACGGTGCAGCAGATCTTTTTCAGTGTGCCTGCATGCTCCAGTCGGTCTCTATAGCAACCCGCCTTAGTTACGCAGTTCCCTCTGCTCACCTGTGAGATGCCCAGCTGGGGCTTAATCAACCACTCAGATGTGATAAGGCATATTAGTTCATCAGCAGTTTAGCCATGTGCCTACAGTGTAAAAAATGACTTGAATACTGTCTGGAACGGATATATTACTAAGATTCATTGTATAGGGACAAAATGTTTGCACATGTTTATTCTGCAATAAATACTGAGTATATATATGTATATATAGAACACAATGTCAAATGTACAGGGATATAATTAAAGTGTGAAACTTACAGTGTGCACAAACTGTATCTGGAGTAAGAAAGAGTAAATATTTCTTGTAAGAAGTAGAGACAAAACTGTTTTTATGCATCCTGTGAGTGGGCGAGAGTGAGTACAAAGCTGCTGAACTTAAAGGGGTTGTGCGTGAATTACATATCATGTGTTCTTCCTTCCGATATACAAACCATCCTTTACCAGAGAATATGTACAACTTCCTCTTTCTGCTTGACTGTATCCAAGAGTTTAAAGCTTCCAGTATCAAAACACAATCACATTATATGTCATATTTCAATATATAATATATTGTATACTATTCAGTTTGTAGATTTTTTTTCAAGAGTATAAAACACAGCTGAAGATGGCGATAGAGGATAGGTAGCGTTTATGACGTCAGGATCTGATAGGCCTCACGCCGAGGTTACATGGAGTCGAAGTCTTGGTCGTTGGGCTCGATGACTTCAGGGGTCATGACCCTGCCCATGAAGAGGATGGACCCTGGGGGAGGAAGGGATAGGTTTCACATCAAATCAGCCCGATTTTAGCTTCTTTTCACTGCCTCCCTGTTCATTTTAGGATTGATTTTAAGATTTTACTGATCACTTTTAACTATTTATATGGCACTCCTGGGAATTGAAAATGTCAACCCTGAAGTATTATTGGAGGATATTACAAGACTTTTTGCAAAATGTTTCATTTTTATATTGCAAATCGAGGTCAATTGAGTCATTATAATTATTATATTTATTATAGTCTCTTTCCCACAGCAACCCTAAATAGACAATAACACATCATTTGCATCCATCACCACTTTATCTTTTACCTTTAAACTATTTATCATCTTTTTAGCCTACTTATTACATATGCGTAATGTCTGAATGTCTTTTTTAAAGCACCTTATATATGAGAAGCACACATAAATTTACTTTTTTATTAGAATGACAATAAAGGAAAGCTTGAATCTTGTGTGATTTACTGATTGGTCAGATGCCACAGTGTCACTATCTGTGATGTAGAAAACTATGTGGTTCTATGAGCTGTTATACATGTCCGCTCAAGTTACCAAATATGGATCTTTGTCTGATGAAGGGTTAAAGGTCTTTTAGGTCATGGCTCCTAGCTTTTTAACATAATTACTAACTCAATATGAGCCGACCAGTGTCCTTAGATTCTCGGGTGGCACCCTTCTTACCGTTCCAAAGTCAAAACTAAAAACGGAACAAGATCGGGCTTTCTCCGAGCTGTCCGAGGGGATAAGGCGCGCAGAGTCACTAACTTTTTTAAATCACTTCTTAAAACCCACTTTTATAGATTTTTTTTTGTAGATTCATGTAATGCTGTCTATCTCACCACTCGTTTTTACTTCTTCACTTTTTCCTTTTTTTTCCCTCCTTTTAACTTTTATTTTCTTTGTATCTGAGAATGTTTTGTGATTGTTCATGCTCTGTCTCTTATTGTTTTTCTTTCAATGTAAGAATTGTTTTTAGCTCATGGCATCATTCTCATTGTAATTAACTGCTCTCTGTCGAAGCACTTTGTAAACTACTGTTTTTAAAAGGTGCAATATAAATAAAGTTATTATTATAGACAGTCCGTTTTGAACACATACTGCATGTCAGACACTTATTTACATCCACAGACACACACGTACCTGTCCTCCGGTTCCTAATGACGAAGAAGAACGGGTGATCAGCCATGACCTGTGGGTACAGCACTAGAGTCCTGGTCAGGGCGATCATTCCTAAAAGAGAGAGAAAGAGGGAAACTACAGTTATTTTCTGACAAAAGGGGGCAGTGTTGAGTGAACCTGAAGTTGCATTCACATAAAGATAATGCTACGTACAGTCATGGAAAAAATTATAAGCCCACCCTTTTTCTTCAATTTCTTGTTCATTTCTTTACAAAGTACAGAAATTTAGAAAAGCCTCTGTAACATGGACATATGTAGACTGTAATTTTGTAATATACATGGTAATTGTATTTATGTTTATAATGTTTATAATAGTTATATATATAGTAATTTACAATATACATGTATAGGTATTCACAATGTAATATAAATTGTTTATAGTATATGTATATATATAATTATTTATAATATTTGTATGTGACTATATTGATTATTCATATATGTATGTATATACTGACCTGTTAAGGGGTAGGACTAGATACGTTTTTTCAATTTTTTTCAATTCAATCAATCAATCAATTCTAATGCCTGGTACAACTAACAAACTACATTTGTTTGGACAAATATAATGAACACAACAAAAATACCATAAAAAAGTTTTATTTAAGAGCTGATATCTAGCCATTTTCCATGGTTTTATTGATAATAACCAAAGTAATTTTCAGGACTGTATGTGGAAAGTTATGTTAATTATCAGTGAGATTCCAATGAAGAATATAAGATAAAGTCTACCTGACCCAACGGCTCCTTCTGCCCCCTCCTCGGTCACCTCCAGGTAAGCCTTCTGCACTGCCTTCCCAATGTACAAGTCTTTACCATCTGGTACACACACAGAGTCAAACAGATTATCACTCACACTGCATCAGAAACATATGGAAGAGGATTAGGGACAGGTGGGGGAAAAATAATGAGAGGAGGAAAAAAGTAAAGAGGAAATACAATGTTGAGGAAAAGAAGTTGAAATGTGGAGAATAAAGTCAAGTTTTTGAGTTCGGCAAGACTGCAAGCTACAACCTGATTTTCCTCAATATGTCTAATATATGGCTAAGAAATTCATATAAATTAAAAAAAAAACAGATTTTCCAATACCAAACAATAGTTGTGGTAGCCTACTACAAAGACTAACTCATTTATGTGTTGGGGGATTTTAGTTCTACTACACCTTTAAATATTGTGCTTATTGCTCATTTTATGACATTGATGAAAATCAGGTTGTAGCTTGCAGTCTACCTAACTGCTAGGATAGAAAACAATGTTCCTCTGAAGACTTATTGATACGGGAACAACCAATCTGTGAATATCTTTCCAACTTTACCAAACTCAAAAAGTTGACTTTAATATTGTAATTTCGACTTTTTTCTCGAGATCATATTTCAACCTTATTCTCGTAATTTTGACTTGTTTCTCGAACTGCATAATGAAAAAAATAACAATCCTGAAAAAAGAGGGACCAGGTAATTAGATCTCCATAAAGTTAAATACTGCCGAACAATAGTACACATATTGAGTATGCAGCCTTAAGAATGTGAAGATGGTGTGATGATGTTAATGTTACATTGAGAATGATGCTATCTTAGTCTGTGCATCAGCGAACTTAATCTTTAGAATAAAGCTCATGTAATTAAAGAGACACATATTAATGAATATATACCAGAACATGGGGTAACATCATGCAACTCTATTTGAAAAAAATGTGCAGACTGTAAATCCTTATGTGTTGATATAAACCCTTTGAAAATACCCTCCCTTATCTACCTACCTGCCAGAATAGACAATGTCCTCTGAGTACACGTTGAGCTAGTACAAGATGTGCTGAAGTCCAGTACAGCCTGCAGATTGTGTTTATATAATATAATGTTAGCTCCACCTGGCCAGTAAGAACAAGCTGTTCAGCATGAAGCATGAGACATTTTGTTTACTGAAGTTACATTTTTGTTTATAACGATGTTTTTTGGATAGACCCAGTTGTTCTCTATAAGGCTGTGAAGCGACTCATAAAGTGTAATTATAATTATTTTATTGATATTTATGCTACAGATCCAACATATTTATGTCTCTTTATTTCTCTGCCTCTATGTATATATCTGTCTCTCTCTCTGGATCTATTTTTACCAGATGATGTGACAGCTCTGACCTGCCCACTCAGTGCCAGTTACCTTGGTTACCTGAGAAAGTACTCGGAGGCAACTTCACTGCAGTCAAGAAGCAGAAATATTGAATACACTTTTCATGCCGAACCAGAGAGTTTGTCTCTCTTACCGTTTATGTCTACATGTATAGGTTTTATATAGTAATCTGTGTGTGCACTAAGTGTTACCTGTCATGGCGGAGAGATCGGCATCATTGGTGAAGATGTTCTTTATTCCTAGCTCCTGCAGAGTGCTCCTCAGGTCGATCTTCTGCTCCACTTTGAACCTAAATAATGCAGTCAGAATTATAGAAAGTCAGAAGTCACACGTTACTGGTCAGAAATAGTAACTTATCTTGTGACAAAAGATATTGCTTTAAATCATAACGTAGACATAAAATCCTTTGAGTATCTTACTGTATTTTGTCTTGTTTGCCTGGTACAACTAAAGGTACAATTGTTTGGACAGATATAATAACAACAACAATATCTCATAAGAGTTTAATTTAAGAGCTGATATCTAGACTTGTATAATGTGTTATAATGTACAACAATGCTAAATATTATTTAATAAAGATGTATCTTTGACAAAGTAGCTCTCTGGGTACATTTGCAGAGTGGTGTAAAATCGGTGCACAATCCACATAAAAAAGGTCTATTTTCATTCCTGCTCAAAAAATTAATATATTGGCCACAATATTGGTTATCGATTCATTTCCCCCTCTAAAATCAGTATTGGCATCGGTCCCAAAAATTAGTCTGGCTCTAGTTGTCAAAATATTACTTTTGTGCTTTTAAAGACCATTGTTTTCTTCAATTTCTTGCTCTTCATTTTAATACCTGGTACAACTAAAGGTCCATTTGTTTGGACAAATATAATGATAACAGCAAAAATAGCTCACAAGAGTTTATTAGCTGATATCTACCCATTTTCCACAGTTTTCTTGATAATAACCAATATCATCAGAAAACCATGGAAAATGGCTAGAGGCAGCTATTTTTTTTAGCTTTTTTTTGTTGTTATCATTATAGTTGTCCAAACAAAAGTACCTTTAGTTGAACCAGACATTAAAATGGACAAAATGTTAGAGAAAACAAGGGTGGTCTAATATTTTTTTTTTTTCCATGACTGTATTTGTGGCACTGTGAAAAATCAGTTTTAAGTGCATCAACACTAATACAGGAATCATACAGAGTTCCCATGAGTAAGGAGGACATTTATCAGAGGTGTAAGAAGTACTTATATCTTGTACGATAGCACAGTGGGGTCACACACAGAAGATATTGTATAGCAGCATGTGAGTTTTTGTGTTTGTTGTCTCTTGCCTGGGGAGGTAGACTTCCACCTTCTGCCGTTTGACATTGTTAGCCCACTCCTCCAGCAGTGGTGCTTTGATAATGGGCTCTAGGGAAGCCAGTGGCACCTCCTGCCGAGGGAGAACGATCATCATGGACATGTCCTCCCCTTCATAGGGCATCTCCAGCACCTGGTACACACCGCCAGCTTCCTGGGAGCCATCGCTGAACTCGCCTGGTGGGGAGGAAACAAATGCAGGCATTGAAAGATATCTGCACACACACATGTATGTATTGGTGCCTTCTGTAATGTGTTTGTGAACTTGGCTGCGGAGGAGCATAGATAGATGTGAGCATGTTAAAGCATATTGATCTGCTGTATTGATCACAGCGTGTGTGGTTATTTCCCTGATGCGCTAATTAAAAACCACTCACGCTTAACTTTAAAGGCTTTAGTTACACTTGGGAGTGAAAATGCATTGAATGTATGTAGCTCAGCAGGAAAGACTGTGTTTGTCAGCTCTTAATGCAATCTCCTTTCTTCACAAACATGCCACATTAAAAGTCACTTAAATCACATTTCCTTCCCATTCTGATGCTGATTTGAACTTCAGCAGGTCGTCTTCACCATGTACACACGCCATGAGTCGCTGCCATGTGATTGGCTGATTAGATATTTGTGTTAAGGAGCAGTTGAACAGGTGTACATAATAAAGTGGCCGGTGAGTGTATATATGGCTTGATAAATGGATATCTTCATAGTCTTGAGGTGGATCTTTAATAGACTTGGTCCTCTAATTAAATAAAATCCACAGATTAAAGTGCTAATCAAGAAAAGTCAACAAACATTTACTTAAATTAAGTGAGACAGAGTTTCTTAGTCGGGATGAGATAATCCTTTTATACCCAAAAGAAGTCCAACTAGATTTGGAATCTAAATATAAGATTATCTCACTTATTTAGTTATTTGCAATGTGAGATAGAGATCATAGAGCAATTAACACTGCCAGACTTTATCCCAGTCTTGGCAACCAATTTTCTTTTTGAAGTTGCTTTAAAGCGAAAATTACAACAGAAAGACCTTCATTAGCTTACATGTAGCGTTTTGTGTAGCGGCTGCTCATGCAGAGAGGCGATGTTGCAGCAGAGAGCTGGGTGTGGCTTTCCAAAACATTTTAACCAACATGATTGTGTTTCAAAATGAGAATGCAAACATGCAGACCTCTCCCGAAGGACCTGTCCCTGTTCTGCAGCACGCACATCCACACACAATGCTCACACACACACACACACACACACACGCACACACGCACACGGTTCACACAGATCTTCTTGATCCTGTGCGTGTGAGTCTGTGCACCCTGTGAACGTAGGTGTATTCAAGTGTGCAGTGTCATTACACACATACAGACTGCACCAAAATAACTCTAACACGCCAACTTTAGCAGCAGTGCAGTAAGATTCTGATATAACAGTCTTTGGCAGTACGTCAGACAAAATTGACTAGATGCAGAAAAGACAGACTGGAATCATTCAGATGTGACAGGGTCAGAGCCAACCTGCAGTCTCACAGTCGCGAAAAAACGCCAAATACACCAATATCTGACAGTATGATGCTCCAAGCTCAAACCAGTCAGATTATGACTTTGATAAAATAGCTTTAAAAGTGTATTAGGCCCAACTTCAACAGGAACTTTAACACAACACCAACTCAGACAGTATATTACATGTGCTGTTAGAGTAAATTTAGCATTTATAACAGTAATCCCAAAACATCATCATCAACAGTATTGGACATAAAAAGGTGAAAAAACCCACACAAAAAACAGCATAAAACCAATTTTCCTGTGTAAAATAATGTGGTATAATCTTTTAAAGGTATGTATTTCACAACTCTGTGCTGAATGATTTATGTGTTTTTTGTGTCATATTACCATTTTACAAATTGTAACTGCGTCCTTTAGCAATCTTACAAGATCACCTTCAAGATTGTTTCATTGTATGAGTCAGGTTGCTTTTAGCTGCTCTGCATGTTTGCATGTTTCAGAAAATGGCTAGTGAGTAAGCTTTGCTGTGTTTTGTCTGCTGTTTCCTGTTGCTATGCATGGCATATACACTGTCTTGAGGATGCTTATTTTGTTGCTTTTTCTGCCTTTATGGTGCCTTGTTGTCTTCTGTTTGTAAATTCTATCCATCAAATGAAAATTTGCCAGATTGCTAATAGTGGCTTATTAATAGAAATGCTAATTAATGCGTCTTTAGAAATTAATACATGAAATTAAATAATTTAAATAATTTATTGCACCAAATTTGAAAACATTGCAGTTCATCAAATAAAAATGTCCTGCTTTTTAAAACAGACTTAGTGAGCTGCAGCCTTCTATAAAATACTACAGTTGGTTTCAGTTGTTAAACCTCCTGAATGATTTGTTTTATTTGTTATAGACTAAAATTGTGTTGCAGTACATTTTTTTTATTTCTATTTCTAATACATTTTTCCCAAGTATTTTTATTTTATTTATCTATTTATCATATTTGTATGTTTTTCTATTTCTATTTGATATGAATTTACATTTTTATGTCTTATGTATGTTTGTGTCTTAAAATACAATTATGTACCATTTCAGTTACCAAAATCTGACATATGATGTCATATAATCTAATTAGAAGCAGATATTAATAAAACATCCCCCAGAGCACAGGTGTGTGAAGGGGGGGAGGCAAATGAAATGAAATAAAACACGAGTGGAACGACAGCTCTGTTTGTTCTACCTGCTGTCAGAGTAGATTTAGCCAAACCTAATATAGTACTACATGACTTAACACAGACTGTCACAGTGCCTCTAATATTGTATGACATTTACAAAAAAGCCTTCAAAACATACCACTAAATTAAACAGACATACCAGAGGAGTTTGTGCTAGTGAAGAACATTTTAGCAGCAGAGCTCACTGAGCAGAAAAGAGGAGCCTTTCTTGGGAATAACACTCCAAAAATGAATATTTCAGATCTAAGATTAACATTTTAAATAACCTCAGGAAATATGAGCTGGAATTCAAAGGCTCAGGAAAAAGAGCCACAAGTACAATTCTAAAGGCACGCACGCACAAACACACACAGCTCATCCCTACCATAGTAGAAGTCTCCCTGTTGGTACATCATGAGCGTCTGGACTTCAGAGCCGTCGTCTCTGCTGAAGGAGAAGGTTCTGGTGTTCTCTGGTCTGAACTGGTTTTTCCAGGAGCCCCTGAAGTAGACGGCGTTCACCAGGGTCAGGCGGGTCACGCTGCTGAAGTCTTCGGCTGATAGCAGCTCACGAATCTTACCTGGGGGGAGTGATTTGTTCAGCGTCTATATTAGTTTTCATTGCCCTGAGGACAGCGCTTGCTGTGATGCAGCTTTTGAAGTCATACACAAGTGTAAAGATAGAGATTTGTGCAACTGCCGGCTGTAAATATGTTAACTAAAATGATGTAACTCTATAGTATGCAGGAATTGTAGATGTAATTATGAGTATTATAATCCTCAATCTGTATCTTTGCCTGTCTTTCTCCCTCCAACTCACTTTCAGTATGATTTTCCACCCAGTTGTTGATCTGCTCGGCCACGGCTGCTGATTCGCTGAAGTCGACCGTTTCGACGTCAGCTCGGAAGTACTTCCTCATCAGATGCAAAAATTCAGGGTTAAAGGTGACCCCCTCCTGCAGGAAGAGGCTGTTGGCAAATCGGATCACATAGTGGGTGTCATCGTCCGACAGCGCCTCTGTCAGGTTCTGGAGCAAAGAGAACTCCATGCCTGGAGAACAGAGGGAGGCACACAAACATTCATACTGGAGGTGTGTACAGATCCATAGCGTTTCTCTTAAAGTAATAGAAAATTCTAATTGGTTACAAAAATACAAATAAATACGAAACTGGGGCCTTTACTAAAAGCAGCTGCATAGTATCTGTCATAAGACCACAACCGGAGTAAAACTGACGAGGAAGCTGACAAGCTGAAGCTTGTGTGTAAAATAAGTGGAGTGTATTTAACCCACTGAAACTAAGGTTTCTTTAAAGATTGCCAAAAACAAACTGTTTATTATTGAAAGAAACACTAAAAAATAGACATTATTGTTGAAATTTGAACTTTCCAACAGAACTTGAACGGATCAAGTAACCAAAATGAAACTCAAAATGCAATATTTCTGTCAAAATCACTTTATTCTAGTTGTTTGATTTAAAACATTGGCAAAAATAAACCATTTGAATAACCAGATCCTGTTAAAAGCATTAAATTCTCCGCTCATCTGCACTGTGAATCTGTGAAAATGTGACAAATATTATATTATTATATGATAATATTATATTATTATTATTATTATATTCCAACTTTATGGGTGACCGCGTGGTTTAAAATGCATAGCATGTAGAGGCCCAGTGACACTTGTGGGCACTATAAATAAATTCCAATTCATTCCAATTGTAAAAAAAATTATCGGAGAAATTCAACTTTTTCAATCTTTTTTAATGATTTATGCCACTCTAACTGTGTTATATTGGACAAAAGAGTTGTTCACACATGGCATCTGTTGTTTCATCTTGGACAATATGTATGACCAATTTATGCTTTGCCTAAAAAAATTACTTTTTTTATTACTATTTGGATTTACAATGTATGAAAAAAGACTTGAAAATGAATATTATGTATTCAACCTCATTATACTGTTAGCTAAGTTTTATATTCATAAATGCAAGGTTCTAAAAACCCAACCTGCTTTTTGTGCCTTCAAAAAAGAATTTGAACTTTACTTTAAAACGCTGTCCAACTCCCTCAAACAAAAAGCTGTAAAGACTGTAATTTTGTGTAGATTTAACATATTTACTGAATCTGTGTAAGTATTTAATTATAAATGCATATATATACTTTTTTTTTTTTTAACTGAATTTTTACATTCTTTATCAACCTTGGCTAAACCAACATAAAACCCTGGCTCTGCATATTTTTGTAACTGTTTAAAATGTCTGCCTTGTTTTATGTGTTTTGTATCATTTGTATAATGTAATCTTCAACAACAAAGATGGGGGAAACAAAAACAAAAAAAAAGAGTTCTTCACACTTCTAGCCATAATTGTGCTGTTTCCATTGAGGTGCAGGATTTATATATTTCAGTGAAATACAAGGCCTCAATAAAACAGCAAATCAAAAACATTCTGGAACAGGGTTAATAAATAATATAATATCAAATATGACTTTTTTTTTTTTACAGTGTGCTTGCCAATCAATTCATCTTTCACAATTTGGATCCAACCTGTGTTTTTGTGTGTGTGTGTCTCACCTGGCACCAGGTGGCTGAAGCCTACAGCCTGTCGTATCTCCTCCAGCGAGGCCCCCCTGGCTCCCAGCTCCACCATGCCCAGAGCCACGGCCACGCTCAGCGGGGAGAAAATGATGTTATCCTGATCCCCCGCCGCCTGCAGCCGTTGGTACAGTCTGACCGAGAACTCTGATGTAGTGTCCTCCGGAATGTCCGCCGCCCGGCAACCGTAGCGTGGCAACAGGATGGAGAGGAGGAGGATGAGGGGGGAGAAAACGTCCAGGATCAACATTGCAGCGCGGACCACAGAGAGCTGGAAAGAAGAAAAAAATATGAGAAATTTAATGTGAAAATGGAAAGAGAGAGGGAAGAGATTGGCGAGAAAGAGACAGAGAAGTAGAGAAGGGGGGGGGGTAAGAAACAGGAAATGAGTAATTGGAGAGATGGATGGGGCAGCCAAAAAGGTTTAGAAGTAAGGAAAACAGAGGAGGACGGGAGGAATTGAAGATGAAAGAGGGAAGATGATTTGGGGAGGGATGGAGCCAAAAGAAGAAAGAAGAGGATTGCAGAAAGGGGAGGTGGGGGGAAAGAGAGAGATAAAGGTGGAGAAGATTATTGCATAAGGGAGAAAAAGAGATGAAGGACAAGAGGATTTTGGAAGAGAGGGAGACGGAGATGAAAGCACAGAGAGAAAGGATGCGGGATGACGAAAAGAGAGCAGACAGAGGAGAGAGACGGGAAACATCTGTCAGTCAAACATCCTGCCAATTTAAATTGTGGAAAAGAATCACAAGAAAAACAGCCTGTAACAAAAACAGGTGAACGTATCAATCCAATTAACACTCTATACCTCTAATACAGACTATTAAATATGAAAAAAGTATAAAGAGGTACGGATTAGAGTGAACTTGCATGAAAGGGCAGTAGGTCAGGGAAGAGATAGCATGAAGAAAGGAAAGAAGGGGCAGAAACACAGACACGAGTTAGACGCAGTTGTGCACAGTTGCAGAAATAACAGACAGAAGGAGATGGAGAGAGGAGACGCAGTGAGATAGTATATAAACAACAAGAATGTGTGGTAACTACAGCTGTACTGCTGACTGCAGTCACTATTGCTGTTCAGAGCACATCTGCTAAATGAGCTCATACATATTTTATGGCCATTCTTATCATCTTGAGTTAAATCAGCTTCTTTCCTTCAGAATCTGCTTTGCTCTGTGTGTGTGTGTGTGTGTGTGTGTGTGTGTGTGTTTGAGCCTTTGAATGTGAATGGATGAGTTTCTGTCCGTCTGTACAGAATGACTGATTAGGAAGCGGCCTTTACCTCCCCCCTCATCCTCCATCCTTCCATGCCATCACATTTCTCGCCTTCTTTTTCATCTCCCTCTCGTCCGTATGTTATCTGTCTTCGCCAACCTCCTCCTCCGCTCTCACATCTCTCTACTTTCCCACCTTTTCCCATCTCTTTAACCCTCCCTTTATACCTTTTTAAATGACAAGGAATGTACACGCACACACTGCGCCATCTTTCTGGGGCTGTTGTTACCAGGCAACATTGTTTTCTGCTGCCCAAACAAACAAAAAAAAAAAGACAGAGTCAATGATATATAGCATAATCAGAGAGAGACAGAGAGTAGAGAAAGATATCGAGAGACAGCAATAAAGTGTGAAATAACAAATGGACATTTGTTTTGTTGTTTGTCTCTCTGCTGTGCTGTTGTCATTATACATTTTGTATAAAGGATTCAATTGGCAGTCCCATGCTGCGCTGGAATCTGCTGGCTGCTACTGTATGTGTGGGACGGCAGGTGACTGTGGTCACAATGTACCTGAGTGTCAACAACGACAACAATGGGGAGCAGCCACAGAATTAGCGACCTGTCCTGTCGTGCACTGTCCTTTCCTCTGCTGCGCTGTGGCATGTGACAAACAATGTTCCCTGCAAAACAAAGCCAGTCCAACCTGGACTGGGAGATGCTTTGATGTCACATGGTCTGATGATATTCAATATTTTTTCTTTTTGTCAACTAATTCCATGAAAAATACAACCAACAATGAACTGATCCTAGCATATCCTAGTATATAGCCAAAGCTTATAGACCTCTATTGTTGTCCAAAATATATTAAAATACATCAATAAGCAACACTGTTACACTAGGGGACATGTTCCCATAAACATGCACTGCCCGACCAATATGGGATTTTTGAGACCGATGCTGATTAAAAATGTAATAAGAGAAAAATTCCTCGCTAACCGATATGGTGGCCAATATAGTAATTCTTTGAGCTACAATGAAAATACAGGTGCCTCTGAATAAATTAGAATTTCACAGAAAAGTTTATTTATGTCAGTAATTCAATTCAAAAAGTGGAAATAACACATGATATAGATCCATTACAAACAGAATGAAACATTACATGTCTTAATATCTAATTTCTTCTATGTATAATGATTATGGAATCATTATGGCATTTAATGAAGGTCTTAAATTCTGTATCTTAAAAAAGTATGTTTAATGTGGAGATGTTGGCCTGAAAAGTCTGAAAAGTATGTCCATCTATATGACTCAATACCTGGTTGAGGCTATTTGACTTGAACTACTGGAAATAGACTCTTCCATCATATTGTAATGTATTGAGATGCACCTTTAGACCCTTTTTTTATGTGGATTGTGCACAGACATTTTCACCACTCTGCAAATGTACCCAGATGGCTTCTTTCTCAAACATTAAACGTTATTAAATAATATACATCGTCATCCAATTCTATAAATGATAACTGAGGAAATAAAGACTAAATAGGAATAAAATAAATAGCTAAATAAACATAATTACTGTTCAGTGTCAATCAATTGCTGACTATTAAAAAAAATAGCTAAAACCATTTCTAGATTACACCAAGCAACATTTTCTGCATTATACATTGTGTAAAAAAGTTTTCATAACACCACATATTGGAAAGCATATACATCCGATAACATCAGTCAACCGATATATCTGTCGGGGGTTCCAGTATTTCCTTTTTTCAACAACTACATTGTTCAGAATGCACTTTGATAAACCTGGCCACCTAAACACAACACATAAACTGTGGAAAAACTACTCCCATAAAGGAAGAAAGACATTGCGCACAACAACACGTCAATATAACACTAAGGCTGCGTTCAGACTGCAGGCGAATCTGATTCAAATCAGATTCCTACTCAAATCCGATTTTTAGGACTGACTGTCCACACTGTTTTTAGCAAGTGTCCAAATCGGATATGGCTCTGTTCAGACTGGGCCATATTATTGACTGATCTGACAGGTTGCCATAGTAACGGCGTCAGAGCGTCTGAACGCGGCCTATGTAATAATTGAGGCTTATGGATCGGATTATACTTTTTTTTCTTCCGTTAACCGATCCACTGATTTGGCCAATATCAGCCCAATATACTGAATATTGGATGGGCACATCCCTATACACCGCTCTCATGTGGTAAATACTCACTACAGCAGCCGATCTGTGGCTCCCAACAAATGCGCTACGATTTACCTTTAGGAAAGTATTTCTCTTTTTTTCAAAAATAAAATTATTCCTTTGTGAGTTTTCAAAAGAAACAGAGGAGCTTGAGATTGACGGTCATCTTCATTGTTGTTTTATTTCCAAGGCTGTCACGATTCTCCAAATCTACAATTTGATCTGACTTTTAACTTTTCCACAGCCTACAAACTGTAGCTTTTCCGTCAACAAAGAGTTCGTTGCTTACATACCTCACAGGTAAGCCAAACTATTGCCACACTGAGAATTTTCTCAGACTCTCCAGCCATAGCAAATCAAAAAGTGCTGCTGCAGACTTCTGGTGAGCCATGCTTTGTTATTTAAGTGTTTTATTTATTTATTTATTTTTATCTGGACGCATAAAAAAATAATGGGAGAATTGCAGATCCTACTTTTGATTTTGACAATTAAAATGAAAAGCTAATTTCGAACGATTTTCTTCATGTGATTTGTTACTAGTAAGAAACTATTCCTCTACAGTCTTATTCTTAAGTCAGTATCCCCTGCCAGCCCTGCCCCCATTTTACAATGAATTGCATCTAGGTCATAAGATTTAAAGTTTCATTCCTCCTTCTTTTGAAAAACACACACCGCCACACTTCCACTTCCTCTTTATGTCCTTCTAAACTGACAGTCAACATCTCATCTTGTTTGTTCTCCATCTGTAAGTACTCTGACAAACTGCTTTTGACAAGCATGGCACTGACCAAACTGCCAGATGGATTTGCATCAACTTGAGTCATCAAATTGAAATCCATTTCAGTTTACAGAGTTTCTTCACATGGAATGGAGTCCCACGAAACATTGCTGTTCCTGTACCCAAATTTGTGGATTTGTTGAGTTTTGCAAGATACTGCATGAATGCAATACGGTAGTTTTGGTCATATTTAAAAGGATAAGATTATCTTCTTCTCGTCTCTCCTGTTGTTGAATAAAGCTTAAAAAAAAAAGAGTCACTAGAGCAGCAAACGTGTATTAACTTCTTCTGAAAATAGTCCCCAACAAAAACTATTTACACCAGTTTGAGTAACGTTTGCTAAAAATAACAGTGCCCAGCTGACTTAATAAATGATTACATTACAGTTTAAGCTTTACATACCCTCTAGAAAAATAGCAAAAGCAACAAGATATTGGCTTTCTTTGAAGATTTCCAGCGATAGAATATTTGACCCTTGTCATCTGTTCCAGTGTCTTTTCCAAAAAAGAACATTCGAACATGTTTCTGAAACATGACACCGTTACTTCAGAACCATGGACAGCGCTGATTGTTGCTCATTGTCAAGAGATTTGTTTATTGGATTTTAACACTCAAGTTAGTTTGCTACATCGTTAGTTTGGCCGCCACATTATGTAGCTTTTTTGCTCAGCCAAAAAGCAGTTCAGGAATAAGGATGTATATTAGAACATGGCTTTGTAAGAAAAGAAAAAAACACCGTAGCCCAGCAACAGCAAGGTCAGAATGCCCCAAACTGTCCCTCATATTCCTGTTTCATATTATGGAGGAAGGGGAATAGTTTGCATTTTAGCAAAACACACTGTAAAAAAAATCTGAGAAATTTACGGTAAAATACCGGCAGAAAAATACAGCGACAATATACCAGACATAACAGTATGTTTTTGTTGTATGGTGAAAGGTTTTCTACTGTTAATTTATATGTAGACATCAGAAAATCTGTAATTTAGACAGAATAATCACAGTAAAAATGAAAGTTTTGTCGTGTTTGTATGTGTCTACTACATTGATACACACATTTAGATTTTATGGTCTATTACAGTTGCAATTTGACAGTGTTTTAACATCATTTCTACAAATATGTTTTTATATAATGCACCAATACATTCCCATCTGCATGGTGAAAAAAAAGCATAAATATGTAAAGCAGAATGGAAACCTGCATGTGAAGAAATTTTGACTGATGCATTTCTGGTTCTTTTTACAGGAGTTGTTGACAAAAAAATAAAATAAAGCAACAGCAGACTTGTTGTTCAATGTGCCCATTCATTGTGTCCAAAAAGGGAATTGTATTACGACAAATTAAATAAAGTCCTTTGGTAGAAATAACTGTCCTGCTATCTAATGAGTCATTCACTAGCAGAACGGTCAATCAATGTAGCAGGCACACAAGCCTTGGAAACAGCCTTGTTACGTTAATGACGCACAACTTTAAATAGAAAACAGAGAAATGAAATGACACCCGAAGGCATCACCCTGGTGTGATGCAGTTAATAAACTGTTAGTCACGTGTGCTCACCTGCTCTCACATGCCGTGCGTCAGACAGCGATGAGAGAGCGAGAGAGATCCAGAGGGAGTAAGAAAAGGCTGAGGGGAAGGAGGGGGCGGCTGGCAGAGATGTAAATGGAGGTAATGTTCCTGACCTTCTGAGCTGTGGGAGCTGAACTTTTCTAAGACAGACAGCCCTGCTTTCTGTAAGGAAAGACCCAGCCATACAGTTAAGCCAGGGAAAGTAGTGTGGAGCATCATTGTGTGTTCACCTGTGTGTGTCTACGTGCCAGTGTGCATGTGTGAGTGGATAATAACAGCATGGGTGGCTGGCTATTACTTGTAACGGTGACACCATTCTGACCTTTTGAGCTGTGGCACGTTGTCCGCGGCCATTGACGACCATGAGCCCGACTTTGGCACCGATCTACTCAGGTGGGGTTCCCAGGTAAGTTAGGGAAACCCAACACCCGGCTGTAAAATCCTCTCTTGTGACTAAAGAGAACTGAATATGTCAGAAAATATCTTGTGGTTTTAAGTTGCAAGAGTTAAATCCTGACAACTTGATTAATTCCGTGCAATTAAACTCAGTGGCCTTTAAAAGCAGCCTCTAATGTCTCTGTGTAATCCTAATTCTCAGACAGAATAAATCGGCAGTTGACATTTCCACAATTAAAAAGTGACGTCACCCAAATCCACAGCACGTATCTTAATCCTTACTGCCATTTAAACCCAACACCTTGAGACGGCATGCTTCAGAGGCCAGGGGAATTTATTAAACATGGACATCCTCATTCGCGGTTCAAATCCACAGGTGCGCGCACACGCACACACACACACACACACACACACACACACACACACACACACACGCACACACACACACACTTTGAAGTACACATTTCCACAAGCCAAGGTTACCAAGGCAACTGCAAGTGATGGACATTTTTCATTTTGCCAAGCTGACAGAGAGAATTTTTACCCTTTAAAGATATCTTCCTCCTTCCATATAGGCAGATAAACTCTCTTCCCCTTTTTTCACATAAAACTCAGCATTTTCTGTCTAACCCCTCTCTTTGCAAGAACTCTTCACACCAGCTCCAGTTCTGTCACTCAGTGCACCCTCTGACATTGTCTGCTACAAACACATACGCACACACACACACTCCCCAGACACACACGCGGTGCACTGACTGCACTCTGTAATTTTTGCGAAAACAAGGCAAGCTCTCGCTCTTCTTCTTTTCCTCTGGAAGCGATCAGAAACGGAGCTGCAGCAAAGTCCCCCAACAGCATCTCTCCCTCTTTAACCCACTTCTCTGCTCCAGCTCAAATCACTGCACACTGGTTCACTTAGGGCTCTAAGTACACTTCCAAACTGCCAAGCTCATAGGCCGCTTTGCCGAATTCCGTAAAAATGCTAACATCCCATTTCATGAAGGCCTGTCCCTTTTGGGAATAAACTGCAGAGTGATGTCTGTGATTATCTCTTGCCCCTGAAACAGCCTTGAGTTTGTGCGTTGGATGCTCTGGCACAATTTCACCATGAAGATGTTTAACTTATAAGGAGGCTTTGCAGTACAGAGATAATGGAATCTGATTATCAGTCATGAGTTTCAAGTTTTCCTTGAAGGCGCCACAGCGGTTTCTTTCTTTTCTATTGTTCTGTTGGAGTGAAATGCAAGAAGACTCATGAACGCTAACAGTTAAAATGATTCAACCTACATCATTAATCTTAGATCACTCATGTGTCTGAGTGTCTCACTCTTTCCCAGTTTTATTAGCTACCCGTCTCTCACCTATTGCTCACGCGCTGATGTGGAGACTCCCAAAGCGGCGAAGAAGATTTACACAGCGAGGCCGCAGTAAAGCCCACCACTGGGTTGAGCCTTTAACTCTATTGCAGTCTCAGAGAAAGGAAGCACTAAACTCCTGTGGTGGCCGGGGACTTCCATTACTGTGCCCAATAAAGTGGATACAATTCATCAATCAAGTTGTCTGTGCTGCTCTCGACCCTTATTTGCACGTACCATAGCCAAAAGGCAATGGCAACTAAATGGCCAAGTGGTTTTGGTAACATTTTGGGAAAAGGAATGCAACAGTTATACAGTCATGGAAAAAATGATTAGACCATGGTTTTCTTCAATTATTTTTTTTATTTTAATGCTTGGTACAACTAAAGGTACAAATATAATGATAACAACAAAAATAGTTCATATGAGTTTAATTCAAGAGCTGATATCTAGACATTTTCCATGGTTTTCTTGATAATAACTAATATCATTATCAAGAAAACCGTGGAAAATGGCTAGATATCAGCTGTTGAATTAAACTCATATGAGCTATTTTTGTTGTTATCATTATATTTGTCCAAACAAATGTACCTTTAGTTGTACAAGGTATTAAAATGAACAAGAAATTGAAGAGAACAAGGGTGGCCTAATATTTTTTCCATGACTGTATTTGTAGTTTATGTAGTTAATGATTGAGGCCAACTTATTGCTAAACTGATGGGATTTACCTGCGATGTCAAAGCACTCAGAAGGGGATAAATCTATTGTGTAGTTGTAATGGATGACACAATCCATTACAGCAAAAATGATTTTTTAAATTATAAGTAAATTATAATTATGAGCTATTCTGATTAAAAAAAATCCAATACTGTGCCTTTTTGAAGGTACGTTAACTGCCACTTCAACATCATTTCATCGAGGCTATAATATTTTACAATGTGCATATTCATCATTTAAAACAAAATCCTGTGAGGCTGAACATCTTCAAAAGCAGAATGAAACTGCTCCCTCAAAGCAACATATCCTACAACATGCTTACACAGGATATTTCATTTCATTATATTTTTATTATTTTAAATATTAAAAAAATGGACAGTGTCAGCAAGTAAACGTCAGTGATTTACTTATTTAAGTGTGAATCATCTTGAAAAATAAAGCTTAATTTTGCTGTTTTACATTGACATGGCTCTAATTCAGCAGTGAATCATTTAATTATTTACTTTTATACTTTGGCTTTTTCTGCTGTGAGGTGATACAGACACATGACACTCATTGCCCAGTTGGAAAAAAAAAGTTAGAAAACCAATCAAAAAGTAATCAAATGTAATAACTTACATTACTTTGATGACATAATTAAAAGTTACAATGCTTATTATATTCTTAACAGGGAAACTATTCATCTTTAACTATTACATTTCAAACAATGCCAGTTCCAGACAGACTGGACAGTCAGACACTGATATCATCACATAAAGTCTCTCATGCAACTTCAGGATTGGCTCATTTACGAATTTCCATTTGTTAAGTGGCCAATTCAATTAATTTAATTCCCTCATGCATAGGAAATTATAATCAAGTGTGAAATGTGTTAAAGATTACTATTTATTCCATAATTGAAAAGGCAACAAGAGAAGTAATACACAGGGTGGTGGAGAGAAAAACCCTGATTAATTCAACAGCTGAATAACCAGAATTATACAGTATTTCTTTTTACACTACAGTGTCACTGATGGAGCAGGAGCTGGAGACTGACCCAGTCATTGGTAGGCCAGGTTGTATCTGCAAATATTGGTCTGTCACAGACATATCAGTATCTACCAGTATTAGGGTATATTTTGTCTGGTATGTGCCTGTGTGAAAACTTTTTTAACAAAACATATAATACAGCAAACAGTGCTTGGATTGATTTAGGAATGGTGTTATCTATTAATTTCTATTTATTTCATATTAAAATGGTGAGCAAATGGTTGATACCGATCATACTCTACTGATGTTTATTTAGCAAGTTATTTTATTTTATTTCCCAATTTTCATTTCTAAAACTGATTGACAACGTAATATGTTAATGCACATGGTTGCCCATAAAATTGGAATAATTTTGTTTTCAGACACAATCCTCTGTTAATTATGGTTTCATTTTAATTGTGATATGTTGGGAAGAGATTGATTAATACAGTTTTGAGAATATATACACTTTATCTTTCAAAAATGTATCACATTGTCACAATTATTTCATGGAAAGAGGTAAAAAAAATATTTATGGGTGACCGTGTATACAGTCATGGAATTTTTTAGACCACCCTTGTATTCTTCAATTTCTTGCTAATTTTAATGGCTGGTACAACTTGATAATGATTTTGGTTATTATCAACAAAACCATAGAAAATGTCTAGATATCAGCACTTAAATTAAACTCTTATGAGCTAGTTTTGTTGTTATCATTTTATTTGTCCAAACAAATGTACCTTTAGTTGTACCAGTCATTAAAATGAACCAGAAACGGAAGAAAACAAGGGTGGTCTAATTTTTTTCCATGACTGTATATATAAAAATGTTAAATATTCTACTATATCTACTAAATGTTAATCTGTGAAGTATCCTCAGTAGGTTTCAGTCACAACCACAACATATTGAATACATGTGGTTTCTGGTGCTTGAAGTAGGTGTAGCAAAACATCATTACCACTTGTTAAACTTCCAGAAGCAACCCACTGACAAACAAATTCTACCCCTATAGTTTATATCCGTACCAGTGGCAGACAAAATGATCCAACTACAGCCCATCCTCAGCCCAGGACCATAGCTCATTCAGCCCCCTTGTTAGAAAATGACATAACGTGCTATGGAACCTGCCTGAAGTCCCAGGATGCTCACTGTACACTCCACAGAGGGCAAACAGAGGTTAACAACCCTTTATTAATCCCTGCTAACAGAGACACCCAGAGGGAGAGGCAGAGAGAGAGAGAGAGAGATAAAGAGGTATAAAGACAGTTTAATAGACTGAGGGAGAGAAGAAAAAGACGAGCAGAGACCAAAAGAACAACAAAAACAAGAAAGATGTGTTTAGGACATTAGCAAAAGAGAGACAGATAGACGGATACATTAAGTTCACCTAACAGCTGAATAGAGGCAGCTTTCCACGCAGATACCAGCTTTGACTCGGAGCCAATGATATCTAACGACCCCCTGCATAGCATAGCAAGATGGTTGACTGCTCCTCACTCTCTGCCAAGACACACTCAACAGCATCTCTTTTCTTTTTCTATATCAGAAAACACACACACACACACACACACACACACACACACACACACACCAGCAACCACGGCGCTGTGGGAGCGCAGTTAGGAGGTTTGAGCTGTAATTGGATCGGCCTCTATTTGGGGTCAGTGGTAAAAGTGAAAAGACTGGAGGCTTTTTCAAATGGACTAAAGACCGAGGAGACATCGGAGCACAGGAAAGGTCACTATCAAGTAGTCCTGTGGGGGAAACGTGTGCGTTAGTGTGTGTGTTTTTGGGTGTAACAGAGGTAAGAAAGGGAGACGAGGCAGGTGATGATGCTGAATATGAAGTGGTAGCCAGGTGAAGGGGCTGAAAGTGTGAGTGTTAATAAGGGTGTTTGACTCTCTCACAAACTGTGATTACCTGCCAGCGAACAGGTGTGAAAATTGAGAAGAGATTGAGAGAGACAATGATGGTGACAAGTAAGACAATTAGGAGAATAATTCAAAATTCAAATTGATTTTGTGTTTGAGACGAAGAGTTTGAGCGAGGAGGAAAATATGGGTATTACTAAATCACTTCAACCCTTTACTGTCCTCCTCGGAGATCTGTCTCCGTCTCTCATCATCCCTCCTCTGCACTCAGTCCACTCCCCTGTGCCACCAATAAATCGACAGATCGATGCCAGGGTACACGTGCATGCGTTTGTGTGTGTGTGTGTGTGTGTGTGTGTGTGTGTGTGTGTGTGTGTGTGCTTTTGAGCCAGAGTACTGATGTGTGCTGAACAGACACAAAGGTTTAAAAAAGGCTGCAAAATGTTCCTTAAATTTGTACAATCTTGTATAGAGTTCTGAGGAGGAATTCAATATTCACTATTTTCAAAAATTCTAAATGATGAACTGGTAATTTAGCATCTAAATGTATCAGATAATGTTCTATATATGTAGAATGTATCCAATGTTTTTTATGCCAGCGTGTATGTATTTAATGTCAGATATTAACCACACAGTTTGGTGCATTCTTTCAAAATAATTCCAATCTTTTGATTTCCTGTTTCACTCTCTCTAACTCCCTGATATAACTCCTGACCTCTTTCTCTCAGAGCCTCTTTCTACTCTCATCCTCCTATCTGGCCAGGTATAAACTAATCCCTTGTGTCTTTCCTGCAGCAGAATGTACGCAGGACAAACCTGCTGCCTGAGTGTGTGTGGTGGTGCAGGTGTCGGGCCTCGGTGTGTGTAAGTTTGTTTCAAAAGTGAAGGGACAGTGGAATAAATGAAGGACAAGAAAAATGCTGGAATTTAGTTTCACCCACCTTTCTATATCTTTTTAATTATATGCTGTAAATGTAAAATATAATTTAAACTGTCGGGCTACTTTTCAGTGTGTTTGAATTCTATTTCTGGAGGACAAATAAGCAGTTTTTCATGCTGATCTCTGCCAGCCTTTTGTTCTACTGCATTATCAGTAAATTCAAATTCAGTAACCATGGGCATAAATGTATTTCAGGACAAAGACAGATTAAATTAGATTTTTTTTTCTCACTTCATACTGCAGCAAATAGCGGGCTTGATTCAAGCCTGAGATGATGTATCAAGAGTCAACTGCGGTTTATTGCAAATTTCCTCTTATTCTCGCAGCAGAAAACTGAAAGACACATGTCAACACTCCTGCACACACACATGCAGACAGACAAGGTTATGCTTGGCAGTCACACATGATGTGCGTGTGTGTGTGTGTGCAGACCCAGTCAGCTGCTTTTCCCTTCCCTCATTTTGTTTCACTAGGCTGATTTGAAAGACATTTAATTATTGAAATGCAATTAATGCAGCGCTCGGTGGGAATAGGCAGGACACACACACACACACACACACACACACACTAACACCACAGGAGGGCACAGGGAGGAAACAGCAGGCTACATATCAGCAGAGATTAACCAGTAATTTAGATGCATGATGCATATGGATTAATGCATTGAGATTATGACTGAATAGTGAGCTGCCAGAACTATGGGCCTAAATGAGGATTTAGGAGGTCATCATCTTAGTTGCAGGGATAAAGAGATCATAGGTGGATTTAGAGAATGGGACATCATTAATATTGACCATGTGTTTTTCCTCACATGGTACCACTATGAGATTCCTACCTGAGGTGCAAAATATCATCTTTACACCACTAGTTATCATAAGATACATAATACATAATTATATTTTAGCTTTGAATTACAAGATATTATGATTCTCTCTATCAGATTTCTGGATCTGCATGAATTTTCACCAAAACCACCACACACACATACACAGACCAGACCTGCATGAAGGAATAACAAGTGGTGTGTGTGTGTGTGTGTGTGTGTGTGTGTGTGCGTGCGTAAGGGGTGGGGATAGGGTAGGACCAGGCTACTACAATCTGCCTCCTTAATTCACACACATTCACTCACTGCGCCTTTGCCTGTATTTCAAGGACAAGAACCACACTGCAATGCCTGAGCTTGTTTTACAGTGAGAGAAAAAAAAACCCAACAACAACAAAAACAAGCAATGCAATCATATATCACCGAGAAAAAATAAATAGCAGTGGGTGGTGGACACACGGCTTTAATCAATATAGGCTTGGAGAAATATGTTTGGCTCCAATGTGCGTCTCCACCCGCCCCCTTATTAAAAGCCTACACATGTTGATTATAGCATCATAATCCCTTTGTACAATACCAGAACATTTCTCATTACACCAACACATTCCTACACCTTCATACACAAATAATTCTATGGACAAACTCAGAAATAGCTATTCTTTTTTTTTTTTTTTTATCTTGCAAAGGCTAATCAGTTAAGATTTGTTATTATATCATGTCATTCAGGTAATCGGTTAAGGTTTTGTGACTGAACCAGTTGTAGGTTATTGCAGAAAACGGCTCTTACCGATAAACGGCGTTAGGTCGGGTGGATGGATTGATGAATGTGTGCGGTCTCTCTCTGCTGCTCTCCTCCAGCGCCGCAGCTCGCTGCTTGTTCATTTGCCGCAGACCCCGCCCCCTCCACCTCGATTGGTCCAATGAACTTCGACCAAAGAGTATCAACGTGAAATGAGATAATCACCCTCTCCTGCTTCCGTAGTTGCTTAAAGCGAACAATGTATTTCAGGGATGGGCAACTTAATTGCTGGAGGGGGCCACAATTTTTCATCGACACTACCACAGGGCCACATATAGGACCGTGCACAGATATGATGAAACATAATAAACAATATTTAATATGTTTACAATGCAGTACCTTAACATATTTCATGCTCAAATGCATGTATAACAGTATAAATAGGAATGCAAAAGGTTTGGAGCAAATAAAAAATAACCACTTACTGTGATTTCTTTTCTTTCTTTTTTTTAAGTGCAAGAACAGCAGACCGACATTAATTGCAAGAAGTAATTTTGTGCATTTTTACACTGCACTTTAAAGACTTCATGCTCAAATGCATGTAGTTGTACTGAGGGCCACTTAAAGTGAGGGTGCAGGCCTTATGCGGCCCCCGGGCCTCCAGTTGCCCATTCCTGATGTATTTAGCTGTTAAATCATTTTTTTCTACCCTCCTCAAGGCGGGTTCGGGTTTAACATATTCGTACCATCTTGTGAATTTATCAAACTTTTTTTTTTTTATTTCACCTGTCTGAGTTTGTATGCCCTCTAGTTTTATAACAGCCCGAAAATTAGCCTCATGCAACGGTCAGCATAGTTCCTTCTTGGCAGATGCACGGGTCTGTAGTAACATGCATTAAGCTTGACAAAACTATCCTTAAAACCCGTATCAGTTTTTTTTAAACTTAAATTTTTATTGAAATTTTTCAACTCCACATGTAAACATCAAAGTATACATAAAGATCCATGTATTACATTCTATGGGTGGAGCGGCTGAAAAAATCAGATACAACTGAAAAGAGAACAACAAAAAGAAAGAAAGTAAACAGTCATGGCTACATGTGTCCATTATTAAATTACACTGTATACAGATTTAAGAGAAAAGAATAAGAACAAGATACATTTCAAGTAGGCTATTCCCTACTTTCATTCTTCAAGAGATTCTACCAGACTAACTGAATTTCCCCTCGGGGATGAATAAAGTAATTTTGATTTGATTGATCACGTCCACTTCTCCCATTTAGTCAAAAAGATGTCCTTGCTACTGTTGTTTATGTGTAACGCCACCGAAAATAGTTGATATTGGTAGAGAACCATCTTGTCATACAGTCCAACAGTTAGTTTTGTGCGTTGCTGCCAAATAATTAGTAAATAAACGTAGTTTGCTGCTACTTTCACGCTAAATAAAACTTCTGCACACCATTGAAGACAGAGTCTTATATAGTGTGTGCTTTGGAAAAATGGAAAAGCGCTAAAATGCTAGTGCGTAGCTATTTCAACGAAAGAGTTAAGGGTTAGAATGCGCTTCCTGTACCTTTTGGGATTTGAAGTCCGCTAGGGTGGCCATTGCAATGACGAAGCATGACGAAGACCTACCGAAAGAACTACAACCAGCCTCTCCTGTGATACCAACGGACAGATCGCAACACCGCCCACCCTACCCGGCTCTGCTTCAGCTTTGTTAGGCAGAAAACTTCCTGAGTAAGACACAAACCAAAACAAAGGGCTTATTGGAGCAAACAACCGAAGCTACTCTCTCTCTGTTGGTGTTATATCTTTTATATTTCCGCTGTTTTATCACCAGATACTTAGCTCGCGATATAGTGCTAGTAAGCTAACGACGGAGTTGTTCACCTGCTCTAAACTGCTAATCTCATGTTAGCGCATTAACGTTACCTGTGCCTATTCATCGTTTGTTTATTAACATTATCCACCTCCTTGTAATCTTCGTTCCTCTTCTCTTCATTGACAACAGTTTTCTCCAATGGTAAGTGTCATACAGTAACGTTAACTGTGACCTCTCTCCACCACCGATATGGTTTTTTGGTTAGTTTAAGTCAGGGATGGGCAACTGGAGGCCCGGGGGCCCCATCCGGCCCGCACCCTCACTTGAAGTGGTCCTCAGTAAAACTACATGCATTTGAGCATGAAGTCTTAAAAGTGCAGTGTAAAAATGCACAAAATTACTACTTGTAATTAATGTTGGTCTGCTGTTCTTGCACTGAAAAAAAAAGAAAGAAATCACAGTAAGTGGTTATTTTTTATTTGCTTCAAACCTTTTGTGTACCTATTTATACTGTTATACATGCATTTGAGCATGCAATATGTTAAGTTACTGCACTGTAAACATATTTAAAATTGCAGTTTCATCATATCTGGTTAAGTGCACGGTCCTATATGTGGCCCTGTGGGAGTGTTGATGAAAAATTGTGGCCCCCTCCAGCATTTAAGTTGCCCATTCCTGGTTTAAGTGACCGGCTTGTTGAAAGACAGTAGTTTTTGCGCTGTAGCATCACCTCACATCACTGGTAAATTACCTGCCAACACATATTTCCTTATTATGTCCATAATCTTATCAGTAGCAGTGTGTAGTGTGTAATTCCAGTGTCATATAATGTAATTAATGCAATATAACTGGTAGCACAAATGACTCAAATAGTTGTCTGAAAGACGTTTGCCCTGACAGGCAATTTGACTTATTTTACCAGGTAAATCACAGGTGTAAGTAATAACATTAATTCATATTCTGTTGGATTTAGGTGGACCAGAATGCCAGAACCCAGTTGCAGGCACACCTAAAATGAATGCAGTCATTATGATTATTTGCCACACCTGTGTTTCATAAGTTGAAATGTCAGCCTGGAGAAAGTTTTATTATGAAGCATAGCTAGGAAATATGGGTCCTATATACGGTTAACCCTCCTGTCAAGTCTTCACAGTTTGTTCCCTTTATGAAAGAAATGTTGGCCTATGCTAAACATGAATTTAAGAGGTCTGAGCAGTTATGGTTTGATACAACAACATTTAATTAGATTTAATTTAGGAGTTATCAAAAATTGCACAAAGTTACCTTCCACTCTTAAAAACACACATGTTTTTGCACATGTACACAGATGTTAGATGTGAATCTATCCCCTTCTTGGGTCAAGGGAAAAATCAGTGTAGAATTAATATAAATTTGGGGACCTTCATCTGTAGATGATTTGAATTGTGTTGCTAGGAAACACCTTGGATCTGTGATTATTTTTTGTTCACACTCTCGGATCATAAAAGAAAGAGCGGACTCTCCCTCCAAAATAACGAAGAACTGAAAAACATCTGCCACTATTGACTGTGTTGAAATGAATTAATTTAAATTCAGATTGATTAAAGTAAAATTTTTGGTTAATCATCTCTAACATTATGCTTCTTTGTTTTACATTTGAAGCTTTTCTTGAGGTTTTTAAACAATGCTTTGAATGTTTATCATAATTTATGATGTCATCACACAAAAAAAATCTCAAACAAAATCCTCAATTTGAATAAAGTAAGTCATCTGATTAAAATATGACCTTTTTTGTATCAACTAGTAATTTACTATATTAGAATTAGAGGCAAAATAGATACATTAATAGATTACTGGCTAGATTAATTCACATACCTGGCACCCTTTGTGTGCATCAAGCAGGAGAGCAAACAGTTTTTTTAATAATTTGTAAATTTGGGAAAATATTTACATCTTATTTACACTACTTTTGAGATATGGGAAATGTTTGGAATCAAATTGAATCGAAAGCAAGCCTACACAACCACCAAAGGAATCTACTTCTACATGTATAATACTAATAATATTATTGTACATAAATCTTTATCTGCAGCTGTGCAGAAATCCATCTTTAAATGTTTATTTAGAATTTGATTGTCAACATTATGAATGAATCTTAGATACTGGGTCAAAGCCTACAGGAGGGCATTCTGTAACCATGTCTGTCGTTATCTCCCAGTGGTAGCTTTTTTTTTAATGTCTTTATGATCCTCCACTCATAATCCAGCTCATTTAGCTATTGATATTTTGAAACACTGCCACACTGGACCTGTTTATAACCTTAACGTTTGTTTAGTACTGGGTATCAAGGGGCAAAATAAATGCCATAAAAGTCCTCTTAGTTGCCGTTAAAAAAGGACTGTGATGTCACTATGAGGTCTTCACTTTGTGACTCACTGGATTCTTGAAAAGACACGACACATGCATGAAGAGAGACGTGGTATGTAAGTTAGTCCCTGCCCTATGATCTGTTGTATGATGACTACAATTGATAATAGCGTCAAATTAAATCCTGTTAAAGAGTCACAGGACAAAGCATGGCTGAGTAAGAACTGGTCCTGGAGGTGTTCAATAGAGACAGAGCGCAGGCCGATGAAAGAGGATATTATAGATCTTATTTTACCCACCGGGACTCACTGTTTTCTTATGACAAGATTGAGGAAGAAAAATTCTTGAATATTTCTGCCAATGTTCTATATTTACCACAGTGGTATTTTTATTGCAGCAATAATATTATAGAGAGGGTGTTCCTTATTCAGGTATGACTCATGCCAGTTTTGTCACCATTGCACTCAGTGGAATAGTAAAGCACACACCTCTTGGCAGTGTGGCTGTTATGTGATGATCATGTCTGTGACTGAAAGGCTTTCTGGGAAGTGGTGCACATGGGATTTTATGATATGTAATGGAAGGAGTGAAGCTGGTGCGTGTTTGGATTTGTTCTAAAATGGATTTTATGATTTTATTCCATCTTTGAAGAGCCTTATTTTCTGTCCCCTCTACTCAAGGCGAAAATATTTGAATACACCTCATTAAAGGTGTTCATTTGATTCCTGATTGTAACCAGTGTGCTTTAAAAAAATGTATTTTACCTTTTTTGTAATCCCCTACTCTGTCATTTCCATCCACCACCATCTGTCTCTCTGCTTGTTCACCTGTCCGGCCTTCTTCTTCAGGTCCTCATCTGCTCCCATTCTGTCAGCCTCTTTAAGTGATTGAATGAGGTGAAACTGGCATCAGTGGACAAGCACATACACAAAGGGCCATTGATTGGTCAAGGATGACCATGGAAGACATGAAGAATGAAGCAGACACCGCCTCAGTAGTCTCTATGGCTCTCTACACTGTGATGTTTCCTGTTTTTAACCAGGTAAGGGATGCAGAGAAAGACTTGTGGCGGTGGTTAACTTTAAATGGGATTCCAGGGTTTCCTCAAGGTTTTTAGAGATGCAAGTTACATTATTGCGCAACTGTTTGCATAAAACATAGTAGTTATGTCGGTCAAAGCGAGGGAGAGATCATCTAAAGCCATATAAGATTCGTAGCCAACTGTCTCATCAAATCAAAAGATCAAATCAAAATCAAAATTACTTTATTTATCTCTGAGGGAAAATTCAGTTAGTCTGTTAGCTCTGGAAGAATTACACAGCCTGATGGCTGTAGGAGGGAAGGATCTTTTGAATCTCTTCTCCGAGAGAGAGGAGCCATCCACTGCTGTTTTTTGGTCCATTGAGGTTTTGTGTTGTGGATGATCCGGTTATTTCAAGATGGCTTCGAACATTTTGACAGTGCATCTCTCCACCACCTCCTCCAGTGTGTCCAACCTGGCTCTAACCACAGAACCAGCTCTTTTGGCTAGTCTATATATAATACTTATACTAGTAATGTTAGGATACTATATTATATACAAGGAGCACACCTACAACAAGCATTCCTTTTCAAGTATTTATTTATACAGCAACCTATGCCCTTTAACCTAAAAATATGTGTGTGTGTGTGTGTGTGTGTGTGTGAGAAACGTGTATCTGGAGGAGTGTGCGCATTTGTGTGTGTGTGTGTGTAACGAAAATCACAAAGTCGTGTGTGTGTGTTTGTGTTTGTGAAGCATGTGTATCTGGAGGAGTGTGCGCGCTTACGCTCTTTGAGTTGCAGGACAAATTATATATCAAAACGTGCGGTTTTGCTCTGCTCTGATTGCCTTTGATCCTTTGATGCGATTTCAGTTACAGATACACACACGCACACACACACACACACACACACGTGTGCGTAAGCGCGCACACTCCTCCAGATACACATGCTTCACACACATACAAAGTGTGCCTCGAGTGTCTCAAAGAGTTGCAGGACTAGTAGCGGGACAAAATTGTGTCCGAAAGAGGAAGAAGAAAAAATCCACAGTATAACAATAGTGCTCAGGGCTTTGCCCCGTGGCCTTAATAAGAAAAACAGCAGATGTTGAAATTGAATGTTGGATGAAGAAATACTAATATCTCAGCCACTATTTCATGGATTGGCATGACATTTTGTGCACAGATTAATGGTCCCTAATGGATAAATCTTAATTAAAAAGATCATTCACCAACAGAATAGAAATATGTCAATACAGCTTGTACACACAGTCATCATCATCATCATGATCCTCATCATCATGCCTAGAAGATCAATCCTAGGCCAAATGAAGAAGTATTTCAAAGCAAAAAATGATATTACAGTAATGACTTCGGTGGTCCCTTGAATTTTCCCCTAGAGCCACTAAGACATGTACATGTAGCTTTGATTGAAATATCTATTGGATGGATTGTTGTCACATTGAGTAAAGATAATGTTTTCCAGAGGATAAATAGAAACTTTGATCACCTGACCATTCACCTAGCGCCATCATCAGGTCAAAATGTAACTTTATCCAGTACTTTGTTAGATTGAAAAATACCTACAAAACAAATGACATTCCCAACAGCTTCAGTTGTAATTTGTTGACCTAAATTAGGTCATAAAATACCTAAAAGATTTAAACTGCAGTTTCCACAAACATCTGACTACTGCACTTTTAGTATTTCTTTTGCGTTTGACATTTTTTTTTTAATGAAGCTTTATAGAAAATAGATGGTTAAAAGACACTTTATTTTAAAGCCACACATGTGTGAGTATGCTGTGTAAATATTGACAGACAGAACTTAAGTAGAGATGAGCTCTGTAATACCACAATATCAGCTCAGAGGAATGGAAAAGACTTCAATTCCACAGATGGACGGACTCAACAGCTTTTCACAACACAATAACACAGTGTCCTCTTTTGATATTGCAGGATGCCTGGCTTGTATGTACTTTCTGCAGAATTACATTTCAGGACAGAAGAGAGGCTCTGATAAGAGTTGTACGTGTGTGTGCTATAGTTTGTGTTACTGACTTATGTTTGTGTGTCTGTGTATTACAACTTACAGCTGGAGAAAGTCGACTTATCAGCAGCGCAGACCTTGAGAGCAGCCGTCATAAAGGTAAAAAGAAAACATTTATTTTGTTAGTTTGTTTAGGATGAACTGTCACCTTTCTTGTAATATTTGTGCTCACTTTTTTTAAACCTTTTAAACTATTTCAGACTATCATCTGTGTGCTGATTTTGTAGATTTTATACATTTAATGCAACAGAGGACCAAGACTGTATGTTTGTGTGTTTTAAGGCAGAGAAGGAGAACCCAGGCCTGACCCAGGACATTGTTTTGAAAATATTGGAGAAGAAGAAAGTTAAAATTGACTATAATGAGTCTCTACTTCGCATGGCTGCAGACGATGTGGAAGGTAGGATACTTGGTGAATGTTGCATGCAAAGAGAGGAGGGTGCAGTAGATTTACAGTAGGTCACTAATAAGAAAGGCATGGTCAACTTGAATATATATATATATATATATATATATATTCAAGTTGACCATGCCATGTGAATGAATGACATGAATATACTAAGTGCTGAGAGAATGAGAATGTATCTTTTCTATTTACTATTTATTGAGATGAGATGATAAGAATGTATCTTGTTATTTACTATTTATTATGCTTTTTTTTTTATGAGTCCAGTACCTGAGTGCATTGAATTTCGTTGTATTTCTGTGCAATGACAAATAAAATCTAATCTAATCTAATCTAATTCAATTTGAATATTCTCTCAGGACATGCAAAACACAGACTGTATTGCTTAAGGACGCTTCAGCAAGAAGGATGATTACCAACATACTATAGCTTCACTTGGGTTTCCGTTTTGCTCCAGCCCATTTTCCATTAGCCCAATTATCCACTGGGAGGAGCTGTTTCTCCACAAATCAAATGCTCTCCCCGTGCTCAAACGTTCCTTCGTTTTTGTCTGTAATTGAATTCCTGGTGCCATGTACAGTGATTGATGGTAGTAATGAATTCACACATGCACACACACACACACTTTGGATGAATTTTAAATGTACCTCCTGCATGGCACAGCCCAAGTTGTGCCTTAATCCTGCCTTCACTCAACAAACTAAACACTGTCACTTTAAAGTGTGTGCACACGCACATTCACACATGCACACTGTTAATTTTATACATTTTTCACTGTAGACCACAATTATTAATTGCTTAATTTCAATGCCCCCTGTAGCTATTTGTACATGTGTTTGACGTGCCCGTCAATGAGGAGTTCTTTGATCTGTATTTTTTCTTCTTCCTCTTCTCAGAATTTATGATTGACAGGCGAGAGCCAGAGTTCCAGGAGCTGAATGAGAGGGCCCGAGCTCTGAAACACATCCTCAGCACCATACCAGATGAGATCAATGACAGAGTAGGCTTCCTACAGACCATCAAGTAAGACAGCTCAGTGTGTGAATGTATGTGTGTGTGTTACATACACCAGGTTTAAGTCTTATTAAAAGTTTTTGTCTAACTTGTTTTATTAATTGTACACATTGCATCTCAAGAGAACTTGTGAAAACGAAATGGGATTCTAATCTTTTCTTTTCATGGTTAATCGTTTGGTGAGACTTAAGATGTGATACAGGGTTTGTCCTTGTGATAAAAACCAACCATAAAAGATTTATTGTGAACCAAATTTTGGATGAGGCACAATTGAGAACAAAGTCAAAGGAAAGACATTAAAGAGGGTGAACACATGAAAATTTGATCTATGTAGCGATTGGAACAAGCCAAATCTTTCAATTTTTTCTGGAGAGTTTCGAGGTTAGTCTGAATCATAAAAAAAAAAATACATTCTGCACACGTGGGTTAGTGCATATTTTGCTAACTAGAGTCTGAATTAAATGTATTTATTCATTTTCATTTCATCTAATGCAACTTAAAAGCTCCAATCCACAAACTGAAACACAAGATATGGTTTTCGATATGTGTGCAATATAAAGAACTAAAATATTTGTGTTCAAATTATAAGGTTAGTACAACGTGTGGAAGTTTGAAAACTGCTTTATTGGTTCTTTAAGGTTATGCTTGAAATCAGTTTGAACTTGAATTGTGTAAATCCAGAGATTGTCTGACATTTAATGGAATTAGCAGATTTTCATCCAACTGGTCAGTTGTGCTCAAGAAATGGTTAAAACATTCATATTACATTTATATAATCGTTGTACCCATAGTTAGCAACAGAAAATGTGAAAGTGAAATCAAGTGAGAAGATTTGCATGGATGATAATTTGTGACCTTGGGAACAGCAGTGTTACAAAGAAATGTCAACTCAAAGAGCCACTTAAGAGCTTTCAGCCCCATCTCACAGTCATCATCATCATCATCATCATCATCATCATCATCATCACATGATCCAAATTAAGAAATCAAGTCATGAAAAGATGCAACACAAACATACATAAAGGCTGAGTTTAGTATTAGACATTTCTGTGTACATTGTAGAATAGAAATGATAAAACTGTAATTTTTTTAGGCACCACACACACACACACACACACACACACACACACACACACACGTATATGTATTAAAGAGAGAAAGTGAAAGACGTTTCATTTACTTGGCCCACTTTGCCATTATTTTTGATCGAATTCAATACTCTTAGTGAGTCACTGCTTAAGTTACTTACCCAGCGGAGAGCTTAGAAATGAAATCAATTCAAAAGGAATGCTGAAAAATGGAAGTTATGAAACGGCAGATTTCAAGTGCATACGAGGCGAGAAAAAGTTGAATGTAAATGCACGCTCGTGAGAAAAGGGGAAGAAAGGCAGACAACGAGCAGGATCAAGGTACTCGAGTTATCATGGTATCACTGCTGACAAAAACAGACGGATTTTTAGATATTGTTTTTTTAACACGCTCTTATTTGTGTTTGCCATCCACAGGGACATTGCCAGCGCCATAAAGGAGCTACTAGACACAGTTAATACAGTGTTCAGTAAATACCAGTATCAGAATAGACGGGTAAGTAGATACATGAAGGAGACAAATGCATTCACACAAACCTTCTGTGATATAAGTGGAGCTGAAAGGCTGTCTGTATTTATTGGTTAGGCGCTGGAACAGCAAAAGAAAGAGTTTGTGAAATACTCCAAGAGCTTCAGCATCACTCTCAAAACCTACTTCAGAGATGGAAAGTATGACACTATTTCTAGTTTATTTTCTGTTTTAGCCGTTTTTATGTCTGTTTTTCATCCTTTTCTTGTCTCTTCACTCACTCGTTCAGCCTTTTTCTTTTTCACAAGCACACACACAAGCTACCAACACATTTAATATCTGAACATGCCACCACACCACACACACACACACACACACACACACTGTCAGCACCATGTAAATGGTTGTCGTTTGATCACAGGACCGCTTCTATCAAATCCACCATTGCTGAATAATTCCCTTGACCCATTTCCTGTGGATTCATGCTGGCTTGTATTCTCTGAAGCCTGACATTCTCCATTCCAGCCAGATCAAAGTGTTTCCTGGATCAATCCTAATATTGTTGCCATGGTTTCTTTGCTGTGTGATTGACACGTGTGTCCTTGTGTCTCTGTCACGGTTGTTTCCAGAGTGATAAACGTGTTTGTCAGCGCCAACCGGCTCACCCACCAAACCAACATGATACTGCGGGCCTTCAAGACTCTGGTGTAGCCTGAGAAGACACACACACACACACACACACACACACACACATGCACACACACAGCTTCTTATTAGAGAATAGGTGATATGAGGCTTTGTAATTTGTAAAGACATTTTATTATTTTTGGGTTGTATAATTTATAATGCTGTGGCTTTGAGGGGAGATCAGGTAGTTTGAGGTTCAAAGCAAATCAGGTTGACAGTAATTGCAGGGGATTTTAACTCTCTTTTATGTTGTTCTTTTATCAGATTCTTAAGTCGATATTTCTTCATTCCTTTATATATTTCCTTTTGTTCAGTATAGTTCTGAAAAAGTCTAGCAAAAAAAGTTTTGTCATTACACCAGTCAACATAATACAAAGAAGAGACTCAACAAAGAAACACATTCCCACATTTTTGCACTTGAACTATAATTTTATTATGTAAAACATAATCTTGATCTATACGGTGACATCATGTACTTGGCAGTAATATCCTGCCACTATCGGCTTACATTATATTCAACTTAAATATGTCAAGAAACCAAAGTCTGGAGAAATGTTTTGGACTTTGAAATGGAGACTGTGGCGGTATCCCAAAGTCAAGGATCCTTCCTTGGTAGGCTCCTTCCTTCAGAGTCGGGTCCTCCAGAGACGAGGCCAGAGTCCTTCCTTTCACTGGTGTAACGCACAAATGGAACAGCCTTCCGAGTGTGCAGCTGTGCGTAATTGCGTAATGGTGGACGGTCCTGCTTAAATTCAGCGATGCAATTTAAAAACCAGTTCACAACATGATCTGGCTTTGGCATCCGCACTCAGCCACATATTTGTGGAAGAAGATGCTTTAAGGTTGAATCTCCACTATTTAGCAAGTAAAAGCCAAAATGTGGATTAAACCAGGATATTTCACTGATCCTGGCTGAATTTGGTCGCTACTCAGTTTCATAAAAGCAGCGGCGCATAACTCACCATTGAGATGTGTTCTGTGATTTATTTATTTTTTTATAGTACAGTACAATAACAGTTATTTATTAATAATAATAAAGGATAGTAGCGGACTGTCGATCCCTGTTAACACAATAAACAAATGTATAACTTTCTGAATGGCATAGCAACGTATACTTTGCACATAGTACATCATTTGACGCATATATGACTTAACAATAACTTAAGCGACTGAGACGGCATCAATTAACTTTAACGGCAATGTATCAAGATGACGTTTATCCTCTTTTAGCTAAATATACTGTCATTTGTTTATGCATATGTTTTGCTCAACACAAGTTTTGTAAGTGATGTGATAACAAATATTTAGTGTAAACTGAAAATACTTGTCTTTTAAATTCATATTGCTCCACCGGTGTTGCCGTTTCTTCGCTTGCCATTTTTAAATCTCCCTGTAGACCGGTGTGTGCAAGGCATTATGGGTAGTCGGAGCGAACGGAGGATACACACATGCATCCTTGGAATTTGGGCAGAAGGACTCCGAAGGATCCTGGACATTGGGACAGTCCTTCGGCGGATGTCGATGACGGAGAATCCTTCAAATTCAGCCGTTTGAGGATCCCTCCTTGACTTTGGGATACAGCCAGTGTCCACTGTCTGCTTTCTGGACATTACCCAGCACATCATAAAAACAACCTGTCAAGGAAAATGGCTGTGCTGTCTTTCTTTTACTTTTAGTTACAGAAATATATGTGTAGTCTTCACATTTACCACCTACTAACAGTTGATAGTCCAATGGATAAAAATGTACAAATGCAGTATACCAAAAATACCAGGATGCAAGCCAGCATCCTTTTCTAGCTATTCTGACACACAATCCTCTGTGCAGCATGATTGAACAAGAAAGTCAAAGTTCAAGACACAATGTTATGACAAAGTAGTATGTTCCAGTTGTGTGCATACTTAATACAAAAGTACATGCTTTCATAGGGCAGCTGCAGTATTAAAGTAAAAAGAAAAAGTATGTAATTTTGAATGCAGCAAGAATCTACTTGTGACATAAGTTGTGAACAGTTTTTCTTCCCCTATGATTCAAAGAACTTTTACAGAACTGAAGAGGTAGATGTATTAAGTTTTCTGCAAAAAAAAAGAAAAAACAAATTTGTGTGAATTTATTTTTCTTTTATCCTTTATTTATGCAAAATGGAAATCCACCATGAAACTCTTTGAACATCACATTTTGTTTTATTGTTTGCTGGTGAAATTTTCTTTTTCTTTTTTCCCCTTTTAAATGTGGCTTGCATAACCAGAGATGGCATGAAACCACACTGAGTTATTTCCAGAAAAGCTATCTCATTGTTTGATCAGATATTTTTACAGAAATCCACCAGCATCTGTTTCAGTGTGAGATGCTTAACATCAAAAAGCAAATCCTTTGTTTTGGACTCCCAATTTGTTTAACAATCTCGATTGGGGAAGTGTGAGAGTGCAGCTGCCAGCAGCTGTGCTCAAACACAGGTCGGCTTGCAGATTTCATAATTTAAAAGTAGTAGAAGGTCATAACAAAAAACAGCATGGAGGGGGTCATGAGGGTAAAACAGAAGTTACACAACTTTAGCAATAATTCTTAGATTGACAAAGTGCAACACAGTGACTGAGGTTGGGTCATTCTTGTAACTTAGCTCAATTAAAAGATAAATTCAGTTTAAAGTTATCAGGCACCATGCTTCATTTCAGGCATAGAGCTATTTTAAATTCATAAAACGCTTGATTCAATATATTGTACACATTTCCGCCTTGACAACTCATTTGACTTTGCAGCTAAGCAGACCCAGGGACAGGCAATAATAACTATATAGAAAAAGCCATTCTTGTTGCTGATGGCCTCATTTGCCTTTGTACTGTAGGTCGTATAGAGGCATCAGTAATAAATTGAGACTGTTTCATAACTAATTAAAAACTCGTAGTTGGTTTACACGAACATACTGGACCATGAATGTATAATTTCTCTTTATGTCGGATTTTGATTTTATTTGACATTTACTTAAATTACATGAAGTAAGAATACAGACATGCATCCCAAAGAAACATCAAGGACAGAAACACAATAAAGTTACAATCATGATGTACAATAATCTAAGCATCCAATCCTAGGCTTGCACATTTTATAAAAGCATGTCTTTCTGTCTTTATAGCGGACATTCCTCAAACCAAATAAAAATACATTCCTCACAAGAGTCATAAAGAGTGTTTAAAAAGCATTTTCCTGTTTAACGGAAATTAAACAGTTCTGTCATATGAGAAAGATTTTCAAAAGTGGGTCTCTCTTCAGATATACATTGTTGTATGAAAGTGCTTCATTTCCTCCCGGTTGCCCTTGTGTTCTCTTTCTTCATATGCACCTCTTTCCTCCCAGTACTAAGATCCAAACCAATTTTTTCCCCATTCCAGCAACTTCATTCTTCTCCCTGTATAATAGTGGATTTTCCATGGTGGATTTGTGGTGGGCTATTTCAGGCTCTGTACTGGCTCCTACATGCACCACTGTAATCCAATTGTGATAGTGTTAATTTTTTAAAGCTTTATTATTGAAATTGCTGAGACCTAATTTTCTGATCCTGTCACCGTTGACGACCGCTGTAATCAGCTAATTCAAGTTATTCCAGGCCATTAAGTCATTCACAGGGATTGGTTGTGGTCACTGAAGCAGCAGGGAGGGACACGATCATATCTACGCTAGATATGTAGCTTTTGTGTGCATTCATGCTCGCAGTCGTACAGGCAATCTATTTGTCTGAGTTTTAAAAATCCCTAGGAGACTTTTTTCCCTCTGTTGTGTGTGTGTGTGTGTGTGTGTGTGTGCAGCTGCGAGTGACCCACAGGAAGTCCCCTCAAAGGCATTTGAATGGCACTATAAAACTGTGCTGGTGTGTGGTTTATTTTTGTTCAGGGCCAGGTTCACATCAGTACTGTTTTACTTCTTTCAATGCATGAGCACTTTTATGAGTGGCAGTAGAATACTAATGTTTTTGTGAATTGTGTTGCTGTAGCTATAGTGTATGTTTGTGTGTACGGGAAGAAGGGATAATTGTACTTTGTCCAGATTATCTTCTCTCCAGTGCCTAATCTGTGAATAGAAGTAACACACACACGCACACACACATTGTGTTACATACAGACGATAGGGCCTGGACTCACAAACACAACTCTTTTTGACTACTTGGTTGCCAGGAAACTTAGCCTGAGTCTTTGAGAGTGAGGGATAATAAAAGAAAAGAATTGTGTGTGTGTGTGTGTGTGTGTGTGTGTGTGTGTGGCCTCTGCCACTGTCTGGGCTACTGGGGGCAGTTAGTTAACTCTGTGGGTGCGTGTACTGCAGCCAGGGCTGTTTGCGTTGATTGCTTCTCAGACATTGCTGGCTTAGACAAACCTCTGGACACAAAGAATCTCCGACGGACAAGACCCAGCCAAGAGCCAAGGCAAGATGGACCAATCAGAAGCTGAGGGAATTGTTTGAAATGTCATACTTTTAAGAATGGTTGTTTCAGCACTTCAGATCATGGGGACTCTGGGACAGTTTTCTGTGGACTGAGAGGATGAATTGGTCGTCCTGGTAAGTTTGAATTTGCTATTAAGTGAGAAACTGTGTGTTCAGCTCTGCGATATGGACTTCATGATTAAAAAGTGTCTTGACTGAAGTGTGTGTACACATTGGCAGTCCTGGAAAAGGTACAGCTAACTTGACAGTGATGTTGCCAGGCCGAGAGCCTGTCATTATGCAGTTACAGCCTGGTGCTGAGATGGCTTTTTGGACAGTTTGTCTGCAGAGGATGATACTCTGTACAACTTTAATAAACCCCAGATAGAAATCCAGCAGTGACAGTTTGGAGAGAGGTGACTGGACCTGAAGGGGCCATCTAGGAAGAAGAGAGGCAGTGCTGGTAAGTGGATTTTATTTGCCAACCGATGTGACAGCACTGTACTATATTTTTTATCTATTTACCTTGTACATTTTATTCGATTAAAAGCAGTTCCATTAATAATCAGCATTAATATGTTAGATATGTTTTACATTTGTTCAGAAGGCAGTAAGTGCATTCGCCCAAAATATTGGCTTCTTTTTGTGTTTATTTTATGAATATAATGTCATAAAGACTGATGCCAGCTGCTCGCTACAGAACAAGTGCATGGTTGAATTACTTATTGGGCCCACTGGGAGCCCCCTAGCCTTAACCTACAAAATGTCAGTCATAGAGAAATGTACCAGGCTGGAGGAGACTTAAAATGACCACAAAGAAGCTTAAAACATAAACTAAGAGACCACAAAATAGCTCACAACTACTATCAAAGGGTCAAAACGATCATAAAGAGACAGCAAATAATAAAAATACGTTTGGAAAAAAAGACATGACACAACGGCTATTAAAGGGTCAAAACATTCAGAAAGAGACACAAAACAACTATAAAAATACACAAAATGACAGATTTTGAGATTCAAAATGGTGAAAAAGGGATACACGACCACAAAGAAACAAAAGAAAACCTACTACAATGTGCCACAATGACTAGAAAGAGATACAAAACAACTACAAAGAGACACACAATTACTACAAGACATACAAAACTACAGTAAGATGCATAATGACTTGAAAGTGGCATAAATCAACAATAAAAGAAGCCAAACAACTATAAAATCTTTCTGTCTTGGTTCTGTGTAGGAGAGGTGGTGGGGCCTTTTGCATGTCTGTGCCCAGGGGTGCATTGACTCATAATCTGCACATGGTGTGGATGTCTTTTCATTAATTGATGTAGCATATCTGTCGCAGTCTAATACTTGTTGTCAGTGTAAATGAAGAGGTGGAGAAACTATCATATCAAGATCATGGTGCAGTTAATCAGCATTGTAAAAAAGATAATAGCTGCAGCAAAGCATTGATTTTTGCTTTCATTACACACCCTGTCATCTAAATCACAGCTCAGTTTGATGCCACTTCCAATGAATTTGTCACATAAACGTTTATATCGGGCTGAAAATGAAACGGAGAGTGTTTGCTGTCTTCTTCCTCTTATGTTTCATAGATTGTTAAAAAGTAACTTTTTCATCATCTCACATTTCTCTTTCAGACATCAAACATGCTTTTAATCATCACACAGGCTAATTGAACAAATCATGCTCAGCTACCTGACTCCAGTATTTTATTTCACATTATCTGACATAACAGAGACTTGACATGCTTTGGCGACGTACCGCCTCCTCAAACAATCAACATTCGGGGACCTATTCACCCACCACTGAAAGAGATGAAGGACATTTCTGTTGAAAATGACAGGCCTTTGCACACATTTATAACAGACATGTTTAGGTAGAGTTAAAAGAGCCAACAAAAGAAGGCCGCTGCTACTTTGACTCTACTGTATGATTATGATGACATGACAACCCGCTGTGTAACAGATATAGAAGGTTACTAAGGGATTACTCAAGCTGGGAACGGAACATCTTGTTTTTGTCATGTAATACCTAGAAATTACGGGGAATCTATTTTTCCACTGTGTCTCTTCAGTGCAGCCTCACACACACACACACACATGCTTTACCTTTCTGACCTTGCCTGGCTTGTTGCTGATTGATTGACAGGAGCTGTAACCATGAGAACGAGGATGGAGGTGGCACAGCTTGAGAGCAGGATGAACACTGCGGACTACAGGAAGCTACAGGGCCTTTTCCTGGTGAGTGTATTTGACAGTTTATTAGTCGAGCCCCAGATAGTGCGTTGTAATAGTCTCGTATTTCAATGCCTTTAGATCACACAAGAAACACTTAGTGTCATCATTTCTACTATGTCTCTGTTTACCATGGGCAGATTTTAAAGCAATAGGCACACTGTCTATTATTTAATTTTTGTCTGTTTTTTTGCCCATTTTGTAGTTATTTTGTGACTCTTTGAGGTTGCTTTGCAACTCTTCGAAGCAATTATGGGTCAGTTTGTTGTTGTTTTGTGCCTCTTTATAGTCATTGTGAGTCATTTGGTGGTCTCCTTGTGTCTCTTTGATGTTTTGCATCTCTTTGTAGTCGTTTTTGTCTCTTTTGTAGTCTCTTTGTGATTTTTTAGCCATTTTATGACTGTTGCTGGCTGGTATATGTGTCACTTTGAGTGCTACTTTGCAGGTGAAGGCCAGTGGGTATCATTTGCCTGGTAGGCCAGTTCAGAAATCCATACATCCAACTACCAGTATCCCAACTCCAATATCCCTTTTTAATGTTAACGTTAGCACGTTAGCTCGCCTGCATCAATCACATTGCAGTTAAACAAATCAAATAAATGAATGATACATGTTTTCGTTGGTCTCTCTCAATGGCACCGAGTTGGACTTGTTGTTCAGATAACCCCGCCTCCAGCCCCTGACGTTAGCAGTTCGCGGTTCAAGACCAGCACAGAGTTGGTGCCGCTGTTAAACCAGAATCGGTTCTTTGGTGGTGGAAAACCAAACAACTGTTTTCAATTGGGCACTGGCCAGAAACCAGCCTGGAACCGGCTCTGGTTGAAAAGGGGTATAGGTCTCATTAGAAATGCTTTGGAAACCAGTGATGAAAACCAAAGTCTGCAGCACATTGAGTTTGAATGAAAAACAGACACTGTTGCATGCAGACGTTTTGCAATGTCTCCTGTCTCCTACAGGATTCCTCAGGTGCACCTCGCTCTTTATCCAGAACTGAATTCATCAATCTGGCTTGGTCATCAGTTGGTCGTGGCTCCAAGGAGGAATATGGCCTCCTGTTTGACAGCGTAGTTGTCACTCAGGAGCATCGCGGCCTCCTTCTGGACATCGACGCTGTGAAGGAAGAGGGACGTGTCGACTGGGGAGGCCTTTGTTCTTTTCTGCTACTGGAGCTTTCTGATAAAGTGAAGAACACCAAAACCTCCAGCGCACCTTGCTGGAAGCCACCACGGACTTTGACCTGTCCACATCGAGACCCTGTTCAAAAGGTAAACACTCCCTGCTGTCTTGTAGGCTAAACGGAAGAAGAGTAGGGGTGAGAACATGTTGCTTATTTTAAACATATGCATCAAAAACATTTTGACATTGACTGACTGGCGAGTCCAAAACTTTGCTGACATGGTGGAATTCCACATTATTAAACATTGTGTGAGGAAAAGTTCGAAAGTATTAGGGTCCTGCTCATCAAAATGGCACACCTCTTTTGAGATAAATGGCTCTGGACTCCTTTAAGTTTAACATCTATCAATTAATATGTAAATGAAGCGGCCGGTATAAAGTGCCTACTGCTGTGGATAAAGTGATGGCTCACCACTTTAATCTTTCAATCCTGAGAATGTCAAAATGTCAGAGTGTTGTGTAAGTTGTTTTCCAAATGGCTGGAAGGTTTTGACCCTTCTAGCTTAGATCAGTATTAAAGAGGCAGACAGAATAATGGGGCTTAGAGACTCTAATTTCAGTTAGAAACATTGTCAGTAGAGCGTGGCAGGGTAGTGAAAAATATACTTAAAAGCTGCACTCGTGCATAATTTTATATAATAAAAGATACAATGACTGCATAGTGTGAAAGGGATTGCTTGTTCCAACAGAAAATAACCACACGACTGTGAGACTGAAAGAACTAAAAGGAGTGAATATTATATAATGACTTAGTCATAAAATTAAGGCTTATGTTTCTTCATGTTTGATAAAATTGTAAAAAGGCAACTCTTTGCAAACATATTAGCCACAACAGCTTTAAAATATAATAATTAACTGTAATTCACAGTTAAAGTAGCAGTGTGTAGGTAAAGGGAGCTCTACTGGCAGAAATGAAATGAACATGTATAACTATCTTTTCATTATCGATAATCTCCTGAAACCAAGACTCTGTTTCCACTTTAAATTCGTCTTGGTCAATTTGATCACAAGTGGACAGATGAGACACATCTGCATTTACACCTGTGTGTATCATGCGTCTCCAGCTGGCCACTTGTGTTCAGATTCAACTACCTACAACATTTACATTTAGTCATTTAGCAGACGCTTTTATCCAAAGCGACTTACAGGATGAAAGGGGAACAATCAAGGTATAGTGCAATAAGAGCCATTAGTGCAGCAATAAGTGCTAGTGACAATTCGTTAAGGAGTTGAATTGTGGTGTGGTGCTAGGAGAGAAGGTACTCTCTGAAGAGCTGGGTCAGGAGTTTTTTAAAGATAGAGAGGGACGCCCCTGCTTTGGTAGGAACTGGTAGTGTGTTCCACCAACGGGGAACAAGAAATGCAAAAAGTTTGGATTGCCTTGGGCAGACAGGTGGCAGAGCCAGGCACCGTTCATTGGAAGAGCGCAACGGTCGTGAGGTAGCATATGCCTGTATCAGGGCGACACCTCCGCTGGAAGGTTATGTAGGTAGCAATTACGTTGGATAACAACAACAACAACTCGAGTCGCTAGGTGCTATCTTGCTAGCAATACCCTCGTAAATGGCCTCATAACTATATGATTCCTCTCCATTTTTTCGACCGTTGGGGCTCTGTCATCAAACGACCACCACACAGCCTGCATTGATAATGTATTTCCCTGTTATGTCTTTGCCGAGGACACATCACATTTAAACTATAATATATATGTGGTCAAATGCGTCCCAGACCACCTCGGCAAGTGGTTTGAGTGATCACAGTACGTCTTAGAGCCTGTTTACTCTTGTATTTAGGGCTGACCACTTGTGACCCAAGGAGCATTTTAAAACCAAGTGGGTCCTCTTTTGTGGAGCCCACAATGTTACATCACCTAGAACAGACAAACACAACACTGGCTCTAAAGAGGGCCTTTTCCATTTTTACAATACCTGAAGGACACAGTAGTTCTCTGGCACGTTTTGAATGGGAGGGGTGAGCAAAAGGGTATTCAGTTGGTTGCAATCCATAACCTCATTGCTATATGCCACTGAATCTTACAACCTGAAACTTTAAGTCCAGAAATCCTGCCCCACGTCCAATTTATTTAATGTTCTACAAGTTTTTGGTACTCCACATGTTTTGCCATACACAGGTTCCTTCTTTGGTCTTACTGAATAACTGACATATACTGGGGTTTCTATATTGTAGGCCTAATGGGAATCTACTGCCATGAACTCCCTTTAATGGGATCATTTTTGCCCCTTGCCATTTTAACTAAGATAACAATAATTATGTTATTAGTGGCTACACAGTGGTGTAGTGGTTAGCACTCCGGCTTGTGGCTCTTCTGTGTGGAGTTTGCATGTTCTCCCTGTGTCAGCATGGGTTCTCACCAGGTCCTCTGGCTTCCTCCTACAGTCCAAAGAGTCCATGCATGTTTAATTGGTGACTCTTAATTGCCCATAGGAGTGAATGAGAGCATGAATGGAACTGTGATCGTCTGAAGACCTGTCCAGGGTGTCCCCTGCCTCTCACCCAATGTCAGCTGGGATCAGCTCCAGCCCCCCATTCGTATAAGCGGTTAAGGATGACGGATGGATGGATGTTACAGCATCAGTGATACTAAAAAAATCATAGGAACTGATTTTGAAGTCTCACTGAAACAATCATTTCATTGGGGCAGGCTTGTTTGAAGAGTTGGCAAGACTTTTCATCACAGAGGCAGACACACAGACGTATCAAACTGAATGGCAATTTGCAGTAAATGTCACTCTTAAGAGAAGTATGATATTTTTTACAGCAATATACAACAGGTTTATGTCAGTGCTCCATTTGCTACATCTGAAAAAAAAAGTCATCGTACTCATCGTGCTTGTGACTCATCAGCCGTTGATAAATAGGTAATTAGAGTAATTAGAGATAAATGCATGACACGTTAATCTGAGAGATCATATAAAGGCTCCAGTTGGCTGTTGGAAAGTGACCCAGTCTGCAGTAATTACATTGGTAGTACATCTAAGCCCCGACCTCTATTCTGTAAGTATTAATAAACCTCTTCTTTCATTAAAGATATTCAATGTCTCTTTCTCATCATACACAGTCAGCTCAAGCCTTTTTTCTGCTGCTCTCAGTTCTTTTCTTCTTGAAGCTTGGCCAATAAAATGGCATCATTCATTAATCCTTTTGTTTTATTGGTTTCAGCACAGAAGAACGTGCTCAACTCACTTGTACTCACTTGCTTCCAATAAGAGGGAGATTTAGGGTGGCGCTCATGTTTGATGCAGTTATTCTAGCGTGGTTTTATGGCTAAAGATTAGCGAGAAAGGAAATACTTTAAACTGAGATATTTTAAGTCGGTAGACCCCATTTTACAAATTAATGTGTCATTAAAATGCCACAAGCTGCAGCACAAAGAGCTAAAGCTGTTCTGAAGGTCAGTTTTATAGAACTTTGCAGTAAGCAGAGAGTCTGCTGTCTGCTTTTTCCCAAGCAGCAGACTTGTCCAGGTTAAGTGTTGTTGTTTTGTGATGTCCTCTGGTCTCCCCTCAGGTGTTGTACCTGCAGAGCTCAGGTCAGTATCTGACCGTGAGTAAAGGAGGAACCGTGGGGATGCGGGACAGAGAGGACATGTCCCTCCTGCACACACATCGACTGCAAAACAGTACGGTCACACCCAAAGACCTCTGGGTCACAGACATGGTGCTGCTGCACAACATGCACAAGGTGACTTTGACTTTTTTTAATTTTTTAAATCACATAACAAAAAAAGTGAGTCAGTCAAATTATTGATTGGCGTCCTGGTTATCTTGGCACATTATGTTAGTCATAGTTTACACAACTGAGAAAATGTCATTGTAGGGATTATACCAGTTAATTATTGATACGTAGTCAGTGAGTTATTGTTGGTGACAGATATAATTCTGTTGCAAAACACACATGACTTTTTTTTTCCCAGTTATGCATTAATAACCAGTCAGGGAACTTGTTAAATTGTTACCACTGTATATTATATTGATGAACTGAACTGCTGTCTCTCTGTATGGCTCTCTGTTTCTAATAAACTCCTTTTTACACATTTTCCATCATTCTCAGATAGCCGTGTCTTTCACAAGTAAGGAGGTGTGTTTTTATGACATTCTGCCAAAACAAGACTTCGGCTGCAAGTATAAACTCCAGGTAACAGCTATAGCTCTAATCCTCCTCTGAAAAAACACCTTATTCCATTCTATCCAGTGCTTGAAGAAGTATTCATGTCTTGTAATTTCGTAAAAGTAGCAATAATACATCGTGAAAGTACTTGGTTACAAGTAGAAGTATGTTATTCAAAGGCATACCAAGTAAAAGTGCAAAAGTATAAGCATCTTTATGTACTTAAAGTACCAAAAGTTATAATACTCATTATATGGAATGGCTCATTCCAGATTCATATATATGACTGAATTATAACTAATGATGTGTTAATGTTTACATCACTTAATATAACAGCTGGAAAATGTGAAGCTTTCAATGGACATAAAATATAACATTGAACACAAAACTTATTTTATTCTCTAGGGTTTGACATTTACTCCCTGGTGTCTAGACTACTGGGTGGATCCCTTAAATCCAGACCAGGCTGTCCTCACCATAGGAGACATCGGAGGACAGGTAATACACAGAATAATAGACAGGGGGAGGCAGAACATTGTCAGCAGTCTTCATTTTTATTTTTCTGCATTATCTGTACTTGTTAATCACTCCGTTGTTTCATAACTGATTGTGTGTGTGTGTGTGTGTGTGTGTGTGTGTGTTATCCCAGGTCAGTGCTTTGTATTTTACCTCAGCTCAGATCTCTCTGTTTGAGAGACTCAGTCAGAGGACGGACTCAGATTCAGCAGGGATCATCCTGTGGGAGGAGCTGGTCAAAGGAAAGCATTGCTCCTGTTACACTGTGACACACCAAGCGCACACACCTGCCTGGGTTAGAAAAGGTAGGTAATTTAACCACACGCACAAAAAAAATTCTGTTGCTGTTATGAGAAAAAATCCCTCAGCCTCTTTTTTTATTAATCAACTTGTCCATATCCATATACAAGCAGTGTTTATTGTAGCTTTTTCCTTGTTTCCCTCACTCCTAATTGTCCTGTCCCAAATTCCAGTTTCCTTGTTTACACATTTATTATTTCATATTTTATATATACAGTCATGGAAAAAAATATTAGACCAGCCTTTTTCTTCAATTTCTTGTTCATTTTAATGTCTGGTACAACTACAGGTACATTTGTTTGGACAAATATAATGATAACAACAAAAATAGCTCATAAGAGTTTGATTTCAGAGCTGATATTCAGACATTTTCCTTGGTTTTATTGATAATGACCAAAATCATTATCAAGAGCTCTTAAACTATTAATTAATTTAAACTCTTATCAGCTATTTTTGTTATTATCATTATATGTGTCCAACAAATGTACCTTTAGTGGTATTAAAATGAACAATAAACTGAAGAAAACAAAGGTGTATATGAAAATGGCAGCAGAAAGTGCATACAGTTGTTGATTTGTTTCAACATGCCAGAAAGCTGCTACAACCTTGATTCCAGAAAAGTTCAGATGCAGAATTCAATGTGTATTATTACAAAAAAAAAAACCCATTAGTTTTCATTTTAAACATTAAGATTCTTGTCTGTGTACTGTAGGACGAAAGGGATTTGCATTCTATTTTTTATTTATACAACCTTCACAGCATCCCAGCTTCTCTGGAATCAGGGTTGTATTTTTTTAAAAATTGGTTTCCTGTTGGCTAATGGGACTCCAAGTTCTTGCAGTTTTTCATCCCTATAGTTGACTGTAGTCATCTGGAGCATCAGGCCAAAAATAGTTTTTATTACAACAGAATGACAAGCAAATATACAAAATAAGTGGCTCGGATGACAGAAGAATGAGAGAAAGGAGACAAATAACACACTCCGGGTGTCAGGGATACCTGACGCTCACAAACACACACCTTCACCTTGACACCTGGGATCAGAGCTGCTGTCTGAGCTCGCTTGCTCACTTTTTTCAGTATCACTACAATAACAGCTTATGCAACACCATGGAAACGCTTGGGTGTGTCTCTGTCACTGATGCACACACACACACACACACACACACACACACACACACACACACACACACACACGCTGATTCACTTTATAGTCTTGCATAGCCAGACTTTTGACTATTGGCATAAAGTCACGAGCTCGAGGTCTGGCCTCCTGAGACTCCCCGCTTCAGCTCAGCCTGGGTAACAAAGAGGTCACTTAGTTGTATCTGGATTGCATCATCCGCTCAGAGCCCCTCTGAAGAGTCATTGGGCTGTTTGATAATGATTCAGCCGAGGCAGCGCTCTGAGACTAGCTTGGCTGAGAAGGGAGATCCTGATAAAAGGGGGAAAACAAGAATAAAGTACATATAAATAAGCACAACAAATGGGAAAACAAAGGGAAAACAAAAAAGGGGGAAACAGAGGAGACAGTGCCAAAACATTAAAAGCACTGCTTAATTGATATTATGCAGGCTGTGTGTGTGCGCATGCATGCAAAACAACAAGAGAGGGTGTATACTGAGGTCTGCCGCGTGTGTGTGTGTATGTGCTTGGTGTTTTGGGAGAGTGTGAAAAAGGAAAAGAGGGAGTTTGTGTGACTGTATATGTGTGTTTGCATACCTCTGGGGTGCTGTTGCTCTTTCTTTTGAAGTTGCCCACCCTGCAGTATGAGTGGGCTGTGTACCATTAGACATGGCTGGTTATCCAGACCTCCAAACCTTCAGGCTCACGGGCCACCAGAGAGAGGGGGGGTGAGAAAAGGAGGAGGGCCGGGGTGGGGGACAGAGAGCAAAAGTGAGAGGAAATAAGGAGGAAATTGGGAAAGAAAGGAAGAGGAAGGAGAGCTGTAGGAGGTGTGTGTGAGAGAGAAATGCATTAACATATCTACATAATGTTATGATCAAAGAAATTAAAAGAACGTTAAGGATACATTTCAGCGTGTTGGTAAAATCTTCAGTGATTTGTCGCAGAACAAAAGGTTTGCTTTGATGTAGATACACGGTGACTCCTCTTTTAAATTCTTAACTCACAGCAATAAAAGTGTGGCATTACAAACAACACTGGCTCAAGCAGATGTTATGCATGTCTGTCTGCATCACAAATAGCCTGATTTGTGTGTGTCAGTGAAAGAGAGAAGGCCTCATTAATCAATGATGAGTCACACGCCGCTGTCTGGAAATCCACTGATCTTTTCATTCACAGGCGGGAGAAAAGACGTGGTGTATGAAATGTAATCAGACGTAATTATTTGCCCTAGCAATGCGGCTGATCTTTGACCTGCGACTGTCACATGCCATCTCACAACCAGCACTTATTTGTGCAGTATTTGAAAGCTAAGAAGCTTCTAATGGAGACGTGTGGCATCCAATTTAGCTGTTCTCAATCAAAGTGTTAATTGAGACAGATGGTGATGCAAGATCCATTACGTTTTCTGTAATACCAGTGAGCAAATCAAATCGGCCTAATTCTATGCTGTGCTGGATTGGTTGCTTTACTATACAACAGGGCTGCGGTCAATGCACATTTAGCACAAGTTTAGTTTCAGAGAGTGGGTGTCCTTCAGAGTTGTGATAGGGAAAGCATTTTGGCATCAGAAGGATGAAGTAACTAATGAACAGTGTGTCATCATCAAAACACGTTGCAATGTTTTACATTGAATTTGTTGGAGTTGAAACTAATTTATTCCCTCTGCTAGTAACTTCTGCCGTATTATTGCTCCACGGAGAGTTGCTGCTTAGATGCCGGTGGCCCTCATTTTATCATTGTTTTTTTATTTGTTTTGTCATAAAATGAGGGGTTGTAAAGAGGAAGTTAGGATTTAACTGTGCGGTTAACATTTTAATGAATTAGCCCAATTGTTCTTTGTCATATTGGGACTTTTCTCACTGCTCGATCATATTCCTCAAAGAGAAATCAGAAATACAAGTTAACCAGGTGATCTTTACTTTTAGAAGTAAAAATGTGTTTGTTTTACATTTTAAACAAGCTGTCTCACCACTGCTTGGTGCAATGCTGATGCATTATAAACTATATTACTATACTATAAACTTTATTCTTGACAGATAAAGTGTATATCTTCTCAAAACTTTATTAATCAAGCTCTTCCAAACATACAGGCATGAAAAAAATATCAGACCACCCTTTTTCTTCAATTTCTCGTTCTTTTTAATGCCTAGTACAACTATAGGTACATGTGTTTGGACAAATGTAATAATAAAAACCAAATATAGCTCATAAGAGTTTAATTTAAGAGCCTATGTCTAGACATTTTCCATGGTTTTCTTGATAATGACCAAAATTATTATCAAGAGCTCTTAAACTCTTAAGAGCTATTTTTGTTGTTATCATTATATTTGTCCAAACAAATGTATCTTTAGTTGTACCAGGCATTCAAATAAATAAGAAATTGAAGAAAACAAGGGTGGTCTAATAATTGTTTCCATGACTGTATCACAATGAAAATGAAACCACCAACCAATTAACAGAGGATTGTGTCTAAAAACAAAATAATAACAACCGTTTATATATTTCCAGCTATAATGACTATCAGCTGTAACAGCAACCTCCCAAAAAAACAATGAAACAAAGGAACTGTGAGGGCAATCAAAGGACAGATCTCTGCTGAAGCCCCTATCTCACAATGTTAAAAAAAATGGATAATGGATTTGCGTATCCTCCTCCAGATCCACTTCATAATTTAATAGGTTCTTACTTGACCCATGCTATACCCGACACCAACTTTAACAACATTGGGGGAGTAGTTTTAACTGTAATTAAAAGTAATAAACTATAGTCAAGTCAAGTCAAATCAAAGTTTATTTATAGAGCACATTTAAAAACAACTTCAGTTGACCAAAGTGCTGTACGGTTATTGAAATACAATAAAAATCATACACAAATATAGTAATAAATAAAAACAATAAAACAATAAAATGGTAATAAAAACTCTCAATCTAAAAACGGAGTTAGAGTTAGGAAATAAAGGAAAGGAAATAAAACAGACAAACAAACCATAACCAAAAATGAACCTCCTTGGCGGTGGTAAGACAAAAATGTCGACTAAAATTATGCAATTAAATTGTCTGTCTATATATCACAACTAATTTACTTTCACTCTGTCTGACTCTTTCCTACAGTACGTTACCTGGGCTCGCTGGAAGCCTTTGTGTCATGTAGCACCAGACCACAGAGCAGCATGGTGATCGGCTGGAGGGAAAAGGAAAGCAGGAGTCTCCGAGTCACTTCTTTCTTTACAAAGAGGGGTGTGTGGGACATGGACCACCACAGTGGACTTAATCTGATAGGTGGGAACCAATGTGTATTTAGACCTATGATTCTTGCTTACTAAGAATTCAATGCTCACTTTTTTTGCAACCAGTGGAGTGAAGGGCTTTGGAAAGAATGCAGGCCTAAGACACTTCTGCATTGCTTTTTAAAGCCCAGAGTTTGGTTTGTCCACCAAAGGCAGTTTAATTAATATAGCCTGAAATCATAACTTGCATGTTTATGTATTTTATGTGTTTTGTGCCTAGGTTGGTTGACATGGTTATAAATAACCTGTTTTATGTTACACAAAGGCATAAAAAACTATTAAATGCTTCATTGAACTTTTTTTTTAAACAGTATGGTTTCCTGTCATTAATTACAGTTTGCACCTTTGCTAATTGGGGACATTATGGTTCTTTGTTGTAGCCACAGCAGGTGTGGATTATCAGGTCTTGCTGTGGAACCCGTATGTGACCTCAGAGCCGGTCTGTGCGCTCAGCGGGCACACGAGCCCCGTCACCGCAGTCCGCTTCATGCAGACAAAGCAACAACTGCTCAGTTATTCCAAAGATAAGGTAGGAGTGTGTGACTCTGTGGGTAGCGCTCTGTTAGAAAAGATAATGTAATGATAAAGAGCCTTATAATGTAATATTGTAATATTCATTGTGATACCTTGCAATAATTACTGCAGAGGAAGGAGTCCGTGGAGCAGATGATTGGGAGCCTATTTCACCCTGTTGCCATTCTAAGAGCCACTTTAAACCCCTTTTTCTTTCCGATGCAAAGAGGATGTTGGTGCTTGTGCTGCTTTTCCTCTTTCCTCTTGTAGCCGTGTGCATGTTTGCCTTCACTGTGGCTTTTCTGAAGATAATGAATATTTTAGAAGTGATTTATGTTCCATCTGCCTTCTTGCTCAAACACCATCTGCCATTGCAAGAAACTCTGAAAGCTTTACCTTGGGTTCCTCTGGAAGAGCTCCTGGAACAGTGACACTCGTCTTGTTTTGTGCCGTAAAACAATATGGTAGAGTTCTCGTGAAATCTGACTCAGTGGCACATTGTGAACAGGCTGCTAGAGTAACCACTTTTCTTGGCAATTACTCTATTTCTTCTGTAATTATGATGATATCTTACCATAATAATTAGTTGATGTTTTTTTTCTTTCCAGGTCCTGTGTCTGTGGGATGTATCCCGTCAGCTGTGTGTCCACCGTCTGGTTGGTGTCTTCCCAAAGACACAGGAGGACACGCACACTCTCCTGTTTCTCCACGAGGAGCGGCAACTCTTCTTGCTTTCCTTCAACAGCCTGCTGCTCCTGCTGGAGACCACAGAGGAGGAGAAGAGGACCAGCAGCCATGAGCACCCTGTTACCTGTGTGCTGTTTAATAGTCTATTCAGACAGGTAGGCTGCTTAAATGGCTCCCCGAGGCTTCAATTCTTTGATTTAATTCTTTTGCACTGATGGCCTTCATCCAGAAACATATGAGAAGCAGTAGTTAGTAAAGTCATTCTCGACCTAGATGTCAAAAGCAACAGAACAGCTACTAAATGACAATTAAGGTGTTTGTTTTGACAGTTCTTTGTACCATTAAATGCAAAAGTATTAATGTTATAGTAATAGCTGGCTGTGTTTGTCTTCATTAAATGTTTGGGAATGCTGTCATGATGATGTTGGACCAGAACTGAATACATTTTGACAACAAGTTATTGTCAGAGGAGGAGATGTTTCACAGAGGAATAATGCTCTCTATCTTATTTAGATTCATGTGTCATTAAGATGATTTAGTGCATGTTTTGTTCCCTTTACCCAACTCCATGACAGCCGTACACAGCTGACATTAGTTTCTAACAGTGTGGGACCACACACACACACACACACACACACACACACACACACACACACACACACACACACACACACACACACACACACACAAACACAAAATAGCTAATGCATCCAATATGAACATCTCTCATTTTAAAAAGTGCACTCACTCTTGATTTTTTTCCTCCTTGCTTTTATTCCCACTTGACAGCAGCATTAGTCGCATATTTTCTTCAGTGGTGGCTTAGCACTAAAATAAAGTGTAACGAAGCGTGGAGAATTATTTGGCTTTGTGGGAGTCATTAAAGAATACATCAGCGGAACCTGCTTTTCTCACAGCAGAGAAAGGATCAAAATCTTTTTGATGATTGATATCCTCTCTCTCCCTCACTCTCTCTGCAGGTAGTCAGCAGCGACTCTGCCTCCTCTGTGATCTGCTGGCTGGCTGACACGGGCCAAAAGGTCAAGCAGTTCCACCGCTGCCATGGCAACGCTGAGATCTCCACCATGGCCCTGGATGGTACGCAGACCCGGCTGTTTACTGCAGGCACTGACGGAGAGGTCAAAGTAGGTGAACCCACACACACACACACACACACACACACACACACACACACACACTCGTTCAGCTGTGAACCACATAGCTGCAGGTCAATTCCTCATAGAGATGCAAACTCTGAAATGTTAAAACGACATGGAATAGAGTTTGACGACTAAATGTGGAGAGGAAGGTGAAGAAGTGGGCTGTTAGAAAACACACATTTATAACTACTCCTAAATTGTACCACTTCATTAATTTATAATGTAGCACTCTATGGGTGTCAGTTGGTCTGGCAAGCTTACAATCACACCAGCTGCATGTGTGTGCAGGGCACCATTGAAGTTTACTAGCATGTAGGGCGCCCTAGAGGGCTTTTTATTACATTTTATATACTATAAGGCAGGGCTGCCAAACTGATCCATGAGAGGACCTGTGTGGCTGCAGGTTTCCATTCCAACCATGCAGGAGCACACATGACTTAACTCATTGATGATGATATTTTAACCAATGTTAAAACGAGTGCTTGTCTTAGTCAACATGGCTGTTGCTAGTCTATCCACCAGTCTCACTTATCAATAACAAAAATATAGAGTAGTCCAACCAAACTGTTGCAATCACATTATTTTTAGCAATTTATTTTGTTTAACGCGATCATACAGGAAAAAATTATTAGAGCATTGTTTTCTTAAATGTATTGTTTATTTTAATGCCTGGTACATTTGTAGGTGTACATTTGTTTGAACAAATATGATGATAACAACAAATATAGCTCATAAGAGTTTGATTTAAGAGCTGATATCGAGACATTTTCCATGGTTTTCTTGAAAATAACCAAAATCATTTTTTGAGAAAATCATGGAAAATGTCTAGATATCAGCTCTTAAATCAAACTCTTATGAGCTATATTTGTTGTTATCATTATATTTGTCCAAACAAATGTACCTTTGGTTGTACCAGGCATTAAAATGGACATGATATTAGGGAAAATAAGGGTGGTCTAATATTTTTTTCCGTGACTGTATATTTGATCACATAAAACATTTCCAGGTTGAGGAAATCTTAACAAGACATATTGTTTATTATTCACCATAAATGCTTTTAATGAGCTGCTACATCATCATCAGTGATGTGGGTTTTGTGCCTTCTGACATATCAGCGGTAAACCTTTTTCTACTGGTGTGCCACTGCTGTTATGATTGGCATATTGCCATAAGTGCCAAGGTATTTTTCTCACCGTTGGCTACCTCCGGATCATCTGTAAAGACAATATTTGTTCGTCTTGATTACTGGAAATATATTTAACAATACATTCCAACATTTGCATAACTCTGCAGCAAGGGAAAGCTCCTCCATCTGCCAGGAGGGGGCACTGTACAACTTTCATACACAGCATTTACCTTTGTCTTTTTTTAAAGATAAGAAAAACAAACACAACACTTACAGCAGTATGTTTTGTAGAAATCAGAATATTTGCATCAAATTTACATATGTATCAGGGGTTGTACTGGTGTCACACTCTTATGCTGGTAACTGTAAAGCAAGAGTGGCAGCACCTGCCATTAGGAAATAGCAGGTGCCTTTAAAATGCATCAGTGTATAATGAGTGACTGTTTGTGAGGGCTGGCGTACATATAATCAACAGTGGCATGCCACTAAGGTCTCAGCATATGCCTCTAAAACAGAAGTGAGACAGAATGTGTTTGGTTATGCATGTTGACACCATGCATAGTGAGCGTTTTGCATTTCAGAAAGGATTTATAGCCCTCTCCTCTCTTTTTATTATGTGTGAGCACATGCACATATATGTGCCTTCTTTGGGCATGATGCTGTCTTGCACAGCCTTTTTATTTTGCTTTGAGTTTTAAATTTGGATCCAAAATTGGTATTTCAAACATGTGGTGCTCTGCGACTGTATTTGCACTCCACGTTCAAGCTCTGCATAATGACTCCATGCTCAGTGCAATTGTTCTCAACAGATGACTAAAATAATTATGCATATTATAATCAATATAATCAACCACATCAGCACTCTGACTCCATGAGCCCTTGTGAGGATGCAGCCATGTGCATCCTGTGCATGTGCAAGCAGTGTCAGGTATATACTCACAGTGCAATTTGATACAACTACACAAGTCATCCTCAGCAGAAGAAGCAGGCACCCCTCGGGCCAATTAGCAACAAGATGCATCATCTCTCCAATTTTCATCAACACCGAGCCCGTGGTGTAGCAGTTAGGGACATTCAGAAACTGAAAATTTGACCTTTTAATTACAGCGTTCCCATTGGGCCAATCAGTGTTTCTTTGCAGTGTGAAATTTTACCTGAGCTGTCGTGTTTGATGGATGTACAGTAGGATAGTGGTTTCATAGTTTGTATCCTCACATGGGCGGTCAAAACAACATTCTCATTAAACTTCACTTTTTGAAAAACAAGCAGTTGGACTTCTTTCAAAAGTGAATACAAACTGAAGTTGGCTTTTTGTTTTCCGGGCAGAAAAGTATTGGTAATGTTGGAGTTTACATAAGGCTGTGACATGTTTGTGTAGTGACATAAAGCTAAACATGAAGGTGACATCATGGTTGATGTCCTCTGTTGGCATTTGGGTGTGGTTTGAAATTAAACACACTAAATCAATGCCTTTTCAAAACAGGCTTGTTAGGAATCGGCCAAATCCCAGTAAAGTACACTCTGTTTCACAGGAAAAACACACTTAAAATACACTTAGCAATTTCCAATAGGCATATTATGGCAAACCTGCACAATTTTAAGTTGCAATGGCAGAGTGCCACTATCCCTATAGGCTATCCACTCCTGCTCTTTAAACTCAGGGAAGTTAAGAAGAGTTTGGTTGTCTGTTACTATATTTGGCATCCAGCATCAAAAGTGAACCGCAAGTCATGGCTATGGCTCAGAATCACAAATTAAATTCACTTAGTGGATGTATTAAATTCCAAATAGGCATATTTCAATAATAAAAAAATAATACAAATAGACATATAACAACCAAAACATTTTAAATATATTTAAAGTAAAATGTATAATCTTTGATTAAAAATAAAACAAAAAAAGGTCTCTTTTGTGTTAAAAGGTAGGGTTATTATTTAACAAAATGGTCTACTTTTGCATGTCTAACATTCATTTTACTGTGCAATTTAAGACACAAATTTTTTTTTTTGCATTCAAAAATACACCTCAATTCACCTTGACTCGGAGAAATACACTTGTTTATTTTATACAGTCTATGGTTTATTCTCCAAACTGTGTGGCGCTGTCGTGAAAGAATGAGGGGCCTGAAAATGCGGTCTTGAAACTTCAGCTCTCCTGCTGTGCAGGATTCCCCTATTGAGCCACGCTGCACGGGGAGGATATCTGTGACGGCCCTTTAACTGTTATTTGTGCTGCAGGTATGGGACTTTAATGGCCGCTGCCTCCACAGAATGAAGGCCAGCCTGGGTCAGGCTGTGGAGATCTCACAGGTCCTGCTGCTGAAGAGGAGTATACTGGTGATGGGCTGGGAAAGGTACTTTAGACATATACGTATATTTAAATACGTGTATTTAAATGTGATTATTATACTCACAGTATGCATCTTCTGTTTACCTCATTTAAATATTGAACACAACACAAAATGAGCTAAAATACTAAAAAAAATGTGTGCATATTTAAGATTTAAGTAAGGTGAATATCATGAGATTTGAAGCAGTAACACCATCATAGGCTCTGTATGTTTGCACATAGTGTATGGAAGAGACTGCACCTGTCAAAAACTCAGAATGTGTGAGTGTGAGTGTGTGTGTGTGTGTGTGTGTGTGTGTGCGTGTGTCCTCTCCTGCTCCCTCTGCCTGCCAAGGACTCAGAGCCAACCAGACATCTGGACTCTAAACGAGTATCGCTGCTTCATGTGTGTGTGTGTGTGTGTTTGTGTGTGTGTGTGTGTGTGAAACAGAGAGTGTGTTTCTTTTTATACCCATATTACATCTGCTCTTCATCTTCATCATCATCATTTCACACCCAGTGAGCTGAACCCAGCAGTGTGCTATCATCAAGTTATACGACTCCCTCTTTCTCTTTCTCTCTCTTCTTCTTCTTCACAAACACACACACACACACACACACACACACACACACACAGACACACACACACACACAGTCACACTGTGCTGCTCTCTGGGGTGTCACAGCGGTAAAGAGAACATAGACGACAGGTCGGCAGCAGTAAAAGAAAATACTGCCGTTATGACTTTCATCACTCATATAATTTCCAGTTTCTTCACATCCACCTAGACCACAGTTTAATCCATATAGTGCTGTGTCGCATGGCATCTTATTCAAGGTCCGCTTGCATTCTACCATCTCTAAAGGTTAAAATATCAACATGCCACTGATGCACATATTCTTCAGTTTGAAACAAAAGTGCGTCTTTTTTTACTTCATGTCTATTACCTGCACAACAAGAACAAGTAAAAGCAATAAATGTGTACTCATGACATACGGGATTAAAGAAGTAGAACTTATTGAATGTGTGATAAAAACCCTATTTCCTACATGTAGCACATGGAAAAATTCAACAAGTTCTCCAACCAAAACAACAGAATAGGTTGTGTGTCAGTACCACCCATTACGAGACGTATGTACGTATCCTGGCTCGCGTTTCGCAGCTTGTGGTACAGTGGCGTGTTCTAAAAATAGCACACATGTAGGGTTCAGGGTTGTAAAAAAGGCTGCTGTTTCTGTGGATTTATGTTATAAAACTACTGACCTAGGTTTAGGGCAAAATAACTCCTGCTAATGCGTTATAAAAGACAGTTAAACAGAAAATAAAAGTATGTAAATGCCGGAAGTGAAGTAGTTACAAGGGTCACTGTACCGCAAGTTACGGGGACGCGAACCCCGCTCTCCTTTGTTCGACCCAACCACCACCCCAACCTCCAATCAAGGCGGAAATCCGCCATTTTAACTTTGCTTCGCCGCCAGTCACTACTATGTCAGCGAGATGGCGGCTGACGCATTGCAGCGGTCGTGAAATATGTCAAAATCGTTCATATTTCGCTGCTTGTACACACAACCTATATTGACGTTTTTGAGCGGAGATCAGGCTGAAAAATACAACTTATATTACAATATTCTTACTCATTATGCCTCATTTAGAGATATATAACTATGAAAACAGCCTCTTCTACCACTACTGTGACTGCTATTACTATTGTTAGCACTACTTCTGCTACCACCACTACTATCACTGCTATTGCTCTAACTGCTACTGTTACTACTACTACTCCCACTACTGTATAACTATGAGTGCAGCTCCTTCTGCTACTGGTTCTACAACTACTGGTATTATCTCTACTGCGAGCACTATTTCTACTTTTAGTGTTGCTGCCCCTGCTACAGCTACTGCTACTATTGCTATACCATTACTCCTGCTGTAATTGAGTAAAGTTTATTTAGTATAGTGCCTTTCACAAAGCAAGTTCACACAGTGATCCACAAGAGTAAAACTTTTAAAAAATAAGACCATAAAATAAGTAAACAGTAAAAACAAACCAATAATAAAACATAAGCAAAAGCAGACCCTTAAAAACAACACAAAATTACAAACTCACACTCACATGATCTAAGCTAGCTATTAGCTATATATATGTCATCTTTTGATCACTAATTTAGCAAAAATAATAATAATCTCTAAAAAATACAATGAACATCAGGTAAGATACACAGTTTATATTGATTGCTGTAAATTTAGATGAGATGATAAAGGCTTTGAGCCTGGAAAGTTTTGGTTTCGGTACTTTGAATGTGCATGAAAGTGGCTACATTGTCCTTTAGGCTGTACTAACCCTGCATCACTGCTATTAGTACATCATCTTCCATTAGTACTATTACTGCTACTATCATCACCACTACTATTATTACATCTACTGCTACTACTATTACAGACGTCTCCTGCTAACATCACAATTACTGCCACTGTCATCACTACTAATATTACAGCTGCTGTTACTGGTGTTAGTGTAGTGTGTGTGTGTGTGTGTGTGTGTGTGTGTGTGTGTGTGTGCGTGTGCGTGTGAGTGTGTGTGTTAGGCCTGTCACAATAACACATTTTTAAGGACGATATATTTTCCCAAAAACTATCACAATAAACGATGTTTTAGTTTTATAACAATATCAAAGCATAATAAGTACATCCTTTTCCACGGCAATGAATTTTGAAATCTCGAGAATATTAAACATTGGAATTGAAATGTGGAAAAGAAATATTAAAATATCCTAGATAAATAAAACATAAATAGTTAAACTACAATCAAAACAAATAAAATAGACTTTCAGGCTCTGTTTACAAAAAAATTCACTGAGATAAACATTATGTATTATATTATTTCATTATTAAAATAACATATAAACAGCTGGAATGGCTGCTTCGGAAATATAGTTTTTTCGGCAAACTGTACCGCCTGTCAAATATTTGCAGCATTACTTTAAACACAACACAAAAAAGCACAAAAAGTCCTGCATGTAATCAACAATATATTGAGTCTAGAAAAAAACTATCGTGTCCATTTTTATATATCGAACGATAAGTCGATATAGTAATTATCGTGACAGGCCTAGTGTGTGTGTGTGTGTGTTTTTTATGTGTTCATTGACCAGGTTGTGCATCACCATGTCACCTTCTCATGTCTCCCCACCACCTTCTCTCTGTGTCTCTGTAGGATGGTAACAGTTTTCCGTCTGCATTCATTCTCACAGTCTTTTGTTGAGCCGTCAGACTGGAAGGGTGGCGCTCAGCACCGCAGTGACGTCCTCTGTGCCGCTTTTCTGCCTCAACACACTCTAGTCACAGGTTAGTGTATGCTTGTGGGGACCCACGACAACTAAAAAGGCAACTGGGTAACGCTTTATAATAAGGTCCTTAATAACCATTAATTAACAAGTAATAAGACATTGTTCTCGCTTTAGATCCGGTAGTTGCAAAAAGCATAGTTAACTTATAGTTAACTTATAATAGATGAGCAATAAAGTATATTTTAATATCAATAAGCAAACAAAATAAGATTAATAAAGGCATGGCAAAGACATAATGGGTGGGTCATGGGTGTTCGTAATGCCATTATTAACACTTATATAAGCTTATAAACACACAATAATGTTAATAAGCATCTTGTAAGGGCTTACAAGGGCCTTATTACTTGTTAATTAATGGTTATTACAAGGACCTTAATATAAAGCGTTACAGGCAACTGTAACCAACACATTTTATTAAGCGATTGACTTACTGTGAATGCTACATCAAGTTTTATTTGAACAGAAGTGTACACAGTGTCATGAGGTCCTGTATTTCTGTGCGTTCCCTTTCATGACTTAAATTAACAATGAGAGCTCATGCAGAGGAACAAGTGAGATTGGAAGAGAGGAAAAAACAAAGGCTAGGAAATAAAAAATGAATCTTATAAAAAAAAAAACTTTAGTGAAGCGAAAAAATAACTGGGAGAAGTAATCTGCTGATTAAAGTAAGTGGTGTTGTTATCAAGGACTCATGCTCCACACATCGCTCTCTGCTGAAAATAGCTCTGTGTTTTTATGTGTGTCTGTGCAGATGTGTAGGCAGGAAGAATTTTAATTTATTTCAGAATTGACAATCAAAAGTTTAACTGTGCTTATATATGTGTGCCTGCACAGCCTTGCATACCTATGAATGTAAACAATACATATTATAAATACAGTCAAATTAGACCATACAAGTAAAAAAAAAAAACAGGTATAGGTGATTTGAAAATGAACTAATTAGAAACATCTGGTGTTTTCAGGTCTGCCAGAACCTTTAAAGAGTTGTTCCTTGCTGCAAGTTGTTGGCCAAACTGCTGAAAGATTCATTGTTAAAAATGCTTTTTTGACAGTTTATTTCACAAATCACTATTTTATTCCTCATATGTTTCAAAGCTTTCTTTTTTCTCTATTCTGAGCTGACATTTGCCTCCACCACAGGCTGACACCTTTATATGCCAGAGCCCATTAATTGGCAAGTCCCGTTCTAATTAAATTCTTAATTAGAGCTGTGTTAAAGGCAGGTGAACTGGAAAGGTCAAGCAGTATATATGACTAAAACAAAGGCACATACTGTACTCCGCTCATTGGTAATATTTGTCTCATACGAGAGATATTTAAATATGTTTACAATAATATAATTACATACACTTCTTATTTGACTTATTCTTAGTCATTAATTGTACTACTTGTATTTTCAAATTTTAGTTTTTCTGTGTGAGGGAGGGATAAAACCGAAAGTGAGCACTACCCACAGAGATCATGGAGGGAAAATTACTTAGACCAACTATCTTCTTCTCCTCTTTTTATCTTTTTATTATGGCTGGGTACAGAACTTTCATACTTTAAGACACCGACCAAATTGCTCCAGTATGATCGAGTATCTACATGTCATTCAATACCAATTTTTAATACCTAAGTACTTGAGTAAATGTACTTAGTTACATTCCACCACTGCTGTATGTGTCATACTATTTTGAGAGGCTTGTCAAGAGAGTGCAAAGGGGATTGCAGAATACATTGAAGAAAATTATACAGAATTACCATCAATATGTCCAGGAAACTAATCAGTGCCTGGACTATGAAATGCAAAAGACTCACACATGTGAAATCAGTAGTAATCGTAAAATCGCACCTTATTAAAATGCAGAATCGCTGGGCGCCTCTGGCTAATGGAAGAGCAGATGAGGATTTTTTTCTCTTCTTCCAATCACTATATTTTTATTTCAAGTTCATACAAACTTTGGAACTTGTTTCCAAAGTTCTTGCACATGCATTATTTTTTGGAATAATTTTGTGGATCTTGGAAATCAACCCTGTGCCATTTCACCCCATTTTCCAAGCTGTCACATCGAACAACTCAAGACTGACAACCTCTAATAACCAAAGACTCAAAATCATTCACAAGTAACATTAAAAAATGAACATCTTATTAATATGTAAGCAGAATGACCTGGTCTTTGAAGGTCTTTAGCATGCACGGATGGAATACTTTAAAATACCAGCAAGACGCCTCGGCTCCCATCACATTCTTACATTTTTCTGCCTGAGGGATTGAACTGGCAAGCCTCCAGTCACTGGTCCACTTCTATAACCATCAAACTACAAACACTCTGCACCCAATTTGCCCGAGTATGCTCTTCAGTTTGTGAAGTTGTTTCACTTTGGCTCACGCACTGAAAGTTTAGTTTCAGCTTACTAGTCTGTGCAAGGAGAGTGCACACACAAACCAGACCTTCTCTGGCCTTCTGGGACACGTCGACCCCAGAGATAAGTATAGAGAGCGATAAAGAGAGGGATGGAGGTGGAAAGGTAGATAAGAGTGGGTGTTCTCGAAGCTGGAGGGAGAAATGGTTTGGAAGGAAATGAATAGCTGGAGCTGGAACAAAAGCACGATTCAGGAGCTACTCTGTGAACTTGGAAACTTCTTCAAAGTTCGCTCCCCAATTTCTTTGTCAGTGTTTTCAGCTCCTCTTCTCTCTGCCTGCTTCCTCTCTTTTTCCCTGTCTCTAACTGACACTCCCTGTTCACTTCTGTTTATTTTTTTAGCTCATCTCCCTAGTTAGCCTGCTGCATTTCTTCCCCCCACTCACTCACTCACACACACACACACAGCCCCACGCCGCACCCTCCACCTCCAATTTAATCCAAATGCCCAATTTAAATTATGTTTATTAGAGCTCTCTCAGTGGGAGTCAGGAGAAATGAGACATAGTACTTTCTGTCTTTCAAGCGTGTGTGTGTGTTTGTGTGTTTAGGCTGCAGGGGTTGGGGTTTGTATATGCTAGAAAGAGAAAGAACAAAATAATGAATGTAGGTGTGTTTAAAGGTGTGTTTATTTGCTCGGGTCTCTGAAATGTGACAGTGTGATTGCATTTCAGGCTTATACCAAGTCTCTGAATCCTTTTCTTAATAGTTGTTGCAGGAAATTGACAAAACAAAAGCTGTGATTGAATGTTATACAGTTTGCCAGCAAGAAATCCCCTTTTATCTGTGATTTATTTCTTTGACTCGGATGAATACAAATGATTCTTTAAAAAATGTTTTTTATTATTATTATGAGAAGGACTCTGCACTTTGGCTGAGTTTATGGTTTCCCAGGGAGACAAAAGATTAAACCAGTATGTTGTTCATGAAGTCTTTGTGGGTGTTAAACTTGTGACCTTGCAGGTTTGTAAGGTTCTTTTGTTGTCAGAAGTACTGGTTCATCCAAATCAACTCATCTCTTGTCCAAAAAAAAAATCATAAAATAGTGTAATTCATTCATAAATTCCTCCTACGCTTTAATATCCTGTGTCTCTCTCAGGCCTACAGGCAAATGTGGAAAAAAGCATGAATCACACACACACGTCTCGATTTCTTTCGTTTCCACACCTATCTATACTCGCACACTAAAGCAAAAGGTGGATGTGAACTCCCGCTTGGTGATTTTCTACATTAGCTATTTTCGCTAATTCTTTCTTCCTCAAATCCGCCGAGCACAAAGACTGCGTCTAAAAGCGATGACGCATTAGTTTCAGTTGCCAGCACATTTCTTCAGGGTTGCAGTGAGTAACGCTGTTTTCACATCAAAGCATGCGTACTGCCAAATTATGTGTTAGTTATGTGCCAAGTGAAAGCAGTGGTGGCGTCAAGGCCACCGGTGACAAAAGTCAATTTAAAGTTCTGTTGGACACACGTGTGTGTGTGTGTGTGTGTGTGTGTGTGAGGGTGATTGTGCGTGTTCATGCATCTGTTTGTTTGTGTCTCAAGTTGAATCAAGTTGCAGCAGGAGCATTTGGCTGACGTGGGACTGAAGCCTCCTCATCCATATTCAGAGTCTTTGCTGGGTTCCGCTTGGCTTCTCACACACAGACACTGTCAAACACACACACACACACACACACACACACACACACACAAACACACACATAAGCACACACACACACACACACACACACACACACAGCAGGGTACATGTACACAGGGGTCCTGTGTACCTCCCTCAGTCACAACCCCCCCCTCCCCCCTCCCTTTCCTCGGATCCCTTAATCCTCCATGGCTGAACACCTTCCAAGCGACCGAGGACCAACTCGTCTGAACTTTGATGGACAGCCAAAAATGTTTTAGAAATGGAAATGTGAACGTAGAAATCACAACTCTGAATGACAGCAATGACATCTTTTTTAAGCAGAGGTTGCTCTGATTTATATGTTCTGTATATATTTTAAATTCCTTTCTTGACAAGTTATTGAGTTAAAGGGGAAGTTATATAAATCCTTAGAGGTTTCAGAGGGAGCTGCGTGAAGTCGCTCGAGGCAGCGTTTGAAAAGGAAAAAATTAATTAAAAAATACAATGAACATGTGTGGAGTTGTTAGCTTAACCAAACTATGTGGCTTGCTTCTTATCTGTGATTCAAGATGCTTAGTTGCTACTGGCAAAACAATCTCTGACCTAACTGTCGGCAGTTGCATTGTGGGTAATGTAGGCGCCAGGTTTTGACAAGGAAGAAGAAAACATAGAAAAACATTCTTTGTTTAAGTTAAGTGTTATCACAGTGCAATGCTAAACTGATGGACTACTCTTTTAAAAGTAGGCTCTTCTACGTACTTTCATCTTTTTGTTCTCCTTTTAATGAACATTTATCCATGCGTTTACAGGCCTAAATTATATGCTATTCTGTGTATTTGTTTTATCTATAGACTGTATAAATATTGGACGTAGTGACCGTGACGTCACCCATTGGTTTGTGGACTGCCTGTTGGAGGCATCGAGTTCAGTGTTACACTTGTCGCCATCTTGCGTCGCCATCTTTTGTTGGATTCGGGGAGCAGACCATATTTGGACTGTTGAGGAGGGATATGTCGACACTGACTACACGCCTCTCTACACCGGTTGCATTACAGCTACGTTATATATAACTTTATTGACACGTTGCCGTGGATACGCATTGTTCTGCCTCTCTTCTGATGACGGCTCACCTTGTTAGCCACCTGTCAATCAAAGGTAGCCACGCCCCAAATCATATGATTCTTTATCTTCTATTTTCTTCTAAATGGGGCCATTATTTGAACTATTAACATAAAATTGTCTTGAAGAAGATTTTTTACTAGAGATTGAGACCATAGTGTTGTCCTAAAAAAATTCTGAGGTAATAAATCAAGTGAGAAGTTTTCTCATTTTGTATAAAAATTAATGGACCGAAATACTTCTGATTCTGACTTCTGACTTCTAATTTTAGGGTAGGTGCTTCATAGTTACTGTATTACCTACAGTAATTCAGATTCACCAAAGTCACACAATAACACAAACAAACTAACTGATCGAGGCAGCGGTAGACCAGCGACTCCTGTGTATTGCAATGTAAAATTACATTTTGGTGACATTGATTAGAGCACAGAACAGCCTCAGTTCCCTAAATGTACACTTAAAATGATTTTTTTTTAGGTGGTGAAAATATGTTTTGCGCCTGCCCCAGTCCACAGCAGTACAACCCCACTTCAATAAATCTTTAACATTGTGTGGATGATGTAGATAACTACACCCTCTCTATTTCTTTATCCTTCTATGTCTCTGTCACACACACACACACACACACACACACACACACACACACAAACACACACACACACACACACACACAGATATGGCATGATAAAAGTCACTTGAAATACAGACGCTGGCCCTGGGCTGCATGAATAATGCAGGCGAGCCACACTCTCATAAACTTTATACCTCCTATTGCTCACACATACACACCTCCCATAGCGAACACACTCCTCACATATCTCATTAAGTCCTGCTGTTCAATTGTCAAACCACCTGATGAGATCCCTGCCTCTTTTAATAAACACATTCACACACACATATTTTCCTATATATAATATAGATTATTTGAAAAGCACTTTCTCTTGAGGTGAATGTTGAGTGGTGGAGCAGATGGGAGCTGGGGACAGATGTTGAGCTTTATCATCTTTAAAGTGTTTTTTAGTGGCTGGCTTGCATGATTCAGCAGCACAAGAGAAAGTAAAAGGGTTGACTGAAAATTTGTATTATATTTCTTTGGAAAACGTCTCATTTTATGTCTGTTTTAATGGACTTGGTTCATCTAAATGTCTGTCAGTTTTTGCAGTGTATTTGTGATTTCAAAAATGCGAAAAAGCAATGTGCGAGTTTATCATAAGCTCTTGCACTTTGTTTCGTCCCGTGTCTGATGTGTGCAGGAAGCTATGATGGAGAGATTATAGTGTGGAACAACAGCACAGAGAAAGCTTTGAGAAAACTGCGGCCACATGCTGAACACAGAGAAGGCAAGGAGTCTCACTTTCACGCACAGATGCGACTAAATTCAGCAAACACTTTATTTTGCAATTGTTCCTTGCTTTTCTGTTTGTGATCCGTCTCTCTTTACTTATTTTTTATTCTTTGCTCGACTCTGATTTTCCAGATAATTTTCCAGATTCTCATCTTGGTGTGAATGGGAGAGAAGACTCTGATAACTCCATTGCCGTCACTAGATTGTTCTTCATACCAGGACGCACATCTGCGGCTACAGCTACAGGTGAAATATTGGAAAATAAACAGCAACACTATAGTCCTCATCATCTTTAGAGTGTGAGTTATTTTATCAGATCTCTTGTGTTTAGTCGTCTGTATGTGTGTGTGTGTGTGTGTGTGTGTGTGCGCGTGCATGCATATTTGTATCTGTCTTTCTGTAATATTGCATACTACTGGACCAATCAGCCTAATATTATTAGTACACATTTATAGCTATATGCTTCTTGTTGAGGTGATGAACTCAAATTTTGCACCTACTTGTGCATCTCTATAAATTGGAATATCATAGAAAAGTTTATTTATGTCAGTAATTCAATTCAAAAAGTGGAAATAACACATTCTATAGATCCATTACACACAGAATGAAATATTTCATGTCTTAATTTATCACCCCGCCTCTCGCCCGGAGACCCGATTGTGGATATGCAGTTATGGATAATGAATGAAAAATCCCAGCGATGGGCTAGCCCAAAGATAATCATTTGCGGGCAAAATTTTGGTCTTTGGCTCAAAAACTGTTATCCATTAAAAAGTTTGGTTTCGTTTGAACCCGTGAATCTGCAGAATAGTCTGCACATGTGGGATATGTGGCCATCCCGTGGGACAATACAAATCATGCGTGCGGGGGGAGTTTTAACTTTTCTGATTAAGCTAGTGCTAACCAGAAGGGTGAATTCAACAAATGAAGTTAAAAAGAATGAATCTTCCCATACATCTCCTGTAATTCAGTAACCAGCATATGTTAAAGTTTTATTGTAGTTCTTTCCAAATATTCACCTCTCTTTTCAATTTTCATTTCAGTAAGATTCAACTCTTCTTTGTTTGGGAGGTGAGAGGGAGATGCACTTACGAAGCCAATTACTCTTAAATCTGTTTTTTTTTTAGCTGACTCACATTATTGCTGAAATTGATTATTGCTAACATGTACTCTTGGCCAGAAAATACACTTATTAAACTTATGAAAGCCAAAAGCTTCAGAAACCAGGTGGTGATTCTACTTTTAGAGCTGAGGCTGAAGCCTGTTCTGCCGGTATATACTGCAACTTGAGTTAGTGATGTGAGATTCTTCTGATTTGAACAGTTACAGTTGATGCAAACACAGTGAAGTAACTTCAGAGAGTTGAAAGACTTCTACGATCAAAAGCCTTTCTTAAATGCCAAATATACTGCATATACAGCCTTGTTTTTCTTGTTGAAATAGACAGTTGCAATACATAAACGCACGCTTGTGTTTACACATTACAAAGACAGTAAGGCTTTGGGTATCTTACTTACTGTACAGTAGCTACACATCAATGATTGTTTGATGTGGTGAGTTTGCTTCAAGTTTCTCATTTTTAACTACTTTTCATATGCAGTAACTCAAGCTCTGAACTTTCTTTCTGTCTCTATTTTAACTACATCAGTGGTTGCTTGTTTTTTTTTACTCCAGTTTGATTTATTCCCAGTGTTATTCCTGCAGGAGCTGCTGCTTCGGCTAGCAGTAGCTAAAAAAAAAATCAGACCCTGGCCTTTTTGTCTGCTGCTCACACTGACTGACTGACTGACTGTGTGTGTGTGTGTGTGTGTGTGTGTGTGTGTGTTGTTGAGTCCTCGTCTACACTGCAAAAAAAACCAACTTGTGTTTTTTGGCCTAAAACAGGGATTTAAGTTGGTAAAACTTGGAAATATAAATTATTGACATTTAGGGCAATAATGTAAGTTAGCGCAACAAAGGAAGCCAGTTGTATGCTCAAAAACAAGTTTGTGAGTATACTTATATCTTTAAGTTGGGGTTCACAACAAGGGACAATAGTTCTGCTAACTCTTATTTCTTTGTTGTGAAATGCGGGAAAGCGGTGAAATTCGGTCATTAGCGAAAGCTAGCGGCTAACTGATGCTAGCTGCTAACTGATGCTAGTGGCGCTGCTTGTTACAGCTACAAGAGTAGCCATTAGTGTATCAATGCTAACTCAAAATTGTGGTTGCAACATTAGCTGACATGTCATAGCGACGTTACAATCGTGCCAATTCAGCACATTGTAGAAGTTAGCATGAGTAAGGATTAAAAGTTATTACAATGTAAAATTATAAGAATTCAGAGTTGAGCAAAGTCAAAAACAAAACTTAAAATATTTAGTTTAATTGTCCAACTTTAAATTTTATCGAAGTTTGTTGCCTTGAAATTTTGAGTTCACCCAACTTTTTTTGCAGCGTATAAGTAGTTACATGCATACCTATGAGGTTCAGGTGTCCTAGATCAGACCCATTTTTTTAAGGCAAAACCTTCTGTATATTCCCACATTTCCAACAGGTGGTGCAGACCTGGTATCAAGTGGAGGTTCGGGTGTGGTCAGACTCTGGAACACCGTCCACAGCTGTCTGGTGGGACAGTTCACAGCTCACAACAGGGATCTGGGCTCTATTGTTACGTCTGTTAGCCCCTGTGGAAAATATTTAGTCACAGCTGATAGGGAGGGAACAGTCAAGACTTGGGACATACAGGTAGGTGTTTAATGCAGACCAGTGGTGGAAGAAGTATTTAGATCCCTGTAGCACCCTACAATATAATAATTTCCAGATAATGTAATAACGCATGAAAATGTAATAAAACTTGCACTTAACTCGATCGAAAATGTAATAAAACCCAATAATGTAATTACTTCACCAATTATGTCAAAAAGTATCCTGACTTGACCTTGTAATAACATTTTTACCGATAATGTAATATCTTATTACATTTTCAGGAAGTTGTTGCTTGATTTGTTGGAAATCTGTGAAGAGGTACGTTTAGAACTGGAATTCTACCAGTCAGGATATTTTATTACATTGTTGGTGAAGTTATTACATTATTGGGTTTCATTGCATTTTTGATCGAGTTAAATCCAAATTTTATTACATTTTCAGGCGTTATTTCATTAGCAGGAAATTATTACATCGTAGGTTGCTGTAATCCCTTTCTTCAGTAAAAGTACTTATACCACGCTGGGAAATGACTCCACTACAAGTAAAAGTCCTGCATTCAAGACATATTTTAGTAAATTACAAAAGTATGCGCATCAAAATGTACTTATCAGTAAACTAAACGTATCATGAGTAAAAGTACACGTTATGCAGAACGTACAGACTCAGATTGTTTTATATATTCTGAATATATTATAGGATTATTTGTATTGATGCATTTATGTAAGCATCATTTTGATTTCCTCAAGATAGGGCTCATTTTAACTACTTAATATACTGTTATGAGGTTTAAAATTTAAAATAAAAATGTTTATGTCAAAAGTAACTAAAGCTGTCAGCTTAATGTAGTGGAGTAAAAAGTACAATATTTACCTTAAAATGTGTTGAAGTAGAATTATAAAGTTACATTAAATGGAAATACTCAAGTAAAGGACAAGTACCCCAAAATAAGTACAGTACTTAAGTAAATCTACTTAGTTACATTCCACAACTGATGCACACACATGAATATGAACTGCAGTGGATCACACTGAAAGTACATTTCACTGTGACATTTGTGTCTTCTGTAAAAAAAAAAAAAAAGAAGAGAGAGAGTGATGGAAAAAAAGACAGAGAGAAGGGTAGAGATCAAGAGACAGACTGTAGTAGACAATGAAGACAGACTGAACCTCCATATTTCCGTTGGATCAGGCATGTTGTTCACTCTTCAAAATGACAGACAGTGCTGTCATTTTGAAGCCTCGGTAGCTTGCTGTAGTACAAGCAGACCAGTCAATCATTTAGAAAATCTCCACTGATATATTAGCAGAAGGAGGCAATGTCCCCATCCCCTTTGGTATTTTATTTTCAATTTTGCAAGCAGTTTGACTGAAAAGGAGGAGTATTGTTTGCAATTTGCATCCCTTTTTGTTAACACTTTTTGACACTAAAATGTGTGTAAAAAGTCTAATTTACTGTGACACTTTTTGGCAAATCACCTTCCAGAAGTGAATTAATTAAATGAGTAATTTGAGCCAAGTTAGCTGATTAGAGATTCACTTAAGCACATGAACCCTTTACATGCATTGCTCATGTTTGGTAACTGAAGTTTCTGACACCTCACAGAGGCCCTTTGACTTTTTGACTCTTGATTATAAAGACTTGGATCGCGCCATCGGTGTAAGGCGTAGCTGCATCACTGTCATGCTCATAATCGCAGTAAAAGAACACCCTCTCGGGTATTATTGCCACAATATTCAGAGCTCAACTCTCTGTCACAGTTTATAAGAGGGGATGAATTCAGATGGGTGCGTCTCATTTGGCTTCCAGTTTAATTTATGGAGATTTATGTATATATGTAGCAGAGTTGAAGAAGTTGGACAAGCTCAGTGCTCTGGTAGAAATCCTGTCCTTTGGCAAGTTTGGAGCAGGCTTTGGAAATCAGCTGGATGACTAACATGATTGCACAGTATACAGTGGTGTGCTCTCAGACGCAACACTGTTGCAGTTCAGCAGCAGGTCTCGTCCCAACATGATGCAGTCGTTTGTGCTGGTTATTTTGCATATTGCACAACATGCAGAGTAAAGTTAATTATTTGTGTTGATTGCAATAAATGCACTGTGTTTGACTTACAGCAAAATCTTTCACTTAACCCTCCCCTGAATAGCGATTGTCCAAACAGGGATAAGCAACTGTAACTACAATACTTAAGACCCTTTCGACATCTTTAAACCCAGCTGCCCTCCAGCAGGTTAGGGGTAGGCCTTGGGTAAACTCTTTTGAGCCAAAGCTTATAACAGAGGAACTGTAAGGCAAAAATGCATGTATGAGGCTTCATTTGAAAGCGTGTCACTAAAACACAAAACTCATAACAATTATTATTTTTCTTTTCAAAGAATTCTGCCAATGCTGCCATTGAATGCTACAGTCATGAAAACAATTATTAGACCCTTGTTTTCTTTAATTTATTGTTCATTTTAATGCCTGGTACAACTAAAGGTGCAGTTGTTTTGTTTTGACAAATATAATGACAACAACAAAACTAGCTCGTAAGAGTTTAATTTAAGAGCTGATATCTCATGATTTTCCATGGTTTTCTTGAGAATAGTATTGGTTATTATGGTCTACCGGTGGTCTATGAATTTTTTCCATGACTGTATGTGCTGTGAAATACGAAAAGTTTCACAGACGCAGCAATAGGATTTAAGGGGGGCAAATGTTAGTGATATTACAATTATATAGGCTAAATTGAACAGTTGTGGAATAAATATGAAAGGATACTTCATACAATTAAAGGTCCTCCAAAGTAAAGGTCTGTAAGTATTATCAGCAAATTAAAAGGATCAAAAGTAAAAGTATTGATAGTGCAGTAAAATGTTTCCATCTATACATTTCTATGCGCATTTTATAGATTTGCATGAGAAAAGCTTCATGGAAACACCAAAGTTTGATAAAACGTTAAAGTGCTTATAAAAGTTTTTACATTCGCTTGAGGTGGTTTTTGTCTTTTTCGAAAAATAGTTAATGCGCTAAATGGGAGATGGAAACACTTTTTCCGAATAACTTCTGACAAAAGTAAGTTGATGCAGCTTTGTTCATTCAGTCTAAACTGGTTGATGAAAATATCCCCAATTCATATTTTCTTTAATACAACATTTGACATTTTTTACTTTGAATTCACTTTGACTTACTCTTTGATGAACATTACAGCTGCATTAACCTTTTGACTTGCATTGTAAGTCAAAAGGTTAACTGTACGGTTGCATTTTACTGCTGTGGATGTTTTAACTTCACTAAGGTAATTTAATCTACAGCAATGTATCATAAGTATTTTTGTTGCATCACTGTCCTGTAAGCAAGTATCTCTAAAAACTGTCAGAATAACAACCCTGTTTTCAGCATTTCCTGGCTGATCCAAGAGGGTTTTTACATATTTTATTTGCTGCTTAAGTAGCAGGAAAACACATAAAGGAACACTTCATCCTTCAGTTTTTATCGGAAAAAATCTAAATCAACACATCTGCCAGCAAGGGGATGAAACATTACTTTTCATTCCACCACTGAAATTGCAAATTGCATGTTTTTTTTCCACAGAAGAAGTAACCTCCTGCTTTCCTCTTCTATCCCTCAGCATTATTGTCTTGATCAGGATGACAGAATAACCAAAGAACCTCCAGAACTTCTGTGTAGTTTCCACCCACATCTCGATCGTGTAACCCACCTGGAGATGTGTCTCCATGGCGACAGACTCCTCCTTCTCTCTGCGTCATCGGACTGCAGCGTTGCTCTGAGCTACCTGCCTGGAGATACCGTTGGTCTGTTTGGACAGGTACACAAACACACACACACATACACACACACACGGGTCATTTAAGTACACTGCAGCAGCTTGAATTACATTACATAACCTGCATGTGTGAAACAAATTGTTTTGGATGGCAGAGGTATTGTTCAGCACCACACTGTCAAGGTGACGGCCTTAGATCCTGACGGTTGAAACGTACAGCAGTGCAGGCTGGCTCTGATAAAGACTTTACCTCCCACCTCCCACTCCGCAGCGTGCTGGTGGGTGGTAGCATCCAGTTGACGAAATGGATGTGAAACTCAGCATCAAGCCACAGTTGTGTGTGTGTGTGTGTGTGTATATGTGTGTATATATATGTGTGTGTGTGTGTGTGTGTGTGTATATGTGTGTGTGTGTGCGTGTGTGTGTGTGTGTGTGTGGTGTGTGTGTGTGCGTGTGTGTCAAATGAGGCCCATATTAAGTTAGCCTGCGGCGGTGTCTGCTGAGTGTTGCTTCATTCCAGTTTGCCTCAGGCTCACACAAACACACACACATGCCCACACACACACACTAGTATGAAAAACATTAATGTATACCAAAAGTCTTGTGCTGATTGGTGATGGAATCATACAATATAATGACAATTGAAGGGATAAGGGACCATTACTCAGACGCTGATATTAAGGCAATTTAAACAAACTTACTATCAGAGCTAATGTTTTAAAAAAAATAATTTATAGAATCTACTCGACTACTACTCGTTGGACTACACTGGCTATTTATGATGACACATAAAAACTTACCTATAAATAAAAATGTAAGTGAATGGTTTGTGGCTCCTCTTTTTGTTTTTGTGTGAATAGTTTGTTCAGTTGACCGATGGAATATTTAGCTGTTTTTACATTTTCAATAAATTATTAAAAATATTTAAATTTGACTATATGCTGTTTATTGGGTACACAAAAATATGGTTGCAATATCACGCTTGATACCATGTAGCTTATCATTTTAAAAATTAAATGAGATTCAGTAAAAATGCTGCATTCATGGCGCCCATGGAGTTAAAAGGTGTGCACAATAGGTGTGCTAAGCACTGAAATAATTGTCCCCCATCCTGATGAAAATGCCTATGGTGCAATGTGAGTAAACTTAAGGGTCCTAGTTTGGGGGTTTAGAAATATGGTCACCCTAAAGCAGTATATCCATATTTCGCATATCAGGTTATCAAAAATACACTGGTAATTATTATGAATGAAAAGAAGTTTTCCTACATTAAAGAGCTTCAGTTTGATGAGAGTTTCTCTGCTCTGAATCTTTAAGTTCCCAAATCCACACGACCCAGGCTGATCTGTGGATTCAAAGTCCCAATTTTTACCAGTCTCGTGCTGATCCCAAATGTCCTTGCTGTTTTGTCTTTCCTGCTGCTGCCTGTCATCCGCAGGAGGAGCAGTGGTGCTTGGAGAGACCTGGACCTCTGCACCCACAGCAGGAACCAGAGCGGAACCAGAAAGACCAGGGAGGGCAGGGAAGCATGAGGTCAACGCCAGCTCCCAGTGAGACACCCCCCGATCCTGGACCCGGCACCTCTGCATAGGGTGGAGATAAAAGATGAGGGAGAGGACGGCACAGGAGTAAAAAGAAAACATTTATTGAGGTGAAGAGTTGAGTCCATCTAAAGTGTTTTGTGCTGGTGTTATACAACTTTAGCTACATTTTTACAACTTTGTGTCACTGTCTGGTAAAGCTGCTCACAATTTAGAATCGTACTGTAGGGATTTAAGATGATCTGCTATGATTTTGAGTGGGATTTCAGAGAAACAACCAAAGCATTTTATCCTTCATTTTAAAGCATCTGCAAGAAGTTTAAACTGGTAATCAAACAGTCTCAAGTTAATACTATTTGACCTAGAAGATAAGCTATTTATATATAATTATTTTTAATGTCTGTCATTGGGTCAAAATCCCTGCAAGACTCAGATTGTTTAAAGGGCAGGGGCGAAAAAATAAAAAGGGCACAATCTGCACAACATGGGGCCCCACCAGCGTGCAAAAAGCTATGATGCAATAGTCCTCCTCCTTGATTACGATTAGCATTAAGTTAAAGGAGATCCAGATTAAAGTAATTAATGATATGGTACTGACAATTAAAACCATTGTACCAAACCATGTAGGGGGGTCCGAGGGCATGCCCCCCAGGAGAAAATTTGTACATTTTTATGTAAAATGCATCAATCTTGTGCACTTTGAGAGCTAAATGAGAGCAAACACCTCACATTCGTCATAATGACGCCAAAAGTAAAGCAACGCCTCTTTCGCATTCCCCGTTCGTCGGCTACCAAAGAGAGGAACTTCTGTACCTTATTAGCTAACCACAACATGTTTTTTCGGTTTGCCATATTCTTGCTAGAGGGCACATCATCATCATTTATTGTATGAAGGGGCACCCTAGAGGGCGCCCAGTCAATTTTTGCATGTGTAAAGCGCAGCCAATAAGGCACTTCCTCTCGTTTTCACCACTCTTGAGGGCACTTTAGCACGCTTTTTCAACCATGGAGGCATAAGGGGGCCCGGTCGCCCCCCTCCTGACCCCCTTGAGTCCGCCACTGACTGGGTTGGTGCTCATATAAAAACATTACCACATTTGTCCCCAAGGGGTGCCAAAAACAGCACACAATTAAAGTTCTTCCAGTTGCTGTAAGTAAAAAAGTGTTTGGCAATTTAATATATATATATAAATGTTTTAATGTCATAATAGTTGTATTAAGGGGAACTAAGCCATTGTCTATCATCTATTCAAAAGAGCACGAGTCAGAAAAACTACTGAAATTGCAGCTTTTCCCCATTTTATTTCAGTGCCTCAGGACAGTGTGGTGTGTAACAGTGAATAGTCACGGCTGCCTTTCACAACCACAAAGAATGAAATAGCATTTGTGATGCTCCCAATTCTGTGATTTTTACTCTAATGCTCCGAGAACAGAGAGAGACTGCGTTCAACATTATTTTTCAGGGGAATTAGAGTGTTCCTTATGAAAGTGATTGTGCTGCTTTAATATAAAAGTCAGTGAAAGTTGGCGGTCTTAACTAGAGTTCTCAAAGTCAGTCCTCCCATTCATTGCCAACGGAGTAGCTTCGGGCTGGTACATACATTTGACACCACACATTAGAGATTTTGATTTTTGATTTTTTTTTTTTTTAATCTGTTAGATAAATTTTAATGTCAGGAATACTGATGGAGCTGTTCTGGTGTGAATGTGAACTCATACATTTATAGTATTATGATTAATAAACTAAGCCATAAAGATGTCTCTGAGTGGACTATATTTATTCGACTGTGTTTATTGATCTTGTGTTTAATGGACAGCAGGTATCGTGAGAGGCAAAGTTAATGGTTAATTGACAAACAGCCATACAAAGGAGCACCCAGCTGTTTTGACTGGTCTATTTGTCTTCATACAGTTTTGCAGTTTCCATCTCTGGCTTCAGAGTACTTTTTCACAAACTTTGCTGTCATTTCATTCAAATTTTCTGAAGATCTGCACAAGAAAATGTGCAAAAAAAGATTATGCTGACTACCTGAGCTTTATGTTAAGACGAATGCAGTGGTGGAATATAACTTAGTACATTTACTCAAGTACTGTACTAAAGTACAATTCTGAGGTATTTGTACTTTACTTGAGTATTTACATTTTACGTAACTTTATACTTCTACTACACTACAATTTAAGCAAATATTGTACTTTTTGCTCAACTACATTTATCTGACAACTTTAGTTACTTTTCAGGTCGAGATTTAACATAAAAGCATTTAAAGTGATTAGACGTTTTCTTAAAATTGAACCTCATAGCAGTATATAAAGTAGTTAAAATGAGCCCTACCTTGAGAAAATTGAAATGCATCAATAATAATCCAATAATATATTTGGAATATGTAGAATATAACACTGTAACTTGGTCAATTCTGCATAACAAGTACTTTTACTTTTTATACTTTAAGTACATTTTGATGCTGATACTTTTGTACTTTTACTTTAGTAAGGTTTTATATGCAGGGCTTTTACTTGTAGTGGAGTAATTTCACAGTGTGGTATTAGTACTTTTACTTAAGTAAGGGATCTGAATACTATTTCCACTGAATGTATGCATGCTTCAATCTCTGTGCATGTGGCGATGTCCTCTGTCTAACTGCTGTGGTGCCTGTGTGATGGGCTGCAGGTGAGCTTGGCTGAGTGTCTGTGTGAGTGACTATTGTTCCCAGGAGCTGATTGGTTCCAGTTAGAAACTTAGGGATGCTTCTCTCAGCCCCAGCAGGCTCTCCTCTCACCACTTCTGGCCAGATTGCCAGCAAGGATGTTTTCTGTGTGAAATGTAATAGATCTGCCAATTTATGTAACAGGCTTGGTCCAGTAGTGGTGGGTATTACAGGTGCATTTAAAACAATTAGAATATCATAGAAAGTTTATTTATGTCTGTAATTCAATTCAAAAAGTGGAAATAACACATTATATAGATCCATTACACACAGAATGAAACATTTCATTTCTTAATTTATTTAATTTCTTCTAATTATAATGAATATGGCTTACATTTAATGAAGACCTAAAATTCAGTGTCTCAAAAAAAAAGATCAATTTTAAAAAGTATGTTTAATATGTAAATGTTTGCCTCTGAAAGTATGTCCATCTATATGCACTCAATACTTGGTTTGGCCTATTTGACTTGAACTACTAGAAATGGACTTCTCGATCATATTCTTATCTATTGAGATGCACTGAAATGTACTTTCACGTTCTTTTCTCCCATTTTCATTTAGGAGGTTCGGTTGTTTTACATATTTCAGTAGCCAAGTTTAGGTTTCTAAACTCAAGTTCCCTTTCGTTTAATGTTTTGCGTTTTGCTGTTAGCCTACCCTGAAGCTAATCGTTTTTTTTTAAATGTTGCGTTAGGGTTTCCCCCATGCCAGGTCCTAAATTTATGTATACAGTCTATGGTCATAACACTTCAGATTGCCTTTGTAAAGAATTAACAGATTTGGACATGTTATGGCATAAATAAGTGTAACATAACATGGAAAGTTAGAAAAGTAGATAAAAAGAAAGGCTTTTTTTGCTTTAAAATGAATGATGCTCCTCTATTTGTCTAGAGAAAGAGATAGATAGATAGAAAACCAGCTGGGCAGCCCAGTTTCTTGGATGAGAAACCCCAAAATGAAGATAGACAGCAAAGTGATCCCAGCTCTATCTGCCAACTTGACACCGAACATGCAGCACATCACACTGGACAAGGCTAATATGAGGTAACATGCTTGCAGTCAGCTTTAGCAGGTATAATGTTTACCATGTCCACAATCTTTAGTGTGTTTGCATGCTTTAATGTGCTAATTGACACAAAGTACAACTGAGTCTGCTGGTAGTGTCATCAGCTTTGCAGGTATGTGGTTATAAATCAGACTTTGGGACAGATTAAAGTTTTGATTTGATGACGGCTCAAGAAAAAGAGTGAGGAGATCACCAAAGTTATTACAATTAATCCTGAGGGGAACATGAGTGTCTAACACATTTCATTGTAATCATCCAATAGACATCTCACTTAAAATGTCATGTCATGGCGGTAGTGGAGGAAATGCCAGGAAATTACTTAGGTGATTAGGATACGCCTAAAGTTTGTGCCAGTACATCTGGTAGATATTTGTATATTCCATTTCAATAAGTAAAGAGGATAAGGAGATCACCAAAGTCCACTATAGTTGTTGAGATATTTCCATAGACCAAAGTGGTGGATTGACAGACTTGTATTGCAAAGAAAAAAACACAACATATTCTCATTAATGGTTGTATATCTGACAAAAACGTATAAAACGTTGCACGATTCCTGTGTTAAAATCGCTGTTTTAAACTTGTTTAGGTTGTGAACTGAACTACTTGGTTAGGTTTGTGTTGAAATAACTACTTCTGCAAGTAAATGCATGATTAGTTATGCAGGTGACATTAAACATGATGTATTTATGTACGTAAGTTAATTTACAGGTTAACTTGACAGTGAATGAGAACAGCAATAGCCTGACAAAATATCTCCCCAAGACTACCATCAGAATGAAATGCAGCTGTAATATTAAACTGTAATGATATGTAAAATCAAAGCTGTGTCAAGAGATGAGGCTCTAGGGAACGAGAAAAAAAGTCTGTCTTTAATTTGTACTTATGATTATAACCTAAGCCCACAAATATTAATTAAATGACCATAAAATACAAGCAATCAAAAGAATAATATAATATTAATGTATAGTGTAATAGTTTCTTCAGGATAATGAAAATGGTAAATGTAGAGAAGAAGGAGAATTTAAGTGTCTAAGTATGCTCAAGGGCAGGTCAAATGACAAAGGACTCCACTTTTGAAAAAAAAAAAAATTAAATAGCTAACTTTAGAAATGGCTGAAAAGTGTGAACTGGAGGAAAGGTGCCCACCAGGAGTCTACAGGGGGAATCTATACTGTGTGTGTGTGTGTGTGTGTGTGTGTGTGTGTGTGTGTGTGTGTGTGTGTGTGTGTGTGTGTATGTACTGTACTGAGCTCATCAGAAAAGTTAGTGTGGTTGATTTGGTGGAAGGTCCAATTGGCAAGTCTTCACTGGGCCGCCAGCCAGCTACTGGGCATGAGGTGAGGAGAGGGAATGGCCTCACTCCATCACCAGCTGAGTGTGAGTGTGTGTGTGTGTGTGTGTGTGTGTGTGTGTGTGTATGTGTGTTTGTTTGTGTGTGTGAGAGAGAGAAAGAGAGAGCATGTGTGTCTGTGTGTATGTGTGTGTGTGTGTGTGTGTGAATAGGTTCAGTCCATCAGAGCAGCCATTTACCGGTGAGTGAGAGCGTCAGGTCTGTTCCGCTCACTCCATCAGTGTGTGTGTGTGTGTGTTGGCGTGTGTGTATGGGCGTGCGTGTGTGTGTTTGTGAGCAATACAGGAGTCAGGGATATTGATGGGTCTGGGCGCTCAGTCTAATCTCTGCGGCAACACAAAGTACTCTGGTATCCACAGGAGAAATAAGACACGCTGCCCTCTGACACACACACACACACACACACACACACACACTTGGAAACTGCAAGAATTAATCGCTGCGTTTTTACACAGCCATAAAGATCACTTGAAATTATAACAAACTAGATTAAAAGAGTGAATATTGGGAACTCGTCTAATAACGAGGCTGTGAAATTTAGATGTCGGTAAATTTAGCACCAACTTTACACACACACACACACACACACACACACACACACACAATATGGAGGCGGAAAAGCAATTACGAGCAGGCAGGTTGATTTTGATTTTAATTGGAGCTCTTGCTGTGAGCTCCACCTGTTATCATCGACAGCCAACAAACATAAATGTGGAGTTGTCAATTCTGCAAAACTCTTCCGCTCGGTTTTATCGAAATTCCTGTGGCCTAATCACCTGTTCCTCCTCCAAGTTCTTGTTATTAATTGGTTGAACAGTTTTAGTATGAGAAGGTAATTGCCACTATTTAGTAAAATGTGCTTCATTATGATTATGATTTCTGCAAAAGTTATTACTAACTCTTTGATGCAACATTACGGATCCAGCCTTTCCGTTTTCATTTCGCTGCATATTGTCTTGCTTTCCTCTGTATCCGCCTCTACCTTCTTTTTATAGAGCTGTCACCTGCTGGGCTTAACCTTATTTTAGTAGAAATCATCTTTTACACTTCATCTTCATCTGTTTGTTAGTCTTAAGGTTTGATGTGTTGAATGCTTTTCATATAGAAAATTTTGCATCACTAGTCGTGTTTCCATCAACAAATTTTGAAGATTTGCATGAGAAAAGCTTGATGGAAACACCAAAATTTGCTAAATAGTTAATGCGCTATTTCAAATAAATTCTGACTTAAGAACAATTAGAAGTTGCCCAGTTGAATCCAATTTCTGAAGACTTCTCTCCATCTTCTCTTGTAAGTTGCCAAAGTTGGCTGATTAGCAACCTCTTTTTGTTTTTTTTCTTACTCGTGCAATCTTTTCTTCTACTGATTTCTGACGGATTAGCCTACTAACGTTACTAACAAAAGCCAAGACAAAAAATGTTGGAATAGAGCCGCAAACATTATTTTGAGTCTTACAATGAAGATCAAACAGCCTGCTAAGTCTAAATTACCCTAACAACCAAGAAATATCTAAAGCTGGTCCAGCTAGAGAAACTCAAAACTAGACTTGAATACGACAAAATTTGGAGGTTTAGGCACCGAGCCGCAGACCTTCGTAAGCCATGGTGCACATTTTAGTTGACCAAAATGTTAAATTGAAGAAAACAAATTGCTTTGGCCCTGCACTAATGATAAATAAAAAATAAAATGTAAAGACTTAATCGTTACATTTCGTATATATTTTTTTGTCACAACCACAGGGAGCCACTCCAGACACATGGCCCCGGAGCTGCTGGTTGCCTACCCCTGGCCTACAGCAACACATTGCACTGCCATCTTTGGCAGTGCAATGTGCCAGCTCAGCTTTGATTATTCACTTTAAACCAGTTGATGGAAACATCCCTAATTTGCGTTTTCTTTCATGCAAAATTTTCCTTCAAAAATTTGCTTCAACTTTAATGGAAACACGCTTACTGAGACCTTTTGAGGGGTTTCAGCTGTGCATATGAACAATAAACAGCTATTCAAAGATGTATTTATTAGCTGGAGATGTGTTTGATAGATTGCCATGATATTTGGTACAGACGTCCATGTTCTCCTCAGGAAAAATTGTTACACTTGGTTCATGCTCTGATTTTTCATCTAGCCATCAACAGGTGAAAGTTTTCATTTGTTTACCACTTGTGATCAAATGACTGCAAAATGAATGGTATTCCCATCAGCCTCATCTGTACTTTGTACTGTACTAACACAATACACATGGATTGTGAACATGGTAAACTTCATCTTTGCTTGTTTGCATTATTAGAGGGGAAAAAAATGAATTTTGTAGTCTTCACTTTTAACTCCCTGCCATACAAACAGTGTATTCTGTCAAACATGCTTGCCTGTTGATGAATTATTCCATGTAATTGTGCTTTTCCCCCCCTCTGTTAAAGTGGAGCTTGTCTGCTTCATTTTATGTGTGGTGCAAATTTACATACATGATCAATTTAATCATTAATTTCTTCTCCCTCGTCACTGTCATTATCCCCCCCTCCCCCCTCCCCCTAAACCCCAACACATCTCAGACTAATGATGGAATCTAATGATGGAGCTGGAGGTCATTATCATTAATGTAAGCTCTACAGCACACACACACACACACACACACACACACACACACCTCAGATAGTCAGAGCTACTTACACAAACACGTTTGCACACTTAAATATATGCGGTACATTACAACCACCTCCCGTTTCTTCTTCATCTACAATTCAAAGTATGTCCAGTGTGCAAATGACATCTTCCCCAAAAAATGCCCAATTAATTTAATTCACTGTGTGTCAAATACATGGGCAATGCACAACTGTTCTGTGTTGAAAGAGTGGAGTTAAATTGCCAGGAAGTGGGCTGATGATACTAGCCTGCCACTGCATGTCCCTGAGCCTATGGCAGTGTTAGCATTTCAAATTGAGTTACACGGTAAACAAGCAAAGCAGTGCGCGAGTGCTAACTCATCTGTTTATAGCAGGGCTTGTTTGTTCTCTTTATGTGGGTGTTTGGGTATAGATTTGTGAGTATGTGTGTATCTGCCTCTAATTCTTTGTTTTGGTAATATGAAAACAAATTGCATTCTTCTGTGTGTGTGTGTGTGTGTGTGTGTGTGTGTGTGTGTGTGTGAGTGTGTGAAGGTGTCTGTGTGTGCTTGTATTTTCCCCCGTCCCCTTTCCGAGGAGTTTGTCTATGGGGCTAAACACTCATCATGTAAATCAGCGAGCTATTAGGAGCTGGCTCCTCTTCCTCGGCTTTCTTATGAAGATGAATAAGAACCGAGGCTGTGATGAAGGAGAGAAGAGAGGAAATTAGATGAACTCTGTGATTAAAGTGCACTGCTGTACAGGGCCTCTCGGTGCAGCTAGTGTGCTTGTGTGTGTTTTCATCATTTGGATGCATTTCTGCTTGAGTTTATTCCTATTTAGTAGCCTGAGTTGTTTTTGCTCGTTTTTTAACGTGACATTCAAGTTGTGCAAATCACATCACACATGCGCACACGCTCTGTACACATTCCTGCAGCACATGCATGCATCTTCGTGATCATTCGGCTGTGTCTATATATCAAACACGTTCTTATAATCTGCGAAACTATTAAATTGCAATTCCGCAGTAGTGGAGTTTCTGCACATATTGCCTCCAGAGAATTAGGCCCACTTATTGGTGATTTTAACACATAATTGAGGTTATGGTTATTGCAAATATGCAGTATATTGTATGTGCATGCAGTATGTATACAATTTCATGCATGTTCCACACATTAATTGGCCTGAAGCGTGCAGGCTTGTAACATTGCCTTATCTGTTTGAATGCTGCATTAATCTCTGCTCACATACTCTATGTTTAAGATAGCTTCATTTGTATGTATGAGTTTGGTGGCAGGTGAATTAGTCTGCATGCATATTGCAGCCCAGGCTGCCTTATTGCAACATAATTACCATAAATCAAATTTACATTTGTCGTGTAATTTAGCACTCATCTTGGTGTTGCCTGGTTAATTTCAGCGTCCACCGCAAATAAGATTTATTGTCATATGGATTTATAACCGGAACACACACACACACATACACACATGTAGCTCCCACGCACATCTCAAGGGAGCTATCATAATACTGCGACAGTGTGTGAACATTTGACACTTAAGATACAGTATTTCACCCCTCAGCGTTTCACGCTCGCAACCACACGCTCTTTTACTCGTTGTCTCTTGTGTGATAACCACCCGATTTACTGAGAGCAAGTGTTATGACTCAGATATGTAGATAGTTGAGATGCACTGCAAGAACTCATCTGCAGGAAATATGTCACAACAACACTGCCAAACTTGAAATGTTGGTTGTGAAATGTTTCACAGAAGTGCCCCAAATTTTTTTTTAAACTTTTAATTTTCACGACAGAATCTAGAGACTTTAATTACCTCTGATGCATTATGTAGTATAAGTTCAGCATGGACTTTGAGTATTTAAATCATTCTGTGCTTTCACTGATTACCCAAAGTCCAGAGTCTTTGAGTTTCACCTACACCCTGAGGCTGGATAAAGATAACTCTTTCAGAGTAAGGCATGGTCCAAAAGCTCCACTTTGGAGCCAAAGCAACACAAGAACTGGAGCCAAAAATAAAGTGAGTGGGAGCAAGGTGGACAAATCCAGAAATAAAATATCATCTTTAAATAACTGCAGCCTTTCAAATACATCTGACAACAAATTAAAGGAAGACTTTGCACACTTTCTGATCATTTCTTTTCCATTGTTTGCTTTGATTGATTTATTCTAGGTATCTAAAGAGCACAAAGTGTTTCTTTTTTCTTTTTTTATGGGGCGGGCAGTGTGGCCTGTCAGTGATAGAAAACCAACACTGCTTGTTTGTTTTTGTAGTGCAGAGACCAGGGAGAAGAACTGATCGATCAAACTGTTAGAGCTAAAGTTAGGTATTTCTGCAAGCAAAACTTTTATATTCCAAGCAGTAGAAAAAGTAATTCATGTAGCTGTGGAAAGCTTTTAAAACTCTCTTGGATTCTGTCCATGATCATAAGAAGAGTCCATGTTGTGATGAATGAAAACCAAGACAGTTTTAGATGCAAAAGTAACAGCAGGCATGCCTCATCTTTTATGGTGCTTTGTTGCTTTCAATGTAACTTCATCATCTGTTTTCGGTGTATTTTTATCCAAACATTACACAGACTCTCAGATACACATATCTTGCTAATATCAGCTGTGAAGATTTTGTTGTTTTTAATAGTTTTAAATAGTTTCACAGTTGCAAACTAATAAGTAAATTAAAATAAATTGCCTTGTTCTATTTTTTAAAAACTTATTATCCTTAACCGCTAATCCACACTCGGGTCGCAGGGGGCTGGAGCCAATCCCAGCCCCATTGGGCGAGAGGCAGGGTACGCCCTGGACTATTGCAGGGCTGACACATGACATACAATCACGCTCTCATTAATACCTACTAGCAATTTAGAGTCACCAATTAAACCTAAGTGCATGTTTTTGGACTGTGGGAGGAAGCTGGAGGAGCCAGTGAGAACCCACGCTGACACAGGGAGAACATGCAAACTCCTCACAGAAGAGCAGCAGGCCAGAATTGAACTGGCGACCCTCTTGCTGTGAGGCAAGAGTGCTAACCACTAGACCACCATGTAGCACAACTATTATTATTATTATTACTATTATTATCATCATTATCGAAACAAAACTGAACATGGTCTACACTCGCAGATTATTGTACAGATGCTGGTGCCAAGAGTGAGAACTGAGTTAGGTAAGAAAGCTTTTAGTTACCCCCCTTTATCATGGAACATTTTTCAAAAGGAATTGAAATTGTCTGAATTGATCACAAATTGGTGAATTTAAATCGATTCTAAAGGACAAAGAAATCACTTCCATTGGTCGGTGTGACTGCTCCTTATAAGGCGGCTACTGAGGCTCCTTCAGTGATGTTGTGATGGCTGTATTTGTATGTAATTGTTTATGATAACTGTGTTTAAATGTTGTAACTTGTCTCTTTTTATGCTGCTTTCTTGGGCAGGTCTCTCTTGGAAAAGAGATTTTTTTAATCTCAATGAGACTTTTACCTGGTTAAATAAAGGGTATATATATATATATATCTACCAACTGAGCCACATCAGCAAAACACCAAAACATGAGTCTGAAGCTTGTGGATTGTAGGATCTGTAATTGTTTCGAAGCAACTGCATTGTTTCCTTCATTTATGGATTTGTTTTTACTTTTTGTTTGCTTGTACCTCCATCAGTAAACCTGTGTATCTGTGTGTCTGCTACCCACTTCTCTGTCTACTCTATTTGTTTTGTTTCTCAAAACAGGGGATTCAACACAGATTTTGGAATTAGTTTTTAATTGCATAATGATTACAGCTGCACTTGTAAAGATAGTGACAGGATATTTTATATTTTATAAGAGGGAAGAAGGGAGAGAGGAGGATTGTGAGGCTATTCAACCCTTTCTCACATGTTGTGTACTGTACAGGAACTACAGCATAATGAATGCCGATCGCAAAAATCAGGCTTTATGTGCTGTGTTATTTTACCCCTGAGAGGAAGAATGTGTGTGTGGGTGAGTGTGTCCATTCACGCACCATGTCGAGGACAGTAAATTAAGGCAGGACAGCATTTCAAAGGCTGGATCCCAAAACAAAAGATTTGATGAAAATAATCCATCAGTGTGCTATTAAACTGCACGTACTGTGTCCAATGTGTGTGTGTGCACAAGAAAATTTGGCTACATTTATATCCACTTGTTTTCTGTGTGTGTGTGTGTGTGTGTGTGGATTGAATCATTGCAGAAGGGACGTTTGACTTAGAGCAGGAAGATGCATACTATCAGAATGCAGAGCAGCAGTTTTAAACAGTCTTAATACTGAGAAGGGTGTAGGGCAATAAATTCACTTTGACACTGTGTGCTGCTTCCCTGGGGTAAAGCTGCTACTGATCAGCAGGTGCACACACACTTTGGTTGTAAATACCGATGCCCTCACTAGTCAAAACAAGTTTCTCTTCCACTTTTTCCACTCTCGTCTGCAGGAGAGGAGAGGAGAGGGCAGAGGAAAGGGATGTATGTAAGAGAGGACGGGTGTAGACTGGGAAAAAGTACTGGGGGGAATGGAAAAAAACGTAATGGGAATGAAACAAGTAAAGGAATAGCCGATGAGAGCGGAAACAAGAGGGCAAAGATGAGAGAAGATGAAAAGAAGAGAGGACAGAATCAGTTGCTGGAGAAAGCAGGAGGATGGGAGGTTAACTGGGTTGTGGAAATGGGGGAGATGGAGAGGTAAAGGAGGATGTGAGAGTGTATAGGTTAGACAGGAAGGGGCAAAAGAGAAATTTTCGATGAACAGCAAGAAAGATGAAGGAAGTGAGGCGAGGAAAGGAGGCAGGGGATGGGGGTGATGAAGAGACATGTTTCATGTCCTATCGAAGTTCATTAACCAGCCGCCAGTCACGCACTTCTGTGTTTTTATAGCACACACCAGGTGTCATGTGATCACCTTGCTTTATTGAAGAAGACATCTCATATCTTATTTCATGTTTCAGGCCTTACAAAATCTACATAAACTAATGACCTCCACATGAATATGCACATTAGATTATTCTTTTAATTATGAGTCTTACTATGTATGTGTGTGACTCATAGGAGTGCTATAAAAAAGAATATATCTGTAAAAATGATAAATAAATGTGGAAATATAAAGACAAAGAAAGATTCATCTTTATTCCGTTCTACCTTTCACAAGACACGGTTTTAAGCTTCTCATCTAACATGCAGAAACATTTTCAAACATTGTTACAGTTGGTACAATTGCCCCAACAGTTGTAGAAGATCTAAAATATAAAAGATTCAAAGTTACAAAAAAAAGTAAACAGTTGGTTTCGCCTTGAAGCAAGGGTTTGATGTTGGTATCTATCCTCAGATCAGTGAAACATCTAACATAACATTAATTCTGTCAACTCTCCAAATGTAAAGGTAGGGTGTGGTAGCGTGTACATATGAAGCTCTTCATAGTCTGTGCACACTCCCGCTCCACACACATAAGTAGTCAGCACTCAAATTTCCAGCAGTAAAGGTCCCGTGCCATCTATAGGCAGTTCAGAATGGAGAATGTGGCATAAATATTCATATATTATTACTATTCTGGTGCCATAGCTAGCTACTGCTCAGTTCTCCTTAAGGCCACAGTGAGCTCTTCAAAGCAAATGGATTCCTGAGTACTTTAACATATATTATAAAGCCCTGCATTTTAAAAAGCCTGTTATGTGTGTGTGTGTGTGTGTGCGTGCATGCACATTCTACATTGTCTTTTCTGAATGCTAAAAACCCTTTGACTGAACCACTTTAGTGTGGAAATCTATAGAATGGCGCATCTGAAATTGGAGAAACACGCCACCAAATACACACACGCATATGCACTTAAACTGCTCCAGGCTGGTGGCTTAACTCCTTTCATTTGCTATAGGCTCCCCTCCTTCCACAGCCGCTCACTTGTGTGTTAGCTCAGAACGTGGTGTGACAGTTTGGCCCCGTGGTCACATCCCCATAGCTGATATCCCCTAATAATCTCTCCCTCTTTCCATTCAGCTGCTAACTGGAAGCATGTGTGTGCCATGAAAGTATTATAGGTCCGCGCGTGTGTGTGTGTGTGTGTGTGTGTGTAGAGATAGAGATAAGCATGATGTGTGACGGAACGTAAGACAAATCACAAATACGCAGTATTCAAAGATTTTAGCCGGGATTTAAATTTTTTATGTGACTGAAATATTGAAGCCCTCCACCTGCCTGCAGCGTATATCTTCTCCAACCTCTCCTCACCTACTGTTCAAGCTTTTTTAAATTCTGGACAAGCTCTCAGATCTCTCTCTTTATATCTCTCTCACTTTCTTTCTTTCTTATCTCCTTCCTCCTGTGCCCTTACACTCTTCCATGTCCGCTTTCTCTCCCCCGTATCCTGTCTATCACTGCTGCCTTCCTCGGCTTAAGTAATCTCCCTCTATACAGTGTCTCACTCATTCTTTCTCATCTTCCATCCATCCTTTCCATCTACTCTCTGGCTGCTGCTTGTTTCATTCTCTCTGTTCCTATCAGTCCCCAACCTTCCCCCCCCTCTTTCTCTCTCCCCATGTCCGTGCATCTGTAGCCCTCTCTTTCTCTCTCTTTCTCTCTCCATCGCTCCCTCTTTCGCTGTCTGTTCTTCCATGAAATTAAAGCGCTCTAAGCTGCTGTTTAATCAGAGCCTGTTTGGGAAAGTGCTGCGATGACAGAAACTGTCCATCCCAAGTGCTGTGTCTATGTATGCATGTATGTACTGTTGATGTGTGTGTGTGTGTGTGTGTGTGTGTGTGTATGACCATAATTCTATATGATACAGAGAAAAGGTAGAAAGTTGAATGTTCCTGAATTTCTCCATGTGTTTTTGCACACACGTGTGTGCAAAGATGTGTTTGGATGGCCATTAATCCATAGATAATCAGTATTAGCAGGTGGTGTGGCCTGATACAGTGATGATTAACTAAAAATCTGGACTGTTTACTGTTGGGGGCTGGATAAATGAACACAGATCAACAAAGCTAATTAAATGCCATTTGCCATCAAAACAAAACAGTAGTTAATGCCTCAGTATTTTACATGGCACAGGTGGTAGAGGGAAGGCATGATTTAAGCCTGTTAGCTTGTGACGGGGATGACTTTACCGACTGAATGTATTATCTATCCACATCTGTGGTAATGTCACTAAGTGCTTAAAGGGCGTTTGACATTTAGAAGAAATACATTACACTTTATTGCAGAAAATTAAATTATACCACTCTCATGCTTGCGCATTTCATATAGAACTGGAGCCAAGAGGTGATTGGTTTAGCGTTGCATAGAGACTATGAGAATTTTGTAGCTTTGTGCACAATAGTTGGCACCTAGCAACGTCTAAAACACAGCAAAATGAAAAGAAAAGAGAAAATTCAGGCAGAGGACAGGGTCTCTGACACCACCACACACTTCTAGTGGGTCACAAGTGATGATTGACTGGGATTACTTTAGTTTGAGTCTATGATCGGCAGTGGTTTTTCAAGAAATAGCTGCATACTACACCTTTAAACAAATTAAATACAATATGTTAAACAGTTATCTTCAGGTTCATTGGTAGGTGGATTGATTGATTGTACTTTTGACAGATAAAGGCTAGCACTTTTACGGTGATATTGGCCTACTCCTCTAACCCTTGGTAAGAAAGCAAGTAAATGTGTTTCCTCAAATGTTAAACTACTTCTTCAACAGAATTCAGAAAGAAATATTTGAGATAAAACACTGAGCTAATGCTAATGCATATGCTAAACTTGTGCTATTTTAAATGGAAGTTGCTGTGATTAGTTGCAGTGCTGTGGCTTCAGGTTTGCGTTTTGAGCTGTGTGCTTGTAATGTTATTGCTTTTTGGGTGTGTACACAATCTGGATATCTCTCTCTGTCTGCAGTATTATATTTACAAGATCCCCTATTTACAAAACCCTCACACATTTCAGCTCTTATCAGTGTTAAAAAAAGTGAACAGTGCAAACTGCTAGATCCACATAAAACACAAACTGACAAACAGTCATATCAGATACAAATAAACAAACAGGCATTGGCCAGACACTGCTGCTGTGTGTATAGAGCTCACAGACACATAAGTTGACTCCAGAGCACACACACAAACTCACACAAATGGAACCTGATCTGGCAAAAATTTTGCCTCTGGGGTCAACGGCCAATGATTTGGGAATTCCAGTGTAGCCCGCAGATATATGGATGACAGATAACGGATGTCCAGGCCAAAACGTACCCTTCCGTACTCTGATCATTGTTTATAGTGCGATTAGCAGTTGGAAATGCGAGAATGGCATTTCGGCTAATCTCTGCAAACAGATATCCGCGTATGAGTGCAGATAAATTAAGAACAAAGCTAATAAACAGCTAATTTGTCATCAGATGATAGCTGATGTGTTCTAAGGTTGCATTTTGGAGACTATGTTTTGCTTTTTTTTTCTCTCCACATCCATTGTTTACATGATTAGTCAGTGCAACCATATGGAAACCAGAACAGATAGCAGAATGCAGATTCTGCATTCATATACAGATATCTGTTTATAGGTGTTGCTGAAGCATCGGAATAGACACCAAAGAAGAAGACATGATTGATTTCAACTGGTTTCTTGCTTCTCATGCACACATTTTGTGATTTTATTGGACTCGACACATGCTTGCCACACTGCTGCACTTTAGGCTTGTAAATTATGAATGTGTTTTTGACGAATGAGCGGGAAACAAATTACATGTCATTTGAGATATATTGTCCAAATCACATCTGCAGAAGTATCTGCTGAACATAGTGATCACTCCCCTCCTCAACCTGAATGTAGAAAATCACAATGATAGCTTTAGAGGCAACATTCACTCAGGCCATAGCTCTCATCACTGTGGTGCAATCAATCCAGGATGTGTTCCAAGCTCTAGATGGCAGTAGAGGTGCAGCTCACTGACAGACGGCTGTGACTGTGAGCGTGTACCTGCAAAAATCTGTTTGTGTTTGTGTGAGTGAGAGAAAGAGAGAGAGAGAGAGGGTGTGCAAGAGTGATCAAGCAGAAAAAAAAAATTCCAGCAGTGAAAGGTATTGGAGTTTTATTTTACCTGTGCTCCCACGCACATTGTTTTACAGACATTGGAGGGAAAATTGTCTATTCTAAATCTTGTTCGTGCCACCATTTGTCTCTATAATCCATGGCAGAACAATAGGCTGATGTGATCAAACAGTATCAGCTTGTTCCCTGGTTATTAAACGTCATGTCTGACCCAGATTCCTACGCAGCAGTTACTGTCACACTCGCTACCTTTCCTAGAGCTGGATATAATAGAATGGGGCAAAATAAATATAAAAGGAATGACACATAATTTTATTTCGAAGCAGCTTTAACAAGGCAAGTCAGTGCTGCTGTCAAACCTTCCACCCGAGCCAAAATTAGCAATTCATCTTCGTCCAGTAGAGCATTGAGGTTTACTGTATCCTCCAAAAACTGTATGTTTATTTTCTAGTCTTTCTACACACCTTTCTTTTCCTCTTTTCATCCAAATGCTTTGGATCTGCTTTGACAGTAGTTATGTCTTTCTTTTTTTCTTCAATGTCACTGTCCATCTGTTTATTATATTAATATCTGATGTGTCATCAGTTAAATTACTCACTACCATCAACCATCTGCATGGTAATATGGTAGGTGGGTTTAGTTTGTTTGAAAGAAAATAGTTTTTATGTGAAACTGCTCACAACAAGGTCTGTGGATTATCTTGGCTAACCATGTCATGATTTCTAGATAAAGGCTAAAGATTGAGTTTTTCAAATATAGTTTTCTGCTGCTTTGAGCACCACAAACTAAGTGCCATGTAGTTCCATTATATCTGAGAGCAAGCAGACATCTTTATGGCTGATATCTCCGGTGCTTGGCATCTCACACCGAAACAATCTACATAGAGTAATGGAAAAAATGATTAGACCACCTTTGTTTTCTTCAATTTTTTGTGGATTTTAATGCCTGGTACAACTAAATATACATTTGTTTGGATGAATATAATGATAACAAAAAATACCTCATAAGAGTTTAATTTAAGAGCTGATTTCTAGCCATTTTACATGGTTTTCTTGATAATGATTTTGGTTATTATCAAGAAAACCATGGAAAATGGCTAGATATCAGCTCTTAAATTAAACTCTTATGAGATATTTTTGTTGTGATCATTATATTTGTCCAAACAAATGCACCTTTAGTTGTACCAGGCATTAAAATTAACAAGAAATTGAGGAAACCAATGGTCTAATCATGTTTCCATGGATGTAGATGAATAGCACTACAGGTAAAAGAAAAAAATATTTATTTTTGATTTGTGGTTAACTGTTCCTCTGACGCTCACAAGTCAACGCATTCACAGCCCTCAGCGGGTGATACTGACGTACACAGAACTTGAACTTCAGTTGGGAACAGTGTGTCACTTTCGACTAGTTACATGCAAAGTGGCTTTCAAAATAAACTTTCCAGGAAATGGATAAATAAGGTTAGGGTAATAGAACAGGGTTGGGCTTGAAGCCACTACTTCTGCACTTAACCCTTTGACGCCTAAAACTTCCTGTAAAATCTCTGGGCGATTTAAAAATAAGCCCCTAAAACCTGAAGTTTTTCTGGAAATTCAACAGAAGTGTCAACGCTTCTACTAAATAATAGATTTTTCAGCCTCTGTAGCAGATAGAAATGAAATTCAATAAGCATTTGAGAGCTTATACAAATACTACAAAACGACATATCTGCTTTCCAGGCTTCAATGGGTTAATTACCAGATGAGGTTGTGCAGGAAAACTGGTCTCTTTCGTCAAAGTCTGAGTTTTGTTTGACCCATCCAGCTCCCCTTCTGCCTGTCCTTACCAGACCTTCACGCTATTTATATCGTGTCATTTAGTCTAAGTGTCTAGTGTCTATAATGGCTTTACATTACAGTTAATGTAAAGCCAAGTGCGTCTCATACACACACTAAAGGTGCCTTGTGTGTCCGTATCACACGCTTAGGGGTCGTGGGTATATCTATCTATATATATATATATATATATATATCTATATGAGTTGAGAATGAGATGGGACATTAGACTCATCTGAGCTTTGACTGATGGCCGTCGTCCACACATATGTACTTTGTATGTGTGCGGTTTTGTGTGTGACTGTCTGGGGGTGTGACACTTTAAACTGCTCCACTTGATGAAGAGCCACTCACATGCATTCCGCCGTTTCCCCCACCCTCTTCCTCCTTCATCGCTCACACTCATCCATCTCTCCCTCCTTTCTTCCCTCTCATACTCAACCTCTCAATTTCTCACTTGGCCTTTGTGTCCAGCCCTCTGGCCTCTCTCCCCTCCACCAGAGCTCTCATTACCTCTCTTTCTCAGTGACATCCATTGACCATCAATTCTTGACACCTCCATGTTCTCATCTCTCTCTTTTTTTCCCCCTTCATGCTTGATCTGCTACCTCTCTACGAAGCATCCACACCCCTTAGGTCATCTGGGACTGGCTTGTTGCGTGTCCCAAGAACCAGAACTAAGCGGGGTGAGGCAGCTTTCAGTTATTATGCTCCTCACCTGTGGAACAAACTACCTGTAGATCTGAGGTCTGCCCAAACGCTCAGCTCCTTTAATCCAATCCAATCCAATCCACTTTATTTATATAGCACAATTTTAACAAACACAAGGTTTCCAAAGTGCTGCACAAACAATAAATAGATAACACAACACAAAGAGATGTAGTAAACAATAGAACAGTAAGATGCAATAAGATAAAATAAATTAAAAATGGGATAAAAATAAATAAAATAAAATGTAAAATGTACTGCCCGCACAAAATAAAATATGCATGTATACAAATAAAAACAAAAAATCGTCAAATCATAAAATCAACATAAAATCAACATAAAATCAACACTCTACGTGGTGTTAAAAGCCAACGAGAAGAGGTGACTAAAAACACTATTGTTTACTTCAGCGTACTCTTAACTTTAACACTTACTACTCACTTGTACTCTACTGCCCTTACTTTTTAACTACACAATGTTTGACTTGTGCTTTTTATTATTTTATCTCTTTTCTTATCCTGCTGTATCTTATTTTATCTTATTTCTATTTTTATTTCTACTTCCCTGTTTTAATTGACTGTTTTTACTGTTTTCAATTGTGTCTTGCTGTTTTAATGTGTATGTAAAGCACTTTGAATTACCTTGTGTTGAATTGTGCTATACAAAGAAACTTGCCTTGCCTTGCCTTGCCTTCACTCATACTGTAACTGTCTTTATCGCTTACTCCCTATCACTACACTTTGGTTCTTCCTCTCCAATTTCCTACCCTTCAATCTATACAGTCACCTCTTCACTGTGTGTCGGTCAGGCTCTCTGTCAAATGCTCTTTTCCTCTGTTTTTCCCTCCATCTCTGCTGCTGTCTCCATGGTCCGTGGATTGTGCTTTGTCTGTGTTTTATTCCCATCTCTGTCCCTGATACATCCAGTGTCAATGTCAACCTTTTTATGGCTTTTAGATATATACAGCACATTAGTTAGCCTGCAGCAAATTTCATATATTTGACCATATTCTAGTTTTTGAAAGTCAACATCCATCTCTCATCTCTTTTTTCTTTCTTTATTGCTCTTTTTATTCAGTTAAATTTGTTTATCTTGTTTCCTTTCTTCTATGGCAGCAACACACATGTACAGTATACACACCAGCCAATCACACAGCCGTTGAGTGTTTCAGTTTGAAGTCTGGGGAGATTCGAGACATCATTAAGACAGTCAGCATACTGGACTCTTTTCATGATGTCAAGGACTTGGACAAGTATTCCTGTCCATGTTCTCGTCCCACTGTGGCCTATAGTTATGGCACTGAAACTCATTCTCTGCTCTCGCCACTCTACCCCCTCATCATATAGCTCAAATCTTTTTAGACTGGCATGTCCACTCAGTACCTCTGTTCACAGTCATGGCCAGAGAGAGGTTATTCAGCGAGAAGGATTCTCATTATTTTCAGTGGATGGGATCTGCTGTTGGACGTTTCTCATAGCACTGAGAGTAAATTATGGTTGTAGTTCTTGAAACATGGCTTGACAGTTTTCAATATCTCAGCTTCTTACAAAGGAACACTGCAGTGCTTGTGGGCTTTTTTTTCACAGCAACGATATCTGCTATAAGCAGAGTTTATCATAAAACAGAGGTTGCAGTCCCTATTTTTGATCACCTTAAACATGTTGAGAATTGGGGTACAATATTTCAATGAAAACTTGCATTTGACAAGCATAAGTCTCACTGAAATTAATTCTAATTTGATATTATTTTACATTCCTAAATTAACCCCTCATATAGTGTATTTATTGGAACTTGCCTCAAGAAAATACAGATGTGATCTAAATGAACACAGGTGTAATTGATAACATAAATAATGAGGTGAACTAGTTTCTGTTGTGCATGATGGCCCACTTCTGTGGCTTTCTGGGAAGCTGCATAAAGATTTGTCTAGCTTTCTATGCTACTTTATGTCAAAATGTCTGAATGAAGCCATCATTAAAAGTATGACTTGTCACATTTCCACATTAAAATGTCTATACATTATCCCAAATGTTTTCACCTAGAGAAATCTGTAAACCTAATTAAGGATGTAGTCCTTGTCATTTGGTCGCTAATGCCTATAAATTATAATTTAAGCCACAGTTTTAGGATATTCTTTAAGATCTTGGTTGTTTTTAACTATAACTGGATGAAGGATTTTATTGGACGTCTGGATCTTAACTTATAAAAAGAAACATGTCGAGCATATTTACACTGCATTTGACTGACATCTCCCTTATTTTCCTACTGCTCCTTTAAAGGTGGTACACACCCTTATCATTCTTAGTGGTAAGTTAACTTTGGTGATCTTGCTTAATTTTTTAAGCTTTTTAGCTTCCTAACTTCAACGTGAAATGTAATTAACCAGAATAACTGAAAACCCCTGTATAGGTTTTGAGATATCTGAATTGTCCTGAAGACAATTAATCAGCTCCATCTATTTCCGGAAACCTTTTCCCAGTTACTCTGGATAATCCATACTGTTTTAACTACACATACCTTACTGTCAACAGTTTCCTCAGTTACTATGTCTTCAGTAGAAAATTGCTGCAATGAAAACTATTTAGAGTGAGGTCCACAGATTACCCGTAGCATCTTGAATATTGTTTCTGGTGACCAATTTTTAAAATGTAAGTCATATTCAAATACACAACTCCTCTTTCTGTAAGATGTCACAGATTCTCATAGAGGACTACAGCCACTGCTTTGTGTGTTCAGTCATCTAGCTGCGCTGGCATGACTGCATTGGTGATATGCCAAAGCCTCCCCGTCTTCATCTATAGAGTGTATAGCAACTTGTGAGCTGTGGCCGTTCAGCGATTTCTCATTTTTGGCTGCTTATGAAGCAGTTGGCCATTTGGCTGTTAATGAATGAAACCAGATTAGCCCTCTTCTTTGTTGTTCTTCTTTCTGCATCCAATTCTGCATGTCTGTCTTTCTTCCATACATTTTCTTCTCATGGTTTGGATTGGTTTAATGATTTGACTCACTTCACTGTAGGTTAGTTGAGTTGACTTCAATTACGACATCACAGATTCCTTTTATTTCAGAGTACTTAAGTTTGATTTGGTTTGATAATTTCAGGTCAGGATCCAATTAGTATAAGACTAAGTGATTTCCCTACCATTAATTTTTTTAGTGAGGGGTGACACATTGGCTCAGTGCTGTTGCCTGACAGTCAAAGCGGATCCAACTTGGATCATTGGGCAGCTCTTTATTGGTGGATGTTCTCCCTCCAAATATATGCAGATAAAGTAGACTAGAAGATTGAAATTGTCAATATAATACACTGTAAAAAATGTTTGTAGAAATTACAGTAAAACACTGTCAAATTGCATCAGAAAAACGACGTAAAATTAAAAAATTAAATATCAACATAGTAGAAAAAACTGTAGAAAACACAGTAAATTAAAAGAGAAATACCATATTGTCACAAGGACACAATTATCCTTAAATCAAGGGACTATTCAGTCAAAATTACAGTTTTTGATAATATTTACATTTAAATTTACAGTAGTAATACAGTGTACATATGCCTGTTTTTGATGGATAGGTGGCCTGCTGCCTTGCCGCTTGTGCATGCAGGGATAGTCTCCTTCCCCCTGTGTCACTCAGTAGGAATAAATAAGTATAGAGGATGAATGTGTAAATGCTCCCAACCACCTTTATTCAAGGTTATTTAACGATTTGTCCATGATTTGGTCAATATACTCCCAGGATTATCTGCAACCATGCTCTGCAGTCTGTAGAGCAAGAGTCACAAAAATGCTGTTCTGGCTGACGACTTCCTCCCTCCTTCCTCTCTCTCTGTCCCTGTTGCTGCCACTCTGTCATTGCTGAAAGGTTCCCAACCATTGCCAAACAGTCAATATATATATCCAGCACGAGGCCGCTGAGGAAGGTTTAACCCAGCAGATGACATTCAGTACAGCGCCATAATCATTGCCTCCTAATGAATTAAATAGCCCTGACATTTCACAGCACAACGCTTGTCCTTTTCCTGCAACTGCTCTGCTTTTGTACCCTCCCTTTCATGCATTCTGTTGCTCTCTTGTTCTTTCTCTTGCCATGCTTTTCCATGTGTCTTCTGGCCTCTTGCTATGATCCCCCACCCACCCACCCACTCCCTGCCTCCTCTCTTCATCTCTATATCCCTCACTCCCTCTCTTACTCCTTCTCTGTCTGCTTTTCACTCGTCCGCTCATCGGTATGCTGCTGCACGCCCAGCTGTCTATGCGGGCAGAGCTGAGAGAGAGAGAGGAAGGGGAGAGAGTCACTGTTTAGCAGCAGAGACAGAATCCAGCTGGAGGGTCACAACCCTAAATGACCATCCACGCTCACACACACACGGGCACGCTCAATAAGTCATACTCTCACACTTCCCTGATGGCAGGAGCAATAGGTCATACGCCAACAATGTAGGAAGAGAGCAAGAGAGATGGACAAAAGGAGAGAAAGAGAGAGAGCGAGAAAGCAGGATTCAGGAATGAGGTGGAGGTCTCTTAGTGGCTTGCCGAGCCATAATTGTCCTGTGGTCTGGTAGGGAGGACAGCAAGAAAGGAAGGAGACATTAAAAAAAAGTAAAAAAAATGGAAGAGTCATACTCTGTAGTAGAGAACTGCTTTGCAATAGCGTCAGAAAGTTTCTTATGTCCTGGAATACAGATGAGGGCTGTATGGATGACTGCCTGGCTGCACTGTTATGGGACAGACAGATAGACTCATGTATGCACAAACAGCCTCTGGGTTTGTTCAGGTTTCTTGTGTTGGGCACATTGGTATCGATGCAAGAACATCACAAAGATATACAATGTTTATTTTATTTTCAAAAAAGTATTATTATTACTATCAATAATAATAATAATAATAATAATAATAATACATTGATAATAAATTGAATAATTTTAGCCCACTTATTAGTGAACAATCACCATGATAAGAAAATACTTTTTAAATTTGTTTCAACCTGTTAAACCAGAAGAGTAAGTTATTGTGTTCGATAAATTATGTTGGTAAAGGCCTTTGCATTGCTTTAAATGATTTTAACTGGTTAATGTAAAAATACTGTATAATTGAAATCTTAAAATACATTGTTGTGTTTTTTTCTGGACTGGCCAGTATATTTACACTGGATAATTTTATATTCGGACAGGGACATTTGGTACTGCTGAGGTGGAACTTTTTCAGTGTTTTGTTTTATTTATGACACATAAAATATATGTACTGTAAGGACCTAGGCTAGAGTAAACTACCCTTCTTCTTTATGGCGTTTTCACTGTTGAAGAATTGAGATTTGTGTGTTTGTGAAAAACACTGTTTAGCTTTATGTCATCAACAGTCAGATCTTTCCTGTAGACAAACACACGTGCAGATACACATAGTATCTCTCACTTAGGTCTTATCAAGTTCATTCTAATTCATTTATGTTATGAGAAATTATTTTGCCTCTGATCTCTAATTCTTGTCATCATGAAAGTCTTTTTTATTTTATTTTATTTTTTTTTAAAGAAACGAGGGTTCAAAGCTGTAATCAGAGCTGTAACATTTATCTCGGTGCTGTGAGGATTTTAATTAGAAGGGAATTCCCGCTGCCCATGATTACTGAGGCAAGTGGGGACTTCGTGTCTTTGAATCCGATGTTTATTCCCTGAACAAACAAAGGCATCTTATAATAATTTTTTTTTTAAAAGCTAATGATTAATCAACACATTCAAGGGGGGAAAAGTTCACAACAACAAACACATAACTGAAACATAACTGAAACAACCGAACCAGCTGCGGGGCTATCGCGAGAGACTTGGTTGTCATGGTAACTGCAGCCCAACACAAACGCTCTGAGCACAGACACTGGAGCATGCCGCCGGCGAAAACCTGAAATATTGACATACAAATCGTAAATTATTGTAATAGAAGTTTTGTTTTAATGACAGTAAGGCATGGCGGGTTGAAAAGTTCAACATTTATAGTGTTTTCACAAGTTAGTAAACCAAGGAGAGTGACAGAGAGCGTAAGGTAAGTTGTATTCTCAACAGTGTGTAGCGTAATGTTAACTTCACGTGCGGTAACGTTAACGTAAGGTTACCGACACAAACCCGAGGTACGTTAACGTTACGTTAACTTGATTCTGGTGACCTTTACCGTTGCTAAAACCTTATAGGAGAGACAGTAATTTTGGGTTTTGTTATTTGCACTGACCTCTTCCTGTTAATTTAAATGTTGTGTAAAAAAACACAACATTTAACATTTACTAACGTTGTTCGCAACAACGTTAGTGTTGGCTAACGCAGTGGTTCCCAAAGTTTGAAAAAAATACTTTCAATTTTTTTAAATCTTTAATATGGAACAAGCCAACTGAACTACAGGAGTGAACTAGGAACACGATGCATTCTCAGCCATTGTTGCCAGCAACCAAGGTTGTCAACTGTGGTGCCCAGAGGGTTTGTTCTCTCAGGTGAAGTCACTGTGTTTTTTGTTGTCAAGAAAAACACAACAGCTGCAGTATGCATAAGTGTCTGTGTCATCTGAATATCTACAGTGGTTTGATATTTTACAGCCCAATAATTGCTCGAATGTATGTAAAACCACCAAAATATTATGTATAATAATCAATTTGAATGCATTCAGCAATAGTATTTAGGTTTGTTACAATTTTTCAGTTTGATCTTAATAAAACGACAATTCAAATGTGTCAGATAGGAGGCTACACTATACAATGCAACTATAAAAGTATTTTCTATTACTGCACTCTGCCAAAGGGGACAGCTCAAATATAGATACTTGTATAGTAAAATAGTAAATAAATAATATGGTTGTATCTAACTTGTTAAACTGCAACAAATTATACGATAGCATACCAAAAAGCAATGATGCTGTAATTCTGCAAGCATTGAGGTTTCTTTAACAATGACAATGCAGATTTGCAAAAACATGACAGCTCATGTGTATTAACAGGGCAAGGTGTAAGGAATATAATATATATTTAATATACTGTATTTTTTAAATGTATTTTACCCCACTCAATGCAACCTCAAAACCAGCCAATGGATGGGAAACTGGCAATTCTGGCAACAATTGACCATTTTCACAGCCATGCTGTGGTCTTTAGTTTTGTACTGACATTGTGTATAACTGTTATTGCTTGAAGTGGGACTTAAATGTAACATAGCCATTGTTAATGTTATTACTAGCACCTGTGCTTTACCTTTTTCAGGTATGTTAGGTAGCCATCATGCAAGCTGGGTTTATTATAAGTTTCTTCTAGTTGTAGTCAGCTTTAATGTATTCCTTTACTATCCATTGGGGAAAAGGTTTCATCCAGACGACTAGAAGGTGAAACGTCAGGGTATTTGTAAAGAGGTTATACCTGAAGTAAAACTTACAGTAGCAAATCATCTCCACCTAATGTCACTTTGCAGTCAACTCAGTTGCTAGCAGGTGCCTTGCTTTCTATATATTATAATATATTATGTCTGCCTGACTGGCTAATTTCCTTAATTGGCTTTTACTGCCTTACAGAGTTGCCAGCCATTTGTCAAGCATATAAGTATGCCAGATATAATTTAAACACACAAGATTGCTTGTTTTAACTACCTCTTATACATTTGAGCAAATCTGTCCCCGCTATTTTGTTCATTTCATTGCAGCTGTATTCATTTATGGCAGTGTGTGTGATTTAGTCTGGGCCCAATGTGATAGCCCGTTTTATGCCATTACTGTTGGTTTTTATTGCAGAAGAGACCCTTTGTAAAAAGCACAGCGCAAGACGTAGGAGGAATACCTGAGTCCTTAGAAAGAAGAGACATGAATTTAAATGACTTTGTGGTGCTTCCTAACAACAAGGCCAAATCCGTCAAGCTCAATGCCAGGTAAGATGAGATAAGATCAATGATGTGAGTTAAGGCATTTGGTAGAAGCCCATTAGGGTTACTTGGCTGCCATGCTATTTCCATCTGTTTCCATTCAAATTCTGCCCATAGAATGAGTATTTGACAAAATGCAGTTTCAGGCAAGATAAACCTTGTGACCTGGATTCTGATCGTTTTTACTGCAGTGTATTTGTTTTCTTCATAATGCCCAATGCAAAATTGAGTCCAATCTCCTACATAGTTTCTCATTTGCCAACAGGTAATTGACTGAATTGATGTCTAGCGTGGTGGTTCCCTGATCCAGTGACTAATTGAATAAAGTATTGATCAGTCATGGCAACAGGGATCTGCTCATGCAGTAGATGAATTGAACCTATTGATGAAAGCTTGGCTGCTCAATCTGATGGAGTAGGTCATTTGTATGATTGATTGCAGTTGATTGATTGCACATATGTGAGTGTGTGTGCATGTTGCCATAGGAACCTGCAAGAACTCCAGATGGAGACGGTGACTCTGGCCCAGGAGAGCAACGAGATGGAGGAGAAACTGCAACAGCTGAAAGAAAGCATGAGTAAAGAGAAGGAGGAGAGAGGGTGAGTATTGGTGTTATAATTAGTGTAACAGAGGTGATGAGAAGGAGAGGGGGGCAGACTGAAGTGGGGAGGCAAGAATGGAAGTTAGAGAGGATAGTGTATGTTCAGGAGAAGCAGCAACAATTATTATTCCTGAATCAAGTTTGAATTTACTACACATACTTCTACTGCTCCTTGTTTTGTCTGTTACATCATGTAGAATATCTGTTATTAGTTTGTTGCTGTCTGACTAGTGTGGGATTTGAACCCCACCAGCAACAGAGCTCTGAGGATAAAACTGTCCATCTGTCTGTTTGTCTGACTCTCCAACACTTTAACCTAGATCAAGATATCTAAACAACTTTATCTTTATCTATTTACTCTGGAATATATATATATATATACATACAGTATTTAATATGGCATGTGCTGATATTCCAATTGGAAAACTACCTTGGTCACAATGTGATCTGACTTAGATTCTTCACAAAGCATTGAAAAATTGGTTTTACTTAAACTCGTTGTAAAAAATCATCTTCATTTAAAAACGGCTAATTTTGTTTCTGAAAGAGATGTGCAAAGGGTTAAGTTTGTATTGTTGTCTAATCAAATCTAAATGTTGTTTTTATTCCTGCCATGAAAACAATGCTTTCTCCACTGTAAGCCATTACAAGATAAGACAGAAAAGCAATGACAGGCCTAGCCATGTGAACCTGACAGAAGAGCTGTTACCAACTTCAACAGCCACACAAAAGCAAAAAATCATAAATGAGGGCAGATGAGATTGAGAAGATATTTGTTTTTGCCTGGTATAATAGGCTATGTAAGCAAGAGGGACCGAGGGATGAACAGAGCGATTTGGGAGATAAGAGGCTTAATGTATAAATGCGGAAAAACATCAAATCCACACTGTCACAGCTAAACGTAGGGAACAGAGCAGGTGACTAATGGAGAGACAGGAGTTAGAGAAGGAGGTAGGAATGCGGGAAAAAGACCACAACAGTTCTAAAAGCGCAAGCAAGAAAGTAGAGACACTAATAGAGATAGATAGAGGAGGGGGAGTAAATGAAAGAGAGGGGAGGTCAATGACTTCTCTACCTGTAAAGGTCAAGAAAAGGTTGCCGTGGAAGGAATAAAGGAGCAGTCAGAGAATTGAAAAAGCCACTCATAGGTGGAGTAGGCTCACGCCCATATAGTGAACTACGCTAAAGGTCAGTGGAGTCCTACAGAAACTTGGTTCTAACATCTTGTGTGCATCTTAACTCATATTCTACAATCACTGGAACAGTAAAATGATTAAGTAAAAATACATAGAGGAAGCATTTGATGTTAAACTAAGCATTAAAATAAAGGAAATAAAGTATTAAGCCAGGAGAGAGTAGAGTAATTGCCCCTGCAATACAGGGGCTCATAGGCATAGTGTTTCCCAGCAAGTGCTTTGTTTTTATAAATATATAATATAAGTTAGAGAGTCTCAGGCTATGATTAAGGTGTGAATTGCAGGAGGCGAGACAAAACTTTCAGTGTGTTATCCCAGGGGCTTCACACTTCGAAACAAATGAACCATATGTTGTTCCCATGATACTGTTCAGTGAGCGTTCAGATCACCAAAAAGGGAAAAAGAAATGAAAAACAAAACCAAAAAACCCCAGAATAAAACCAAGCATTGCTGTTGTGATGAAGAATATACATTTAAATGTAACACTATATCTTTGAGATTACATTTATAATAAACCTTAAACCTTTCTCAGTACAGAGTGCACCATGCTTGAACTTGTGCAATTGGGCATTTGAACTTGGCATATCTAACTTGGAAATCCAAACTTGCTGCAGTATAATACATTTACATTTCTTGCTAACACCACAAATCAACTCAGCTGATTACACCTCGTTACTACTGTAACAAAATATTCTCAATTTAATGTTCCACTTACAGACCTCATTGACACTGCCATACAGTCAAAAAATATGTCTGTTAAATCACCAATCGAATGCCTGCCAATCCTAATATTTACAAAAAAATAAATAAAATTTCTGCCCTGCAACTGTTCATTTTCATTTATATACACAGTATTTGTAAATTTTTATTGAAATGTGGTGATATCGGTGCGTAAAAAGGATCCTAACAGAGGCAGAGCTGTTACTGTTTAATAAAAACATGAACCTTCATTTTCAGATAAACTAGTATGGCATAATTTTTTTTAATATTTCATGTCTGAGTCCAAACTTTATCTTTCAAAAGGAGTTACATCATAGATGAAAGACAGTGACCGGCAGTCATATTGGGAGCTGCCAAGATGATTGGCTGGTCTCATTTACCTTGCGGGTCCTAAGATCTTAAAAAATGATGGAGGGAATTCCAAAAAGGTATAATTTTGATATTTTCGTCACATATTTGAAATCTAAATGGCTTCTCTCGGCTGAAAAATATCAAAACTTCAATAAGTGGCATAGAAATCCGAGAAAGAAAATTACAACAGCTTTGAGCCTGGTTCAAAATCTTATCGTACACTAGTTACTGCGAAATGAATGCTGGGATTTGGAATTTCCCAGGTCTCCACAAGTCAGCAAGTCTACAAGAAGTGCAAACAATTTTTGTTTTTTTGTTTGCACCAGCTGAAGAGAAAGGCCTCTTGTGCTATTTTTCTCCCAAATCCATCCATCAATTCCTCTCTTATGACATCTGTCTTTTTTTTCCATACTTAGCAAAGACCTGTCCATATTCACACAAGCCAGGGCTAAACTTGCCTAGAACGTGTGACCATGTTGTCTTTGAGACAGATGTACTTTTCTCCTGTAAAGGCCTTGCTTGAAAGTAATGAAATTGCCTGAGTCAATCTTATACTGAGCAATTGAATCAGACTTTTCGGCTATAGTCTCCAGCATTTTATTCTATTTCTATGTTTTCACTTGTCAAATGAAAAATGATAGATATCATCATGAGAAAATAGATTATATTTAATCTGTTATGCTGTTGTGACAGTGGGCAGAATAAAAAAGTGTGTTTTTTCTGATAAACACTGTTTATAAAGTGGTTGTAGATACTATATATATATCAGTGTATTTGCTGTCATAGTGCCTTATCCACTGTAACTGAATCATGGGGATCAAGTGTGAATAAATTCTATAGAAAAGCTGTCACACCGAGAGATGAAATCATCACATTATATCCCAAACACCAACATCTACAGGCCCAGCTGTACATTGATTCTAAGTTTGTTTATTTATTTTTTTGAATATGATTGGGCTTTATGGTAATCTTAAATATAATGAGACAGCATACACACAGTGAACAGGCACATGCATACTTAGATTACAAACACACTGTACCACAAATACTGGCCCAAAGTTTGTGTATTAGTGTGAATGTGTCTGAGGCATATTCTGAGGCTATTAAAAATGCATGCACATCTTCACATTAATTTAAATGGATTGGATAGCTCACTCGCACACAGACAAAATAGCATTTATTTTCTCTCCACATTTCATTACAGAGTGTGTACCTGCCCAATTACTATGACTATTATTCAACAAATTCAGATTGAGGGGCATCCCAGCCTGTGTGAGCAGGAAGTTAATTTGCTGAATGCAAACAAACACTGGTTATTAATGTGATTGTTTTATTCTAGATTCCCAGTTTACCTCTTTTCAACTCATTTCATTAATAACTCAGAGATATGTTATCCAATGTGAAGTTATGGAGAACAGTGTAATAGGGGTGTATATCATAATATATGAGCACATAACTCAAGGACAGCTTTAGGGAGATGCAGAGTACATATATTACGCACACACTCCTTCAAATAGTAACAGCCAGAAAAAGGTCACACACACACACACACACACACACACACACACACACACACACACACACTCACACACACATATACGGGCAGCACTGCTAATTACAGTATCAGTTATTTATTTTATTTATTTATGATGCATTTCTGTTGGTAGAAATTCATACATCATCACAAAAGAGGAAATGCATACCACAGATTATAATTATAGGTTAATGTTTTCTGTTTTAGGAGATGAGTTGTGTTTGTGTGTAGCTCTAAAACCTAACTCTAATTAAGAAGTCATACATCAGTATGGGGAAAGGGCCTTCTTGTCCAGGCTGCACAAACGATAAGCATATAAACACAGTGTTTCCTGTCACACTGAAGTACTGCAACATTTACCGCTCCACCAGCCCCAAGATACAACAAGGTATGTGCGCGGCTGCTTGTGTGTATTTTTGATACTAGTCCTCCATAAATAATGGCACTGGTGTTTGTGTGTTTTTCAACACTTTGTAGGTTAAAGAGACTGCTCCACTTTTTTGGTCCTATATGCCATGTTCTTTAATCAGTAAAGACACACACAACTCAGCTACACAACAGGAATCCTGCTTCAGCCCTTATGTCTTTGAAATATTATTAGCTTTGGAAAGATTTTATATTTGTGTGTAAGCCAGTTTGAGGTGAAAAAATATAGCGTGAGCTTGAGTTTGTGTGTAGGAGAACGACTCAGCTGGCTGAACTACAAAGTGTAAATAGATGAAATAGTGTGCTTGGGATATGATGTGGCTGAGCGCTAACTAAAAAAGTAATACATCATATTGTGAATGATTACTTTTTTTCTTATTTTTACTTTCCTTTTGAAGATACAAAATTAGTCAAGTTTTCTTTTCACACATGCCATTATTGATTAATAATGTTTTGCTGATTTGTTTTTATATGCAACTGTGACATTTTTGTCGTGCAGGGCTTTTGTCAAGCAAAACATATTCGAAAATTTTCAACATTTTTCATTTTTAGCGCGACAGCTGGGTGAAGATGTAGAGGGAACGCAGTGAGCAGAGTCAGCAGAGATTGGTTAGAAGATGAGTTTACTTTATGTTGTCTTTCAAGTTAAACATATTTTATCACTTTTTCCAACCTAGTTTGTGTTTTAAATTTATATTTTTGCCATCTGTTGGCCAACATAATACAGAAGAGGGCAGCAAAAGAAAAGTTTGTGGAAGATTTGATGAAACTCCAAACTAGAGGTCGACTGAAACTTTTAAAGCCTGATATAAAAACGATAGATAGCCAATAAATCGGCCGATATCCCCAGCTGTTCAACGGAACCACAAAAGTTTATTCCACACTTTCTAAAGCTATCACCAGAATAATGTGCTGAAGAATATTTCATGGAATGGAGCTTTCTGCTTTCTGAAAGAAATATCTCAGATATAATCTACAGCACTCAAAATAAAACAGACCTATATAAAGTAAACTTTAATTTTAATAAAGATTTTATCAGGTACACATCACCTTGAATTTATGCAAGGAGCCTCCGTACAAACGGTGATGTATAGATCAGGCTGAGCAGTCATCTGCCACTATCAAGTATAGCAGCAAAACAATACTTTGGAGATTATATTGAAGAGTAGCTGTCATGGAGTAAATTACATTAGCAGGTAGTAAAATAAAACCAATACCCAAGTCCTGCCAGGCTTTTACAATTGAACCGTACATTCTTGTAGCTGCAGTTCCTTCCATCCTTTCATCTGAGGGCTGCGTGTAGCGATGTGGCAGTCTCTTAGATGTGAAACCCAGAAACAATTTGAATCAATTAATTGGTATACCTCTAATGAAAAAGTTAAAAGAGTTTCTCATCACTTCCTCTCTGACTGACATGGGAGAAAGCAGGCGAGGATGGGGGGGAGGTTTGCTGGTTAATCAGGTGTTCTGATGTATGATGTGAAGGTTACCTGGATTTTCTCTAAGCTTCCTCCCTTACTTGCCTTTTCCTCTCAGAACATGTGAGTGTATCTTTGACAAGCCTTTACTGTAGATCTTCAAGCTGTGATTTATGCTCAGGCTGTGCAGCGTACTGTGTGTCTGTGTTATGCAGCACCACTCTGTTTTTCTCTCTCTGCTTGTCTCTTAGATCGCAGAGCTCCCGGACTAGATGAATTGTTCGTCTTTGTCTTAGAGTCGGGCTACACACACACACACACACACACACACACACTGCTACGTGCGCACCCAAAGAATAGGCGAGCAAATTCAGTTTGCTGAGAGGAGGTGCGGTATAATCAGTTTGTGAAGAGTACACAGGCGATAATAAAGCCAGACCGGCGGCTTGGGGCAAACGCACTACATCATTCACTGTTTTGGCCTGCCTGAATCACAGATTTAATGTAGCTTTGTCTTTAGGCCTACACAGCTTACAGACACTAGCTCTCGCCTTATCTAAAAGTACAGTTGAGGTTTCCCTTTTCCTGCTTCCTCTGCTGGCTCTCTGTAGTACTTGTCTTTCAATTGGCCCTTTTGCTTCCTCTTTTACTCTTTTGTCAGCCTTTGTTTATTCCTTTTGTGTTGTGTGTGTAGTCATTTAATTTGTTTCATTTGGCTCCTCCTAGCAACTGTTTCTGTCTGTATTTGTGCGCACATACTAGGTCTGCATAATTAATTAAAATTTGATTGAAATTGCAATATAGACTAGTGCAATATCCAAATCACAGGAGGCGCAGTATTTGGCAAAATATGTATGTATGTAAAATAGTGTTGTGGCACTGCAGAGATGCCCCAACCTACAAACTGTATTCTACAGACTTAAGAAAAAATTCTTTGTTTGGTACAGATCCTTGCAAAAGGATCATTTTAATAATAAACATTAGAATAATGATGCAAAAAAGATTCCCTCCAATATCATGAATCATATAGAAATTGCAATATCAGTCAAAATAATTGCAGCTTGACATTTTTTTCCAAATCATGCAGCTCTGGTTCATGGGTTTGTTGACTCTGTGACCATACTGGACTAAAGTATGTTGACATTTGTGTTTTATAGGATTCCAAGTCATCTCACACTGGGAGAGAGGGAATTGAGGGAAGACTTGATTACTTTGGCATTAGACTTCAGTGTGCATTTGCATGTGTGTGTGCGCGTGCAGGACGCAGATGTTGTCAGTTCTCCCTGTGGGTGAGACGGGTCGATAGCTGCGTGCTAAACATGAATGTGTCTAGGTACGACAGGTGGTGTTTGCCTTGGGTTAACATTGAATCGTTTGTCGTTTCTTCTCCTGTCAGTGCAATAGTGTCTGTTTATCATTTAGAAATATGAGCTTGCTCTAAGCTAATCTGAAAGTGTTCTACTCACCGTGTTTCTTCCGCTTTAACTTTGGTGAAGAAATGCTCTTTGACGACGTGGCATTTGGTGTCGTGTTTGATGTTTGTTTCCAATATGCAAGTTGTGACTCAGAGGTTGTCATCTGCTATCCATCCACCACACGGTAAAAGGTGCACAGCAATGTGTGATAGGAGTGTGTGAGTCTGCATGTGTCTATTTATGTGACTTCCCCTGTGTAACAGGTGGAGTCAGGTCACTGCATGTCATTTACACTGCAGTGCTGGCTATACAAAGAGACAAAATCTGTCTCTCGCTCTCTCTTACACACACACACACACACACACACACACACACACACACACTCTGTTAGTTTAAAGTGTTGATATAACTTTGGTCGTGCTGATTAATCTTTGCATGTTGGAGTGGTCTGCCAGCAGCACTCACAGTCAATAGGTTGCGAGGGAAGTGTGTGCATGTGTATTTGAGTGTTTGTAAGACAGAGAAACATTTGCTGTGGGATTGTGTCATTTTATGTTTCTGCAACAACTTTGTGCCATTATTATTTTGAAGCGTGTGTTTACTCATACATATATGTGTGGGTGTAATTGAGTGTGTGTCTGAGTGGATTAGATAATGAGGTATTTGCTAATGCAAAAGTCCACAGAGATACACAGACACACACATTTTATCTCTTCAGGTTGCCTGTCCTGAGGGGACACCCTGTCATCCTGCACCGACAGGGGTGTGCCTCAACTGTCTCCCCTAGCGACAGTCCAGTTGCCAAGGTGATGTCGCTGGGGTGATTACCTGACGCCCACCCTCAGTGTCAGCACAGCACAAGGGTGTTGGCAACTCTTGCCATCACACACACGCAGATGGAGGGAGACACACACTCACACACACAAATAGAGTCTGATTTCCTGTGCCTTGACAGGCTGCCAGCTCAATCCAAAATAAACTTCTTTCACAGACAGCCAGACATCACAATAGCATAAATAGCATAAATAATTCAACAACATGAGCATGAATAACTCAAGTCTAAATGAGGATCCCTCTCCATTTCTTCACTTTCTGCAACTGACAGGAGCGTCCTGCATGAATGTGTGTGTGTGTGTGTGTGTGTGTGTGTGTGTGTGTGTGTGTGTGTGTGTATGTGTGTGTGTAGGTGCATTCATGGTCTTGTAGTTGCAGCTGCATCTGTGCCTCTGTGTTTGTGTAGGTATAATTCCTTAAACCTTTCATGTTTCATTTTTGTATGTCTGAGGTTCAGTATACCTCTATTGTCTGCAACATGATGGAAAACATCCTTTTGGTCTTAGACTGAATCATGCAATGTGAAAATTAACACCCTTATGAAGTTGTATATGTGCATAATTTACATTGGCATAGCCATATTCTTGTGTGTATGTAAAGGCGTGTGGCAAAGGGCTTTTCCTTTGCGGGTATAATTCCTCTTAATAGCACAAGGAGCATGTTGTGATATATTAAACACTCTTTTTTGTTCAATGAAGCACAGTGATTTTTAAAATGTATTATTTTTTTTTAAATTTAGACTAAGGGGCTTAGGATTTAGTTTTGTAGTGCTGTTACACCTTTTTCATGCTGATATTATTTTCTTTTTCTTGACATCACTGCCTTCTCCTCTACTTAAAGTCTGACACTGTTATTAAAATGCTTCAGTGTACGTGGGTACTTCAATGGATTAAAATGCATTAATCCTGAGCTCTGCTACATCTATCCTGCTTTATTGGAAATATGGGAATGACAAGGTGTTTGTATTGTAACTTTTTACAAAATCTTATAAGTCTAATACAGGCTAAAAAGTATTTTCTTTTTTTTTCTTTTTCTTACAATTAATGTGGCAGCAAAATCAATCCCCTCCTTTCACTCTGCTTTATATGCTGTATGCGGATAGTCAAAGCCTTTTGCTATAATGGAAATTTCTCCTTGAACAATGATAAATTAAAAAAAAACATCTCTGTGTGTTTCGATGTGGGCGGCTGTATTTTTATGTAATCAGCGTCATACTCATATCTTCTGAAATAGAAGGACTATCAGAGGGATTTTTATATTTTGTGAATCAAAAAAATCAAATTAAGGACAAAAAACAGATATGTTGATGTTATGACTGATTCATAGTTATCTCTGTCTCTATCTTGGTCTCTTTGTCCATTTAGGCATTCTGGAGGGTTTAGATGGAAGTCTGGACAATATGGTTCTTTAAACAGCAATGCACTAACAAACAGTACCAAGAAGAACAAGGAGAACAGACTCCAAAAGGTACAAGACAAATCCATCTATTCATCTGTTGATATGTGCATTATGTAGTAATTAGTTTCATTGCCTTGCATTCATAAATGTCACTGATGTAATGACAGCTTATTATGATATTTACTACATTTGCTCACAGATTAGTTGACATGCTAATTAGTGGAGAGTTTTATACATCACATGTTCTGACAAGCTTTTTCCTTTGAGACGTGACATTAAGGCTCAACTGCGCTGTACTAATTGTCTCCTTATTCCTTTTTTCCATATATGCTGTTGATGCAACATGCATCTGCTTCCATGAAAAAAAAAAAACAATCACTCCTTTAGTACAGTGTACACAGCAGATTTGAGGTTGGACTTTGCACCTTGATTTGATTTTTTGCCCCCTAGCATCTCAGGAGAGAAACCCTGTTGCCTTTGAGTTTACCTAAAAAGGAAGAAGATTGAATTAAAGAGTGGATTAACTAATTGTATATTGTTTAGCTAGTCTGTATTAATGAATTTATTTGATTACTCATGAAAAAATGCATGATGTTAATGTGTAAATCATATAAAATGACACGGAGTAGTTCACATACATACAGTCATGGAAAAAAGTTTTTAGACCACCCATTGTTTTCTTCAATTTCTTGTTCATATTAATGCCTGGTACAACTAAAGGTACATTTGTTTGGGCAGATACAATGATAACAACAAAAATAGGTCATAAGAGTTTAATTTAAGAGCAGATATCTAGACATTTTCCATGGTTTTCTCGATAGTGATTTTGGTTATTATCAAGAAAACCATTGGGGCATTAAAAAGAACAAGAAATTGAAGAAAACTATGGTCTAATATTTTTTTCCATGACTGTACATATATACAAACTGACTGACACCTACATAACACAAAGCATCGCCACTGATGTTTTACTCCCCGTCTCAACAGCTGTCAGCAGGCAAGGCAAAGATCCGAGTGCTGAAGGATGAACCTCTGACAGGTGAGTAGTTTAAAGCCACAACCTTGGCTTCAACTGTGTGTTACCTGTACCAGGTAGATGTGACACGGATGTGTTCTCAAAAACAGTGATTTTTTGATAAACCACCATGCACTGAAATTCTTTCTACCCTCCACATTGAGGTTAGCATTCAAGAGCTGCTACAGAGCAGCACCCTGGGAACTGGAAGAGGTTCAGTGTCTTGGTCACGGTTACTTCAGTAAGGTGGATACTTGGCATCACAAGCTCACAGACTGTGGAGTTCTCTTGTTAAAGATTGATCTCTGTAACCAGGAGCCAACCTTGCAAGAATTATTAATGTTTGGAACAGGCCCGAGGCACATAATCACACCTTGAATCAGAATTTCTCAAAATGTGCTGATACATGTTAAAATGTATACATAAACAGTAAATGCAACTTTGTAAGGACTGTCTTTGGGGTATACAGTTAGTCGCAATGTAATGGGGGATATTCCTTTGTGTTTTGTTATTTACTATGAAAAAGATTGCAATCTGTTTTACAAGCATGGGGATTGTTAATGCTTTTTGCACAGAAAACACAAGCATTTCTGATTCTTGTGAAATGTATCTTTATGTTCTTGTTGGACTAGGCAGGAAGTCAGTTACGTATCGTAAATAATGATCTTAATTGAAATCACCTTGCCAAGTGTTAACAACAGTATACTTGCTCTGTTTAGCCACACCTCAGCCGCCTCCCCCACCTCCACCCCATACCACTGGTCCTAGTAGGACAAGGAAAAACAGACTGAGGGGAACACGCTGTGGACAGTGTGAAGTCAAGACTGCAGGACTTGTAAGTACATAAACAAACAGACATAGACACACTCAGAAGACACTGTACCGCTGATATTTTAGTAACTCCAGTGTCAATCTAATAAAAAATGCATATGGAAATACACAAAGTTTTATTTTGTGAATCTACAAGTTTTATGTATCTTCCCCCTGGAATCAAATAACTTGACCTTCACTCATAGCTGAAATTCAGAATCTCATTTTCTGCCCCCCCCCCTTTCCGTTCCTATCACCTTTTGTCCACCTGTCCATCACTTTTTATCTGTCAATCTGTTCATTTGTCTCCGGTGCTTCACTGGTCCCCCTCTGCCCTCGGTCTCTTTCTGTATTTCTGTACCCTCTCTTCCTCCTGCATCAGTTATCTTCCTCTGTCATCCAGGTGCCTGCTATCTCCAATCCTGCTTCCCTCTTTCTCTTTGCATCGCCTATCTTACTTTCTTACTCACACTCACACATTTTTCCTCTCCCCTGTTTCTACCTTTTTCCTGCCTCATTCTGCCTCTCTGTCTCTCTTTCCTCCATCACGTTTATCTGTCTTTTTCTCTCCTCTCCCAGCCTCTCTCTCTCACTCTCTCCCTGTACCTCTGCTGTCCTATCTGTTGGTCTATCTGTGTGTTTGTGTTTACACTGATAACAGTTTAGCAGGATCCATTCATCGATACTCGAGACCTCTGAGGGCAGCATTGTTTATTCTTTCTCGCTCTTCATCCACTGTTGCTCAGGAGGGGGGACTGTAACCTGCAACTGTATGTGTGAACAAGAGAGAGAAGGGGGGGTAAAAGCCATGCTGTATGTGTGTGAATAATACACTGTGGCAAACTGAGCTGAGTAACACATGCTTGATGACCAGTCACTCCCACATCCCCGCCTTCTAGATCCTCAGCGACCCATGTGTAATTTGGCTCCTATGTCTGGCCGTGAAGCCAGCTGAGTTTAGAATTGAATAGCTGATGTTTCTGAGAGGCAGTGTGAGAGAGAGAGAGAGAGAGAGAGAGAGAGAGAGAGAGAGAGAAAGAAGGAG